>NC_092398.1:17148489-17815644 GCF_030028105.1 Mobula birostris | reverse complement strand
GTGTCCAGAAAAAGTGGAGGAGGGTTGAAGACGGGAAAAGGGGTCATCGTTGCGGGATGAAGAGTCCTGGCCAATGAAATAGGCTCGGAGACAAGGGCGACGGAAGAAGTCTTCAGCGCTGTGGCGGGCGCGGAAGTCACTGAGGTGTGGGCGCCGAGGGACAAAAATGAAGCCCTTACTGAAGACAGAACGTTATGCTTCAGAGAGTGGAAGGTTGAAGGAGTGGTGAAAACCCGCTATGGATGACAGATGAGATCGGGGGGACGAAGAGATATGGTTGTGTCTGAGGGGAAGGAACGTTTGGGGTGTTCAGGGATGTGAGGTGAGAGGAAGATGAAGTCATCGAGGACCCAAGAGCTGGCGGTGGCACCTGAGAGACTTCGGGATTGCGGACTGGTGGTGGGAGAAGGGGAGACCGGGTTTCCAGCGGCAGGGCGTGATGACCCAGTCTGGAAGTCAAGGCTGGAACCGGAGTTGGAGGTTGCGCAATCGGCACTTTGGAGATCTGCTGCAGCTTTTTCGCCATCTCTCACACAAGCATCTCCTCGATGAAGTTGTAAGATGAAATTCAGTCCTGGCAGGAGCTCAAATCAAGAAACTATTTTTCTAGATATTATTCTTACAGGGAGATTGATTGATATCTGCAATGCAGATGAGGCGGTGGATCTGATCTAATTAGAACCCTCAGCGCTAATTTATTAGGAAAACCGATGCACCTGCTCGTTAATGCAAATGTCTAATCAGTAACACAATGCATAAATACATGCAGGTATATTCAAGAGGTTCAGTCCTGTTCAGACCAAACATCAGAGTGGGGACGAAATGTGATCAAGGTGACATTGATCGTGGGATGGTTGTTGCCAGGGAGGGTGTCTTGAGTATCTCAGCAACTTCTGATCTCCTGAGATTTTCACACACAACAGTCTAGGGTTTCCAGAGAATGTTGCGAAAAACTAAAAATAAACACCTTCCCGTGAGCAACACACAAAATGCTGGAAGAACTCAGCAGGCCAGGCAGCATCTAGGAAGAGTACAGTGGACGTTTTGGGCCGAACCCCTTCGGCAGGACTGGAGAAAAAAATCTAGGGAGTAGATTTAAAAGATGGACATGAATGGACGTATCGGAATGAGAATGGGAGTGGAATTAAAATGAGATTCCGCTTTTTTTTCTGGCGGTCGGGGTGCAGGTGCTCGGCGAAGCGGTCTCCCAATCTACGTCGGGTCTCATCGATATACAGGAGGCCACACTCGGAGCACCGAACAGAGCATGTGACCCCAAAGGACTCACAGGTGAAGTGTCACCTCACCTGGAAGGACTGTTTAGGGCCCTGAATGGTAGTGAGGGAGAAGGTGTAGGAGCAGGTATAGAGCTTGTCCCGCTTGCAAGTATAAGTGGTAGCAGGGATATCGGTGGGGAGGGAAAATGCACCAGTGAGCGGCAGTGTGGTGGGAGAAAACGGCCTTTTAATGACAAGGATCAGAGGAAATTCCAGACTGGCCCAAGCTGACAGGAAGCCGAGAGTTATTCAAATAACCATGCGTTAAAACAGTGGTGTGCAGAAGAGCATCTCTGAACGTACAAGTGGATGGGACAGAGCAGCCAAAGAATACGATCATACATAGTGATAAAGTGTAGGATATTACTAATAAAGTGGCTACTGGAAATATGTTCTAGGGACAAGCAAACGCGTCAAAACGGCGCTGAAGGCCGAGCGACCAGGGGAGAATGACGACTGTATTTCATTACAGAAGTTCAATTAGCCACCGTTTAAAGATTTATTCTTAGCCCCGCCCTCTCTCTTTTAAATCGACGCGGCTGCCATAGTAACGGGATTGCATTGGAAACTGACGCAGGCGATGCAGACTAAGAGGCGGTCTGAGTTAATCCCCTGATCGAGGGCACGGCAGTGTCACAAAGATTAAAGAGAGAAACCCAAGATATCCTCCCCTCGAGGTGACCGAAGGACGGTGAGAACCCGTGAGATGGGACGGCTATGGGCCATGTGGGCGGCCTGCTGGTGCTGGGTGGCCGTCCGCTGCGCGGCCAACAGCCAGCCAGCCAGCTACCTTTGCACTCAGGTGACACGGGACACGGAGCACGGAGGCGCGCAGCCAAGGGTATCGGATCACGCCAAGAGCGTTATCCTCCACATGCGAGAAGAGCTGGTCCAGCAGAAAGAGTCACTGCTGGACCAGCGGGAGATCATCCAGGAGCTAACTAGCAAGCTGGCTCTATGCGAGGGCTCGGCGCACCTGGAGCACGGCCACGACCTCGGCTCTGACTCCAGCATGGATCGGGTTCACCGCCGTTCCGGCTACCGCAAGGACCATCGACAGGGATTCGGCAAAATCCGGAACACCATGGGAGACCCGCCAACCACTTCCGACTCGCACGTCGGCCAGGTGAATGAGGGGGAGGGGAAATACAAGCCGGCCGGCAGAGGGGTCGCGGCGGACAAAATAGAGGAGGGAATAGAATGACTGTCCTTCGAAGCAGCAAACAGCGAGACACAGGAAGGGAAGTGGCGAGAGGCAGGAAGGTAAATGGTGCGGGAGAGGATATGAGAAGGGTGAATCAGACAGTATAGAAAGTCGATGAGAAGTGAGAGAGTGGGACGAAAGAGCGCGTGCATTTATTGGAGGAGAGAGGTTGGAAAGAGTGATAGAGGAGGAAGGAGGGCATGGACACGGGGAAGTGAATGAGTGGCCTGGATTGAAAGAGATAGGAAGATGAGGAGATGGAACAAGTAAGAGGCAGAGAGAGCAGCGAGGGTGGAGGAAGAAAACTGATTGACGGAGGGGTTTAAGAGAGGCAGGAATAGAAACAGAGCTGAATTAGTGAATGTCATAGAGAGGCTTGGGCGGATAAGGAGTGGAAAGAGAGATCGTCTGAATGAGAGAATGTAATACGGAGGAGAGAGAGAGGATAGATTGGAGGGAAGAGAAGCCAATGAGTAATTGTGGCGAGTGAAAGAGAGGTGAGAGGACTACAATGCTAGAGGCCTGACTAAAGACAGAGAGAAAATGAGGGGGTGAATATTTTAGGCGTCTAGTATCGGAAGGGTTAAGATGTAAGGCAGAGATTCCTTGGAGTTTATTAGATGGTTGATGTCTAATTCATACAAGATGCTGGGGAGGCATGACTGGGTAAACCGCCATCCGTTTACACTTCTGGCAAGGTCTGAACCAGAAGCACGGATTACTACGGCATATGGGGGGGGGGGGGGGGGGGACGGTCATTTGTCACTGAATGGGATAAACAGAAGCTTATGACAAGGCATGACGAGGGTTTGATGTCTCTGGGCCTGAATCTCATTCCAACCTATCCGATGTTGAAAGGCCTAGGTAGAGTAGAGGTGGAGTGGATATTTTCTATAGTGGGGGAATCTACAACCAGAAGACACAGCCTCAGAATGCAAGAACGTCCTTTTAAAACGGAGATGAGGAGGAATTTCTTCAGCCAGTGGGTGGTGAATTTGTGGAATTCATCGCCACATGTAGCAGTGAAGGTCAAGTCAGTGGGTACATTTTAAGCGGTGGTTGATAGGTTCTTGATTCGACAGGGCGTCAAAGGTTACGGGGAGATGGCAGGAGAATGGGGTTGAGAGGAACAGTAAATCAGCCTGTCTGTTCTTGTGTCTTGTGGTCTATAGGAAGAGATAGGTGAAAACAAATAACAATGGGAATGTGAGAGTTGCTGGATGGGTTACTTCACCTGGAGCGTAGGAGGCCGAGGGAGACCCGACAGGGATTTATAACATCTTGAGAGGCCTACAAATGCTGAATGGTCACAGTCTTTCTATCCCAGAGCAGAGGCGGGCAAATCTAGAAAGAGTAGACCTAAACGGAGAGAGGAATAAACTAAAGTGGTCGTGGTGGAGGTGACGGTTATTGAGAGAACAAGAGATTTGTCGACTGTTTTACCTTTCCATCAATGCTGCTTAACCTGTCGTGTTCCTCTAACATTTTGAATCTGTTATGTTAGATATCCGGAACGGGCTGTAGGGTACATGCTAGCTTGAACAATTACAACATTTAAAGCACATTTAAAGCATGAGTCTAAAATGTTTACAGGGGATGTGGGCCGATGGGATCAGCCTTTTTGGGAATTTGAGACCATAAGACCATAAGACAAAGGAGCAGAAGTAGGCCATTCGGCCCATCGAGTCTGCTCCTCATTTTATCATGAGTTGATCCATTCTCCTATTTAGTCCCACTCCCCCGCCTTCTCACCATAACCTTTGATGCCCTGGCTACTCAGATGCCTATCAATCTCTGCCTTAAATACACCCAATGATTTGTTCTCCACTGCTGCCCGTGGCAACAAATTCCATAGGTTCACCACTCTCTGACTAAAATAATTTCTTCGCATTTCTGTTCTGAATGGGCGCCCTTGAATCCTTTAAGTCATGCCCTCTCGTACTAGACTCCCCCATCATGGGAAACAACTTTGCCACATCCACTCTGTCCATGCCTTTCAACATTCGAAATGTTTCTATGAGGTCTCCCCTCATTATTCTAGACTCCAAGGAATACAGTCCAGGAGCGGGCAAATGTTCCTCATATGTTAACCCTCTCATTCCCGGAATCATTCTAGTGAATCTTCTCTGTACCCTCTCCAACGTCAGCACATCCTTTCTTAAATAAAGAGACCAAAACTGCCCACAGTACTCCAAGTGAGGTCTCACCAGCGCCTTATAGAGCCTCAACATCACATCCCTGCTCCTATACTCTATTCCTCTAGAAATGAATGCCAACCTTGCATTCGCCTTCTTCACTACTAACTCAGAAGAGGTTAGAAGAGTTCGGAAAAATTTAGAAGAGTTGCAAGGGAGACTCTACTCCAGCCGTGTATAACGCCATGATTATGGAACTTTCGAAAGAATTGTGTAAGACAGATGAATCCCTAATGAAGACGGCAGAGTTTGTCATCGAAAAGTCGGTTAACATCGATACCTATACCCGGCTGGAAGCCCAAGGAGAGTTTATTCGAAAAGAATAGGAGTTTGGAGAGATAATTAGAAAGAGCGACTTAGGTAGAAGCAGGAGGAAGGTGTGAACGTGTTAGGGAGAAGTGAGCGCATAGGGAAAAGCAAGGAACACCGATGGGTTAGAACCATAAGACCATCAGACAATAAGACGTAGGAGCAGAATTAGGCCATTCAGCCCATCATGTCTACTTCATCATCGCTGACTTATTATCCCCCTCAACACTACTGAGGGTAGATCAGTAGCGTAGTGATTAACTCAACGCTTTACAGTTCAAATCCGGCCACTGTTTGTAAAGAGTCTGTACATTCTCCCCGTGATCACGTGGGTTTCCTCCGGATGATCCGGTTCCCTTCTACTGTCCAAAGATGTACCGCTAGGTAGGTTAATTGATTGTTGTAAATTTACCTGTAATTAGGCTAGGATTAAATCGGGGGATTGCAGGGTGGTGCGGCTCAAAGGGCTGGAACGTTCATTTCCGCGCTGTTTCTCAATAAGTAAATAATAATAAATAAATTATTCTGCCTTTTCCCCGAAACCTTTGACCGCCCTTACTAACCACGAAACGATCATCCTCCCCTTTGGCCTGCACAACCATCTGTGGTAATGAATTCCATTGATTCACCACTTTCCGGCTAAAGAAATTTATTCCTCGTTTCTGTTCTAAACCAGAGTGAAGACAGTTATTTGATGTGAAAAAAAATTATGAAAAAGGGAAACGATTGGAACAGAGAGAACGAATGGAAAAACGAAGGGGTAGAATTGGTGAAAGTGTGTGTGATATAAGGGGAGGAAATAAAATTCGGAAAAGAAGTAGGAGGGTAAGTCAATCACAAATACGAAGCCGCACCGGACACAGGAAATTAAAGCCAGTAAATGCCAAAGGGTGAAGCGAAAGAGCGCAAAATGACGGGAGTCGAGAGAGTGAAGAGAGGCAGAAGAAGACAATTGGATTAAGTGGACACGAACAACAGGGAATGAGGGGATAAGTATGAGAGATCAAGAATTAAGGAGATAATTCAATTAGGGCAATTTCCATCTGTCTCCTGCGAACGGCAGAGGACATAAAACAATGATACTGAAGCTCCACTGGCTTATGATAGCTAAAGTAGGGAGTGCAGAACAAAACTCAAGGAAGTGTGGTCGATAGACGGACACAACCAGGCAGCGGTGGATTACCTAAATTCCAGGAATAGGGCTGAATAAAATGTATGAGCCTCTTGTACCTAATAAAGCAGCCATTGAGTGTACTTCTGTATGTTCATTGATTTCTGCTGCTGTAGCCCATCTTTTTCGATGTTCGAAGTGATGTAATTTAGAGATGTTCTTCTGCACACCTCTGTTGTAACATAGTCATAGTCATAGTCATAGCCATACTTTATTGATCCCGAGGGAAATTGGTTTTCGTTACAGTTGCACCATAAATAATTAAATAGTAATAAAACAATAAATAATTAAATAGTAATAAAACAATAAATAATTAAATAGTAATAAAACAATAAATAATTAAATAGTAATATGTAAATTATGGCAGCAAATAAGTCCAGGACCAGCCTATTGGCTCAGGGTGTCTAACCCTCCAAGGGAGGAGTTGTAAAGTTTGATGGCCACAGGCAGGAATGACTTCCTATGACGCTTTGTGTTGCATCTCGGTGGAATGAGTCTCTGGCTGAATGTACTCCTGTGCCCACCCAGTCCATTATGTAGTGGATGAGAGATATTGTCCAAGATGGCATGCAACTTGGATAGTATCCTCCTTTCAGACACCACCGTGAGAGAGTCCAGTTCCATCCCCACAACATTACTGGCCTTACGAATGAGTTTGTTGATCCTGTTGGTGTCTGCTACCCTCAGCCTGCTGCTCCAGCACACAACAGCAAACATGTTGCACTGGCCACACAGACTCGTAGAACATCCTCAGCATCGTCCGACAGATGTTAAAATAACGTGTGGTTATTTTAGTTCCTGCCAGCTGGAACAGTCTAGCCATTACCCTTTGACCTCTGTCATTAACAAGGCGTTTTTGCCCACCAAACTGCCGCTCACTTGGTGTTTTTTTTTTCGCACCATTCTCTGTAAACTCCAGAGACAACTGCGCGTGAAAATCCCAGGTGATCAGCAGTTCGTTAATTAAAGAATCCTCCTCGTTTTGCTCAACAATAATTCCACGATCAAAGTCACTTAGATCATATGAGGTTCCGATGCTTGGTCTGAACAACAACTGGACCTCTTTACCATCTCTGCATGAGTTTACTAAGATGGCGCGGATAAGTGGCTACACTTTGTGTGTAGACTCGATGGAAATCATCAAATATTCCCATTTAGGACCACTACAGCTGAAATCCACAGTCACTGTCATGGGTACCAGTAAGCAACACCGTTTTCAGACATTTAAGGCATCAAATGATCCTCAAAATCGACGGAACCTGGACAGAAGGCTAAGGTCGCGAGTACAGTTCCTCTTTAAAAAAACGGAAGCGGGAACTGCGCGAATCGTACAGGTAAGATTGAAATGCAGAGACCTTTGACCCGCGCCCCCCCCCCACTCCTGGCTATCCTGCTGGCAATAGTATAGTATCTGTAAAGCAAAACTGAAGACTTAGGAGCAAGATTTCAGAAGGACATCTGGGACTGCTGTGTACTTGGTTTCACGGAAACATGGCTCCATTTTGGACGCACAGCTGCGGCCTGAAGGCTTCACCATTCTCGACAGAAACGTCAGTTGAGTATTTTAAAGGCAGAGACTCTTCTTCGGATCGGAATGAAAACGTCACAGTTGTCACGGATTGCATCAGCACCTGAGTGGATGAGTGTGTGCCTTCGAGAACATACCAGACATAACCAAAACAAATGCCGTGGATCAATCAGGATATTGGTAGTCTGCTGATAATGACATTCAAGAACTGTGATCTCCACAACTGTATATGAAGTTCAGAAACGACCTACGGAAGGTGTTTTAAGAACGAAAAAAAAACAATTCTTATTCAAGTTAGAGATGAAATCAGATGCACGGCAGTTCTGGAAGGGTTTACAAGCCATTACTTTCTACATGGAGAAACCTATCATAAATGATAGTGATGTCTAACTCTCAGATGACCTAAACACCTTGTATGCACGCTTTGAAAAGAATAAAACTACACCTGTCCGAACTGCTGCAGCAGCTGGTGACCCTGTATTCTCTGTCTCTGAAGGCGACGTCAGAACATTTTTTATGGTGATGAAACCTTGTAAATTGTCATGCTCTGATAATGTACCTGGTTCGGCACTGAAAACCTGTGAAAACCAACAAGTGGGGTTGTTCGAGGACATTTTTCACCTCCCACTGCAGCAGTCAGAGGTACCCACCTGCTTAGAAGACCGACAATCACAACAATGCCCAAGAAGAACAGGGTAAACTCAGTTGCACTCACATCTATTGTGATGGAGTGCTTTTAAAAGTTGCCCGAATAAGCTTCTGCCTAAACAAGGACCTGGACCAGTGCAATTTATCTATCGCCCCAGTAGGTCTACGGCAGATGCAATTGCACTGGGTCATCCGATCAATAGCAATACCTAGGTCAGGAGCTTCTTACTGAATACAAATCAACTTTCAACACCATCATACCAAGCTCCAGAATCTGGACCTCTGTACCTCCCTCTGTACTGGATCCTAGACTTACAGTACTCATCGGAAGACCACGGTCAGTGCATCGGGAGACCGTGGTCAGTGCACATCTGAAATACCAACTTCTACTCGCCGACAATCAACACTGGTGCCACTCAAAGACCTGTGCTTTGCGCATTGCTCTACTCTCTCTACATCCACGACTGTGTGGATAGGCTCAGCTCAAGCACCATCTATAACTTTGCCGAAGACATAGCTATTGTTAGCAGAATTTCAAATAGTGACGAGAGGTGTGCAAGAATGAGATCGATCATCTGATTGAGTGGTGTCGAAACAAACCTTTGCATTCAGCATCAGTGAGTCCGAGGAATTGATTGTGGACTTCAGGATGGGGAAGTCGAGTGGGACACACACACGAGTACCCATCGAGGAATCAATAGTCGAAAGGGTAACCAGTTTCAAATTTCTGGTTGTCAACACCTCTGAAGAAATAAGTTTGAAAGAGTACAGAGAAATTCTACAAGGGTATTGCAGGTGTGGAGGACCTGAGTTATATGGAAAGATTGAATATTTAGGGTTTTATTCCTTGGAGCGTAGAAGAATTTTTTTATTTAGATTATGAGGACACATAGTCCTCTTTTATTGTCATTTAGTAATGCATGCATTAAGAAATGATACAATGTTCCTCCAGAATGATATCACAGAAACGCAAGACAAACCAAGACTAAAAAAACTGACAAAAACCACATAATTATAACGTATAGTTACAACAGTGCAAAGCAATACCGTAATTTGATAAAGAACAGACCATGGGCGCGGTAAAAAAAAATCTAAACGTCTCTCCAAAGTCCCATCATCTCACGCAGACTGTAGAAGGAAGAAAACTCTCCCTGCCATGAATCTCCAGCGCCGCAAACTTGCCGATGCAGCACCCTGGAAGCACCCGACCACAGCCGACTCTTAAGTCCGTCCGAAAACTTCGAGCCTCCGACCAGCCCTCCGACACCGAGAACCGAGCACCATCTCTGCCGAGCGCTTCAACCCTGGCCCCGGCAACAGGCAATAGGTAAAGCCGAAGATTTGGGGCCTTCCCCTCCGGAGATTCTCGATCGCACAGTAGCAGCGGCTGCGAAGCAGGCATTTCAGAAGTTTCTCCAGATGTTCCTTCGTGCTTCTCACGTCTGTCTCCATCAAATCAGGATTGTGCACGGCCCCTACTTAACAAACACCGATATAATTTCGGAGCGGCCGCGAGGGGAGGAGATTTGAAAGTGGTATACAGAATTATGATGGGGTAAATGTAAGCAGGCTTTGTCCACTGAGGTTGGGTGGGAATACAAACGGAGGTAATCGGTAAAGGGTGAATGGTGAAAAATTTAAGAGGAACATGAGAGGAAACTTCTTCACTCAGTAAGTCCTGAGAGTGTGGAACGAACTTCCAGCGCAGGTGGTGCATGCGAACTTGATTTCAAAGTTTAAGTGAGGTTTGGATAGGTATAGAGGGCTACGGTGATGGTGCAGGTCGATGGGAGCAGGCAGCTCTACGCCAATGAGGTTGGGTCGAATGGCCTGTTTCTGTACTGTACTCTTCTGTGACTTTATGTCTCTGCCTATCCTAGCCCCAATGTATTGATGCAATTACAAAGAAGGCACGACAGCGGCGATATTTCAGCAGTAGTTTGAGAAGATTGGCGTGTCACCAAAGACTGCCACAAATTTTTACAGATCTGGTGTGGAGAGCATTCCGATTGGCTGCATCACAGTATGGTAGGGAACGGCCTCTGCCCAGAAATTTGCAAACTCGTCCAGTTCATCATGGCCACTAGATTCCACAGCATCCAATACACCGTCAAAAAGCGATGCGTCAGAAAGGAGCCCCATCACCCAGGACATGCCCTCTTTTCATTACTATCATCCAGGGGGAGGTACAGGAGCCTGAAGCCACACACTCAAAGTTATACTAACTTCTTCCCCATCGCCATTAGATTTCTGAATGGACAATGCATATACAATAATAAATGCAATTTATAGTTTTGATTATGTATTTCAATGTTCTGCTGCCGAGAAACAATATACTTCACTACAAAAGCCCTACGCATTCCCTGATTCTGAGTGCTGCTACATGATTGGCTGATTAGTTATTTGCATTATCGGGCAGATGTACTGGTGTTCCTGATAAAGTTAGCACTGAGTGTAGATGTCAGTGTCTTCAATGTTGCCTGACATTCTGGGTGTTTGCAGTATTCTAGGTTGTTAATATAGAACTCAAACGTTAATTCTGTTTCTCTCTCCACGGACGCTGACCGACCTGCTGAGTATTTCTAGGATTTCCTCTATTATTGTCAAATTTAGAGTGTCCGGGGGATGTTTTACTTTTAATTTCCAAACTCTGTTCCCAAGTGCAGACAGGCCATAAAATAAAGCAGATCATTATGATTGCTTTCGTTCCTTTTGAGGGACAAAAAAATAGGGGCAGGAGAGAGAAGGTTTGGGGTTGGATTAATGATTGGGAGGGAGGGAGGTAACCTAGATAAAACCTGCTAAATGAGCAGAGGCAAACGCGATGTTAGCATTCGGCTTGAGAAGACTAGAATATAAAAGCAAGGATGTAATGCTGAGGATTTATAAGCATTGGTCAGTCCGAAATCGGACTATTTTAAGCCCCTTACCTAAGAGGAATATGCTGGCATTGGAGGGGGTCTAGGGGAGGTTCACAAGAATGATCGCAGGAATGAAAGGGTTAATGTATGAAGAGCGTTTAATAGCTCTGAGCCTGGAGTTTAGAGAATGAGCGAAGAATCTCACTGAAGCCTAGCGTGTACCGTTACTAACATGACTCAGTTAAAACGTTCAATCCTACTGCTCCGTTGCAGTTCTTGTTCCGCGAATAAGCAACAAGCAGGAGAGCAGGAGAATTATGAAAGGAGGGAGGAAGAAGAAAATACAGTTTATTACAACCGGGGATGAGAGGATGGGTGGAACGGTGGACAAGGGCGGGAGTGCAAGAGACAGAGTTAATGAAAATATGACAGAGAGAGGAAAGAGTTTAATGGCCGCAGGGAGTGGGAGACGGGAGAAGGAAAAGAATCAAGTATGTCTGCGGGTAAGCTATCAGACTACGGGGAGGAGGAGATCGGGGAACTGGACGAGGGAGTGTCAAAGCGATATCGGAAGGGCTGGGAGTAGGGGAGTCCGGCTGACACGCTTCCTCGCTTTTGGATTAGGTAAAAGGGAAGGGCCCAGACCCTGAACGTGCCAAGGCTCTGCTCAGCCTCCTTCATCCGCAGTGGAAGTCGCAGCGCAGGGTGGCCGGGAGCTGGAGGGCCCGAGCGGCCAATCGCACCGAGGAGACGCTCCGCGGGGGTCACCTCAAGCTGGACGACGTCCTCAGCGAGATGAGCCCGAAGCAGCAGCCCAGATTCACAGCAGGTGAGGTCAACGTGGTCGAAGGGTACGAACGGGGCGGCTGGGTGTGTGCGGATATCATAAAATATTGCAGGATTTTGCGCAAGAATTTAACAATTCCCGCGTGGGCACGAACTATAAATCTTGCGGAATACGTGGTTAAAGGCATGATTCTTAGCATGTGGAAAAAGAGATGGATCTTGAGTTCCAAGTCCATAGATCTCTGAAATTTGCCCCGCAAGTTGATAGGGTGATTAAGCGAGTTCGATAGCAGTGAGGTAATGTTGCAGTTCTATGAAACTCTGGTTTGTCCACACATGAAGTATTGCGTTCAGTTCTGATATCGTCTTTATAGGACGGATATGCAAGATTTAGAAAGGGTGTGGAGGAGAATCGCCAGGATGTTGCCTGGAATAGAAAGCATTGTGAGGAAAGGTTGATGGAGACAGGGTTTTTCTGTTTGGAGCGAGAAGGGTGAAAGGCAAGTTGATGGAGGTGCATAAGATTATCACAGGCACAGATAGAGGGAAAAGCCTTTTTTTCCCGGGTACGCAGTGGCTAATACCAGAGGATATCACTTTAAAGACCGGAGGAACGCTTGGGGGAGATGTCAGAGGTAAGGTAACTCTTTTGACGCAAATAGAGGTGGGCTTTGGAACGCAGTGCCGAGGGTTACAGTAGAGGCTAGTACAAAAGGGACATTTCGGAGACTGTTACATACTCACAATGATGTAAGATAAATTGATGGTTATAGGTTGTGCGGATTGAACATAGAGTCAGTTAAAGGGTCGACCTAACATCGTGGGCCATAAAGCCCACCCTGTGCTACACTGTTCTGTGTTCTTAACATACAACGTCATACTGTATATTGATTATCACAGAGTCCTGCAGCGTGTAAATTGGTCATTAGGGCAACAACGTGCATGCCAACGTGTCAGTGCCCATCCCTATTGATATCATCTTCCAGCGTTTGCCCCATTAGTACCGCCTGCCTGAAACACGCTATGCCAGGGTTAGGTGGTCGTTTGGACACTTTCTAAAATCTCTCCACGAATTTTCTTCCACCGCTCTCTCCGGCAATGTGTTCCAAGAACTATTTAGTCTCTTAGGTCGACATTGAAACTCATCACCCGCCCCCCCCCAGGCCTAAATCTACCCACTCTTGTTTCATTTACCAATGGTAAAGGAGTAGCTTTTTGTGTTCCCGACTCTGGCCTCTTACCTCTTCTCACTTGCCATTTACCTTCCCTGGGACCCCTCCTCTTTCCCTTTCACCTATTATCCACTCACCTCTCCTATCAGATTCCTTCCTCTCTAGCCTTTTACCTTTCCTATCCACCTGTCATCGCCTAACACCTGCTAGATGTCCTTCATTCCCCCCCCCCGCGCCAGATTTTCTTTTATTCAGGCGTCTTCCCCCTTCCTTTCCAATCCTGAAGAAGGCTCTCGGTCCGAAACGTCGACTGCTTTTTTGACAGATGTTGCATGACCTGCTGCGTTCCTCCAGCATTTTGTGTGTGTTGCTCTGTGTATGAAGCATCTGCAGAATTTCGCGTGTTTATAACCTTTTAAACATCCTTTGTACCTCTTTATCTATCACTCAGTCCTCCATTTTATCCCTACCCAATCACTATCACCACCCAGTATAGCCTCGCCTATCCACTATCTATACTCGGTACATTTCCGTCTAACTATCCCTCCATTTTAACTCCATATTCCTTCAACTATCCTTACGAACACCCTATCCATTCTTTATATCTCTCCATCCATCTAGCAGGCAATCTATCTTTCCATTGCTTTTCTACCCATCCACCGCATTCGCCCGCCCATCCATGGAACTCTCTATCCATCCCTAGTTGTTCGCTATCGATCCATTCAATCATCTGTCCTCCATTCGAAACTTACCCATTAAAACGTATCCGTCTATGGTACTCTGCACCCATCAATTTAAACTTCTTTACATCCATCGTATCGCTCCATCTTTTGCATTCACTCTCACCCTTCCTTCTATCTCATCGATCTACTGCCGTCAGGGCATCAAAGGATTTGGCGAGAAGGCATGTGTATAGGAATGCGTGGGATCCTGGATCAGCCATGATGGGCTGAATGACCTGATTCTGCTCTTATGTCTTACCGTCTTATGGTCTGAACCTCTCTTATTCCCCTTCTGCCCCTAGTCTATAGTTGCCTTTCTCTCCTCGCCTCCTAGTCCATCTTTCCTTCTGACTACCAAGGTATCTCACCAATTTTCCCAGGCTTCCCTTTGGAGCTATGCTTAACCAGTTCTGTAATTCACTTCCCAGCAGAGGAAGACACGGCGAAGAGCCACGACGAATTCCAAGTGTCCTTCCCGCTGAGGACCAATTACATGTTCGCCAGGATGACCCAGACCCTGTCGCAGGAAATCTTCGCCTTCACCATTTGCCTGCGCTTGAAGACCTCGGAAGCCCCCGGGATTGGGACACCCTTCTCCTACGCCGTGCCCGGACAGCCCAACGAACTCGTTCTGGCCGAGTGGGGAACGAACCCTCTGGAACTCATCATTAACGACAAGGTGTGCATGGCCGAGAGACGCCGGTTGTGGTGGGTTACAAAAAAGCACAGAACGATACAGTACTGGACAGGTCATACATTGAAACATAGGAACATAGAACTTACAGCACAATACAAGCTCTCCTACCCACAAAGCTGTGCCGATCATGTTCTTATCTTAGAAATTACCTAAGGTTACCCATAGCCCTCCATTTTTCCGAGCTCCACGTACTTGTCCAGGAGTCTCTTAAAAGACCCTATCGTATCCACCTCCACCAACTTCGTCGGCAGCCCATTCCAAGCACTCAGCACTCCCTACGTAAAAAACGTACCCCAGACATCTCCTCTGTACCTACTTCCAAGAACTTTAAAACTGTGCCCTCTAGTGCTAGCCATTTCAGCCCTGGGGAAAAGCCTCTGACTGTCCACAAGATCAATGCCTCTCATCATCTTATACACCTCTATCGAGTCAGCTCTCATCCTCCGTCGTTTCAGGCAGAAAGGGCCGAGTTCACTCAACCTATTCTCATAAGCAATGCTCCCAATCCAGGCAACGTCCTTGTAAATCTCCTCTGCATCCTTTCTATGGTTTCCACATCCTTCCTGTAGTGAGGTGACCATAACTGAGCTCAGTCATAGTCGCAAAGTAATAGAACACCCGCACAGCACAGGCCTTTCGGCCCTTACCGTGCATACCAAACTACTATTCCGCCTTGTCCCATTGACCTGCACATGGCCCGTAGCCCATAGACCTCCATAATGGTCCCATCTATGCACTTATCCAAATTTATCCGAATGGTGGAAATGAATCCACATCAGCCACTTGCGCCAGCAGCTGGTTCCACACTCACACTGTCCCTTGAGTCCAATTCCCTAACATCTTCCCCTTAAACAGTTCACCTTTCACCCTTAATCCATGACCTCTAGTTCTAGTCTCACCCAACCTCAGCCCCGACTTTACCTCCCATAACTTTATTTTCTTGCATCAAATCTCCCCCATTCTCCTACACTCCAGGGAATAAATTCCTCACGTAGTCGGCCACTCCCAATGACTCAGGTCGTCAAGTCCCGTCTAAATCTTCTCTGCCCTCTTCCAATCTTATTTTCATCTTTCCTGTCAATAGGTAACCAGGACAGCACACATAGACCCACGATATTGTACCGATCGTTCTGCCAGCTGGTAACTGTGTCTCATCCCTATCCCTCCGTTTTCCTCATATGTATGTGCCTATCCAAAAGCCTCATAAACTGCCACAAACTGCATGCTTTCACAAATACAAAGAAGTTCAGACCAAACATCCAAATGGGGAAGAAACGCAATCTAAGTGTCTTTGAGCGTAGAATGATGACCCAGACGGGGTGGGTTGGGTCTCTCACAAGCTCACAACAGTCTCTAGAGTTTACGCAAAATAGTGTGAAAAACAAAAAAAAAAGGAATTCTGTGGGCGAAAATGCCTCTTTAATGATTTAGATCAAAGGACAGTGTCCAGACTCGTGCAAGCTGACAGGAAGGAGACAGTAACTCAAGTAACAACTTGTTACAATGGTGCTGTGCAAAAGAGCATCTCTGATCGCACAGCATGTCGAACCTTGAAGTAGCTGTGTAACAGCAGTAGAGGACCACGAACGTACACTGAGTGACCACTTTATTGGGTACATGAGCTGCCCTGGAGAAACGATTCTGACTGATAAATTCTCCTCTCATATTTTTTTTTAAAAAGCTCGGGCAGGTTTTCCCTCCGCCTCCGACGCTCTCGGAAGAACAATCTAAGTATGCCCAGCCTTTCCGGATGTTTTGCACCCTCTAATCCAGGTGTAATCTCTAATCATGGGGAGGTACTGTCCTGAGTCCACTGCTCCGTCCAACTTCGTATTAGAATTGCCGTACCAGACCTGCCAAGGCACTTCCAGCAGAAGTTTGTCAGAGTATTCTAACAAGCAAAACCTTCTCTATTTTCCAAGAAAGTAAAGCCACTGACCCAACTTCCTTTGATTATATTTTTTTTCATTCAGGGGTTGGGGAGGGGATAATAAATTCCAGACGCAACAAGTATGCACAGAAGCTAATTTGGGGCACTTTTTGGGGACAAAAGGATATATTTCCCATTGATGTTGCGATTGTTTTATTATTGTCACATGTACTGCAATACAGAATGAATTCCATTTGCAAGCGGAGAACTAAAGAGGGTGTGATCAACCTACGTAGTGTAATCCCTGCCGGGAGTAGGGAGTCTAAACTGGATTATAGAAATTTATCTGACTTCCGGAAGCGCGTCGAAGATGGATGAGAGTAATGAATCAGACAAAGAAACAGTGCAGGACTAAATTGGTATTGAAGTTGAAATTAGTTTGTTATTGTCGCATATACTGAATGGGTGGCAGGGTGGAGACAGGTCTCTACCAAAGAAGGTGTACGGCGCACCTTCCCCCCGCTGGCCTGAAGCTCACCCTTTGACAAGGCGTAGCACTTGCTTAACCCCACCCCCCAACAAGCGTCACATAAACCCATATCAGCAAGTGGTGGACAGTTGTATGCGTATCATAAGTCTTGGTTATGCGACTACGGACCCTAGGGCCTCGGCAGATAACCTCTGAAGAGTATTGATAATGGCTGGGATAATGCGTCTTGTAAACACACTGCCCAGAAGAAGGAGTTGGCAAGCCACTTCCGTAGAAAAATTTGCCAAGAACCAATAGTGGTAATAGACCATGATCGCCAAGTCATCGGACACAGCACATAATGATGATGATGATGATGATACTGAGACACAGTGAAATGACTCTTTCATGCCGTTGGAAATGCCTTTCTGAGCTAGACCCACTTGGCCCATTTACGTCTCAGGCTTTCCTATCCAATTACCCGTCAAAATGTGTTGTAAACGTGGGTTGGCACGGCAGCATAATGATTATTGTGACGCTATTGCAGCGGCAAGTAGCACGGGTTCAATTCCGACGTCGTCTGTAAGAAGTTGGTATGTTCTCCCCGTGACCACGTTGGTTTCCTCCGGTTTCCTACAACATTCCAAAAAATTACGAGTTAGAAGGTTAATTAGACACATGGGCGTAGATGGGCGGCGTGGGATCATTGGACCGGAAGGGTCTGTTGCCGTGCTGTATCTCTTAATAAATCAATCGAATAATTGTACCCGGGTCTATCACTTTTTCTGGCATCTTGTTTCATATATCCACTGCCCTTTGGGTGAAAATCTGCCCTTCAGGTCCCCTTTAAAGCTTCTCCTCTCTATTTTAAACTCAGGGCCTTAACTTTTTGACTCCCATACCCGAGGTAGAACACAGTGACCAGTCACTTTATCTACACCCCTCATGAATTTACACGTCTATTTAATATCACGCTCGGCTTCATTCAAAGGAAAAACAGTCCCAGCCTATCCGATCACTCCTCGCCGCTCATGGTAACATGTCTATGCATTGTTTCTGTACTGTCTCCTGCTTAATCACATCCTTCCTATAGCTTGATGACCAGAACTATATGCGTATTCTTGCTGACGAGGCTGAAGAGAGTTAGTATGTCCCCTCGACCCTTACCAATTTGCATCCATGCATCTTAGACCAGAAACATCGTGGCTTGGCACGGCACTTGCATGTGACCTGCAGAACAGCAGGGAGTAGTGGACACAGCTCAGCACATCACAGAAACCACCTTCCCCTCCATTGACTCTGTCTACACTACTCGCTGCCTCAATAAAACAGCCAACATAATCAAAGACCCCACCCACCCCACACATTCTCTCCTATGGAGAGAAGATACAAAAGCCTGAAAGAACGCATCCCGAGGCTCAGGGACAACTTCTATCCCTCTGTAATAAGACTATTAAATGGCAAACAGTACGCTACGATCGTCTCTTGACTTTACAACCCACTCCTTCGTGATCTTTCACCTTATTGTCTACCTGCACTGCACATTCTCTTTAGCTGTTACATTCTATTCTGTGTTCTGTTATTGCTTTACCTTATTCTACCTCAATTCACTGTGTGATAATCTGATCTGTATAGACAGTGTGCAAGTCAAGATTTTCTCTGTTTTTCGGTACAATTACGTATTGAAATGCAGCGCGGAATGGGTTCCTCCGGCCCTTCAAACCACACCGCCCAGCATTCTCTCGATTTAATTGTACCCTAATCACGGGTCAATTTACAATGATCAATTAACCTAACAACCAGTACCCGTCTTTGGAATGTAGGAGCAAACCGGATTACCCGGAGGAAGCCAACGAGGTCACAGGGAGAACCTATAAGTTCCTTACAGGCAGCGGCAGGAATCGAACCTGAGTCGCCTCTACTGTAACGTGCTGTGCGAAGAATTACGCTAACCCAACCATAATAAAGCAATTCCAATTCCCGTATCAACGACTGATACGACTGTGACGTGACGCCCCAGTTGTTGTACTAAATGCCTTCACTACCCTGCCTCCCTGCGTTGGCACTTCAGAGAACCGGTTCCCTGTGGCCATAGGTCTCTCCGTTCTTCAACGCTCCCCGGCGCCCTGTCATTTACACAAAAGATTCCGCAGGTGCTGGAAATCCAAAGTAACACACACAAACTGCTGGAGCAACTCACGCAACACACATCAAAGTTGCTGGTGAACGCAGCAGGCCAGGCAGCATCTCTAGGAAGAGGTACAGTCGACGTTTCGGGCCGAGACCCTTCGTCAGGACTAACTGAAGGAAGAGCTAGTAAGAGATTTGAAAGTGGGAGGGGGAGGGGGAGATACAAAATGATAGGAGAAGACAGGAGGGGGAGGGATGGAGCCAAGAGCTGGACAGGTGATTGGCAAGGGGGATATGAGAGGATCATGGGACAGGAGGTCCGGGGAAAAAGACAAGGGGGGGGGGGGAACCCAGAGAATGGGCAAGGGGTATAGTCAGAGGGATAGAGGGAGAAAAAGGAGAGTGAGAGAAAGAATGTGTGTATAAAAATAAATAACGGATGGGGTAGGAGGGGGAGGCGGGGCATTAGCGGAAGTTTGAGAAGTCCATGTTCATGCCATCAGGTTGGAGGCTACCCAGACGGAATACAAGGGGCTGTTCCTCCAACCTGAGTGCGGCTTCATCTTTACAGTAGAGGAGGCCGTGGATAGACATGTCAGAATCTCAGCAGGTTAGGCAGCATTTACAGAGAGGAATAAAATACCATCGTTTCGAGCCGAGGCGCTTCATCTAAACCGGAACAGAAAGGAGAAGAAGTCAGAAAGGCTCCAGCATTTACTATAAATCCTGCCTTGTCCTAAACCCACAAAGTGCAGCATTTTACTTGTTGGATTTCAATCCTAATTGCCATTGGATTGTCCACTTTGCCAGCTGATTTCCGTCCTCTTGTTTAGGCGAGGCGATGACTCTTCACCTAGATGTTGCCTGACCTGCTGAGTGTTAGCCCACCTTCTCCTGGCCAATTGCGGGTGCGAAGCTAAAGTCTGGCTCAGCCTGTCAATCATCAGAAAAGAAAACGTTTACATACTCACTTATCCTAGGTGGTGGAATTGCAAGTGTTGTCCCCTCTTTGTGGAACAATACAGCTCAGTACAGGCCCTTCGGCCCACGATGATGTGCCATCCCTTCAACCTATTCCTGCCATACCTTCCCTTGTCAGAGTCGTGGAGTGCTACAATGTGGTAATAGACTCTTGACTGTTTTGCCCCGCGGGCTTTGACCAGTTGCCCTTTAAAGCACAACCACAAGATATGCTGGAAATACAATTCGTCCGGCATTTTCTGTGCGGTGCCTTCTGACCTCCACTTCGTGTTTGATGTCCAATAAAATCAGACACAATCTCTACAGTTAAGAGGCACTGGGGGAAGGGGGGTCGGTGCCTGACGTAAAAGAGAGGTGATTGCGTAAAGAGGCGTTAGGGAAACATGCAGTCCCATGAAAAGGACGGGTATCATTATATCGGAGGCGTTTTCGCAGCGATGTTCTCTAGATTGAGGAATTTCGTCTTGAGAAGAGATCGGAGAGGCTGGGGCTGTTCTCCCTGGAACGAAAGGGATCGAGGGGGTCTGACAGTACTTGACATTATGGGCATTGACAGGGTCAGGGAGTCCTACAGCACGGAAACAAACCCTACTGGTCCCTGCTAGACCGTGTTGCTCAGTGGGTTAGTCCCATCAGCCCGCATTTGGCCCATTGACCTGTAAACCTCAAACACCCATAATAATAAGACCATAGGACACAGGATCAGAATTAGGTTATTTTCTCATTGAGTCACCTCCACCAGTTCGTCATGGTTGATCCATTTCCATTTCAGCTCCAAGCTCCTGTCCTCTCGCCGTATCCTTTATGCCATGATTAATAAATAACCTATCAGCCTTTGCCTTAAATATACTCTCTGACTTGGGCTCCACAGCCGCCTGTGGCAATGAATTCCATAGATGCACCAGCCTCTGGGTAAAGAAATTCCTCCACATCTGCGTTATAAATGGATATTCCTCTGTTCTAAGGCAGTGTCCTCTGGTTTTAGACACCCGCACCATAAGGAATATTCTCTCCGCATCCACTCTATCGAGGACTTTAATCATTCGATAGGTTTCAATGAAGTCTCCCGTAATTCTTATGAATTCCGATGAGTACAGGCCCAGAGCCATCAAACGCTCCTCAATCCCAGAATCCCGGTAATTACCTAGATATTTGTTAACTCTTACTTATGTGTCCGCTTCAGTCACTATTTCTGGCAGGTCATTCATATACGCGTCACTCTTTGTGCGTAGAAGCTGCCCTGGTGCCTTTTCAAATACCTCGGCTCTAATCTTAGACTTGTGCCGTCTTGTTTTTAACTCCCCCCTCCCTCGGAAAAAGACTATGCGCTTTCACCCTCTCTATGTCCCTCATGATCTGACCCCCACACCTTTATCAGATCTTTCTGCTACGTTCCAGCGAATAAAGTCTCGTCTTCGCAAACTGTCCTTGTATCACAGGTCCCAAAGACTTCGTAAATGAAAGAATTTACAGCCCCAGCTACTGCGGGTTCATTTCCCGCCGCCATCTGTAAGAAGTTTGTATGTTCATCCCATGAACGTCTGGCTTCCTCCGGTCGCTCCCGTTTACTCCCACAGTCCAAACACATGCGTATTTAAACTAATTTGGCGGAAGAATGGGAACCGGGGCGATAGTGCTGAAGATGAGGCAGTTGGCTTACATATAGAGGTGTAGTGAGACTCCTAGCAAGGAGAGGCTAATCATCGGGCAAAATTACAGTCAACAGAATGGGTTGCAATGTGAAATGTGGACAAAATCGAAAAGAGTGAATGCAGGACTGAAGGTGTTATACTAAACTGCGCGCAGTATACCGAGCAGCACACACAAAAGTTGTTGGTGAACGCAACAGGCCAGGCAGCATCTCTAGGAAGAGGTACAGTCGATTGACTTCTCAAACTTCCGCTAATGCCCTACCTTCCCCTCGGACCCCATCCGTTACTTATTTATATACACACATTCTTTTTCCTCTCTCCTTTTTCTCTCTCTGTCCCTCTCACTATACCCCTTGCCCAACCTCTGGTTCCACCGCCCCCCCCCCCGCCACCTTTTCTTTCTCCCTAGGCCTCCTGTCCCATGATCGTCTCATATCCCTTTTTGCCAATCAACTATCCAGCTCTTGGCTCCATCCCTCCCCCTCCTCTTATCATTTTGGATGTCCCCCTCCCCCTCCCACTTTCAAATCTCTTACTAGCTCTTCTTTCAGTTAGTCCTGACGAAGGGTCTCGGCCCGAAACGTCGACTGTACCTCTTCCTGGAGATGCTGCCTGGCTTGCTGCGTTCACCAGCAACTTTTGTGTGTGCTGCTTGAAGTTTCAGCATCTCCAGATTTCCTCGTGTTTGCAGTATACCGAATTCGGTAGATGAATTTGTAGCATAGTTACAGACTGACATGTATGATGTTGTAAGCATCTCCGAGTATTCAGCCTCTGGCTATACTATAGAAGTACAGCCAAGTACTTAGACTTTTCGAAGTGAGGGCGTGGAATAGTACGGTAGGCATTCTTGATGGTGGTGCAACAGTGATCCAGTGTGTTGTTTCATCTGGCTCTGCAAGTGATTTCTTGATCGCAGTTGTTTACAATCCTCCAAAAATGATGGTGAACGCGTCAGAATATGCAGCGTTATGCATGCATATTGATCCCATTGCTCAGATCATCCGGAGTGTTTGATTTATATTGGCCTGAGGTGGAATGTACACCACCCCAAAATGATGACAGGAATCTCCTGTGGCAGGTAAAATGGACGGTACTTAATTGCGAGATATGTCAGGTCCAATCACCTTCTTCTCCACTCTATCCACCAGTGGTGCCACTTTCAGTGAACTATGCACTTGCACTCCTCGATCTCTCTGTGTTTCATAACGCTCCATGGTCCTACCTGGGGAGTGCTACCGAACGGGTACTGTAAAAGTACTACCCAGGCTACAGCTCCCAAACTGCAGTACCTCACATATTACCTGGGTTACAATTCTCAACCCACACACAGAGGCCGTCAAGACCCCCCCCCCCGTGAAATTTCATAACTTTCTACAGAGTCTGCAGCACCCCTACTTTAGTATCATCCGCACACTTACTCGCCGAGCGTTGTGCATTCACATCCCATCCCTTCATATAAATTACAAGCAGCAAAGGTCTGAGTAGCGATACCTGCGGTGCATCCCGAGACACCGTCCTCCAGTCCAAGAAAAAAACCCTCGAGCATCACCCTCTATTTCTCACCACCGGTCTAATTGTGAATCTAGTCAGTTAACACCACCTGGATTGCATGTGTGACAACCTTCCAGAGTAGGCTGCCATAAAGGACTTAGTCAAAGTCTTAGGTGAAATCCAGATGGACAAAGTCCATTATCGCTGTGCGACTTCGGGGTCTCCATTTGACTTTTTCTTGGGAAAACGCATACGAATGGAAGCTTAATATCCCTTAACCATCCCAACTTCCTGCTGGCTCTTGAAGTCAGATGGGTTCATGGGAAAATTTAAGAGGATGTCTGCGGGACATGGGGACACGAGTTAGAAAGGAAGATTGAATAGGTTAGGAATTTATTCTCTGGAGTCTAAGATAATTAGGAAAGATTTGACAGAGGTACTATATACAAAATTATGGTATAGATAGAGTAAGTGCAAGCAGGCTTTTTCCACTAAGATTGGGTGAGAATAGAACTAGAGGCCATAAATTAAAGGTGAAAGATGAAATATTTCAGCGGAGCCTGAGGGAGTAAGTATCACTCAGAGGGTGATGAGAGTGTGGAATGAGCGACCAGCGGAAGTGACGTTTGAGGATTCGATTGTAACATTTAAGAGAAGTTTGGGTAAGTACATGGAGGGCGGGATTTTGAAGGCTATGTTCTAGGTGCGGGTCGCTGGAACTAAGCAGAATAACAGATGGGTCGAAGGACCTGTTTCTGTGCAGTAGTACTCTGTGACTGTGACTATGACCCTGTGACTCAGGGTGGGAGGCACCGGGTGGGGTAAGTCTCCCGTTGGTTTTCTGCCAATGGAAATTAACTTGAGCCCCGCCTGCTTTCCAGGTCGCCACGCTGCCTCTGGTGCTCAACGATGGGGAGTGGCACCACGTCTGCGTCACGTGGGCAACGCGCGACGGCGTCTGGGAGGTCTACCAGGACGGAGTCAGTCGGGGCTGCGGAAGGAGTCTGGCTCCTTGGCATCCGATCGGGCTGGGTGGCATCTTCATCCTGGGCCAGGAGCAGGTGAGCGTCGCTTCTCTGGGCCCTTCCCTTCACAGATTAAAGCCTCAGGGGTGGCTAGTATAGGAGCAGGTAGACGAGGTTAGATGGGCTGAACGTTTCTCTGTGCTTTTTTCTTATCACCCAACTCTCAATTTCCCTGTCTGTCCTTTATGTCTATTCCTTCCCAGTTCTCTTCCTTCCATTTTGCTTTCTGCTTCGGTATCCAATAGATCTATTCCGTGCCTTTTTAATAGAACATAGAATAGTACAGTACTTTACAGGCCCTTCGGCCCACAATGTTGTGCTGACCCTCAAACCCTGCCTCCCATATAAACTCCCACCTTAAATTCCTCCATATACCTGTCTAGTAGTCTCTTAAACTTCACTAGTGTATCTACCTCCACCACTGACTCAGGCAGTGCATTCCACGCACCAACCACTCTCTGAGTAAAAAACCTTCCTCTAATATCCCCCTTGAACTTCCCACCCCTTACCTTAAAGCCATGTCCTCTTGTATTGAGCAGTGGTGCCCTGGGGAAGAGGCGCTGGCTATCCACTCTATCTATTCCTCTTATTATCTTGTACACCTTTATCATGTCTCCTCTCATCCTCCTTCTCTCCACAGAGTAAAGCCCTAGCTCCCTCTCCATTTTTCCTCTCTCCATTTTCTTCCCTCTCTCCGTTTTCTTCCCTCTCGTTCTGTCAATCCCACTTCCCTCTCCGCTCTCTCCAATTCCTGTCCCCTTCGTCTACTCTATCTCTATCTCTCTGCCCTCTACCCTATCTCTCTTCTCTTTCCCTTTCCTTCCCATCCATTCTGCCACTCCTGTCTACCCTCTCTTCCCTCTCTCCTCCCTTTCATCTCTCCTAACTCTCTCGCTACGTTCTACCCTAACTCTCACTCTCTTTTAATTTCACTCTCTTTTTTCTCCTCACACCTTTCCCCTCGCTGCTCCATCCCCTTTCTCTTCCCTTTCTCTCTCTCTCTGCCACTGCACTCTCTCTTTCTCTTTGCTCTCTCACGATTCCAATCTCTCCCATCTCTCCCTCTCATTCTCTCTCACATTCACTTTCTTCTCATCCTCTCTCCTCTTTCTTCCTCCTCCATCTTTCTCTGGCCAAATATTATGCTGGTCTTTCTCTCTTTCCCTTATAAGACGATCAGATGTAGGACCAGAATTAGGCCATTGGCCTGTCGAGTCTTCTCCGCCATTCGTCCTGGCTGCTTTATTGTCCCTCAGAACCCCATTCTCCTGCCTTCTCCCGTAACCTTTCATGCCCTGATTAATCAAGAACGTATCAACTTCTGCCCTAAATACACCCAATCAGCTGGCCTAAACAGCCCCTTGCGGTAATGAATTCCACAGATTCACCACACTCTGGCTGAAGAAATTCCTCCTCACCTCCGTTCTAAATGAACGTCCCTCTAATCCGAGGATGCGCCCTCTAATCCGAGACTTCCCCACCATAGAAAAGTTCCTCTCCACATGCATTCTACCTTGGTGTTTCAACCCTCGATAGGTTTCAATGAGACCCCTCCCGTCATTCTTCTGAATTCGAGTGAGTACAGGCGCGGGCCCGTCAAACGCTCGTCTTATGATAGGCCCTTCAATCCCAGAATCTTTCACGTGAACCTCCTCTGAACCCTCTCCAGTGTCAGTACATCCGTTCTGAAATAAGGGGCCCAAAACTGTTCACAATGCTCCAAGTGAGGTCTCACCAGTGCATAAAGGTTCTGCATCGAATCCCTGTTTTTATAATATAATCCTCTCGAAATGAATGCTAACATTGCATTTGCCTTCCTCACCACCCACTCAGTCTGCAAGAGGACTCCCAAGTACCTTTGCACCTCAGATTTTTGAACCTTCTCTCTATTTAGAAAATAATCTACGCTTTTATTTCTTCTACCAAAGTGTATGACCCTACACTTCCCGACACTATACTTCATTTGCCCCTTCTTAGCGCATTCTCCTAATCTGTCTAAGTCCTTTTGTAGCCTCCCTGCTTCCATAATATTACCTGCCGCTCTACCTATCTTTATATCGTCCGCAAACCTGGCCACTAAGCCATCAATTCCTTCATTCAAATCACTGACACACAATGCTTCCGTCCCCTCTCTTCTGATTCGCCTTCTTCTCTCTGCCTCTCGCTCTCCAATCCTGAGACTTTATCCATTCTTCTCCAATATTTTGGCTCTTCCATTCTCTTTCTGCCCCCTCACCACTGCGTTTCCTGTCATATGGACACACACTTTCCTCCCCTTTCCCGCTCCTCTCGCCTCTCTCACACTACCCCACTCTCTCCTCTCCCCTTCTCCCATCTCTACGCATTATCTCCCTCTCATTCACGCACACGTTGTCTCTCTCCCTCCCTTTCTCTCTCCTTTCACACACTCATTCTCCTCTCTCACTCACTCACACTACCTCTTCTCTCCTCTCTCGGCCTCTCTCTCTCTTTTTATGTCACTCATTCGCTCCCTTCTCTGCCTTATCTCTCTCTCTCTCTCTCTCTCTCTCTCTCTTTCACTCATTCTCTCGCTCTCTCTCTCTCTGCTGCTTTCCCTCACACAGTGAATATCAGGTCAGCATTGTTTTGCGGTTGCGTGAAACGTTTCTCTCTTGACAGCAGCTCCCAAAGCCAGTTAAACCACGTTAATCCCCTACTTGATTCAGACAATAATGCGGAGCGTGATATCCGTCATTTCCCTCCATCTGTCCGTCGCGGTTAGTGATTCGTCAGACTGAGTGCGTTAATCTCCAGGCGTGTTTTCCCCGAAAACCACGTTAAATTAATCAAAATCCCCCCCCAAAAAAATCTGTTTCTCTCCTCCCACTACCACCAACCCCCCCCCCCCCCACCTTAAAGTCAGAAACGAATTCGCGTAGCTTTTCCAATACAGAGCGTTATTGGTTTTCAGGCAATGTTAAGAAAATGAGGAAATATCAGGATGGAGGAATTAATGGAAGAAAGCTCAAATTTAGGAGCGAGAACAGGACACTCTGCAGCTCCACCCTGCTCCGCCATCAATAGGATGATATTAACCCCCACTCCCACACTCTGCCAAAACCCCGGGTCTGTCTGGCCTTCAGCGTGTGTGTGTGTGTGTGTGTGTGTGACTATCAGTGTGCCCGTGTCGGTGTTCGTCTGTAAGTGTGTGTTGGTGTGTCTGTGTAACTCTCTGTGTTTGTGTATGTGTGTGTTTGCAAGTGTACTGTGTCTGATTTTGTGTACAGTATCTGTGGGCGTCTGCCTGTATGTCTGTGTATTTGTGTATGTTTGTCTCTTTTCCTTCTCTGTGTATCTGTGTGCGCCTTCTTGTCCTCTTTTCTGTGCATTTGCGGGTTCTTCTGTGTCCGTTGTTCTGTACCTGTATCTGTCTACTGTACATCTGTCTGCTTTACTGTGTCATCGTTTTATGGGTCTTCCTGTGCTCTTGCGTGTATGCGGCTGTGATCCTGTGTCTGTGTGTGTGTGTGAACGTGTTCTTGTGTGTGCGTTCTTTTTATTTATTGAGATACAGCGTGGAATTAATCCTTTGAGCAACAGCACCCGATGTAACCCAAGCCTAGTCGCGGGTCAATTTACAATGACCAATTAATCTACCAACTGGTGGGTCTTTGGACTGTGGGAGGAAGCCGGAGCACACGGGGAGAACCCACGCGGTCACGGGGAGAATGTACATACTCTTTACAGACAGCAGGGGAAATTGAGCCTGGGTCACTGGTACTATAAAGCGTTGTCCTAACCACTACTCCACCACACCATGCGTTATTCGTGTGCCTGTGTGCATTCGGAGTATCTGTGCGCACCCTCTGTGCGTGGTCTTCTGAATGCGCCTGTGTGTTCCTTTGTGTGCCACCGTGCGGTCTTGCATGCATGTATCTGCATGCTTTCTTGTGTATGTGTTTGCCTGCATGTCTATAAGTGCATGTGTGTCCCTGCGTGTCACTGTGGGCCAGCCGTATAGGTCATTTCATTACAACAGCCCATTGAGGGAAAGAGCAACACTGTAACGGAATACAGAATGGAGTAATACTGTTAGGTGCGTTTCAGGGTAATGGACATCTGGATATTGAGGCAAAGATATAGGTTCTCTCTCTTTAACAGTAAAGCCCTTAATCGTCTTATATACATCAATTGGATAAGCTTGCTATCTATTGAACCCGAGGTAGCGCAAGGCCAAAGTAATTGCAACCTGGCCTCGTGATTAAACTATCGGCCTGCGGGAAAACTGGAGCAGAAAGTCACTCGGCTTCTCACACCAGACCTGCCATTGAAGAGGTTCGCCACGATGAGGTTCAACGGGAGGGATGCTGTCTCCATTAGAGGGTGATAGAATCATAGAAAAGTACAGCACAAAAAAACGTCCTTCGGCGCATCAGTCCGTGCCGAAATCAATTAAACTGCTTCCTCTCATCGGCCTGCATCGTAACCATAACCCTACCATCCATGTACCAATCTAAACTTCTCTTAAACGTTGAAATCGAGCTCACATGCACCACTTGTGCTGGCAGCTCGTTCCATACTCTCACAACCCTCTCAGTGAAGACGATTCCCCTCATGTTTCCCTTAACCTTTTCACCTTTCACCTTTAACCCATGATCCCACCCAATCCAACCTCAGTGGAAAAAGCCTGCTTTCATTTAACTTATCTATACCCCTCATAATTTTGTATACCTCTACCTAATCTCCCCTCAATTTTCTATGTTCTAAAGAAGACAGCCCTAAACTATTCAGTCTGTCCCTATATCTCAGGTCCTCGAGATCCGGTAATATCCTTGCATGTTTTCTCTGTGCTCTTTCAACCTTATTCACATCTTTTCTATAGGTAGGCATGAGGTATAAGGAGGGGATGTTCTATCTGGAAAGGCGGAAGTTGAGGGGAAACCAGTCAATTATAAGATTATGAGAGGCATTTAGTCAGCAGATAGTAAGATATAACTAATATCACAAACAGGGAAGTTCCAGGACAAATATCCGCGGGTCACCACTGGTTTACGGACTTTAGAACCAGAGTCACAGCCTTCCACTGCGACCCTGTCTACAATGGCAAACCGATTCTGAATCCGAACGGGCAATTCGCCGTAGATCCCGTACATCCCAACGTTCTGGACACAGTATATCGTGAAGGAGGTTGCTCAAAGCCTGGTTAACTCTGTGCCCAAACCTTATCTGGCAAAGACTGCTGTGCCGACCATGTAACCGCTCTTATTAAGACATTGTCTTCTGAAAATGTCCTTATTGCTGGGGAGGCCAGTGCCCATGATGAAGCTGGCGGAGTTTACAACCATTTGCTGCTTTTTTTTCCCGATCCTCTGCCGGGCTTAGGATATTTTACACGCTCTCCCCTTTGTTCTCCCCAGGACTCCGTGGGCGGGCTGTTCGACGCCACGCAAGCCTTCGTGGGCAACCTGTCGGACTTCAACATGTGGGACCGAGTGCTGGAGCCCGCGGAAGTGCGCCAGCTGACGGCCTGCGAGGTCCGGGCAGTCGGCAACCTGGTGACGTGGACGGCGGACGGCGTGGAGTTGCGGGGCGGGGCCGTCGGTTTGCCGTCGCTCCCCTGCCAGGGGTCCTGAGCCAGGGACCTGGATGGAGGAAGCAGGAGGATCAGGGTGGGGGTTGGCTGCTGGTGGCTCGTACCCAGCCCCGGGGCGTGACTGTCATGCCGAATGGGGCAATCGGGAGATGAGCGTGTTGCTGTCAACGGCCAATCCCCTTCGCGATCTGTACAAGCCTCTGCCTATATCTGTAACCCCCCTCGCTCTGTAACCACACCGATATCTGTAAACCCCTTTCCGTCTCTGTTAAACCTGCGGCCTCTGAACTCCTCGTCCAAACCTCTCCGCATCTCTGAACCTTCCCTCACTCTTTCCCTGGCCCTGCTTCTGTCTGTAAACCGCCCTATCTCTATAAACTCAGCCTTCTCACTATAACTCTTTCTAACCCCTCCCTTCCTCTCTCTCTCTCTCTCTCTCTCTCTCTCTCTCTCTCTCTATCTGTCTATCTCTGTAACTCCTCCATGTCCGTAATCTGGTACTATTTTGCCTCTAGCGCCTACATTTCGCCGTCCAAATCTCGCCAAGCCGTTGATCCTTCCCAATAGCTATAATAATTCCCCTCCTATATCAGTAAACCCCTCCCTATCTTGTAAACCCCTTCCTTGTCTCTGTTGTCCTTACAGTCCCTGCACTCCCCGTCCAAACCTCTCCACGCCCTCGACCCTGCCCTGTCTCTACAACCCTCTCCCTCTCTCTATTCCCTCTCTCTATTCCCTCTCTGTCACCCCCTCCAGCACCTACGCTCCCCGCCCAAACTCGCCCTTTCCCTATCTCTGTAACCCCATGTAGCTTAGCATTACAGGTCTTCCTATTCAAATCCCCCTGTAGCCCTCCCTACCTCCTCATCTCTGTAACACCCACGAACACTTGCGTTTTCTTTCCTTATATTTAAACCCATCTACAGCCCTCAACCCCTCCCTATCTCTGTAAGAGACCTCCGCGATCTTCAGTTAAATGCCCTCCAGAGCGCTCCAGTCCTTCTCCTCCCGGCCCCCTTCTCTGCTGGAGTCAAAATTAAAACTGTTGTAAACGTTCATCCAGTCGGGCAGCATCTATGGGGCGGGAAGCAGAGTCAACTTGTCAGATCGAAGACCTCTCATCAGCGACCCCTCCTTATCGACACAACTCAGTCTCTCCGCTTACCCAGTGTCTGGCTCCCGTGTCTCGTTCCAGCGACTTGGCGCGGAGTGCCGTCAAATTCAAGGTCGACGGTTCTAAACAAGTGCGTACGTGTACAGGCGCAAGGAAAAACATACTTGCAGCAGCTTCGCAAACACTTCGCATTGTATTAGCAGCACTCGAGCTTCAAGATTATTTGTTGTCATTTTCAGTATACATGTGTAAAGGAGAACGAAATTAATTGTTACTCCCGATCCGATGCAGCACAAAAAAAGAAAACACAATAGATAAAGAGCAGAATGATAATAGTAATAATACAAATACGTATAAATACAACAGATAGCGTATATACATAGAGCTATATGTCCATAAAGTGTCAAGAAAAGCATAAATTATGCAAGAAAATGATGCATAATTCGGAGGCCTCCGTTGATCTGGGTGGACCATAGATGTTGCGTCTTAGCTGTCTAGATACACAAGACGGGGCAGTACGATACGGTGAGCATGGTGTTGCCCATCCAGCAGACACCCCCTCTCCATGCATGTAGTGAACCCAAAAGAACGGCAGGGACCGATACAGTTGGGCGCAGTCAAACGGAATCCAGTGGAGTCGCAGGAATTGCCAGTCACCGTTGAACTCAAATTATGATTGCCTTAGGGACTCCGGCTCCAGATTTTTCCCTCGGATTTTACTCCCGAAGCCTTCCCCGTGAGTGGATATTGCCGCAAGGCAGCGGAGGTTTGAATTAGACCTTTCCTTCTCCTAGATGAACTGCCAACCACTACTGACGAACCCCATCTGCCCGAAGCGACTGGTTTTAGACCGCCTTTGCCCCTTCTCCTGTCAGAAGAAACGGTTCCACCAGATTTAGTAGCTAAACCACACGTGAAGGCCGGAACTGAACTTGGTTGTCAGAGAGTTTTTCAGACGCATATCATTGGGAGCATTTAATAGATAGTGGGAGCTTGATCTCATTATCACCCCCGGTTATAACAAACTTTTGTGTATAATTATACGGAAGGAAAGAATAAATTATATATAAATAAAACAATGTTTTACAGAAAATGTAATTAGAACAGAAAAGGTCAATTTATGTGTGAAGAGTTCAAAGTGGACAAGTTGTTTTCAGTACGTACAAGTCCCAACTGGAGAGTGTGAGATACTTGATCCGCCATTAGGGAATGAGATGTGGCAGGTGACAGAGGTTTGTGTAAGGGAACATTTTGCATCTAGTGATCACAGCGCCATTAGTTTCAAAGTAAATATGCAGAAAGAGACAGGCCTGCCCTGCGGGTTCCGGTTCTAAATGGGAGAAAGACCAATTTTAATGGCATCAGAAAGGATCTGGCAAGTGTGGATTGCGACAGGCTGTTTTCTGGCAATAGTGTACTTGGTAAGTGGAAGGCCTTCGAAAGAGAGATTTTGGGAGTTCAGAACTTGTATGTGCCTGTCGGAATAAAAGGGAAAGATAAAAGGTGTAGGGAACATTAGTTATCAAGAGATATTGAGGCCCTGATTAAGAAAAAATTGAGTTGTATTGTAGGTAAAGGCAGGTAAGAACAAATGAGGTGCTTGAGGATGAAAGGCAAGAGAACACATAAGAAAGAAATCAGGAGGGCTAAAAGAAGGCATGAGGCTGCCCTAGCAGACAAGGTGAAAAAGAATCCTAAAGGACTCTACAGATATGCTAAGAGCAAAAGGATTGTGAGGGACAAAAATTGATCCTCTGGAAGATCAGAATGGTAAACCGTGTGTGGAGCCAATAGCGATGGGGAAGGAGTAAGGCAAAACTTCATGAGCTCTATGCGCATTACAGAGAAGGAGGTGTTTGCTGTCTTGCGGCAAATTAGAGAGGATGAATCCCCTCGGACCACGTGGGAGGCAAGTGTAGAAATTGTGGAGGCCTTAGCAAAGATATTTAAAACCTCCTTAGCAACAGGTAATATGCCGGAGGGTTGGAAGATTGTGAATGCTTTTCAGCTGTTTAAGAAAGGCTCTAAAAATAAACCAGGAAATTATAGGCCGTGAGCCTGACATCAGTAGTGGGGAAGTTATTGGAAAGTATTCGAAGGGACCGGGTGTTGTCTACATAGACTTTAGCAAGGCATCTGACAAGGTCCCACATTAGAGGCTGGTCCAGAAGATTCATTCGCTCGGCATTCATGATGTGGTAGTAAATTGGATTAGATATTTGCTTTATGGACGAAGCCAGAGAGTATAGTATACGGCTGCCTTTCTGACTGGAAGCCTGTGACTAGTGGCGTGCCGCAGGGATCTGGTGCTGGTTCGCTTGCTTTTTGCCATCTATATCAATGATCTGGATGACAATGTGGTTAACCTGATCAGCAAGTATTGCGGAGATTTGATAGCATACAAAATGATGAGGGTTATAGATGGGGTAAATGCAAGCAGGCTTTTTTTTCACTGAGGTTGGGTGGGACTACAGCCAGAGGTCAAGAATTAAGAATGAAAGGTGAAAAGTTTAAGGGGAACATGAGGAGAAACAATTTCAGTCAGAGGGTCATGAGAGTGTGGAATGTGCTGCCAGCGTAAGTGGTAAGGGTATAGGCTCTATGGTCCCTGTGCAGGTCGATGGAAGTAAGCAGTTTAAATTGAAACATAGAAAACCTACAACGGCCCACAATGTTGTGCTGAACATGTACTTAACTTTAGAAATTGCCTCGAGTTACCCATATCCCTCTATTTTTCTAAGCTCCATGTACCTATCCAGGAAGCTCTGAAAAGATCCTGTTGTATCCGCCTCCACCACCGTCGCCGGCAGCGCATTCCACGCACTCACCATTCTCTGCGTAAAAAACTTAGCCCTGACATCTCCTTGCTACCTATTTCCCAGCACCTTAAAACTGTGCCCTCTCGTGTTAGCCATTTCAGTCCTGGGAAAAGGCCTCTGACTATCCACACAATCAATGCCTCTCATCATTTTATACACCTCTATCAGGTCACCTCTCATCCTCCGTCACTCCAAGGAGAAAAGGCCAAGTTCACTCAACCTATTCTCATAAGGCATGCTCCCCAATCCAGGCAACATACTTGTAAATCTCCTCTGCACCCTTTCTATAATTTCCACATCCTTCCTGTAGTGAGGTGACCAGAACTGAGCTCAGTATTCCAAGTGGGGTCTGACCAGGGTCCTATATAGCTGTAACATTACCTCTCGGCTCTTGAACTCAGTTCCACGGTTGATGAAGGCCTTCTTAACCACACAGTCAACCTGCGCAGCAGCTTTGAGTATGGATTGCTCGGCACGGATTAGATGGGCCGAAGGGCCTGTTTCTGTGCAATACTTTTCTGTGACACTATGACTCTAAGGAAAGTGGCGAGTGCCTGGAAAGCGCTACGAGGGTCGGTGGTGGTGACGTATACAACAGAGGTGTTAAAATGCTGCTAGGTAGTATGTGGGTGCGCAAAGAATGCAGGAATGTGTAAGTTTAAGATATTAGGTGCCATTAGTTTAGTTCCACTGACACAACACAGGTGCCCTGGGTCCTCTTCCTGTACTGTAATGCTCTCTGATCGATGATCCCTGTTACTATATAGCATCTGTCCAAGAAATCAGATCCGTGATCCTCAGTCTAAGGGACACGCTGACAAACCCTAATGTTACTACTGCCACGTCCTCTTGAAATGGTCTCTAAGATGCTCTGCAACCAACTTCGGGTTCCGACTTGTTACAGAGACACGACATCTCTTTATAGAAAATACCTCGCACATTGGTACGCCATCAATTTGCCAGTGAATTAGCCGCTCTTGAGATGTTAAACACTACACGCACCCGAGATCAATGATACTTAAATTCCGCCGAACTACAGGGAGAGATATCACAGACCGGATTACAGGGAGAGTTATCACAGACCAGATTACGATGAAATTTATTACATGCCGGAATATAAATCATTGATGGACATGTTCATCATTGAGATGGATTCTTGTAAAATTTACTTAACTCTTTCCTGCAGTGACTTATCAATGTCCTGATTTATCTCCTTTTTCCTCCCCCGTCGCATTTTCCTCCATGTCCGAGGATGGAACCCGTTTATACAGTAGTATTTCTAATATTGTCTCAGCGAACTTCCGCTCAGGGAAACTCCTTCTGCCCCAGCTTCACATTTTGTGAATTCTCCCGGCAAGTGAGAAGAATTCCTCCATCCTCGGGGGAGGGGGTTAAATATCCGGAGAAGTAAATTCACATCATTGGTTAATTGAGAAAATCTGCAGTGTCTCGGGGGGGGGGGGGGGGGGGGGGGAGGGTGGTGCTGAACTGCTCCCTCCAGTTCCGTCCTGCCCCACGGCTGAGCCCGTTCCAGCCTTTCTCGCAGATGTGTGCTAATCCCCATCGGCGATCTCTATGCCCCACCCCGCTGCAGCCCCCGTAACACCGCCTCCGGCCGCCCTCCCCCCTCCTCTTGCGGGCGCTCAGTCACTCCACCCCCCAAACGGCCCCCCTCCCCACCCCACCTCCTGTTAAGCGGCTTCCGCGCGCTGCCAGTGTCTCCAATCCAATTAACAGACGGATTGAGAGACACAGAGCAATAGAGAGTGAGAGAGGAAGATAAATAAAGGCAGACAGAGAAAAACATAGAGGTCAGGAGAGAGCGATAGAGACGGAAGTACGGCGTGTTCCGTATACCTACCGCTCTCCATGGTTTGTGAGGGAAGGCTGAGCAAGCTGTATCTTTTTTCTGTGCACCTGCGAGGGATTCGGGTCTACTTGATACAGGTGTATAACGTTATACAAGGCATTGACAGAGCGGACATTCAGTACCTTTTTGTGTTTTATTTTCCAAGGCGGCAATTACCAAAATCAGACATCAGTTTAAGATGATTGGAGCACAGTTTAGCAGAAACGTCAGAGGAAGTTGTTATATTACATAGAGTATTTTAGGTGCTTGGATCACACTGCAGGGAATGGTGGCAGAGGCAGATACATTAGGGACATTTAAGATAGGCACGTGCATGTAAGAAAAAAAATCTGTTTTGGGTTGCATAGGAGGGAAAGGTCAGATGGATCATGAAGTAGGTTTGTATAGGTCAGCGCATCTTTCTGGGTTGAAGGACCCGTACTGTTCAAAGTTGAAAGTAAATTTATTATCATGGTGCATACAGTGGCACGCAAAAGTTTGGGCGCCCCTGGTCAAAATTTCTGTTACTGTGAATAGCTAAGCGAGTAAAAGATGAACGGATTTCCAAAAGGCATAAAGTTAAAGATGACACATTTCTTTAATATTTTAAGCAAGAAAACTTTTAATTCCATCTTTTACAGTTTCAAAATAACAAAAAAGGAAAAGGGCCCGAAGCAAAAGTATGGGCACCCTGCATGGTAGTACTTAGTAACACCTCCTTTGGCAAGTATCACAGCTTGTTAACGCTTTTTGTAGCCAGCTAAGAGTCTTTCAATTCTTGTTTGAGAGGTTTTCGCCCATTCTTCCTTGCAAAAGGCTTCTAGTTCTGAGATTCTTGGGATGTCTTGCATGCACTGCTCTTTTGACGTCTATCCACAGATTCTCGATGATGTTTAGGTCAGGGAACTGTGAGGACCATGGCAAAACCTTCAGCTTGCGCGTCTTCAGGTAGTCCATTGTGGATTTTGAGGCGTGTTTAGGTTCATTATCCTGTTGTAAAAGCCATCCTCTTTTCATCTTCAGCTTTTTTTACAGACGGTGTGATGTTTGCTTCGAGAATTTGTTGCTATTTAATTAAGTTCATCCTTCCCTCTACCGGTAAATGTTTCCTGTGCCACTGGCTGCAACACATGTGCAAAGCATGATCGATCCACCCCGTGCTTAATAGTTGGAGAGGTGTTCTTTTCATGAAATTCTGCACCCTTTTTTCTCCAAACGTACTTAGCTCGTTGCAGCGAAAAAAGTTCAAAGGAACATCTAAACAAGCCTGATGCATTTTGGAAATAAGTCCTGTGGACTGATGAAGTTAAAATAGAACCCCTCTCATGCGAAATTAACTGACCGTCTATTCCCTCTATGCCTCTCAAAATCTTTGCTCCCAGAGAGAGGGAGGAGTAGAGAGAGAGAAAGAGAATGGTGGCATTGGAAAGAGTGCAGAGATGAATCCCTGGGACGCTGCCTGGATTTGGAGAACTTCGGTCACGGGGTCAGACTTAACCAGCTGAGACTATTTACTCCGGAGTGGGGGAAGCTGAGGGCTGACCCAATAATATGTGTAAGAATATGAGAGACATTGAGAGAGTGGATGGTCAGTGAATTTCCCATGATAGACGCTTCAGCAACAAGAGGGAATAAGATGAGAATGGATGGTTTAAAAGGGGACTTGAGGGCTACATTTCTCTTAGAACATAAATCAGCACAGGTGCTTAAAGCAACACACATAAAAGTTGCTGGTGAACGCAGCAGGTCAGGCAGCATCTCTAGGAAGAGGTACAGAAGACGTTTCGGGCCGAGACCCTTCGTCAGGACTAAGTGAAAGAAGAGCTGGTAAGAGATTTGAAAGTGGGAGGGGGACGGGGGGGGGAATCCGAAATGAAAGGAGAAGACAGGAGGGGGAGGGATGGAGCCAAGAGCTGGACAGTTGATTGGCAAAAGGGATATGAGAGGATCATGGAACAGGAGGACAAAAGGGATATTTCAGATCCATTCCTCCCCCTCCTGTCTTCTATCATTTCGGATCTCCCCCTCCCACTTTCAAATCGCTTACTTGCTCTTCTTTCAGTTAGTCCTGACGAAGTGACTCAGCCCGAAACATTGACTTCTTCCTAGAGATGCTGCCTGGCCTGCTGCATTCACCAGCAACTTTGATGTGTGTTGCTTGAAATTCCAGCATCTGCAGATTTCCTCATGTTTACAGGTGCTTAAACATTGTTTTACACTTGCTTTACACATGCTTGTGTGGCTAAGTGCAGCTCCGTTGCCATATTCAAGTTTGCTGATGTAGGTCAAATCAAAGGAGGTAAAAAAAAAAAAAATCGGCATACAGGAGGGAGATTAAATATCTGACTGAGTGGTGCCATAACAACCTCTTACTCAATGTCAGCAAGACCAAGGAGCTGATTATTGTCTTCAGGAGGAGGAAACCATAGGTCTATGGGCCAGTGTTCATCAGAGGATCAAAGCTGGAGAGGGCCAGCAACTTTAAACTTGTGTGTTATTATTTTGGAGGAGCTATCAGGGCCCAGCACGTAATAACAAGCACATGTAGTATTCCCAAGTGCGGCCTAGCCAGCATCGTATAAAGATAACAGACAATGTACCCAACTCTTCTATTCTATGCCTCTACATAGGAAGGTAACTATGCCATACACCTTCTTCACGGGTCTTTCAACACGCGTTACCATTTTCATAGGACTATGGAGTTGTACCTCTAGATCTGTCAAAATCAGTTTTATCACCATTGAATATGTCATGAAATTTCTTCTTTTATAGCAGCAGTGCAGTTCAATGCATAAAACTGGTGATAAATTTAGATAGATAGACTATCAATAGTGGGGTGTTGCCTTATGAGAATAGGTTGAGTGAATTTGGCCTTTTCGCCTCGGAGCGACAGAGAATGAGAGGTGACCTGATAGAGATGTATCAGATGATGAAGGGCATTGATGGTGTGGAAAGTCAGAGGCTTTTTCCTAGGGTGTAAGGTGCTTGGAAGCAGGTACAGAAGGGATGTCACAGGTAAACTTTCAATACAGAGCGGTGGGTGCATGGAGTGAACTGCCGGCGAAGGTGGTCGAGGTGGATACAATAGTCCTTTAAGACACTCTTAGAGGGTACATGGAGCTTAGAAAAATAGAGGGGTAGGGAAATTCTAGGCAGTTTCTAAGAGTAGGTTACATGGTCGGCACAACTTTGTAGGCCGAAGGGCCTGTAGAAGTGCTGTAGATTTTTATGAATGATGAATAAACTTCTCGGGCTTTGAGTCAGGTACAGGTATCGATTATAACCAATGCTTCGATTACAAGCTCCACCGACTTCGTCAGGGATGATACCTGGGCATGTCGAGTCCAGTGGTATTTATAACCCCGTAGTCCATCCCTCCTGATTGGTTAGTCCTCCTCCAATCGAGTTTCCGCTCTCCCACCTTGTTTACAATCAAATTCCAGTTCTTGCTTAAAGCGAGACCTTCTTTGTTAAAATTCTTTTCCTCTACTTTATTTCAATGGCTTCCTTTTCCAGGCAGTCTCAAAAACCATTAGTGTGGCACAGTTATTTTGTGCTGAAGTCAATCCTATGGCCATTGTGAACGTTATGCTCTGCTACAGCTGGTTTCTCCAGGTAACCCAAACGGATACACCTCCTGTAATCCTTGATGTGGGTTTCCACTGTGCTGATATTCGCTGGTCCTCATTCACAGGGAATTCTGTAAATGCCAACCTTCCTGAGTCTTGGGTCATCTTTGACCCACATAAGCTGTGATCTGAGATTCCTTACGGGTTTATGGAAGGTTATTCATCAGATATTTTTTCCAGAAACTCTGTAAATATGCAAAAGACAGGCAGAAGCAACTGGTTCCTCCTTGTTGTTTAGTTTACTAGTTTTTCCATCAGCCCTTTTAAGGGCTCGATTGATTTCCTTCAGCTTGTAGCCATTCTTTAGGAACATTGTGTGTAGTTACCTTATTTCAACGGGAAGACTCTCCAGGTCCGAATTTGTTTTCACACTGTTAATCCAAGTAGAAAGAGCTGCTCTATGTTGGGGGCATGATGGTGGCTGTCATTGTTGAGGTACAGGTCTGTGTGAGTGGGTTTCTGATAGACACTGTGTCCAAGGCTACCGTCTGCTTTCCATCGTATAAGTACGTCCAGGAACAGGAAATTCTTTGCACTTTGATTAACCATGCAAAAACTATTTCAGACCCGGAGTGTCTCCCCGAGGAAATACTACAATTACACACAATGTAGATGACCTGGACCTCAGGTGGGCCAACATTACAGGATTCCCTGTGAACACAGGGCAGCATATATCGGCCAGACGGAACACATGGTGGAAACCCGCACCAAGGAGCACAAGGGATGTATCTGTTTGGGTTACCCGGAGAATTTGGTGATAGAAGAATATTGCATTCACATGGAGAATTGGTGCTGAAAGGCCTGTTTCTATGCCATGTGACATCCTGTGGGATCTTGTGCTTTGTAATTAAAGGTGCAACAACAAACATTGCATTGGAAGAATTCAACAGGTCGAGCAGCATCTGCGGGAAGAAACCATCGCAGTTTCCAGGCAAAACCCTGTATCACAACCTCCTCTGAATTCCTCCAGTGCATCATTTTCAGCTTTGGATCCAAGTTTCTCCTGCCTCTAGTGAGAGCCTTCAAGGCCTTTCTCACCCTCTATGCTGGCGTGGCTGGCTGCACCGCGCAAGAGGACAGTTCAGGGCGTGGATGGAAGTTAGGACCAGAGGCGCTTTGTGTGGGTGCACACCAGCAGCCTGCCCCGCTCCAACCAATAGAAGGCCACAAGTTGGTGGAGGAGAGAGACACGGCAAAGACTAAACAGGTTTAGTCACACATGTTTATTCAAACCTTGGTATATACACAATGTCATTTACTAAGTAGGAGGGAGGGCGCCACAGGGGAGGGCAGGAGGGACGGAAATAGGGAGCAAGAGATGAGGGCAGAGTTGGGGGGGACAGGAGATATGGGAAAGAGGAGTCAACAAGGGAGGGAGGAAAAGAGAAATCCGTAAGTGAGGGTAAAAAAGAGAGGTGCAGATGGAGGGAGTCAGAGGTGAGGGAGAGAAAGGGACAGAATAAAGGGAAAGGAACAGATTTTAGGGAGCATCAGCTATAGAAAGAAAGTGTTCACGAGGTAGGGGTTTAAAGGGAAGAGGGAGAAGTAGTCACGGGGAGGGAACAAACGGAATAAGACAGTGGAGAGGGAAGGAAGCAGGGAGGAGGTAGGGAGGGTATTTGGGAATGAAGGAACAGAAGAGGGGATGTCACAGAAGGACAAAACCTCCCACCCTTAAAGACGATCCCAGCCTCTCCTTCCCAGCATACTTCCTACGTTCCTGATATTCCCAGACCCCGGGAGTTAGGAGTGGGAGTGATGGAATGTGGGAGGCTTTAGACCTTCCCTACTCCCAAGCTCAGTCAGCTGTGCACTTCCCAGCCACCCAGCTCCTCCTCTTCCTCCTACACCTCCCATCCTCAGCCATTGGCTCCAGGCCTCCTGGCATCCAGCTCCTGCTGCTCCCCCTCCTCAACTGCCAGTTCCAGGACGTCCAGATAATGCTGCTGACGCCGACAGACCACGACTCAGCGTTGCATTCTTCGGGCACCCGGCTCCTCCACTTCCTCCTGCTCCTCAGCCGTCGACTCTGGGACACCTGGACCGTCCTGCACTCTCCAGGCACCCGGCTCGGCCGCTTTCTCCTCCTCCTTCCCAGCTGTCCCATCTGAGATGCCTGAAGCAGGCTCTAACTGGCGGGAGGCAGGCGCAGTGCGGAAGAGGACTGGCGTGAGGCTTAGCTTCGGGTTGGTCTCCTGTAGACCGCTGATCCAGCGGGTTAGCAAAGCTGGGTCACCTGATCCAGCCTGGCACAGCGCGAACACTGGGCCCTCCTCAACTATTGGGAGGCAGGGGCAAGGTGTGATAAGGTGGGGGGGGTGGAATAGAGGGAAGGGGGGGATAGAGAGGGTTGGAAGGTGGGGTGGGAGAGAGGGAGAGAGACAGTGAGTGGATGCATCACCACAGAATTCCCAGCCCCATCCATTCACAGCCCATTCAGCCAACCACTACCCCATCAGAAAGGCAACACGCTCCACTTCCTCCTCCCCCAGACCCACCAGCAGCCCCAGCAACATGACTTCGATGTATTCCCTTGGAGACAGGCGGGGTCTTGAGTGGCTATTGGGTCTTTATTTTGATGGACAGATGGGTGGAAGAGGAAAGGGTAGGTGACGGGGTGCGAGGACAGAGGGAGGGGAGAGATGAAGCTCAGAAACACCGAAGGGGGCCGGTTTCCCCTGTTGCCCCATGGAGGGTTACCTTCCTCAACCTCCAGGTCATCATCATCGCCAAGATCCCGCTCCAGCTCTAGGTCCAACTCCATGGGGTAGAACAGGTTTCGCTCGAGATCCAATGGCTTGGTCACCTAGTGGGGCAAAGGTCAGTGGAAGGGGGTTACAGTGTCACACTGAGTAAATGATGCAGAGAATACCTGTACTTAACCTCCCCCTGCATCAGAACATGAACCTGCAGTTACTACCCAATGCGTCAATACCGCTGGACCAGTAGATATCTCCCAATGCGCCAGTTCCCCTGGACCTGTACTTCTCTCCCAATGAATCGTACCTCTGAACCTGCAGTTCCCTCTGTCTGCATGGGTACCTTCTGGACCTGTAGATTCCTCCCTCTGTGTTGATACCTCTGGACCTGTAGTTCCCTCCCTCTGCGCCAGTACCCCTGATAAAGTTTTAAGGGAATTGGGAGATTCTCAGATTCCTGTAAATAATGGTTAAGGTTGAGTCTATGTATTCTGGTTTGAGAATGGCAGCAGTTTGAGCAGCTGTTGTCTCCTGACTTTTCACACCTTTTGGTTTCGTGTTTAAATTTCAACTTTGGGTTAAGTACCGACTATGTCTGTAACTGCAGTATGTTTAAATAATGTCTCACAGCTGCTTCTTTGGAGCAAGATAAGGATTAAAGCTCACACAGACCCACAAAAGACATCTCCGAGTTTTCCCACATTTTGGTTTCGACAAAAGCTGGTTACTAATGGAGATAAGGCAGGACATTCCTTTCTTAATTTTGGTAGAGTCTCTTATCTAAATTATTAAGTTCTGCTCTATTTGAGTAGCTGGAATATCCGTTGATCTGACTGTTCTTTTGTATTGAGATGTTAAAGGATCAATCTGTCCTGCTAACATGTAAATGCTGAGTGTCCAGACAAGGACATGCAGGATGTGAGAATTAATTACACTCTGTTCTCTGGCTATGTCCACACTATGCCAGATAATTTTGAAAACGTCGGTTCCGAGTAAAAACCACAGGCGTCCACACTAAGCGTTTTTCAAAATATCTCCATCCACATTAGGCGGATATTTGGGCGAATCTCCTCCTACTGGGCATGCTCAGGACACACACAGAAAACAAGCAAAGAGGAAACAATATACTTCGTGCGCGTTTGTCCAGATACAGAGGAGAAAAACTTTAAAGGAATTGCTCTTGGCTCTCACACAGGAGGACTTAAAACTTAAAAAAAAACAAATACTGGAGCGTATGGAGGCAATCGACAGGGAGTTCACGGACAGTATGACCCAGCTGACGATGAACATTGAAAAACTAACTCTGTTACATTAATAAAGCACCTTGTTAAATGTATAAAACGTCTGCATCAGCATTATCTTGTATTTCCATACAATGTTACATTAGGCTGTTACACATCTATTGTCAGAGAAGTACTTGCATAAATAGGTAAACCACCTTCATACAAGCAAGGACAGAAAACAGGGCGAAGTGAGTATACTTATTTATTCAGTAAGCTATGGGTCAACTGGCTTCAGTCTCGTCCGTCTGTTCTGAAATTGTTAGGTGGTGGCGTTCAAGAAAACAGCGAACATCTGTTCCAGCACATCATGACAGCGTTTTTAAATAACAAAAAGCTCACTTTACAATTTAACTCTCACGCCGTTCGCACCGACTGTGCGTTATAACAGCTTGCGCAGTACCAAGCAGAAGCAGAAAAAAGCGTTGTTGTTGTGGTGTTGTCATGACAGCGTTTTAAAATCTCTCCGGTTATCCCGTACACACTATGCCGGATATTAAGCGTTTTCAGATTTATTCACTCTGGAGAGTGTTTTTGAAAATCTCTGTTTTCAGGGGCTGAGAACGCCAGCTCAGCGTGGACGGGAGGGCAAAACGAAGAGAAAAAGCTTTGTTTTCAAAATTATCCGGCGTAGTGTGGACGTACCCTCTGTTTACCTCTGACTGATGTGATTAAGTATTCTTTGTCAAGTGTGTTTACCTCTGCTTTAGGTGATTAAGTGGCCTTTGTCTCGGACTATCACTGTTGCTAGGCTTTCGTGACAAGAATGATATAAAAAACTATCTCTGTGCTTAGACAGAGAGACTTCTGTAGCTGACTCTCTGAGTGCAGACGGAAGGTTCTCTCTCGTAGTTTGCTACTAATAAAGGTGGAAAAGAATCAACTGTGGTACTTGTTTCATTACATCGGGCTGATCGCCGTTGACACCCCTGAACCTGTACTTCTTTCCCAGTGCATCGAAACTCTGGACCTGTAGTTCCCTCTGTCTGCGTGGGTACCTCTGGACCTGTAAATTCCTCCCTCTGTGTCAGTACCCCTGGACCTGTATTTCTCTCCCAATGCATCGTAACTCTGGACCTGTAGATTCCTCCCTCTGCATTGGTACCTCTGTACCTGTTGTTTGCTCCCTCTGTGTCAAACAACAGAGGTGAAAACCTCAACTTTCTTAAGAGTTTAAGGAGGTGTGGTTTGTCACAAAACCGTCCAGCACCTTCTGCACGTCGTGTTGAAAATGCCCTGACTGGTCGTATCACAGTTTAGTGCGGCAAATCAAAATCCAGTACATTGTCCGCACCATGTTTGTGTCAAGCTTGTTGCATATTTAAACTGATTCTTTCTCCCTATGCGTGATCGTATCCCTCCATTCCCTGCACGTTCATGGGCCTCTTAAACGCCTCTGTTAGACCATAAGACACAAGAGCAGAATTCGGCCATTCGACCCATTTAGTCTTCTCTGCCATTCTATCATGACAGATTTATTTTCCCTCTCAACCTCATTCACCTGCCTTCTCCCCATAACCTTTGATGCCCTGACTAATCAGGAACATATCAACCTTTGCTTTAAGTATACTGTACTCAATAACGGCCTCCACAGCCCTCTGTGGCAATGGATTTCACAGATTCACCACCCTCTGACTAAAGAAATTCCTCATCTCTGTACTAAATGAACGTCTTCTCAAGATGAATGCTAACTTTGCATTTGCATTCCTTACCACCAACTCAACTTGCAAGTTAAACTTTAGGGAACCCTGCATGAGGTCTCCCACTGCACACCTGATTTCTGAATTTGCCCCCCACTTAGAAAGTAAGTGTACACCCTTGTTCCTCCTGCCAAACTACATGACCATTGTGACGAGAATACACATAGATTAAGATGTTAGCTGTCCTGTGCTGGCACCAGTGGGATCAGCAGTTGGTCTGCCACCTGTCTTCAGGAGAGAGAGAGATAAGGAAAACAATGGAGCAGCATTTGGAGATGTTAATGAAGGGACGGGAGAGAGTAACGGAAGGAGAGAGCTGTCAAGATCGGCTCCCCCTTTCAACCCTGAACTGTTTGAAGTGATGGACAGGCGATACCCCAGCAGGGGGATAAAAAGGGACAGGTTCGCTAGGGCAAGACACACACGACACCCCGAGGTAACGAGACCCTGGAAGCGGTGCGTCTCTCACAAGTCGGTGGGAAGTTTTGGAAGGCCGGTTGCAGGACCAGGCCGTAGCCGCTCAAGGTGGAAAGGCACGATCGGCGGGAACCTGGTGTGTGTGCACCCTTGCCTGGGTGCCGGGTTCACCACAGAGAAACGATCGTATCGGGAAACGGAGGGGTCACGGTCGGTGACCTCAGATGACATCACAAAGGACTCGCCCGAAAGCTGACTACGAAGGTCTGTGTGGAAGCCGTTTTGAATATTCATTCATTTTGCTCTCTCTCTCCTTCCCCCCACTGTCCATCGCCACGGCAGCAATTACTGCGAACTGAACTGAACTAAATTGAACTGAACTTTGCATCACTTTGAAACTGGTCATTTACCCCTCGACAACGATAGAGCTTGATTGATCCTGTTATCTTAATTCTGTGTACATGTATGTTTATCATTGCTGAACTGTTGCATTCATTATCCTTTTGATTAGAGTACTGTGTTGCTTGTTTCTTTAACAAAACTTTCTTAGTTCTAGTAATCCAGACTCCAACTGAGTGATCCATTTCTGTTGGTTTGGCAACCCAGTTACGGGGTACGTAACGTAAGTGGGGTTCTCGTCCGCGATTTTGAACGCTAAATTTGGGACTGAGTAAATTGATTGGGTCAAAATTCCCGAAAGAAAGAAAAGACAAACAGCAGAAATGGAGGCTGAGGAATTTATAAAGGCGCCGACCTTGGAGGCATTAGAGGATGCCAGGAAATCGGAATTGGTAGCTGTGGCCAAACGGTTGAATCTTGCTAAGGGGAAGTCGACAATGAGGAGAGAGGAGATACACAGAGCTATCGTAGAGCACTATGTATCTAAAGGTGTGTTTCCCCAAGGGGAGCTGGAGGTGGTGTCTATTGAAAAACCTGCTGGAGACGCGGTACAGGTGCAGCTTGAAAAACTGAGACTCGAGCACGAGTTCCGGGTACGGCAGTTGGAGCGAGAACAGAAAGAGAGGGACAGACAGTTGGAGCGAGAAGAGAAGGAGAGAGAGTTAGAAAGGCAAGAGAGAGAGTTAGAAAGGCAGGAGAGAGAGAAACAGTTAGAAAGGCGGGAGAAAGAGAAAGAGTTAGAAAGGCGGGAGAAAGAGAAAGAGTTAGAAAGGCAGGAGAGAGAGTTAGAAAGGCAGGAGAGAGAGAGAGAGAGACAGACAGACAGTTGGAGCGAGAGGAGAAACAGAGGGAAAGGGAATTCGAGCTGGAGAAGTTAAGGATAAGGGCAGAGCAGGGGCCCGTGCCGAACCAAGATGGAGGGTTCCGGGTGACCCAGGAGGTTAGGCTGGTTCCCCCATTTGACGATACCGACGTGGATCAGTACTTTCTCCATTTCGAAAAAGTTGCTACAAGTCAGGACTGGCCGAAGGATAAGTGGGCTGTTTTGCTTCAGAGTGTACTGAAAGGGAAAGCCCAACAAGCTTACTCAGCTTTGTCCACGGACGATGCCCAGAGGTATGAGGTGGTGAAAGAAGCCATCCTCAGGATTTATGAGTTGGTCCCGGAGGCATACCGGCAGAGGTTCCGGGATGCGAGGAAGCAGTGGGACCGCACATATTTAGAGTTTGCCTGTGAGATGCAGACATATTGTGAGCGTTGGTGCGCCTCGAAGGGGGTAGAGGGGGATTATGACAGACTGCTACAGCTGATCTTGATTGAGCAGTTTAAAAGTTGTGTCCCTGAGGGTATGAGACCCTACCTAGATGAGAAAGAGGCAGCCATGTTAGCCACAACTGCTAAGTTAGCGGATGAGTATGCGTTGACGCATAAAATGAAGTTTGCCCCGAGTAAAGGCTACCAGAAGGGTAGTCAGGACGGCGGGGAGAGTCTGCCAGAAAAGTCAGAAAGTAAACCAGGGACTAACGAGAAGGATAAGGTAGATCGGGAGCAGTCTGGTAGGAAGTCTCCTGGGGTCGTCTGTTATAATTGCGGGGAAGTCGGACACTTTGCGTCCAGGTGCTTTGCCCCAAAGAAGGAGACGGGAAAAGGAAAAACGGCGATTTTGACTGGCTGTATCGAGCTGGTAAACGAACCGCTAGGACAGGACAGGTCTGCCAAAGTTCAGGAAGGGAGCGAGAGGTTTATCTCGGCCGGATTGGTGTCAGTGAAGGAGGGGTTAAAACCAGTTCCAGTGCGGATCTGGAGAGACACGGGAGCGTGTCAGTCATTGATACTGAAGAGTGTATTAGAGTTTAGCTCAGAGACCCAGACTGGGGAGGTCAAAGTCAAAGGTACTGGGGAAGGGACAGAGGCCGTCCCTTTGCACCAGATACACTTACAAAGCAACCTGGTCTCTGAACTAGTCACGATCGGGGTGAGGCCCGAATTACTGATGAAAGGCGTGGAAGTCTTGCTCGGTAATGACCTCGCCGGGGGAATCGTGTTCCCAGCAATGAGATTGACAGGTCAGCCTGCCAGCATTGAGGCCCCGTCCATGGACTCACAGGTTCATCACGGGACTGCGGTAGTGAATTTAGCTGAGACGTTTCTGCCAGCCTTGTGCGAGAAGGGGGTAGAAAGTGAAAAGGAGGAGTGTAGTGAGACAAGAGGTAGTGAGGGAGCTGAGACAGACTTAGCATTAGCCAGGAAAGAATTTGTGCAGGCGCAGGAGCGAGACGAGGGGCTGATGGTTTTGGCAGAGACAGCTCTCTCTGACGCAGAATTAACAAGGGAACTAGTAGGCTATTGTGTGGAGGAGGAAGTGCTAAGGAAGAAAGGGAAACCAAGTACCGTACCCACAGATGCAGAATGGAGGTGGTGCAAAAGAGTTATGGGGATGAGATTTTTAACCTGGCCCACAAGGTACCCCCCGGTGGACATTTTGCGGTGCTGGAGGAAACAGTTGGTGGAATCATGAAAGAGGTTTACCAGCTGCCCAGGAGGAAGGATGTTATTGATTATGGCCACCGCGAACTGAGACGGTCACAGGCTTTTGATACGCTAACAAACCTAGTCGGTGTTAGCGCGGAAATCAATGAAGCTAGGGTCCCCCTGATAAGAGAAAAAAACCATTTTGAAAAGATGAGTATGCTATCGACCAGATGGGAGAAGGCTATTGTTTTGGTCAGCTCTGCTGATAAGGTCTCTCCCTTAATCCCCGAACAAAGCGACACTTTAGGAGAAGTAATTAAACGACTCACACACGTGTGTTTGATTGTCCTGAGGCGATGCAAAGAACTGGGACGTTGGGTGGTGTTTGTTACACTAGGGTAGCCGAGCGAGCACTACCCTATAGAATGAGTAATTCAGTGACTAAAGGGCTGACGAACACAGAGGTGTGTATTGGCAATGTAATACGGCTATCTGAAGCCAGCTTGATAGTGAACCTTGAAAAAAAATGAGTTCAGCTACACGAAGGTCACTTACCTGGGAATTGTGGTGACACAGGGGCAGCTGGCAGCAATGCAAGCTAAAGTGCGGGATATCTCTGACATCCCAACCCCAACAGACAAGACGGCCCTCAGAAGGCTCTTGGAGATGGTGGGGTACTGTAGGAAGTTTTGCAATAACTCTGCGGTTACTACCCCTCCCCCTCCTATTAAGCCCTTGCGAGAGAAAACTAAGTCGGAATGGGACGACCCTTGTTATTGTGGTCCGGGACGAAACCCAATGAGAGGTTACACTGATCGCAATTCATCAGTGTTTTTGGCCACTATGAAGTTTTCTAAGTTGGAGCCTGGTCTAAGGGATTATTAATAACACATATAAAAGGAACAGAAAATGTGATGGCTGACTGTCTGTCAGGTGTTGACAACTTCAAATTCGCTGTATTAGCCAAATAGCTGATAAAGATGTGTATTTGTGTGTATCAAATAATGTATTCACGTTTGCAATTTTTACCCCGGTAAAAATCCTTTAAAGGGGGGAAGTGTGACAAGAATACACATAGATTAAGATGTTAGCTGTCCTGTGCTGGCACCAGTGGGATCAGCAGTTGGTCTGCCACCTGTCTTCAGGAGAGAGAGAGATAAGGAAAACAATGGAGCAGCATTTGGAGATGTTAATGAAGGGACGGGAGAGAGTAACGGAAGGAGAGAGCTGTCAAGATCGGCTCCCCCTTTCAACCCTGAACTGTTTGAAGTGATGGATAGGCGATACCCCAGCAGGGGGATAAAAAGGGACAGGTTCGCTAAGGCAAGACACACACGACACCCCGAGGTAACGAGACCCTGGAAGCGGTGCATCTCTCACAAGTCAGTGGGAAGTTTTGGAAGGCCAGTTGCGGGACCAGGCCATATACGCTCCGGGTGGAAAGGCACGATCGGCGGGAACCCGGTGTGTGTCCACCCTTGCCTGGGTGCCGGGTTCACCACAGAGAAACGATCGTATCGGGAAACGGAGGGATCACGGTCGGTGACCTCAGATGACATCACAAGGGACTCGCCCGAAAGCTGACTGCGAAGGTCTGTGTGGAAGCCGTTTTGAATATTCATTCGTTTTGCTCTCTCTCTCCTTCCCCCCACTGTCCATCGCCACAGCAGCGATTACCGCGAACTGAACTGAACTAACTTGAACTGAACTTTGCGTCACTTTGAAACTGGTCATTTACCCCTAGACAACAATAGAGCTTGATTGATCCTGTTATCTTAATTCTGTGTACATGTATGTTTATCATTGCTGAACTGTTGCATTCATTATCCTTTTGATTAGAGTAGTGTGTTGCTTGTTTCCTTAATAAAACTTTCTTAGTTCTAGTAATCCAGACTCCAACTGAGTGATCCATTTCTGCTGGTTTGGCAACCCAGTTACGGGGTACGTAACACCATAAACTTACTTACACCGTAATCCATCAGCCACTTCTTTGCCTATAGGTCAATGTGTTTTGGACAGGGAGGGGAACAGGAAGTGTGTGGCTGGGCAGTCGGGCTAGCATGAAGAAAGAACATATGGAATATAGAACATTACAGCACAGTATAGGCCTTTCAGCCCCCAATGTTCTGTTGACCTTTTAACCTACTCCAAGATCAATCGAACCCTTCCTTTCTACGTAATTCACCATTTTTCTATCATCCATGTGTTCATATAAGAGTTTCTTAGAAGTCACTAATGTACCTGCCTCTACCACCACTCCTGACAGGATGTTCCACACACCACCCATTCTGTGTAAAAATCCTACCTCTGACATTCCCCCTATATTTTCTTCCAAGCACCTTAAAATTATGGCCCCTCGTGTTAGCCAGTTCCTCCCTGGGGAAAAGTCTCTGGCTGTCTGCTCAGTCTATGCCTCCTATCATCTTGTACATCTCTATTAAGTTGTCTCTCATTTTGGTTCGCTCCAAAGAGAAAATGCCTCACTCACGCAACCTATCCTCATAAGACATGCTCTCTAAACCAGGCAGAATCCTGGTAGATCTTCTCTGTACTCTCTCTTAAGCTTCCATATCCTTCCTACAATGAGACGACCAGAACCGAACACAATACTCCAAGTGTGGTCTAACCAGGGTTTTATAGAGCTGCAACATTCCCTCAAGGCTCTTGATCACAATCCCCCAACTAATGAAGGCCAGCACACCTTACACCTTCTTACTTACTGCCCATTACACAACTGGCATTTAGGACAGCAATGAAGGTCCTTCATCTCCGAACACAATAACATTGAATGGCGGAGTAGGCTCAACGGGCCAGATGGCCTAATCCAGCTCCTAATTCTTATAAGATCATGACTGATCTGGCCATGGACTCACCTCTAGCTACCTGCCTTTTCCCCATAACCCTTAATTCCCCTACTATGCAAAATCTCTGGCGGTACTCAGGGCTTCCTTCATCATATCGGTAGCTGCTTCTCGGTTTTCACTCTAGTCAATCATGCAAGTCTCAGATGGAGATCCAGGAATACTGTCACACTCGGACATAGACATAGACATTGCTTTTTCCGTAACAATTTTATTTTGCCAGTCAGGGTTGTTAGCCCTGAGCTGAACCCTAAACCTGGAGAACTGGTGGACCACTCTTAGTTTGTCCTCTACGCTTTGACCAGTTTGGTGACCCTACCAAGAGCCAAAGTATAAATCCCTGACTACAGCCAACATAGCTCTCTGGTCATTGAGGCACACAAGGCTCCAAACCCAACGACAAAGTTGTGGTCCTCTTGGACGTATACCTGCTTAACCACCCTGTCAACTTACACAACAATGTTGAGGGATCTGTAGATGTTGACTCAACGTCCCTCTGTTCCTCCACACTGCAAAGATTGAGCAAGTTAGGGCTTTACTCCTCTTTAGCGAAGGAGGATGAGAGCTGACTTGACAGAGATGTACAAGATGAAAAGAGCCACAGACAGAGTGGGCTACCACAGACCCTTCCCAGCATGGAAATAGCGAATACAAGAGGGCATCATTTTAAGATAAATGAGGGAATGCCAGAGAAGCAAGGAAACAGGCACTGTCAGCCTTGGCTGGTGGTTCAATGATTTGCATTCTGAGTCATACAGCATGGAAGCAGGCCGTCGGTCCCACTCTGCCCACACCAGTCCTAACACACCCTTTCATACTCAATACAATACACATCTTACATTTATCACTGCTCCTCTAAAGAAGCCAGGGTAATCAAAAACCCCACCAACCCCAGACATTCTCTCTTCTCCCCCCTTCTGTAGAAGATACAGAAGCCTGAAAGTACGTCCCACCAGACTCAGGGACAGATTCTATCCCTGGGGTTAGAAATGAGTCTCACCCTAGGCAGAGTTTTATTATGCTGCAACGTAGCTACAATTCAGTTCCTTGACTCATAAAGGCAGGCATGCCCTTAAGCCCATTTTTACCATCCTGTAGATTTGTGCAGCCACTTTCAGGGTTACAGGACTCTTGCCCTCTCACAGGTACCGCGTCAAGACCCTTCCACCCTATTGGTAACCTGCACTGCACTTTCCCTGTAACTGTAACACCTCTCATCCTACTTCTCTCCAAACAGTCCTTGTGCAGGATTCCATAAGAGTTAATTTTCAGGTTGAGTCAATGGTGAGGAGTATGTTAGCGTTCATTTCAAGACAGCTAGACTATACAAGTAAAAGACCTGCTCAGGTGTCAGATCTCTCAGTGGGAGAGCATTTTGGAGATAGTGATCACAATTCTATCTCCTTTACCATAGAATTGGAGAGGGATGGGAACAGACAAGTTGGGAAAGCGTTTAATTGGAGCAAGGGGAAATATAAAGCTATCAGGCAGGAACTTGGAAGCATAAATTGGGAACAGATGCTCTCAGGCAAATGTACAGCAGAAATATGGCAAGTGCTCAGGGGATATTTGCGTGGCATTCTGCATAGGTACGTTCCAATGAGACAAGGAAAGGATGGTAGTGTACAGGAACTGTGATGTACAAAGGTTGTTGAAAATCTAGTCAAGAAGAAAAGAAAAGCTTGCGAAAAGTTCAAAAACCTAGACAATGATAGAGATCCAGAAAATTATAAGGCTAGCAGGAAGGAGCTTAAGAATGAAATTAGGAGAGCCAGAAGGGCCATGAGAAGGCCTTGGCGAGCAGGATTAAGGAAAACCCCAAGGCATTCTACAAGTATGTGACGAGCAAGAGGATAAGACATGAGAGAATAGGACCAATCAAGTGTGACAGTGGAAAAGTGTGTATAGAACCGGAGAAGATAGCAGAGATACTTCACAAATATTTTGCTTCAATATTCACCATAGAAAAGGATCTTAGTGATTGTAGGGATGACTTACAGTGGATTGAAAAGCTTGAGCATATACATCCTCTTTCTTAATGTGCTGGTCTTTTGGAAAGCATCAAGTTGGATAAGTCTCCAGGACCGGATGAGATGTATTCCAGACTACTGTGGGAGGTGAGGGGGGAGATTGCTGAGACTCTGGTGATGATCTTTGCATCATCAATGGGGATGGGAGAGGTTCCAGAGGACTGGAGGGTTGCAAATGTTGTTCTCTTTTTTCAAGCAAGGGAGTAGAGATAGCCCAGGAAATTATAGACCAGTGAGTCTTACTTTAGTGGTTGGTAAATTGATGGAAAAGATCCTGAGAGGCAGGATTTATGAACATTTGGAGAGGCATAATATGAATAGTCAGCATGGCTTTGTCAAAGGCAGGTCATGCCTTATGAGCCTGATTGAATTTTTAGAGCACATGACTAAACACATTGATAGAGCAGTAGATGTAGTGTATATGGATTTCAATAAGGCATTTGATAAGGTACCCCATGCAAAGCTTATTGAGAAAGTAAGGAGGCATGGAATCCAAGGGGACATTATTCTGTGGATCCAGAACTGGTTTGCCCACAGAAGGCAAAGAGTGGTTGTAGACAGGTCATATTCTGCATGGAGGATGGCAACCAGTGGTGTGCCTCAGGCGTCTGTTCTGGGACCCTTACTCTTCATGATTTTTATAAATGACCTGGAGGAGGAAGTGGAGGGACGGGTTAGTAAATTTGCTGATGACACAAAGATTGGGGGTACTGTGTATAGTGTGGAAGGCTGTCAGAGGTTACAATGGGACATCAATAGGATGCAAAACTGGGCTAAGAAGTGGCAGATGGAGTTCAACCCAGATAAGTGTGAGGTGGTTCATTTTGGTAGGTCAAATGTGATGGCAGAATATAGTATTAATGGTAAGACTCTTGGCAGTGTGGACAGAGGGATCTTGGGGTCCCATTCCATAGGACACTCAAAGCTGCTACGCAGGTTGACTGTGTGGTTAAGAAGGCATATGGTGTATTGGTCTTCATCAAGTAATGTTGCAGTTATATAGGACCCTGGTCAGACCCCACTTGGAGTACTGTGCTCACTACAGGATGGACGTGGAAATTATAGAAAGGGTGCACGGGATATTTACAAGGATGTTGCCTGGATTGGGAAGCATGCCTGATGAGAATAGGTTGAGTGAACTTGGCCTTTTCTCCTTGGAGCGACGGAGGATGAGAGGTCACCTGATAGAGATGTATAAGATGATGAGAGGCATTGACCGTGTGGATAGTCAAAGGCTTTATCCCAGAGCTGAAATGGCTAAAATGAAAGACACAGTTTTAAGGTGCTTGGAAGAAGGTACAAAGGATATGTCAGGGCTAAGTTGTTGTTGTTGGTGGTGGTGTTTTTTTTTGTTTTTACACAGAAATTGGCGAGTGCGTGGAATGGGCTGCCGGCGACAGTGATGGAGACGGATACAATAGGGTCTTTTAAGAGGCTCCTGGATAGCTGCATGGAACTTCGAAAAATACAGGGCAAATTACCTGAGGTAATTTCTAAAGTAAGTACGTGTTCGGCACAGCATTGACGGCCGAAGGGCCTGTATTCTGCTGTAGGTTTTCTATGTTTCTATGTAAAGACGTAACTTTTTTTTGAAACTTTGTAAAGCACTGGTGAGGACTCACTTGGAGCAGTTCTGCGCCCCATAGAAAGGATGTGATGAAACTGGAAAGGGTTCAAAGGAGGTTTATGAAAATAATTCCAGGGTGGAACAACTTGTCATTTGGAAAGCGTTTGATGACTCTGGGGCTGTATTCGCTAAAATTCAGAAGAATAAGTGGTGAATTAATTGAAACTTATCAAGTGGTGAAGGCTTCGAGAGAGTTGATGTGAAGAGGATATTTCCTATGGTGGTAGGGTCTAGGACAAGGCAGTACAGCCTCAGAATAGAGGGGTTGGCCTTTAGAATGGAGATGAGGAGGAATTTCTTTAGCCAGAGATTGGTGAATGTGGAATTCTTTGCCACAGGCAGCTGTGGAAGCCAAGTCTTTCTTCATATTTAAGGGCAGAGGTTAATAGATTCTTGATTGGTTACAGCCTGAAGGGATGAAGGGAGAAGGCAGGAGATTGAGGCTGGGGTGGAAATGGATCAGCCATGATGAAATGTCAGAGAATATTTGATGGGCCAAATGGCCTAATTCTACTCCGATATCTTATGGTAAGCAGTAGAAGATAGAAGGTGGTAGGTGAAGGAAGTGGGAGAAGACAGAATAAAAAGGTCGGGTGGAGGTGAAAGAGTACAAGCTGGAAGGTGATAGGTGAGACGCAAGGTCATGAAGGGATAAAGGAGAAGACGGGAGATTGGGGCTGAGACGTAAAAAGGATCAGCCATGATGAAATGACGGAGCAGACTCAAAGGGCCAAATGGCCTAATTTTGCCCCTATATCTTATGGTTTAATTTGACAATAATGAGTCTAATCCCAAGCAGTTTTATAATGCTACAATGCAGCTACCTGACTCCACAACTCAATGCCTTGACTAACAAAGGCAAGCGTGCCCTTAAGCCCACTTTTACCACCCCGTGGTCACTTTCAGGCCACCTCAGACTCAGACTACAAGATCCCCGTGTATCTCGTCGAAGGCCGCTCACCCTCTCCACCTGGCGCGACCCCCTCCTTTTTGAGTTAGGCCTCCCCACAGATCAGGCAAGGATCGTGTTGTTCACCCCTCCCGCCCGCTAAAACCCTCACTCTCACCTTGAGCTCAGGCGGCAGGGGGTCAGAGCGCAGCAAGTAGTAGTGGAGGCAGGTGCGGCGGAGCCAGAGGGGGAAGGGTCCCTCCACAAAGACGGGCCGGTGGGGGTCATGCTGTGCCAGGAGTTCCCGCTGCTCCGGACTCTGCAGACCTGCAACAGGGAGAGGCAGTCAACGCTGGGAATGATTTGTGTTCGCTTTGATTATTTCTCAATTATTTGTTCATTAATAATAACTATTCTTACATTTAAAATTATATATATTTGTTTCATTTTATTCAATACTATACAATGTAATCAATACAATACAGTGGATTCCAGTTAATCAGCCATCAATTAATATGGGTAGCCACTTATTTGGGGCAGCTCAAAGAACAAAAACTGATCATAAAGATGGCCGGGATCCCCTTCATTAATTTGGAACACCATGTTGCATAATCGGGACAGGAGACAGTTGGCAAACCAGCATCAGTCACGTGTACTTGTGTGGCCACCAGACAGTACACCGTCCCGAGAGCAAACAGTTTTTAAGTTAGCATCAGTTGTGTATATTTGTTTTCAAGTAGTGATTTTTGTCGTTAGCAAAATACACAAAATGCTGGAGGAACTCGGGAGGTCAGACAGCATCTATGGAAATAAATAAACAGTTGACGTTTCAGGTCAAGACCCTTCTTCTCTCCTGAAGAAGGGTCTCAGCACAAAATGTCGACTGTTTGTTTATTTCCATGGATGCTGCCTGCCTGTCGAGTTCCTCCGGCATTATGTTGCTTTGGATTTCCAGCATTTGCAGAATCTCTTGTGTTTATGATTTTTGTCACGGATAGCTAGTGAGCAGTAAGACAGTTCTGAACAGTTTTGCTCACTGCAGTTTCAAGCATTCAGGCTTGGAGGTGGTGAAACGGCTAAGTGTGAAAATGAAACGATTTCACGATTTTGGCAAGTTAGAAACTGCAACAAATTTGAAGGTATTGACAGTCAACTTTAACATTGTCATGAAAATGATGATTGGGAGGATGCAATCATCGAAAGCATTGTATCGAAGCAGGCCATTATCTGCACTTGGTGTCGGCACTGATTTTGTACATTTACAGTCAATCAAAAGAACACGGCAGCATACAGCATTCCTCTGTCAATAAGTATTAGGAACTAGCACAGTTTTATTTCAGTATAGTAGTACTGGTAATGTTCTAATCTGTTCTATATTTCATTTAAATACATAATTCTTTATTCAGCTAAACAGTCGTTTGTCTTTTTCATACCTTCTTAATTATTTCCATGAAACATCAGCGAATTGGAGCCGCCACTTAATCGGGCCAAAACATACTGGTCCTGATGTGTCCCAATTAATTGGAACCTACCGTATTTTGTTAATTATATTTTTATAACATTGTTATAATTATTGTTATAACAATATTCATAATAGTAGAGAGAAGAGTACGGTATTGAATAGAATAGTACAAAATTTTGATTTTAAATTATTTACATTTAATTTATAATTTAATTTTAATTTATTAAATATAGTAACAGTATATTTGTAACTTAATCTAAAATGTAGCTAATTTCTACTTAGATTTATTATCTATAGTTAATGTATATTCCAAGACAAAAAATATTATTTTTTTTTTATGAAATATATAATATACACCTCCACACCATCGGCCACAATCAGGACCTTCCAGTGGCCAAACATTGTAATTCCCATTCCTATTCCAACGTGTCGGTCCATGGCCTCCTCTTACGCCAATTACATTTGATAACATAGTTTTTATATTTAATATTTCTATAGAATCACAAAATAACGATAAATGATGTGTTTACTTTAAACAAGAGAAAGTCTGCAGATGCTAGAAATCCAAAGCAGCACACAGAAAATGCAGGAGAGACTCAGCAGGTCAGGCAGCATCTATGGAAATGAATAAGAGTTGACGTTTCAGACCGAGACCGTTCTTCAGCACTGAGAAGGAAGGGGGAAGATGCCAGAATAAAATGTTGGGGGGAGGAGGAGGCGGCTAGCTGGAAGGTGATAGGTGAAGCCAGGTGGGTGGTCAAGGCCTGGAGAAGAAAGAATCTGATAGGAGAGGAGAGAGGACCGTAGGAGAAAGGGAAGGAGGAGGGGCACACAGGGGGTAGTATTAGGCAGGTGAGAAGTAAAAGGTCAGAGTGCGGAATAGAGGAAGGGGAGGGTAGGGGGAATTTGTTTACTGGAAGGAGAAATCGATATTCATGCCATCAGCTTGGAGAGCACCCCAGATAGAATACAGGATGCTGCTCCTCCACCCTGAGGCTGGCCTCATCTTGGCAGAAGAGGAGGCCATGGATCAACATGTTGGAACGGGAATGGGAATTGAAATGATTGGCCACCAGGAATTCCTGCCTGTGGCAGGAGATTGGATTGTCTTCGATTGCTTTTATATTTATGCTTTCCTTTTTTATGCTGCATCAGATCCAGAGTAAGAATCGCTTCATTCTCCTTTACAGTGCGCTGATCGATAATAAGGGATATTAAATCTCTTGAATTACAGCGTTCAAAAGATGCTTGGACGGGTACTTGATTAGAGGATTAGTGGGATATGGGCCAAACTGGGGCAAATGGGACCAGGTTATAAAGGCACGTTGGTTAGCACGGACGAGTTCGGGTGAAGGGCCGCTTCTGTGCTAGAATCGGGCACGCACGTGCACAGACAAACATGCACTCAAACACAAGCCTGTGCACACGTCCATTCCTCCAGCCAAGCAAGACCTCTCCACCCAAAAAATTCCCCGCACATCCGAGATACCACTCACCCACGAGGTGTGGGATGCAGACTATCCGTCCATCTGGTCCTTCCTCTTCCTGGGGATGCTACAATGAGAGAGAGAGAGAGAGAGAAAGTGAGACCGTGAGGGGAAAGAGAGGGAGGGACAGACGGACGGGGCGGAGAGACAAAGGAAGGCAGAGAGAGACAGAGAGTGGGGGGAGACGGAGGGAGGGAGAGAGAGATTGTGAGGGGGTAGACAGAGGGAGGGAGAGTGAGAGACAGGGAAGGGGAGATGGAGGGAGGGAGAGAGAGAGAGACAGGGAAGGGGAGATGGAGGGACGGAAGGGGAGACGGAGGGAGGGAGAGAGAGACGTAGAGGGGAGACAGAGGGAGGCAAAGACGGAGAGTGGGGGGAGACAGAGGGAGAGAGAACGACGAGGGAGGGAGAGGGGTGAGAAAAAGGGAAAGAGGGAGGTAGTGTGAAGGGGAGGGAGAGAGGCAGATATGGGGAGGGGGAGGGGGAGGGGGAGATGGGGAGGGGGAGAGGGAGAGAGGGAGATAGAGTGAGGGGAGAGTGGGAATTGGGAGGGAGAGAAACCCAAAGGGTGGGACGGCAAGTTTGAAATTGGTGATGGGCATATTGCTGGAGGGGTTTGCTAGAACAGGATCTACCAATACTTGGTCAGACAGGATGTGATCTGGGACACAGCGTACCGGAGTGCACATCACTGATAGCTTGCCCTGGTCCAACCACGTTGGCGTCACTGCCGAGAGAACTCACCAAAAACATATGCTTCCTTAGGAGGCTAAACAAATAAGACATGTCCCCATCGACCAACAATTTTTAATCGAGGCACCACAGAAAGCATCCTAAATGGATGCAACAGGGCTTGGTACAGCAGCTGCTCTGCCTGTGACCACAAAAAAACCACAGAGATTTGAAAACACAGCTCAGCACAGCACAGAAACAAGCCTCCCCTCCATGGACTCTATCCACAATTCCCACTGCCTCAGTAAAGCAGTATAATCAAAGACCCGCACCCACGCAGGACATTCTCTCTTCTCCCCTCCCATCAGGCACAAGATACAAAAGTCTGAAAGCACGTACCACCAGGCTCAGGGACAGCTTGTAACCTGTTGTGATAAGACTACTGAACGGTTCCCTGGTATGATACGACCCTTGACCTCAGGATCTACCTCGTTTTGATCCTGCACCGTATTGTTCAACTGCACTGCACTTTCTCTGTAGCTGCTACACCTTATTCTGCATTGTTATCGTTTTTCCTTGTTCTACCTCAATGCACTGTGCAATGATCTGATCCGTATGCACGACAAGCTCTGCTCTGTACTCGTACATGTGGCGATAATAGACCAACTCCTGTCAGTGTAGCTTTGTGTCTGGGAAATCATGTCTGACACTCTTGGAACTAACTGAGGTGGATGAGGGGAGCACAAGTGCAATCAATGATGTTCTCCTAAGGGGTTGTCTATTGTGCTTCTTCAGGTGGTTGAAGACGACAATCTGAGATCCATATATCCAGCATGTTCAGGAGGATTCCCTTAAATGGGGAACACCTGTGCGTGACTTTATTTAACGGGGTGAGGCTGATGCTCGGGCTCAGTGGCATGGAATGCAAGGTGACTGGGTGCTGCACTGCCGCAGCCTCCTACCACCTTCACTGTCGTTGTGATGTGACATCATCTTCCACCAGCTCCACCACTGGGGTCTTGATCTTTGCCTGGGACCTGCCCCGTGACCTTATTGCCATCATGGGTGACCCTACCAGGAGCTAAGCACCAGATCACGAAACTCCAGACAAGGTCGCTCTCGGGATCCAGGAGCTCCCAAGCCTCTGCACCACAACAGGTGACGATCCTCGGAGAAGAACCAGGAGGGTAGATGGAAGGAGGGCAGTAGATGTCCCCGTGAGCCGGAGACAAAGTCTCATATTAATAGCATGGATAGTGAGAGTAAGGTGATTTTCATATAGAATCAGAAACTATTTATTCTGACATGGCTCAGCAATTTTTTTGTTTTGTGGCAGCAGTGCAGTGCACTGCATAAAAAGGCATAGGTTGCAATAAAATCAAAGCGCAAAAGAGGAATAGCAAAGTCATGCTCATGGACCATTCAGAAATCTGATGAGAGAGAGGAAGAAGCTGTTCCTAAAACTTTCAGTGCATGTCTTCAGGCTCCTGTACCTCCCCCATGATGAGAAGGCATGACTCGGGTAGTGATGATGAAGTTTAAGGGTGTTGGGGAAGTAAGAAATGATTCTCTGATTCTGGTAAATAGCGGGTTAAAATTAGGTGCCAGCTTGTGTTTGCTCTCTTCTGTGAAAAGTTGGAGACTGTTCTTGACTGAAAAAACTGCCTTCAGTGTTTTTTTTAAACAACTCACAGCTGTCCCTTTGAGAACAATCTGTGAGCTGGGTTCACACATGCTGCATACATCATGTCTTATGAGTTCACATATTGATCTATGTTCCCACCTTTGTCTGTTCAAGTTTTACTGATAAGGCAAGAATTTGTCTGTAATTAAAACCAGTTATTTAGTGGACTCTCTCATCAAAGTAATTGGGTTTCGCTCTAACTGACCTTGACATACCATTGTAACTGAGTGTTCTTTATCTGCTATATACTGTAGCACCTCCGTTCTAAAATCAGAAAAACTCGTGAGAGTGAGAGAGAGAGAGAGAGAGAGAGAGAGAGAGACACAGACAGACAGACACAGACAGACAGACACAGACACACTGACTGAGACTCTGTCTAACTGGTTCCAAGTCTTTCTCACCAGCTGAACTGAGTGCAATAAACGGGTGAAGAGGTTAAAGTAATAACTGTGTGATGTGGTTATTGGTCCGGCAACCTTTTTTTAAGTTTACAGTGAGGGTCCTAAATGGAAGATGCTGCCTTTTTGAGGTATCACCCTTTAAGATGTAGCGTTGAGAAGACAGCATGTTCTGAATGGTGAGGGTCCTTAATGACGGCACCACCTTGTTGAGGCACCCGCCTTATACGCGCAAAGAATGGAATTGGAAATGCGAAGTTTTGATATGTACACAAATCAACAATTCAGAACTGGGTTTCATAGTGGTTCAGTAGCAAGGAGTTTTTCTCCTTGCACACAAGTAAATAAAGTAAGTGAGAAATGAGCGCAAGCCTTCGGAGTCCTGTTAACCAGGGAAAACAGCGGAGTACAAGCTGTCCTTGAGCTTGATAAGTACTTTCAAGCTGCTGTATCTTCTGTTGACGTGCACTGTTTGTGATAGAGGCAGCAAGAAACAGAAAAAGGCAGAAGGAGAGGCAGAAAGAGACCTCTGACAAACAGTGACAGAGAGAGAGAGAATGAGAAACAGACAGACAGAAAGAGAGAAAATGACGGAAAGAGAGAAGAGGGAAAGAAAGGGAGAGATGGAGTGAAAGACAGGGGGAGTGAGATGGGGAAAGACAGTGGGGGGGGGGGCGTAGGGAGGAGGAAAGGCCGAGGGGCAGCTCGTTGAGAGAGGGTGCAGCATGCACAGAGAGAGGAAGACAAAGATACACACACAACAATACGCATAGTACATAGAGAAGAGGAATCAAGTGGATGGGATTCTACAGATCAGGTGGGCTTGGACTAAATGTGTGGGAGGGTCTAGATCTGGTCCTGTGGCATAGTGCTCTATGTCTGGCCCCTTACCTGGTAGACGGTGACCTCGCTATCGAGGTCAGGGGCGATGCGGAGAAGGGCGAGGCGAGCCAGTTCAACAGGGTCTTGTGGCAAGGGCTCAGCCACAGGGAAGGGATTGGCATGTCGGAAGCGGGGGAACCAGTACAGCATCCGCTGGTACTTGCGCATCGGATGGCTCTTGTGGCCAAAGATCTGCACCAGCAGCACCTTGGTGTTCACGTCGGGCAGGACCCCTGTGGGGATAGGGAGGAGAAGAGGGATGGGATGGGAGGGAGGAAGGGCGTGTGGAGAGTGGTAAAAGGAGAGGCAGGTCCAAAAGACCAGGGGAAGGTGGTCGGGAAGGGAGGGTCAAAGAGGAGTGGATGGGACAACAGGGAAGGGTTGGGGTAGATGGAGAAGGGTGGATGAGACAGGGAGTGGAGGGTATAGACAGGCAGAAGGAGGTAAAGTGAGGGGGGAGGGGAAGGAGGTGGAGGGGAGGTGGTGATGGAGGAGAAGAATGACAGTGATCAGTGGATTTAGACACGAAAGTACACAGCTAGAGCTCATGGAACAGGTCCCGTTGATAGCGTTTCATTCTGTTGGGACTCCCGTCTCCATATGAGCCGGAACATTTGGTGGCAGAGAGGGCTAACTTGGGAAAGGGAGGGATTGAATCCCATGGGACCTCTGTCCCTCAGAGGGGGATGTAATCTCTCTCTCTCCCCGTCCCTGACTCAGGAAGGGTGGCATCTGTCTGTCCCAGTGGGACGTCTTGCACTCAGGAAGGGTAGAACAGTCTCTACTCTCCCATGGGGGGGGGGGGGGGGGGCAAATAGTCCCAGTGGAAACTCTCCCCTTTGACAGAGGCTACTTCATTCCCAATGGGATCTTTTTCCCCCTCACAGAGTATGGGGCCCTTTCCACTGGAACATTCCTCCTTCAGGGAGTGTTGGTACTTGTCCCGGTGGAAACATCCCCTCCTCCCAGTGAAGAGTGGGATCATGTCAGTGGGACGCTGCTCCCTCAAGGATAGTAGTATGTCCACAAGAAATCTCCATCTCTCTGGGAAATGGAACCATTGGAATCTCCCCGCTCCCCCCCAGGAAGGTGGGATCATTCCTCAAGGGACCTCTGACACTCGGTGTATGGGACTGTCTCCACTGGGACTTCCCTCTCTCCCTCGGACTGTCAATCGGGATGCCTCCCTCTTAGGGATTGTGGGACCATTTCTGATAGGACCTCTCCTCGTGCTGTAGGGTGGGATCACTCCCAGTGGAACCTCTATAACTCTCATGAGGGGTCGGTTCTGTCCCCAAGGGAACCTCTCCCTCAGGACAGATTTGGGAGGGTGAGATCGATCCTATTTTAAATGTCCCTCTCCCAGCTGGATGATGGGACTGCTCTTACTGGGGCTTCTCTCCCTCCAGAGATGGTGGGACCATTTCCATTGGGATCTCTCCCCATCTCAAGGAAGATAGGATGATTTCTGATGGAACCTTTCCCTTTGGGAGGGTGGGACTGATCCCATTGTGACCTCCTGTGGTGGATGGTCAGATCTCTCCTTGTGGAATCTCCCTCCTTCAAGTCAGGTAGGATCATTTCTATCCAGGCATCCCGAATGGGAAAGTATAATTGTTTCCCATGGGACATCTCCACCAGGAGGAGGGTGGGGATTGCTCACTCACTGGGCCACAAACTCCACCCTCTGCCCTCCTTCACCACCTCCCAGCCCCGTCGCCACTCTACTTCCTCAACCCAGACCCCTCCTCATGCCCCTCTGAACCTCACCTCAACTCTGCCCCTCACCTCAACCCCTTCTCAACCATCCGCCCTCCCCTAACGCCAAGCCCTTACCTTGCCTCCTCGCAGTCCCTTCCCCACCTCTCTGCCATCCCCTTCCCCCCACACTCCACAACCCTGGCTGCCACTTCCCCAACCCCTCCACCATGTCCCTCTTCACCACATCCCTATCCCGTCCCTCACCTCGCCACTCCCCCTCAGAACCATACCCCTACCCCCACACCAACATTTCCCTGTCCCCCCCCCCCCCCCGACATCTTGCCCCTGCCAGGCTGTTTACCATAATTCTCCATCTGCTCCAGCACTTGCACGGCACACTCCTGCTGCCGTGGGAAGTGGTTGAACATACGCTGGATGAAGTTGCGCGGGACAAACACCTCCTTGGGGAAAACGTCAAGCAGCCGGTTGTAGACGGTCAGCTCCCGCTCCACCCCGAACTCGGGCATCCGGCGCAGGGCGGCGTAGATGAACTCCACGTGGCCGCGCCGGCGGGCCTCCTGTCGACAGTAGGTGGCCAGCACCCTCTCGAAGGTTGCCTGGTCCCACTGGGCCGAGGAGGCCGCCCGGGAGAAGAAGTCGTCGGTGGCTGAGAGTGGGGCAGGGCGCCCCTCCTTCCGAGCTGCCCCACCCACATCAGAGAGTGGTGCTGAGGGCTCTTTCTCCAGGCGGGGGCCGGAGTGGAAGCTGGGTCGGGGCCCTGGGGAATCCTGCAGGGGTTGTGGGAGATTGAGAGAGAGCAGGAGGGGATTGTTAGTGAACCGGTGTAGGAACACTCAATGTCTGCGTCTTTCCACACCACCCAACAGACACAGAGCCAGGCTCCCTCCACACTGTCCCATCACACACTCCCAGGGTCAGACACAGAGCGATGCTCCCTCCACACTGTCCCATCGCACACTCCCAGGGTCAGACACAGAGCGGTGCTCCCTCCACACCGTCCCATCACACACTCCCGGGATCAGACACAGAGTGAATTTCCCCCCACAATGTCCCATCACACACTCCCGGGGTCAGACACAGAGCGAAGCTCCCTCCACACCATCCCATCACACACTCCCAGGGTCAGACACAGAGCGATGCTCCCTCCACACTGTACCATCACACACTCCCGCAGTCAGACACAGAGTGAATTTCCCCCCGCAACGTCCCATCACACACTCCCAGGGTCAGACACAGAGCGATGCTCCCTCCACACTGTACCATCACACACTCCCGCAGTCAGAGGCAAAGTGAGGCTTTCTCCACACTGCCCCATACACACTCCCGGGATCAGACACAGAGCGATGCTCCCTCCACACCGTCCCATCACACATTCCCAGGGTTAGGCACAGAGCGATGCTCCCTCCACACTGTACCATCACACACTCCCGCAGTCAGAAGCAAAGTGAGGCTTTCTCCACACTGCCCCATACACACTCCCGGGATCAGACACAGAGCGATGCTCCCTCCACACCGTCCCATCACACATTCCCAGGGTTAGGCACAGAGCGATGCTCCCTCCACACTGTACCATCACACACTCCCACAGTGAGAGACAAAGCGAGGCTCCTTCCACACCGTCCCAAACACCCTCCCAGCGTCAGACACAAAGTGAGGCTCCCTCCACACCGTCCCTTCACACACTCCCCGTACCAGACGGAAGCCATGTTCTATCCTGACGTCTGCCGCCGTCTGCGCTTGTATATATGTGTGCATACGTGCCCCTCTACCTGTCTATGCATGGGCTGACAGAGAGAAAGAGAGACTGTGTCTGTGAGAGGGAGAGAGACAAACAGACCACGTGAGAGAGAGAGGGAGAGGTGGGGACAGCATAGGGAGGGAGAGGGTGAGAGGGTGGGGAACCTGAAGTCCCATACCACCAAGCTCAGGAGCAGCAGCTTCCCGTCAACCATTCTGTTCTTGAACCAACCGGCACAACCCTAATCACTACCTCAGTACAGCAACACTGTGATCACTTTGCTTTCTTTTTGTTCTAATTAAGTTCTTCCTTCTAAAAATTGAGTACTATTTTTCTTGTGAATCTTCTGTATCTGACGCTCTGTAGCTGCGATGCTGCTGCAGGTAAGGTTTTCACTGCTCCTGTGCAGACATGGACTTGTGTCCCTGAGTTCTCTCTCCTACACCCTACTGGGTGAGTCCCTGTCATCCACTGCACCCTATGGGTGCTCTCCCGTTCGCAAAGGAGGGGGCTTCCATCCACTCCCGGAGACACCACTGCGGTTCAGGTAAGGAATGGGAATAGCGCACACAGAAAGCCTCAACAAGGCAGCTGGTGTGGGAGGACAGCAAGCCAGGTGGCTCACTGGGTGGAAGAGGGGGAAAGAGGCAGCGCCCAGCTCTACCCAGAGCTACCCCAACTACAACCCACAATCGCTGTGGCTCGGGTAGGCGGTCAGGGAGATAAGGCATCCACAAGAGTTGGGCACTGGGAATCCAGGAAGGATCTCTCACGCAGAGGAGGCAGGAGGGGGGGAAGAACTTGGTGGGGGGTAGGGATTGTGGCATGGGAGAGGGGATGCTAAGGGGAAGATTAGAGTTATAGAGCTCTACAGCACAGAAGGCCCTTCAGCCCATCTGGCCCATACCAACCCGGTCTTCTGCCCAGACTATATTCCCCCTCCCACAAGATATCCCCTCTCACCACTCTCACTATTTCCCTCCAAACATCTCCCATCCAGGACCCTGCCCAAGTTTCTCAAATGTTGCAAGTGGAGCCCCATCCACCACTTCTGCTGGCAGCTCATTCCGTCCTTGCACCATCCCCTGAGTGAAGAAGTTTCTAAACACTTTTCACTGGAGTTTGGATGAATGGGGGGGGGGGGGGCGCGATCTCATTGAAACCTATCGATCGTTGAAAGGCCTTGATAGCGTGGACAAGAAGAGAATGTTTCTTCATAACCATATAACAATTACAGCTCGGAAACAGGCCATCTCAGACCTCCTGGTCCATGCTGAATGCTTACTCTCACCTAGTCCCACCGACCTGCACTCAGCCCATAACCCTCCATTCCTTTCCTGTCCATATAGCTATCCAATTTTACTTTAAATGACAATATCGAGACTGCCTCTACCACTTCTGCTGGAAGCTCGTTCCACACAGCTACCGCTCTCTGAGTAAAGAAGTTCCCCCTTGTGTTACCCCTAAACTTTTGCCCTTTAACTCTCAACTCATGTCCACTTGTTTGAATCTCCCCCACTCTCAATGGAAATAGCCTATCCAAGTCAACTCTATCTATCCCCGCCATAATTTTAAATACCTCTATGAAGTCCCCCCTCAACTTTCTACACTCCAAAGAATAAAGACCCAACTTGTTCAACCTTTCTCTGTAACTTAGGTGCTAAAACTCAGGTAACACTCTAGCAAATCTTCTCTGTACTCTCTCTATTTTGTTAACATCTTTCCTATAATTTGGTGACCAGAACTGTACACAATACTCCAAATTTGGCCTTACCAAAGCCTTCTACAATTTTAACACTACATCCCAACTCCTATACTCAATGCTCTGATTTATAAAGGCCAGCATACCAAAAGCTTTCTTCACCACCCTATCCACATGAGATTCCACCTTCAGGGAACTATGCACCATTATTCCTAGATCCCTCTGTTCTACTGCATTCTTCAATGCCCTACCATTTACCATGTATGTCCTATTTTGATTAGTCCTACCAAAAGGTAGCACCTCACATTTATCAGTATTAAACTCCATTTGCCATCTTTCAGCCCACTCTTCTAACTGTCCTAAATCTCTCTGCAAGTTTTGAAAACCTACCTCATCATCCACAACACCACCTATCTTAGTATCATCTGCATACTTACTAATCCAATTTACCACCCCATCATCCAGATCATTAATATATATTACAAACAACATTGGACCCAGTACAGATCCCTGAAGCACACCACTAGTCACCGGCCTCCAACCTGACAAGTCATCCACCACTACTCTATGGCGTCTCCCATCCAGCCTCTGCTGAATCCATTTTTCTACTTCAATATTACTACCTAACAATTGAACCTTCCGAACTAACCTTCCATGTGGAACTTTGTCAAAGGCCTTACTGTAGTCCAAAAAGACAACATCCACTGCTTTACCCTCATCAACTTTCCTAGCAACCTCTTCAAAAAATTCAGTAAGATTTGTCAAACATGACCTTCCACGCACAAATCCATGTTGACTGTTCCTAATCAGACCGTGTCTATCCAGATAATTATATATACCATCTCTAAGAATACTTTCCATCAATTTACCCACCACTGACGTCAAACTTGCAGGCTGATAATTGCTCCGTTTACTCTTAGAACCCTTTTTAAACAACTATAGTGGAGGAGTCGAGGACCAGAGGGCACAGCCTCAGTATAGAGGGATGTCCATTTAGAACAGAGATGAGGAGTAATTTCTTCGAGCAGATGGTGGTGAATCTTTGGAATACATTGCCACAGACAGCTATGGAGGCCAGCTCATTGAGCATGTTCATAGCAGAGGCCTAATTAGTCTTGATTAGTCAGGATGTCAAAGGTTACAGGAGAATAGGGTTGGAAAAGACAAAATCTGGCCCTCTTCTCCTCATCAACCTATAACCTCCCTCGGTGCCCCTCCTCCTTCCCCATCTCCCATGGTCCACTCTCCTCTCACATCAGATTCCTTCTTCTCCAGCCTTTTCCACCTATCACCTCCCAGTTCTTGCATTAATCCCCTCCCCGACCCTCCTGGCTTCACCTATCACCTTCCAGCTTGCAATCCTCCACCTCCTCCCAACTTCTTGTTCTGGCTTCTTCGCCCTTCCTTCCCGGTCCTGGTGAGTGGTCTCAACCGTTTATTGATTTCCTGAGCTCCCCCCAGCATCTTGTGTGGGTGACTTTTTGGCTCCTGTAATGAAAGTCCCGTCTGACGAAAGCAAGTATGCCTTCTTTACCACCCTCAAAAGTGGTTGCATACAAGACCCATTGGGAGAAAAAAAGTATAAAGATTCCCCTCGATCACACAACGGGAGCACCCCTCACTGTCAAGTGATGACCTCTGGTTCAGGGTGGGATGAACAGTGAGCAGATGAAATGTCCAATAACAAAAGTCTGCTCATGGTGCAGCTTTGTAAAACTCTAGTTAGCCCACATCTGGGGCACTGCATACAGTTCTGGTTGCCCCATTATAGAAAGGATCCCGAGGCTTTAAATAGGGTGCAGAAGAGATTCACCAGCCCTGAATTAAAGGACGTGCTATAAGGTTGGACAAACTTGGGCTGTTTTCTCTGGAGCGGTGGAGGCTGAGGAGAGATCTCATAGAGGAAAAATAGAGTAGACAGCCGGTAACTTTCTGTCCCGGAGTGGAAATGTCCATTTCCAGGGGGAAATGATTTATGGTGAAAGGGAGTCATTTCAAAGGAAATGTGAGGGGCAAGTTTTTCTTTTAAAACACCGAGAGAGTAAAGTGGCTGGAATGAGCTGCCTGTGCTGGTAGTATTAAAGACTTTCAAGACGTGTTTAAATAGGCACATGAATGTGAGGAAAATGGAAGGATATGGACATTGTGTAGGCAAAGGGAATTAGATTAGTTGGCCAGTTGATGACTAATTTGTTTGGTTCAGTATGACATGCGGGACGGAGGGCCGGCTCCTGTGCCGAAGTGTTTAGTGCTCTTAACTCACCTGCAGTGAAGTGGCTCTCCAAGCTGCAGAGGCCGGCAATCTACAGAGAGGAGCTGGCCAGGGGGTAAAGGCATGGCTCCGTAGTGCCCGGAAACACCTGGCACAGCTCATCCCGAGGGAAGCGTGAGCCTCCGCAGAGACAGAGTCCAAGGCCAACAGCAGAGGAGGTGGTGGAGAGAAGGAACCTCAGATGGTCAAGGCAGAGTCTGTGGAGGGCCAAGGTCCTTCCAGTCAGCAAGAGGAAACAGCCGAACGTTCGGATGCCCCTGCAAAATTGTACATTTCTTTCATTTAGATCATCGACCTCAAAAACTCAAAAGATCCACAGATGGACAATGTAAAAGAAAAATCAGCTCAGTAAATAAACTGACATTACCCAGATCGATTTGAATAACATTATATATAATTGTCTCTCAGTTCCTATTGTCTCTCCTTGGTCCACAGACCTGTCCCACTCAGAGATCTGTATAGGGCCCATGAAGTCGATGAGTGAATTGGAACTGAGGACAATTATATGTGCTATATCTGAGTGGGTCAGGTCTGTGGGACCAAGCACAGGGAATAGAGACTGAGAGACAATTATATAAATGATATCTCTGAGTGGAACAGGTCTGCGGGACTAAGATGAGGGAATTTGGACAATTGTAGCTAATATAATACCATTAGTTTCCTCACTTCTATAGACACTTTGTTCATCTCCTGAGTAAATACAGATGTAACCCTGAGGTTCAGCCAGCATGCGTTTGTCTAGGGGAAGACGGCCTCTGACCCAGCCAAAATGAGAAATCTCATTTGTGTGGATGCTGGGTGATGTGTACCCAGTTACAAATCCGAACCGTAAAATATCAGACAGTACACCATTTACAGTTAAACGATCGAACTTTATAAATCTTAATCTGAAAGAGGGCCCATTTTAATGAAACAGTCCAATGTGCGCACTGGAGCTCACGGATTCGTCCATTCGTCCACGTCAACCTCCTCCGAGTGTCGCTGACCTTCGGACCCTTGCCCCTAGTCCACTCCGTCCGGCAGTCTACCAACTCTCTCCACTCGCGTCTTCCCTCATCTCTCGCCGACAAAAGACCGCGAAATCCCTGCTCCCGGACCCACAGGAAAGAACAACATGCCTCTCATTGGCTAATACACATTCCAAAGCCCGCATTATCTCCAGTCATAACCCAAACGTTGCTGCTACAGAGAAACCACTACTTTAGTGGTGAAACCTTACAGAGAGGCCATTACATTAGCAGTGAAACCTTACAGTACATTGCACAGACACAAAAAAAAAATTAAAGATCACCCCCATTGCTTTTGGCTCCAAACATGAATTACCATTCTGATCTTCCAGAGGACCAATTCTGTCATTGCAGTCCTTTGGTTCTTAACATATCTGTAGAATCCCTTACGATTCTCCTTCACCTCGTCTGCTACGGCAACCTCATGCATTTTTTTAGTTCTCCTGATTTCGTTCTTAAGTGCTCTCTTGCATTTTTATACTCCATAAGCACCTCATTTGTTCCTAGCTTTCTATACCTACTGTGCACCTCCTTTTTTGAAAAAACAGGGCCTCAACATCTGTAAAAAAACAAGGTTCCCTACACCTGTTATCTTTACCTTTTATTCTGGCAGGTACATACAAGTTTTGTACCCTCAAAATTCCATTTTTTAAGGCCTCTCACTTACTGTACACCTTTGCCAGAAAACAGCCTGTCCCAATCACCACTTGCCAGATCCTTTCTGATGCCATCAAAATTGGCCTTTCTCAACCCATTGACCAGGCATCTCTTTTTGCATATTTACTTTGAAACTAATGGTATTATGATTAGTTACATTGTCCCTACTCCCTCACCTTGGTCCCACAGACCTGTCCCATTCAGATACCTTAATTATCCCTCAGTCTCCATTCCCTCTCCTTGGTCCCACAGACCTCACCCACTCTGCCATATCACATATAATTGTCCTTTGGTCTCTATTCACTCTTAGTCCCACAGACCTGTCCCACTCAGTGAAATCATATATAATTGTTAGTAAAAGCATCCGTTATTCTTGCGAGACCACGGATCTGCGCCTGGAAAGTCTTCACTCTCCAGGGCGCAGGCCTGGGCAAGGTTGTATGGAAGACCAGCAGTTGCCCATGCTGCAAGTCTCCCCTCTCCACAACACCAATGTTGTCCAAGGGAAGGGCATTAGGACCCATACAGCTTGGCACCAGTGTCGTCGCAGAACAATGTGTGATTAAGTGCCTTGCTCAAGGACACAACACATTCCCTCGGCTGGGGCTCGAACTCATGACCTTCAGGTAGCTAGTCCAATGCCTTAACCACTTGGCCACGTGCCCACACATATAATTGTTACTCAGTCCCTATTCCTTCTCCGTGGTTACAGACCACAATTCCCTTTAAACTGGATAGGTGCATAGTAAGAAACGCAGTAACTGAAATGCTCCTATGCACATAGCCTTTGTTGCCCCACAGCTGGAATTTTCTTTTATAATAAAGTGCCCCACAGTTTTCAGGCCACGTAAAAATTCCCTGCTCAGAGCAATAGTTGGTCCGAGCAACTGTAAAAAAAAATTAAAGGGAACATTATTACAGACACCTATCCTACTGACAGATATATAGAATTGTCCCTCAGTTACAGACCCCTCTCCCTAGTTACCTGTTGCACTAACTGAAGATATATATAATATTTGATGTTTAATGTCCTCAGCGCTGACCACAGTTGTGGACTCACTTTTGGGGTACGCTGCGGTTCATGGTCCATCTGTTTCTGGTTACTCTTTTTATTGCAATATGCACAATTGGATCGAGGCTCTTTGGCACAGAAATGGCTCTGCGGCTGAGGCCTGCAGCCATTGACAAGACTCAGTGGCTGTTGCTCCTGGACCATTTCAGAGACCCTGCGGTTTGATGATTACACTATTCAGATTGCGTGATTTGAGGTTTTTTTTTCGTGCACTGGGTCCTTGATGTTTTCTTTAAATGGCTTCTTTGTTTTGTGGCTGCCTGCGGGAGGCCAAATCTCAGAGTTGTCTATTGTATACATACTTCAATAATAAATGTACTTTGAAACTAATTATTCCTCTCCCCGATCACACACCTGTCCTTCTGACAGACACTATATACAACTGTCCCACAGTCCCTATTCTCTCTCTCGCTGGTAAAACAGACCTGTCCGCCAGAGAAAGCAGGATCTCCCAGTGGCCACACATTTTAATTCCACATCCCATTCCCATTCTGACATGTCCATCCACGGCCTCCTCTACTGTAAAGATGAAGCCACACTCAGGTTGGAGGAACAACACCTTATATTCCGTCTGGGTAGCCTCCAACCTGATGGCATGAACATCGACTTCTCTAACTTCCGCTAAGGCCCCACCTCCCCCTCGTACCCCATCTGTTACTCATTTTTATGCACACATTCTTTCACTCACTCCCCTTTTTCTCCCTCTGTCCCTCTGAATATACCTGTTGCCCATCCTCTGGGTCCCCCCCCCCCTTGTCTTTCTTCCCGGACCTTCTGTCCCATGATCCTCTCATATCCCCTTTTACCTATCACCTGTCCAGCTCTTGGCTCTATCCCTCCCCCTCCTGTCTTCTCCTATCATTTTGAATCTCCCCCTCCCCCTCCAACTTTCAAATCCCTTACTCACTCTTCCTTCAGTTAGTCCTGACGAAGGGTCTCAGCCTGAAACGCCGACTGCACCTCTTCCTACAGATGTTGCTTGGCCTGCTGCATTCACCAGCAACTTTGATGTGTGTTGCTGTCCCAATAAAAGTTATTATGTATAATTGCCAGTTATAAAGCCCTTTTCTTGGTTACATAGACCAGTCCCATTTACGGATATTATATATAATTTTCCCTCAGTCCCTAATCTTGCTCCCTGGTTACACAAACCTGTCCTGCTGACAGAGAAGTTCAAAGTTCGAAGTACATTTATGATCAAAGTAGGTGTTCATTATACACCCTTGAGATTTGTCTCCTCACAGGCAGCCACAAGGCAAGAAATCCAAAAGAACCCATAAAAAAAAACCTGACAGACATCCAATGTGGTGGTGGGGAGGAGGGAAGGAGGGAGAGAGAGGGGGGGGAGGGAGAGAGAGGGGGGGGAGGGAGAGAGAGGGGGGGGAGGGAGAGAGAGGGGGGGGAGGGAGAGAGAGGGGGGGAGGGAGAGAGAGGGGGGGGGGGAGAGAGAGGGGGGGGGGAGAGAGAGGGGGGGAGGGAGAGAGAGGGGGGGAGGGAGAGAGAGGGGGGGAGGGAGAGAGAGGGGGGGAGGGAGAGAGAGGGGGAGAGGGAGAGGGGGGGGAGGGAGAGGGGGGGGAGGGAGAGGGGGGGAGAGGGGGGGGAGGGAGAGGGGGGGGAGGGAGAGGGGGGGAGGGAGAGGGGGAGGGAGAGGGGGAGGGAGAGGGGAGGGGGAGGGGGGGAGGGAGGGGGGAGGGGGAGGGGGGGAGGGAGGGGGGAGGGGGAGGGGGGAGGGAGGGGGGAGGGAGAGGGGGGAGGGAGGGGGGAGGGAGAGGGGGGGGAGGGAGAGGGGGGGAGGGAGAGGGGGGGAGGGAGAGGGGGGGGAGGGAGAGGGGGGGGAGGGAGAGGGGGGGGAGGGAGAGGGGGGAGGGAGAGGGGGGAGGGAGAGGGGGGGGAGGGAGAGGGGGGGGAGGGAGAGGGGGGGAGGGAGAGGGGGGGAGGGAGAGGGGGGGAGGGAGAGGGGGGGAGGGAGAGGGGGAGGAGGGAGAGAGGGGGGAGGGGAGAGAGAGAGCGCGAACAAGAACACACATCATGCATTCAGTAAAAGCAACCAACCGCATCCAGAACAAAAGTGAGTCCATGGACATGAAGTCCAGAGCAGGCCCACAGCCTCAGCTCACCACACGGCAGAGCAAAACATCGCAGAGCTTGAAGACACAAAGCTGGAGCAGGCCCACAGCCTCAGCCTTAGTGCAGGGAAGAGCATAGATAATATTTGTTCCTAGGTTCCTATTGCTTACACACAACCTTTTCCACTAACAGATATCATATATAATGGTCCCTCAGTTACAGTTCCTTCTCCCCAGTTGCACAGGCCAGTCCTACTAACAGATATTATCCATATTTATCCCCCAGTCCTTATTCTCTCCCCCTAGCTATACAGACTTGTCCAACTAACAGGTATTATCTATATAATTATTCCCCAGTTCCTATTCCATCTCTCTGTTTACATAAAGCCATCCCACTGATAGATATTATACATACCTTTACACTATCGGCGACCCAGGTTCATTTCCCGCCGCTGCCTCTAAAGAGTTTGCATGTTCTCTCTGTGACCACGTTGGTGCTTCAGTTTCCTCCTACAGTCCAAAGACGTACCAGTCAGTAGGTTCATTGGCCATTGTCCATTGCCCTTTGCCCTGTGTTTAAGCTAGGATTAAATCAAGAGATTGCTGGGCAGCGAGGCTCGAAGGGCTCAATAAATGAATGAATAAATAAATAAACCAACATATCTTAAGTCCCAAATTCCCTCTCCCTAGTTATACATTCCTGACCCACTCACAGATATTATACAAAATTGTCCCCCAGCTCATTTTTACAGATGGTCCGTTAAGTCGTTTTGATTGGCTGCATCACCACATAACAGGACCGACAGAAGCTGCAGAAAGTTGTAGATTCAGACGGCTCTATCACGGCACAACCCTTTCCATCAAAAGGTGGACATTCAAAAAGGTAGTGCCTCACGAAGGCATTAAGGTCCCTCAGCGGCCGGGGCATTTCCGCGCCCCCCCCCCATTACGACCATCAGGGAGGAGGTATAGGACCCAGAAGAACCACAATTCAACGTTTCAGGAACAGTTTCTTCCCCTCTGCCATCAGATTAGTTCATGAACCCATACATTACCTCAGTATTCATCTTTTCCGCTATTTATTTCTATTGTAACACAATTTTATGTCCTTTACTGCTACACAATAATAATTTTCATCAAGTATGTCAGTATAAATGATATCAAGTATGTCAGTGATAATAAACCTGACTCAGTCTCCATTCCCTCGCCCTGGTTACACAGACGTGACAAATATTATATATAATTGTTCCTCGGTTACTATTCCCTCTCTCTGGTTAAACAGCCTATCCCGCTGACATAAATTAAACATAACCTCCCACTTTCCCACAAAGTCTGCCGCTTTTGCGGGAAATTTTACCTTCGAGGTCATTTCCTCCCTCGTTCAGAGCAGCACCATTATTAGTCCACCACCCTCTCCGTTCCGCCACGCCGCCGCGCATTGACTGTGATGGGTCCGACAGCTTCTGAGGCTCCCCACTCTCGGAGCATTGTGTCTCCTATTATTAGTTCCGAAGACTGATAGTTTCTTGTCTGCAAAGGCAGGCTGTCTCTCTTTAGTTAGTCCTGACGAAGAGTCTCGGCCCGAAACGTCGACTGTACCACTTCCTAGAGATGCTGCCTGGCCTACTGCGTTCACCAGCAACTTTTAAGTGTGGTGCTTGAAATTCCAGCATCTGCAGATTTCCTCATGTTTGCTGTCTCTCTTTCTGTTTCTTTCCCTTCAATCCCCCTCCCATGTTTCTGTCTTTCCAGGAGTCTCTTCTTTTCTATCAAACCAGATGATATTATTTTTTCTTCTTCTTCTGACTTTTTATGGGAGTTGGCAGTCCAACTTAAATGTGCATTACCGCCGCCAACTGGACTGGAGTGTGGTGTAGTGAATTGGTGGGGTGGGAAGTGCTGGTTACCGGTTGTTTCAGATGAAAAATCGCCCCAGAGCTTGTAAGTAATGAAACACGATACCGTGAATTAAACTAAAGTCATTCCCGTAACTTAAAGTTTTTAAATGAAAATTATCAACCCCCAAGGACTGTAATGAAGCCCGCATTTGATTTATTTCAACCTTATATGCTCCACACAATAATACTATGCGTTCATCTATTACATAATGATAACAAACCTGCATAACCTAGAATGATGTTTTCTAACAAGATACAAGGAATAATTACCCAATTCTAAATCGCGTCTAAATGATTCTTTCTCTTTTTGTTTTACCTCCTTCTCCAGTAAACCCAACAGTTTTAGGTATTCTATAAAGGTGTCTCCCATTATGCACATTATACCACGTCTTGCCATAACCCCCTAATTCTCAACCCTACCAATCCCTTAGCTTCTGATTTGCTTAGTGGTAGGTCAATATCCACTGTCGAACTTTTAACAGCTTTCTTAGCTAAGCAATCAATCCACTCATTCCCCTCTACACCTCTATGTGCGGTGAACCTTAAGAAGCCAGCCTATACACCAAAATTTTTTATATGAAATAATGTTTGATAAAGCTTCCAACAGTAAATCTGAGCAGTTTTAAGACTCAGATTATACTTATGTAGCACCCCTGGCGGACTCACAGCACCTGGTCCATTCTCTGTCTCTCTCTCTCTCCTACCTTCTCCCCCAAAACCCCGCGCATACAATATCTTACAGATACACCAAAAACATAACAACTATCCAAATTGGTTCATAACACTTTCTTATCAGTAACATGATTCAACAAACTGCTAGCGGGACGGCTTCCTCAGCATTTAACATAACAAAGAAGCATTCCCAAGTATAACATAACAAAGAAGCCATTTTAATTAGCCTAGGCAGTAACATAAGAGACAAAAACCCCTTACACTTATATTCCTGTTTCCATTTTAGGTCAAGGAGACTCACGGTTCACAGTCATATGACACAGGTACAGGCCCTTCGGCCAACTGGTCCACGCCAGCCGCAACATCTTCCCTGCTAGTTCCATTTGTCTGCGTTTAGCTATAACCCTCCGTGCTCTTTCCCCTGCATACAGCCGTCCAAATGCATCTTAAATGTTCTGATTATACATGCCCGGCCAACTTCCATTGGCAGTTCATTCTAAGTATAAACTTCCCTATCTTCCCTCCTCGCCCCCCACCCATTACCTTGTATCTATACCCTTTGGTTCTAGACTCCCCAACCCCGAAAAAAAGACAATGACCGTCCACCTCATGGCCCTCATGTTTTTTTTTATGAACATCTAAGTGTGACAGAGAGCGCTCGGTAAACGCATTCCTTACACCTGGGTATTTACACGCACACACAGCCTTGTCATTTTGCTGTCGTTGCACTGAGTGTGCGCACTTCAATGTCTCCCCCCCACCCTGGTATGTTCTACTGATGGGTCATAAAGGGTTTAGCTGTATGGTGCTTTTCCCCGCCATAAACTGCAGAATATTCCACCTCTTTAGTAATGGGGATGTGGAAATGTGTATATATTGTTTATATACTATGAGGTAGCTACTTATGTTTATTTTGCAATATGATTGTAATTACATTATGAAGTTCATCATATTCTGATCCATGCGTAACCTTACATTAACTTTCTGGGTAATTAAAGATGGTATATCATGGTGGTGGCTCTCTCACAGTGGTGTCTGAAAAGAGGATGCTGTCTAAGTTGCATGCCATCTTGGTCAATGTCTCCCATCTACTACATAATGTACTGGTTGGGCACAGGAGTACATTCAGCCAGAGTCTCATTCCACCAAGATGCAACACAGAGCGTCATAGGAAGTCATTCCTGCTTGTGGCCATCAAACTTTACAACTCCTCCCTTGGAGGGTCAGACACCCTGAGCCAATAGGCAGGTCCTGGACTTATTTCATAATTTACTGGCATAATTTACATATTACTATTTAACTATTAATGGTTCTATTACTATTTATTATTTATGGTGCAACTGTAACGAAAACAAATTTCCCCCGGGATCAATAAAGTATGACTATGACTATGACTATGTGCCGAGAAAAATGGTGCGAATGGCTTTTAGAAGAGAAAGAGATCGAGCTGCCACTGGACAAATAGTATGGAGCTACTTATTTTGTTTTCTGGTAGAACTCTTTTTGTAAATACTGGCAATTTTTTTCCGCTATTGTTTGTAAGTTTGGATTTTGACACACTTACACACCCTTGAACAAGAGTGCTAAGCGACTCCAGCCATTTTTTCCTTCAATCGTAACCCACGTATCTTAATACTATGTCTTCACCAGTTATTCTCCTGCCCTCCAGGAAATACAGATCCAGCGGTGGCCAGGCTGACCTCTCGTCCTCGTCCAGGCAGCACACTCGTAAGTCTCTTCTGCACCCTTTCCAGCTTGGACGATTCGTTTAATACTAGTTTAGTTAGTTCGGCACAACACGAGGGTCAAAGGTTAGGGTGTTGTACTGTTCTATAATATACCAAGTGTGGTCTCAGCATGTCTTGCTGCTCCATCTGATGGACGACTCCTTCATCACCCTGTTTGCCATGCGTCTCCAGATAAGGGTAGGCCAAAGGGCCTGTTCCTGCGCCGTACTGATGTATGTCGTACCGTGAGTTGTGTGCACGAGAAATAGAAGCTTGCCTGACCTGGCAATTGGGACGTGGGAACGCACAAGAGAAAATCAACAGATGCTGAAAATCAAAGCAACACACAAAAAACGCTGGAGGAACTCAGCAGGCCAGGCAGCATCTATGTAAGAGAGTAAACAGACCCAAGGCCCTCGGTCCGAAACGTCGACTGTTTACTCTTTTTCATAGATGTTGCCTGGCCTGCTGAGTTCCCCCAGCATTTTGTGTGTGAGAACTCACTTACCGTGACGACCACAGGGTGGCGCAGCGAGCAAAGCGGTTGTCTCGAGGCTCTGATGACACTGTTCAAACCCGCCCTCTGGTGTGCATGTGAGTGAGAAGTAGTTTGCACATTCAGCTTCGGGTTCAATATTACTTATACATGTAGTTAAATTTATTTCACGGCAGTCGTAAAGTGCTAATAATAATAAAGTACAAATTATATTAAGAATTTATTAAATCAGTCGTGCAAAAGAGAAAAAAAGCGAAGAAGTGAGGTGTCCATTCTGAAATTTGATGGCGGAGGGGAAGAAGTGTCGAGTGTGTGCCTTCAGGCTTCTGGAGCTCCTCCTTGATGGTAGCAATGAGAAGAGGGCACGTCCTGGGTGATGGGGGTCCTTAGTGATGGATGCAGCTTTCGCCTTTTGAAGGTGTACTCCATGCTGGGAAGGCTAGCGCTCGTGATGGAGATGACAGCCTTCTGGAGCGATTTCCGATCCTGTGCAGTTGTCCCTCCATACCAGGCAGTTAGAATGCTCTCCACTGTACAGCTGTAGAAATTTGCTAGACTTTGGTGGCATACCAAATCTCTTCAAACTCCTAATGAAGGAGCCATCATTGTAATTGCATATGTTGGCCCCAGATTAGATCGTCAGAACCCCGTGACAACGTGCGACTATCCTGCAACGACCAGCGGGGCGAACGGGAGTTAATCAGCAGTTGCCTATCGCTAATGCGTGAGGGGTATTTCACGGTAATGCGGGTTCAGCAAAATGAGATTAAGTAGAAGTGAGAGGTCTTCGTGAGGCAGGATTGTGTGTGTGAGACAGAGAGAACTTGGTGGGCTGAAAACCCTATATCCGTCTAACGTTAGTGGGTCCTCTTGAGAGTGCACTTGGGAATATTTTCTGGAGTTCTTGTCGTCCCGGAGGGATGCCATTAAACTGGCGAGCGTGCAAAAGATTCATGAAAGCGTTCAGAGATGCTCTTCTGCACACCGCTGTTGTAATACGTGAGTATTTGAGTTCTTGTCAACTTGAACCAGCCTGCCCATTCCCCTCTGATCTCTCATTAACAAAGCATTTTCCCCCACAAAACAGCCTCTCACGGGATTTTTTTTCCCCCTGAGCCATTATCTAGAGATTGCTGTACCTGAAAATTGCAGATCACCAGCTTCTCAAACCACCCCGTCTGGCACCAACAATCATTCCACAAAGTCTTCCCTATTCTAATGTTTGATCAGAACAACTGGCATGCCTTCATGCATTGATTGGCTGATTAGATATTTGCATTAACGAGCAGGTGTACAAGTATACCTAATAACGTGGCCACTGTGTGTATGACAAACACGAAAAAATCTGCAGTTGCTGGAAACCCAAAGCAACACACACAAAATGCTGGAGAAACTAACAGATCATGTATCTATGGAAAAGAGTGAACTGTCGACGTTTCGGGCTGAGCCCCTTCATCAGGACTCAGTCAGGAGAGACTGTGACTGGATTTGTGGGGGGGGGGGGGGGGAGAATAGATCGCTGAGAGATTTATAAAATCACCAAGGGCACAGATAGATGGTCAGTCCCTTTCCTAGGGCGGGGGAGTCTAAAACAAGATACAGGTAGTGTGAAATCATAGTCATACAACTTGGAAACAGACCATTCATCTCACCTGCGATAGTACACTCAAACACGTTTGGCCCATATCCAAGTACCCGCTTTAACTTATCAAATTATACCCACCTCTACCACTTCTGCTGGCAGCTCGTTCCATGTACCTACCACTTTCTTTGTAGAAAATTTGCCCCTCGGGTACCCTCCCAATCTCACCTTCCCACGGTGAATCTCTCGTTTTAGACACCTGCGCCCTGGAGGAAAAATGTGTGGCCATCCACCTTATCTACGCCCCTCATGATTTTATAACAGTCGGATCTCAGCCGTCTTTGCTGCATGGAAACAGTCCCAGCCCTCCAGTCCTAATAACAGAGGGAGGAAGTTTAAAAGGGGAAATTGAGTACATTTTTCCCACACAGAAAACAGTATCGTCTGCGTTCTGTTATTAACATAGAACATCACAGCACAATACAGACCCTTCAGCCCACAAGGTTGTATCGACCTTTTCACTTACTCCAAGGTCAATCTAACCCTCCCTTCACTCGGAGCCCTCCATTTTTCTATCGTCCATGTGTCTATTGAAGAGTCTCTTAAATGTTCACAATGTACCCGCCTCTACCACCACGCTTGGCTGGATGTTCCATGCAGTTACCACTCTGCACATTGAAAAGACTACCACGCATCACCCATTCCCCACCGCCCCACCAACCCCGTGCCGGCTGGTGGCGCAATGGCATCAGCGCCGGACTCCGGAGCGAAGGCTCCTGAGTGCGAATCCAAGTCAGGCCACCATTCCGCCCCCCCCCCCCACCCCCCGAGCACGTTTTCCATCCGTGCTGTGTTGAACATTGAGCTGGCTACTCGGCCTCCTTAAAAAAAAAGGATCGAGTCAGGAACGTTTATATTGTGACCCGGTTAATCCGAAAGGAGACCAATCCTGACACCACGCGCCAGACAAGAATGGCTGACTCTCTGATGCGACACGCTAAAAAAAAATTCTCCCACCCTTACACTTTCCTCCAATCACATTTGCCTTTGCCACCATGGGGGAAAGTCTCTCGCTATCTATTATATGCCTTTTATCATCTTATACACCTCTATCATTACTTGTCATCCTCCTCCACTCCAGAGAGAAAACCTCCTTCTCGCTTAACCACTCCTCATAAGACATGCTCCCTAATATGCACAGCATCCTTGTAAATTTGCTCTGCACACTCTCTAAAGCTTCTATATCCTACCTATAATGAGGTGACCAGAACTGAATTGCTTCTCTATTCTTACCCCCTCGGGTGGCGGCATGGAGATATGTTTCTACCAAAGGAGATATAAGGCGTTTCTTCTTCTCTCCGCTAACCTGTAGGTCACCCTTTGGCAAGGTATAGCACCTACTTAGCCCACTGATCAGTCACGTGAAGCCATGGAAGCAGGTGGTAGATGGTCATATGGGCAGCTGGTGCATATCACAAGTCCTGTTGAATGGACGACAAATGCCAAGCATATAATCTCTGAAGAATATTGATAGTGGCTAAGGTCACTCGTCTTGTAAAGAGACTACCCAAATGTTGGCAATGGCAAACCATTTCTGTCGAAAAATTAGCCAAGAACAATCAGTGTCATGGAAAGAACATGATCACCCAAATCTTATGACATGGCTCATAACGAACATTACTTACTGTTGAGTATGTTAGATTGGCAAGTAAAATGAAAGTTTTTACTGCATCTTCGTACATCGAGTCATACAGCAGAAACAGACCCTTCGGCCGAAATCTTCTATGCTGATTGTGTTGCCCTGCCAGGTAGTCACATCTGCCTATGTTTGGCCCATGGCCCTCTAAACATCTCTACAGGTACTTATTGAGATCATAAACACAAGAGATTCTTCAGATGCCAGAAATACAGAGCAACATTACACAAAATGCTGGAGGAACTCAGCAAGTCAGGCAGTGTCTATGGAAATGAATAAACAGTCAACATTTTGGGCCAAGACCATTCTTATGGACTGGAAAGAAAGGGGGAAGACGCCAGAATGAAAAGGTGGAGGGAAAAGGAAGAGGACTAGCTAGAAGTTGATAGGTGAAGCCAAGAGGCCGGGAAAGGTAAGGGGCTGGAGAAGAAGTAATCTGATAGAAGAGGAGAACGGACCATGAGAGAAGGAGGACTCGGCAAGGTGATGGGCAGGTGAGGTAAGAGGTCAAAGTGAGGAATAGAAGAGAGGAGGGCGAGGGGAAAAAAATCACGTGAAGGAGAAATCAACATCCATATCATCAGGTTGAAGGCTACCTAGCCCTGAGGTGTTGCTCCTCCATCCTGAGAGTAAAGAGAACATGGACCAACATGTCAGAACAGGGATGGAAATAGGAATTAAAATGGATGGCCACCGGGAAATATAGCTTTTGGTGGATGGAGTAGACATGCTTGACAAAGTGGCCGCCCAATTTACATTGGGTTTCACCAATGTGACTTATCTAGATGACTTTAAAATATTGCTAATATGCTTGCTGAACTGCTTTCAGCAGCTCATTCCAAAAATACACCAACCTTTGTGTGTAAAAGCTGCCCCTAGTATCCCTTTTAAATCTCTCAATTCTGATCTTACATCTCTGCCCTCTTGATTTTCACACCCCCTCCTCAGGAAAAAGTGCTATGTGTTTTCACTCTAATGCCTCTCAAACCTTATGTACCTCATTCAGGTCACCCCCTTAATCTCCTACATTCCAGAGAATAAAGCCCCAGTCTACTCTCCTGGCACCAAGTACAGTCAACGTTCCGGTAAATCTTTTCCACTCTCTTTCTAGTTTAATGTACTCAAAATGCTGGAGAAGCTCAACAGGTCAGCCAGCATCTATGGAAAGGAATAAAGAGTCAACATTTCAGGCTGAGGACCATCGGTGATGGAAAGAAAGAGGAACATAGCCAGATTAAGAATATGAGGGAAAGTAAGATTTTGCAGGTCGAGTCAACAGTGAGGAAGGCAAATACAATGTTAGACTCATTTCAAGAGGGCTAGAATATAAAAGCAAGGATGTAATGTTGAGGCTTTATAAAGCACTGGTGAGGCCTCATTTGGAGGCTTGTGAGCAGCTTTGAGTTTCTTATCTAAGAAAGGATGTGCTGACGTTGGAGAATTTTCAAAGGAGGTTCACAAATTATTCCAGGATTGAAAAGCATGTCATATAAGGAGCATTTGATGGCTCTGGGCCTTGGCGCACAGGAATTCAGAAGAATGAGAGGGAAACCTACCAAATATTTAAAGGCTAAGAAAGGATGTGCTGACATTGGAGATGGTTCAAAGGAGGTTCACGAAAAATGATTCCAGGATCGAAAGGCCTGTCGTATAAGCAGCATTTAATGGCTCTGGGCCTCAGCTCACAGGAACTCAGCAGAATGAGAGAGGATCTCATTGAACTCTACCAAATATTGAAAGGCCTCGACAGAGCGGATGTGGAGAGGATGTTTCCTATGGTGGGAGAATCAAAGACCAGAGGACACAGCCTCATAATAGAGGGGTGTTCTTTAGCGAGAGAGTGGCAAACCTGTGAAATTCATTGCCACAGGTGGCTGTGGAGGCTAAGTCATTGAGTATACATTTAAAGCAGAAGTTGATAGATTCTTGATTAGTAAAGGCATGAAGAGATATGGCGAGAAGGCAGGAGAACGGGGCCGAGAGGGAAATGGATCAGCCACGATGAAATGATGGAGCAGACTCGATGGGCCAAATGCCCTAATTCTATTTTTATATCTTATGAGAAGCAGAACAAGATAGAAGGTGATAGGTGAGACCTGGAAAGGAAGGGGAAGCAGCTAGAATAAGGTGTGGGGGAAGGGAGGCAAAGGAGTACAAGCTGGAAGGTTGTAGGGGAGACCAGGTGAGGGGAAAGGTGTGTGGGTGGGGGACTGGGTGATGAACTGAGAAGCTGGGAGGTGATAGGTGGAAAAGGCAAAGGGCTGAAGAAGAGGTGTTGTGTTCTAGTTTAATAACAGGGTGACACAATCTTCAGGGGTGCCCTCACCAACATCTTACATTAATTGCAACATCCTCACAACTTCCCTGCTTACCTATTCAGCACTGTGACCGATGAAGGAGATGTGACCGTACTAAACCAATAAGATGGTATCCGGAATGAACTGTTGGAGGGGCTGGAGGCAGGAACACTAACAGCACTTAAAGAAGTATCTGGACAGGTACTTTAACAGTAACATGGGTGGCACTAATATAGTGGCTAGCAGAATGCTCCACAGTACCAGCAACCCGGGTTCAATTCCCACTGCTCCCCGGAAGGAGTTTGTATGTTCTTCCCGTGAGCGCACGAGTTTCATCCAGGTGCTGTGGTTTCCTCCCGGCTAGCTGGTGACTTGGTCATTGTAAATTGTCCTGTGATTGGGCAAGGGTTAAGTCAGGAGATTACTGGGCAGCGCTGCTCAAAGGACCAGAAGGGCCTGTTCCGCACTGTACCTCAATAAATAAAACAAATAATAGTCCGTACTTTGCAGCACCATGACACCCCCCCTCCAACTACTATCAGGACATTTTTTGGTTTATTTGTACTATTTGTATCATTTCTTGTAAAAATATGGTGCACAATTATATAATTTTCTTTTATCTTGTGTATCTGATGTGATATGCCTCTGATGCTAGATCCAAAGTTTGTCATTGCTCCTGTATACACACGGCCTTGTTCGACAGACAATAAAATCTGCTTTAACCTTGACCACAATGCCATCCATACTGCTCCCAATTGACGATACTAGGCCTGTCTACTTCCGTGCTTTGCCTAACGTCTGTCCAAGTATCTGTAGTAATTGTATTCCACCACCGGTCCTAGCCCTTCTAGTCTCTCCTTATAACTCCAGCTGCCCAGAGCAGGCAACGTCCTGATGAGTCATTTCCCGCCACTTCACATCCTTCACATTGGATGGAGAACCCCCAAGGCTGTATATGGCATACATAATTTGTTGATAAGTTTACTTTGAACTTTCAAGGGTGTGTAAACAGGCATTTAAACAGTCAGGGCTTGGGGGGGATTGAGATTCTAGACAGGCAGACTGGTGAGTACCTGGGAGAGGGGCATCTGCAGATCCCATCTTCTAATTGCGCTCTTTCGTGTAATAGTTATGTCTAATTATGTTTCATTGATGCTTTCCTTCTGAATGCTGATTATATGACACTATGAGGCCATGATGCTGTTTTTCATTGCACCTGTACAGACAGGTACTTGGGAATATGACAATAAACTCAACCTTGACAAATGAAATTAACAGGACCATAAAACCTAGGAACAGAATTAGTCCATTCAGCCCATCAAGTCTGCTCCACCATTCCATCGTGGCTGATTAAAATCCCTCTCAACCCCATCCCCCTGTTTTCTCCCTGGAACATACAAAACCCTTACTAATCAAGAAACTATCAACCTCCACTTTAAGTTCACCTAATGACTTGGCCTCCACACTTGTCTGTGGCAGTGAATTCTAAAGATTCACTAACTCCATCCCTCAATTTCGCTGTGCCCTCTGGTCTTCAACTCCCTCCACCTCCACTTTAGAAAACATACTGCCCATGTCCACTCTTTCCAAGCCTTTCAATATTCAATAGATTTCAATGATATCCCTCCTCACTCTTCTAAACTCCCATGAGTACAGGTCCAGAGCAATCAAACACTCCTCCTACATTAACCCTTTCATTCCCAAAACCATTCCTGTGAACCTCCTCTGAACCCTCGCCAATGCCAGCAGATCTTTTCTTACATAAGAGGTCCAAAACTGCTCACAATACCCTGTGCGATCTGACCAATGCCTTATAAAGCCTCAGCATTAAATCCTTAGTAACCGTCGGTAATAAACCAATACCCATTCCCTATGGTCTTGCAAAATTAGTTCAGCAATAATGGAATAGCAGAGCAGATGCAACAGGCCAAATAGCCTAATTCTGCTCCTATGGCTTATGGTCCCTCAAACATACAGTCAGCAGCCAATTGATTATGTACACCTGCTCATGAATGCAAATATCTAATCAACCAATCATGTGGCAGCAATGCAATGCATAAAAGCATGGAGTCTTGGTAATGAGTTGTTCTTCAGCCCTAATATCATAATGTGGAAAAATGTGATCTGAGTGATTTTAACTGTGGAGTGATTGTTGATGCCAGGGGGGTGATTTGAGTATCTCAGAAACTACTGATCTCCTGTGATTTTCACACACATCAATCTCTAGAGTTTACAGAGAATGGTGTAAAAAACAAAAAAAAAATCTAGTGAGCAGCAGTTCCTTGTTAATGAGAGGTCAGAGGAGAATGGCCAGACCAGTTCAAGCTGACAGAATGGCAGCAGTAACTCAAATAGCTACACATTAGGTCAGTGGTCTGCAGAAGAGCATCTCTGAAGAAACAACATGTCAAACTTGAAGTGGATGGACTACGTCAGCAAAAGACCACACTGGGTTTCAAGGTGTACCTAATAAAGTGGCCAATGAGTGCAGGTCATAGCTAACATCTCACAGCTACCAGGCAGGAAAAAGAGCAGTCATCCTTCCTATATTACTGTATGCAGCTGAATCATGGATCACCTACCTGAAGCAATACCACTAAAGATCCTTACAAAAGATTTTGAGGATCATCTGGAAGGACAGATGCATCAACACCAGCATACAGGAGGAGGCCAATACGAACAGCATCTCCACCACGATAAATCAACACCAACTCCGATGGATCAGTCATGTCATCCGGATGCCTATCTCACATCTCCCCAAACAGATCCGTTACTCACAGTTGAAGGAAGGTCACAGAGCCCCTGGTGGGCTCAAAGGAAACCTTCAAAAACATCAAGATCGGCCAGAAGAAATTCAACATTACACCTAAAAACTGGGAAGACATTGCATTCAGTAGACACACCTAGAGGAAGTCTGTTCAAGAGGGAGTTGCGCTGCACGAGGTTGATCTCTGCTGTGCCGCAGAGTACAAGCGGCAGGTCCAAGAGGGAGAGACCAAACAATCAAAAGACCCAACCTACTAACCATAGCCACCAATTATTCTTGCCTACACTGCACCAGAATACGTGGATCCCAACCACCTGAGGACCCACCAATAGACAACCCTGTAAGAGAACATTATTCTCGACTCAAGTGATCGCATTATATATAAACGCAGGCAAGTGGGTTTTAGTGGCTATGGGTAGGGTGGTCGGCATACATAGTGTGGGCTGAAGGGCTTTTTCCCTCGCTGTTTGACACACTGTTCAGTGGCTGCGGTTATGCCTCTTTGAGGCAGCATTCCATATCCCGAGCCCTGCTCGCAGTATAGAGCACAACAGCATCACAATGAATTTGTAGTGAAATATTAATAATAATAATAACAATAATAATATTAATAATAATTACCAACAGTAGTGAGAATAATGAGTGTTCAACAATTCTGGAAGCTCATTAAATCGTCAAAAGTCTGTAAAATTCCGGAATACCGGAAGTGAGACCAAGTCCTCACCCTCTCTCCACCTCCCACCTGACCCCACTTGCAAACTCGGGAGAGGAGTTGGTGGGGGGTGCAAAATGGTCCGGGGCCCAGGGGAAGAAATGGGGCCGTCCTCTCTCTCAGCCACATATGTCGAGTCTCCAGGGGTGGTGGCAATGGAGAGGGGGGAGGGGAAGATGAAAGGGAGGGAGGAGAGAACCTCCACAGGGGACTGGTCTCTCGTCTGAAATGTCTCATCTTCCAACTTCTTGAAAACGAGACCACGGCTGACTGCTGTGACAGGAGGGGGGGATGGGGTGATGGGGCAAAGGTTCACCCTCCCTTTCTCTTTCCTCGCTGGGGAGCTCCCCGCTCCCTCTCCCCCTCCATCCATCAGGGCTGTTCCACCTTCTTCACTGAGATGCGCTTCTTCCGCGCAGCAAGCATCTCGTAGAACGGGTCGATGCTGACAGCTGCCCTGTGGGGTGGGGTAGAAGAGAAAAGGGAAGAGATTAACTGAAGCACGTAAAGGTGCGGGGATCCTCTGCCGCGGATGCACAGAATCGCAAAGGGCCATCAAGGGCGTCTTCAAGAATTGGTGCACGGAGAAGGCACTGAGGACCCTCACCACCCAGGACAGACCTTCGTCCTGTATCCCTCACTGATGGTTGCTACCACTGGGGATGAGATACAGGACCCTCTTTAAGATAGTGTCTTTTTTGAGACATTGTAAGTGTTGTTACTTCAATGTACTCGTGTTATTTCTTTTGTATAATATAACAATAAAAAGATTTGAAAAGAAAGAGATACAGCACCCTGAAGACCTTACACTCAACCTTTTACAACATAGGATATAATGATATAGTACTGGAACGAAGGCCCGCAATGTTGTGCCAAGTTTTTAACCTACATAATCAATCTAACCCTTCTCTCCTACATAGCCCATAACCCTCCATTTCTCTTTCATCCATGTGCCTGTCTCAGAGTCTCTTAAAAGTCCTTAATGTATCTGTCTCCACCAGCGCACCTGGCAGGTAGTTTCACACACCCATCACCCTCTATGTGAAATACTTAACTCTGACATCCCCTTGTACTTTCCTCCAACTACTTTAAAATTGAGCCCTTTGTATTAGCCACTACTGCTCTGGGAAAATGTCTCTGGCTGTCCACTCAATCTATGCCTCTTACCATCTCGTCACCTGTCATCCTCTTCCTCTCCAAAAAAGCCCTAGCTCACTCAATCCTTCCTCACAAGACATGCTCTCTAATCCAGGCAGAATCCTGGTACATCTCTTCAGCACTCTCTCTAAAGTTTCCACATTCTTCCCATAACGCGGTGACCAAAACGAACACAGGATACTTGGTAGTGTGGAGGAGCAGAAGGATCTGGGGGTAAATGTCCACAGATCCCTGAAAGTTGCCTCACAGGTAGACAGGGTAGTTAAGAAAGCTTATGGGGTGTTAGCTTTCATAAATCGAGGGATAGAGTTTAAGAGTCGCGATGTAATGATGCAGCTCTATAAAACTCTGGTTAGACCACACTTGGAGTACTGTGTCCAGTTCTGGTCACCTCACTATAGGAAGGATGTGGAAGCATTGGAAAGGGTACAGAGGAGATTTACCAGGATGCTGCCTGGTTTAGAGAGTATGCATTATGATCAGAGATTAAGGGAGCTAGGGCTTTACTCTTTGGAGAGAAGGAGGATGAGAGGAGACATGATAGAGGTGTACAAGATAATAAGTGGATAGCCAGCGCCTCTTCCCCAGGGCACCACTGCTCAATACAAGAGGACATGGCTTTAAGGTAAGGGGTGGGAAGTTCAAGGTGGATATTAGAGGAAGGTTTTTTTGCTCAGAAAGTGGTTGGTGCGTGGAATGCACTGCCTGAGTCAGTGGTGGAGGCAGATACACTCGTGAAGTTTAAGAGACTACTAGACAGGTATATGGAGGAATTTAAGGTGGGGGGTTATATGGGAGGCAGGGTTTGAGGGTCGGCACAACATTGCACGCCGAAAGGCCTGTAATGTGCTGTACTATTCTATGTTCTACAATACTCCAAGTGTAGTCTAACCAGGCTTTTACAGAGCTGCAACATTACCTCAATACTCCAACTAATGAAGGCCAACACACTATACACCTTCTTAATCGCTCTATCAACTTAGTCATAGAGTCATAGAAAAGTACAGAACAGAAAAGGCCCTTCAGCCCTTCTGGACTGTGTTGAACCATTTAAACAGCCTACTCCTATCGACATACCGGGACCACAGGCCTCCATACCCATACCATCCACGTACCCATCCAAACTTCTCTGAAACATTGAAATCGAGCTCACTTGCGCTGGCAGCTCAGTGCACACTCTCATGTCCCTCTGAGTGAAGAAGCTTCCCCTCATGTTCCCCTGAAACTTTTCCCATTTCACCCATGGATGCGTAGTATCTTCAAGAGGTGGTGCCTCAAGAAAGCAGCATTTGATACTGAGCACCCTCACCACATTTTACATCCTCTCCTCTTGTTACTATCTTCGGGGAAGAGATACAGCAGCCTGAAGACACACACTCAATGTTTTAGGAACAGCTCCTTCCCCTTCGCCATCAGATTTCTGAACAGTCCATGAATGTATGATTACTACCTCTCTGTTCCTTACTTGTACCATTTGGAAACACAACAGCACAGTATGGGCCTTTACCCATGAAGTTGTGTCACTTTTTTGGCCTACTGAATGATCAATCTAATCCTTCTCTTCTTTACAGCCCATAACCCTCCACAAACAAGGGAAGGTCTGCAGATGCTTGAAATCAAGGTAACATACACAAAATGCTGGAGGAACTCAGCATCTATGGAAAAGAGTTAAACAGTTGCCATTTCAGGCCAAGACCCTCAACCACTGATGATCTGGTGTGTCATATAAAAGAGGGTAAATACTTATGCAATCAATTATTTTGTGTTTTTTATTTGTAATTAATTTAGATCACTTTTGTAGAGATCTGTTCACTTTGACACAATAGAGTCTTTTTCTGTTGATCAGTGTCAAAAAAGCCAAACTAAATCCACTGTGATTCAATGCTGTAAAACAAAAAAACATGAAAACTTCCAAGGGGGAGTGAATATTTTTTATAGGCACTGTATATACTTACTGAAATTTAGAGTTTTTATTATGTATTGCAATGCACTGCTGCCGCCAAAACAACAAATTTCATGACATATGCTGGTGACATTAAACCTGATTTTGATTTATTTTATTTAGAGATACAGTGCAGAAAAGGCCCTTCCAGTCCTTCAAGCTCAGTAACCCTGACAATCTTGATTTAACCCAAACCCAAACCCAAACATGGGAAAATGACCAATTAACCTACTGGGTACATCTTTGGACTGTGGGAGGAAACCAGGGCACGTGGAGAAAACCCATGCGTTCCACGGACTCCCCTCCTTCATTTCCCAGCTCCTTCCATCGCCACCCCACCTCCTCATATCCCACACTCCCCCTCTGCTTCCCCTCGCTACCTCTTTTGCTGTCCTCTCTCCCTCTCGTTCAAGCTCAGTTATCATTCAACCACACATGAATGCAGTCAAACGAAACAGCATTCCTCCAGAGCCAAGGGGCAAGACACAGTCCCAAGGGCACACAGCTCCGATAGTTACAACAACAGGAAACTATACAGACCCAAAACCCCCAAGTCCCTCAGTATCATGGTCTGTAGATTGATGGTGCTTAGGATGTTGTCCCAGTTTTCCACTCAGTAAGCACTGCAGAGCAGCACTGATGTAAGGTCACCTACTGCCCTCTCAGGCCTCATTCCCTCTCTGCCACTGTTCCCACCCCGCCTGAGGACTCACTTGATGCACTTGATCCACTCATCCTTCTCCTCGGGAGTTGGGGCGGAGATGCGGTACACCATGTGGTTGCCCTCCACCACGCGGCCGTCTGCCTCCGTTTTGCAGGCCTTGATCAGCTGGCCTCGGTTATTGGGGATGTACAACTCAAAGCAGTTCTGGGGGTCGGGTGGGGGGTGGAAAGAAAGGGAGACGGACATGGGAGAGGTGAGAGAAGGGAGTTGGGAAGGTGTAAGGGGTAAAGGAGGAGGAGGAGAAGGGGAGAGGAGAGCGGGGATAGGAGTGGGGGGATAGGAGTGGGGGGAATAGGGTGGGGAGGGAGGGGGTGAGGGAGAGTGGAGGAGAGAGGGAGAAGGGTTAGAGGGAGGGGGTAGAAGGAGAGAAAGGGAGAGGGAGAGAAAGGGAGAGGGAGAGTAAGGGAGAGGGAGAGTAAGAAAGAGGGAAGAAGGAGACAGGGGAAGGCACATGAGGAGAGGAGTGGGGAGGGCACAAGAGGAGAGGAGGGAGGAGGGAATTAGGGAATTAGGGAGAGGGGGAGAAAGCCAAAGAGAGATTGTCGGTATGTGCGTGAGTATGGCCTCCACAGTTGCCTGTGGTAACAAATTCCACAAATTCAGCACCTTCTGGCTAACGAAATTTCTCTGTATCTCTGTTTTAAGTGGACTCCCCTCTATCCTTAGGCTGTTCCCTCTTGTCCTAGACTCCTGCACCATGGGAAGCATTCTTTCCATATCTACTCCATCTAGGCCTTTCAATATGCGAAAGGTTTCAATAAGCTCCCTCCCTCATCCTTCTAAATTATCGGATGGTAATTCTTTCATTCCCGGAATCATCCTTGTGAACCTCCACCGAACCCTCTCCATTGCCAGCACACCTTTTCTTAGATGAAGAGCCCAAAACTGTTCACAATACTCAAGGTGAGGCCTCATCAGAGCCTTATAAAGCCTCAGCATCACAACCCTGATTTTGGATTCTAGACCTCTTGAAACGAATGCTAACATTGCATTTGCCTTCCTCACCACCAACTGTACCTGTAAGTTAACCTTTAGGGTGTTCTGCACAAGGACTCTCAAGTCCCTTTGCATATCAAATTTTTGCATTTTCTTCCCATTTAGAAAATAGTCAGCACATTTATTTCTACTACCAAAGTGCACGACCATGCATTTTACAACATTGTATTTCATATGCCACTTTCTTGCCCTTTCTGCAAATCTAACTCCTTCTGCAGCTGACCTGTTTCCTCAACACTACTGTCCCTTCACCAATCTTCGTATCATCTGCAAACTTGGCAATAAAGCTTTCTATTCCATCATCTAAATCATTGGTATACAGCATAAAGAGAAGTGGTTCCAACACTGACCCCTACGGATCACCACTAGTCACTGGCAGCCAACCAGAAAAGAATCTCTTTATTCCCACTCGCTGCCTCCTACCAATCAGCCAATGCTCTAAGCATGCGAGTAACATTCCTGTAACACCAAGGGCTCTGCAGGCTCATGTGTGGCACCTTGTTAAAGACCTTCTGAAATCCAAATATACAACACCCACTGCATCCCTTTTATGCCTGCAATCTCCTCAAAGAATTCCAACATGTTCGTCAAGAATTTTCCCTTAAGGAAACCATGCTGACTTTGTACTATCTTGTCCTGTGTCACCAAGTACTCCATAACCTCATCCTTAACAACTGACTCCAACACCTTCCCAACCACTGAGGTCAGGCTGACTGGTCTATAATTTCCTTTTTGCTGCCTTCTTCCTTTCTTAAAGAGTGGAGTGACATTTGCAATTTTCCAGTCCTTTGGCACCATGCCAGAGTCCAAAATGCTTTTTGAAAGATCATTACTAATGCCTCCACAATCTGTACTGCTACCTCTTTTAGAACCACCTCCACAATCTGTACTGCTACCTCTTTTAGAACCGCAGGGTGTAGTCCATCTGGTCTGGGTAACTTATGTACCCTGAGGTCCTTTAGCTTTTTGAGCACCTTCTTCCTTGCAATAGAAACTGCACTCAGTTCTCTTCCCTCACACCCTCCAACATCTGGCACACTGCTAGTGTCTTCCACAGTGAAGACTGATGCAAGATACTTATTCAGTTCATCTGCCATCTCCTTGTCCCCTGTTATTATTTCTGCTGCCTCATTTTCTAGCAGTCTTATATCCACTCTCATCTCTCTTTTATTTTTTTAAACACTTGAAATAGGATTTACTATTCACTTTGATATTGTTTGCTAGCTTGCTTTCATATTTCATCTTTTCCCTCCTAATGAGTCTTTTAGTTGCACTCTGAAGGTTTTTAAAAGCTTCCCAATCCTCTACCTTCCCACTAATTTTTTTCTTTGTTATATGCCCTCCTTTTAGCTTTTACATTAGCTTTGACTTTTCTTGTCAGCTGCGGTTATACTATCTTGCCATTTCAGTATTTCTTCGCTTTTGGAATATATTTATCCTGCACCTTCCTCATTTTTCCCAAAAAACTCATGTGATTTCTGTTCTGCTGTCATCTCTGCCAGCATATCTTTCCAATTTATTTTGGCCAACTACTCTCTCATACCTTTACTTTACTCCGCTGAAATACTGCCACATCAGACTTTACTTTCTCCCTATCAAACTTCAAGTTGAACTCAATCATAATTCTTTTACCTTAAGCTCCCTATCACCTCCAGTTCATCACGTTAACACCCAATCCAGTATCACTGATCCCCTAGTAGACTCAATGACAAACTGCTCTAAAAAGCCATCTGACAGGCATTCAGCAAATTCACTCTCTTGAAATCCATTACCAACCTGATTTTCCCAATTGACCTGCATGTTGAAATCTCCCATGACTATCATAACACTGCCCTTTTCACACGCCTTTTCTCTTTCCCATTGTAATCTGTAGTCCACAATTCATCTATCGTTGGGAGGCCTGTATATAACTGCTATCAGGGTCCTTTTACCCTTGCAGTTATAACTCAACCCACAAGAATTCAACATCTTCCAGTTGTATGTCACACCTTTATACTGATTTGATGCCATTCTTTACAAGCACAGCCATGTCACCCCCTCTGCCTACCTTCCTATCCCTCCAATACAACGTGTAACCTTGGACATTCAGCTCCCAGCTTCAACCATTCTTCAGCCATGATTCAGTGATGGCCACAACATCATACCTGATAATCAGTAATAGTGCAACAAGATCATCCACCTTCTTTCTTATACTCTGTGCATTGAGATATAATACTTTGAATACTGTATTTGCTACCCTTTTTGATTCTACATTCTTAATGCACTGATACTCACTCAGCTGATTGCAATTCTGTTCTATCATCGGCCTGTCCTTCCTGACAGTCTGACTGCATGCTATCTTCACTTTTTTACCAGCCGTCCTACCCTGAGTCCCATCACTCTGGTTCCAACTCCCTGCCAAATTACTTTAAACCTTCCCCAACAGCTCTAACAAACCTGCCTGCGAGAATATCGGTCCCCCTAGGGTTCATATGCAACCCATCACTTTTGTACAAGGTCATACCTCCCCAGAACAGATCGCAATGATCCAAGAACTTAAAGTCCTTTCCCCTGCACCAACTTCTCAGCCACACGTTACTCTGCAAAATCATCCTGTTTCTACCCTCACGGGCACATGGCACAGGCAGCAATCCAGAAATTACTACCCTGGAGGTCCTGCTTCTTAGCTTTCTGCCTAGATCTTGAAATTCTCTTTTCAAGACCTCTATTTTTCCTTCCTACGTCACTGGTACTAATATGTACCAAGACATCTTGCAGCTCTCCCTCCCCCTCCAAAATGGTTTGGACACGATCCGAGACATCCTTGACCCTGGCACCTGGGAAGCAACATACCAATCAGGTGTCCCATTCACGTCCACAGAATCTCCTGTCCGTTCCCCTCACTATTGAGTGCCCTATCACTATCAATCCCCTCTTCTCCCTCTTTCCATTCTGCACCACAGACCCATGCTCAGTGCCAGTAATCCGGTCTCCGCAACATTCCCTGGGGAGGTCATCCCCCACAACAGTATCCAAAATGGTGCACTTATTATTGAGGGAAATGGTCACAGGTATGCTCTGCTCTAACTGGCTATTCACATTTCCATTTCTCCTGATAGTCACCCAGCTACTTGTCTCCTGCATCTTAGGGGTGACTACTTCCCTGTAGCCGATCGATTATCTCCTCACCCTACCGAACAATCTGAAGGTCATCCAGCTGCTGCTCCAGATCCCTAACACAGTCTTCAAGGAGATGCAGCTGGATGCAATTCACACGGATGTAGTTCCCTGGGAGACACTGGGTCTCCCAGGAGTCCAACATCAGGCATGAAGAACACAAAAAAGAGAATCTTAACAGAAACTTACCCAGAGCCAACACCTCTTTTGAGCCGAAGCTTCGAGCCAAAGCCTGATACTCCCACACTCACCACTGGCCTACTCCCAACAATGACCACACCGTTTGTCCCTTCTGTACTGTTAAACAAGAATTGTTGACCTGCAAGAAACCTCGTTGCTGTGGCCTGCCCCTGCCGCTGATTGGGCCACCGGAGTTTGGATGGTGGAAGTGGAACAGCTCATGTGAATGTGGGGATCAGTATAAATGGCTGACTGATGGTCAGCAGAGACTCAATGGGCCAAAGGAGCCATTCCCTTGCTGATTCATTCTCCCACAGATCCACTGCTTCTGAACATGGCATCGGGTGAGTCTGTGCTAAGCTATCAAGCACTGGTCCCATTTCATTCTCCCAACATTCCCATCAACTCCCACCCACATAAGGGGAACCCATTTTACAGTGGGAAGTTTCCCCACCCACCTGGGATGTGGGAGGTATATTGAGCACCTGGAAAGGGAAACCCCACACAAATCGTGCAAACTCCACAAAGATAGACACTACACTCACACAGAAATGCATATACTTGCAAAACACCATGCATAGACACACACAATTTCTGCCTCTCACTCACACTGCCTTTCTCTCACTCAGAGATCTTTTGAGCTCTCTCTCTGGAACACACAGCCTCTCAAATGTGCCTCTCTCACACATCCTCACTTGGACAGAGCCTCCCCTCTCTCACACCCACAGATCTCTCCCACACTTAGACCCCCTTTCTCAGTCTCTCTCAGACACACACTTCTCTCCCTCCATCTCCCTCTCGCGCACACTTCCCCCTCTCTCGCCCACGCGCGCACACACACATGCACGCACTTCCCCCCTCTCATGCACACTATTCCCCCCTCACACACACACACACGTTCTCCCTCTCTCACACACTTCTCCCTCTCTCACACACACTTCTCCCTCTCTCACACACACACGTTCTCCCTCTCTCACACACACGTTCTCCCTCTCTCACACACACTTCTCCCTCTCTCACACACACTTCTCCCTCTCTCACACACACATTCTCCCTCTCTCACACACACTTCTCCCTCTCTCACACACACTTCTCCCTCTCTCTCACACACTTCTCCCTCTCTCACACACACTTCTCCCTCTCTCACATACACATTCTCCCTCTCTCACACACACACATTCTCCCTCTCTCACACACACTTCTCCCTCTCTCACACACACTTCTCCCTCTCACACACAGATTCTCCCTCTCTCACACAGATTCTCCCTCTCTCACACACACGTTCTCCCTCTCACACACGTTCTCCCTCTCATACACACGTTCTCCCTCTCTCTCATCACACATTCTCCCTCTCTCTCACACACACACGCACACACTTCTCTGTCTCTCACTCAGACGGGAGACAGTGAAAGGTAACTGAGATAAAGGGTGTGAATAAGGCTGAAAGAAAAAGTCAGCCATGATTGAATGAGAGCAGACCCAAGAGGCTGGATGGCCACATTCACAGAGGTACTGTCTCTCGCGTACATCTGGTTGGAGGGCCGGATTCAGCAGCACTGCCCTCAGGTTAACGATGACGTTGAAAAGGGTGCGTCAGACAGTGAATGGGGGTCAGGGGAGAACACTCACCGGCTTCCTGGGGTCTTCCACCTCACGGATGCTCAGGTTCTCCAGTGGGATGATTCCCCTCGGCTCCTTGTCCTGCGTGGCAGCAAAGGAAGAGGGGTTCAGGGCAAGGCAGAGTGGTGGGGAAACAGAGAGAGTCAGAGTAAAGGGAGAGGTGGAGGAACACAGAAAGAGTGAAAGTGCGGGGAGGGGGTGAGGGAATACAGAGGGTGAGAGCGGGGGAGGGGAGGGGAAACACAGGGTGAGAGCGAGGGAAGGATTAGGGAAAGAGAGAGGACTGAGCAAGGGATGAATAGGGAAACAGAGAGATGGGCATAACAAGGGGAGGGTTGGGGAAACAGAGAGAGTCGGGGTAGGGAGAGTGGAGTGAGGGAGAGAGAGGAAGGTGAGAGAGGGGAAGGTGAGGGAGGGGACAAGGGAAGCATGAATACAAGTGAAGGAGTGGTGGGGTGGTGGAGGGGTGAATCCTCGGATGTGCCCCTCCCCATCTACAGTCCGTCCCCATCCCTACTCACCGTTGTGTACTCGAAGTAGTAGAGGCAGTTGTCCGTCAGAATGAACCAGCGGCGTTTCCACGTCTTCACCCTGCCCCCTGTCCCATTGACACACGAGAGCAGACAGAGGCGAGAAGTGTGAAAGGGTGTGGAATGGGGGGGGGGGCAAAGGAGGGAGATAGGGGGAAGGAGGGGGCAGGATGGATGGATGGAAGGGGAAGGGGAGAGGGATGTAGAGAAGAATGAGGAGGATGGCAGAGGGAGGGAAAGCAAAGGGCAGGGGGGACAGAGAGACAGAAGTGGAATGGGAGGGGGACAGAGGGAGTGGAGGGGGGGTCAGTGGGAGGGGGCAAATGGAGGGAGGAAGGAGAGGGGGATGGAGGGTGGAGTGGGGAGGGGGAGGACAGAGGGTAGGCGAGAGGAAGTGGAGAGAAACAGACAATGAGACCACTTCCCATCCCATCCTCGCTCGCGTACCCTAATCAATGCCACCTATTCTGCCCTGAAACAGCCCTCCTCCACCAGAAATAGCTGCCCCTCCGCAGCTCGATGAGGAAATACAGGAGCCTGGACAAATCAGGAATGGTTTCTTCCCCTCTGCCATCATGTTTCTGGACATTCCATGAACCCATGATACAACCTCACTACCTTAAAGCATTGCTTTTTTCATATCTTGCACAGGATCACAAGAGGCCACAGTGAACTGTGTACCCAGCAAGCTCCATCTCAGGCTCAACCCTACCCACCGTCGAGGGCTTCTTGCTTAGAGCCAATGCGTGGCTGGGTGGAGATACGCCTCTCCCAAAGGAGGTGTAAGGCGCTCCTTCCCTCCACTAGCTGCAGGTCACCCTTGAGCGAGGTGTAGCACCCACTTAGCCCACCCACCCCCCAACCCCCGATCAAGTTCATGTGGAGCCACAGGAGCAGTTGTTGGATGGACGTATGAGCAGTCAGTGCACATCACAAGTTCTGGTTATGCGACCATTGATGCCAGGTAGACAATCTCTGAAGAATATTGATAATGGCTGGGGTCACCTGTCTTGTAAAGGCACTACCCTGAAGGTAAACCACTTCTGTAGAAAAATTTACCAAGACCAAGCATGGTCATGAGACCACGATGCCCTACATCGTACGACAAGGCACATAATGATGATGGAGTTGGCATCCACCATTAAGGACCCCCACCACCCAGAACATGCCCTCTTCTCATTGACACCATCAGGGAGGAAGTACAGTGGGAGCCTGAAAACACACACTCAGTTTCAGGAACAGCTTCTTCCCCTCCACCATCAGATGCTGTCTAAGTTGCATCTCATCTTGGACAATGTCTCCCATCCACTACATAATGTACTGGGTGGGCACAGGAGTACATTCAGCCAGAGACTCATTCCACCGACATGCAACACTGAGCATCATAGGAAGTCATTCCTGTGGCCATCAAACTTTACAACTCCTCCCTTGGAGGGTCAGACACCCTGAGCCAATAGGCTGGTCCTGGATTTATTTCCTGGCATAATTTACATATTACTATGTAATTATTTATGGTTTCATTACTATTTAATTATTTATGGTGCAACTGTAACGAAAACCAATTTCCCTCGGGATCAATCAAGTATGACTATGACTATTTCTGAAGGACCATGGACCATGAATACTACCTCACTATTAGTCTTGTGAGCTATTTATTTTCTGAGAGCTTATTCTGATTTTCCTGCACTGTACTGCTGCCACAGAACAACAAATTTCACAACTAATGTCATTGAAGATAAACCTGATTCTGATTAAGAACACGAGCATGTACCGATTCACTCTCTTCCCCCCCCCCCCCCTCACACGGCCTCTCCCCATGCTGACACAAAACCCCTGAACCTATACACCTCCCTGGAGCACACAGACATGACTCTCCCCCTCCTCTCACAGGCCTCTGGCTTGGTTTGTCAGTTCTCCCTGCCCCTTTCTCTCTGTCGTGCTCTCTCTCACCCACTCCCTCTCTCACTCCATTTTATTTTCTTTCTGCCCTCTTTATCTCCCTTCCACTCCACCTCCCAACCTCTCTCCCGCTCCCCCTCTCATTCTCTGGCCACCCCTTCCTCCACCTCTGTCCTTTCTCCCTGTCACTCCCTCCTCTCTCCGCCATACTCTTTTCACATTTGGCCTCCTCCCTTTCTCTCACTCTCTCCCATTCTCCCTCTCCTCTCTCTCACCACTCTCTTCCCTTCCCCTCCTCCCTCCCCTCATCTCTCCCCCTCTGTCCGACTCTGTCCCCTCATGCTTTCTAGCCCTTCCTCCCTCTCCCCACCATCCAACCCCTCACTCCTCTGTCCACTGTTCCATCCCTCATTTCTTCCCCTTCTCCACCCATCCCACTTTGCCCCTCTTCTTGCTCTTATCCCTCCTCTATCTGTCCCCTATTGCATCCCCTGTTTATTCCTATTTCTGCCCTTACTCATTGTCTTGGTAACCTCCACCCTCCTCTGTACCCCACCACCCCAGCCCTGTCCTCCCTCTCCTTTGTCAGGATGCTGTTCATCGACTATAGCTCAGCGTTTAATACCATCATTCCCACAATCCTGATTGAGAAGTTGCACAACCTGAGCCTCTGCAGCTCCCTCTGCAATGGGATCCTCGACTTCCTAACCGGAGACCACAGTCTGTGCAGATTGGTGATAACGTATCCTCCTCGCTGACAATCAACACTGGCACACCTCAGGGGTGTGTGCTTAGCCCACTGCCCTACTCTCTGTATACACATGACTGTGTGGCTAGGCATAGCTCAAATACCATCCACAAATTTGCTGACGATACAACCATTGTTGGTAGAATCTCAGGTGGTGATGAGAGGGCGTACAGGAGTGAGATATGCCAACTAGTGGAGTGGTGCCGCTGGAACAACCTGGCACTCAACGTCAGTAAGACGAAAGAGCTGATTGTGGACTTCAGGAAAGGTAAGACAAAGGAACACACACCAATCCTCATAGAGGGATCAGAAGTGGAGAGAGTGAGCAGCTTCAAGTTCCTGGGTATCAAAGATCTCTGAGGATCTAACCTGGTCCCAACATATTGATGCAGTCATAAAGAAGGCAAGACAGCGGCTATACTTTATTAGGAGTTTGAAGAGATTTGACATGTCAACAAATACAGTCAAAAACTTCTATAGTTGTACCGTGGAGAGCATTCTGACAGGCTGCATCACTGTCTGGCATGGAGGGGCTACTGCACAGAACCAAAAGAAGCTGCAGAAGGTTGTAAATCTAGTCAGCTCCATCCTGCGCACTAGCCTACAAAGTACCCAGGACGGCTTTAGGGAGCGGTGTCTCAGAAAAGCAGCATCCATTATTAAGGACCTCCAGCAACCAGGGCATGCCCTTTTCTCACCGTTACCATCAGGTAGGAGGTATAGAAGCCTGAAGGCACACACTCAGCGATTCAGGAACAGCTTCTTCCCCTCTGCCATCCGATTCCTAAGTAGACATTGAAGCTTTGGATACTACCTCACTTTTTTTTAATATACAGTATTTCTGTTTTTGCACATTTTTTAAAAATCTATTCAAAACACACAATTGATTTACTTGTTTATTTATTATGTTTTATTTTATTTATTATTTGCTGAACGGATCCTGACCCTGATCTGGTCTGTACCCTCCAAATATCCGGACCTGCCTCTCGGTTTTTTTTGCACTGCCTTACTTTCCATTTTTCTATTTTCTATTTATGATTTATAATTTAAATTTTTAATATTTACTATCGATTTGTAATCCAGGGAGCGGGAAGTGCAGAATCAAATATCGCTGTGATGATTGTATGTTCTAGTATCAATTGTTTGGCGACAATAAAGTATAAAGTATAAAGCAACACACATAAAAGTTGCTGGTGAACGCAGCAGGCCAGGCAGCATCTCTAGGAAGAGGTGCAGTTGACGTTTCAGGCCGAGACCCTTCGTCAGGACTAACTGTCCTGACGAAAAGTATAAAGTATAAAATATTTTTTTCTCTCTCTCTCTCTGCTAGATTATGTATTGCATTGAACTGCTGCTGCTAAGTTAACAAATTTCACATCACACACTGATTAATAAACCTGGTTCTGATTCTCTGTCTCCTCCTCCCTCTTAGACCTATCCTTCCACGTCTGCCACCTCTCTCTCCCCCTCCCTCCCTCTGCTTCCTGTCCCACTCTGCCTCATCCTCCCCCACCCCCACATAATCCACCTCTCTACCTCTCCCCCTCTGCCTCTTCCACCCCCTCATCAGTCACAGCAACACACATTGACTGCCCAGGGGTAACACCCAAGCAGATCAGAGGAGTATTAGGGGAGGTGTACAACATAATTTAGGGCTCAGGAACACTGTGGGGCAGAGGAAACCACAGGAGCAAGGGAGAGAGTGAGAAAGGGAAGCAAGGAATACAGGATGGAGACTGAGGGAGTAACACATGAGGGAGAGAGGGAGGGGGGAGACAGGCAAGTGAGAGGAAGGGGAAACAGGGAAGAGGGCAAAGGGGAAGAGAAGGGGAGGGCGTGGAGAGGGTGAGGGGCTGGAGGGGGGTGAGGGGCAGGAGAGGGGGGGGATGGAGAGGGGGAGGGGGATGGAGAGGTGGGTTGACGGGTGGGGAATTTCACAAGAGAGAGAGGGACATGGGTAATGGGAAGGTGAAAGACAGGATTGCAAAAAGGGTGTTGGACAGAGGGGGCAGCATGTATATCTACTTCATCTCACGAGGAAGTGGGGCTCTAGGTGATCACGAGCAAACCCTCCAGTGTTTCCAGATCTTCGGATGAGTTCTCCCACTGGGAGAGAGGCAGGAAAATCCTGGGTTCAGAACCGGTCCTTGGTAAGTTCGGGAGAGGAAATTCCCCACCCTGAAGTTCATTGGCAGCTGCCAGGATAATGGAGGGAGTGGCATCTTTCCTCTCACCTCCCCTTTGCTATGCCCCCCGAGAAGCAGAATCAGGTTTAATATACCTGGCATATGTCATGAAACGTGTTATTTTCTGGCAGTACAGTGTAATGCATAATAATAAATACTAAATTAAATAAGCAGCACAAAAAGAGGGGGGATACTGAGGTGGTGTTCGTGAGTTCATTGTCAATTCAGAAATCTGACTGTGGAGGGGAATAAATTTTTCCTGAAACAACACTCCCTCCCTCCAACCCCTAACACTTACTCCTCTCACTCCCTGACCAGATCAGACCCACCCCACCCCTCATGCACCCCGGACCCACGCGCTCTGCCGAATCTCCGTCTCTCCCCAACTAGGTCCTCCAGAGTCACTGAGCTGAGACATACGTACATAGAGACCGGGGAAAGGGAGGGGGGCTGACGGGGTGCAGGAGGGAGATGAAGTGCAGGTAAGAGAGAGTGAGGCTGAGGGGGAAGTGAGGGGAGGCTCGGAGGGTTACACAGGGGAGAGCAGCATGCAGGGGGGTGGAGGAGGATGTGATGAGGGAATGTGGGGGTGACGAGGGAGGGGGAGGGAAGAGGGACACGGTTTACGTACCTCCTAGGTTGAGAAGAAGCAGAAAGCAAGCAGAGAGCGAGAGAAGCCGATCGTCAGCCGAGGGGGAAGAGTGCGGAGGTGGGGAACACAGGGGGGGGGGAGATGGAGGGGGGGAAGGAGGGGTGGGAGAGGAGGGGAGTGGAGAGCAGGGGAAGAGGAGAGGGGAAGAGAGGTGGGGGAGAAAGAAGGATAAAGAGGGAGTGAGAAAGAAGGATAGAGAGAGAGAAAGAGAGAAAGGGATAAGGAAAATACAGAAATGGAAGGAGAGGGAGAAATATAAATAGAGAAAGAGAAATAGAAATGGGAAACAGGCATGGAGAGGGAATGGACACATGGGGTGGAGAACAGGGGCAGATAGTGGGGGAAGGAGCAGTGGAGTGGTAGAGCGAGGTGGGGATAGGGGCATGGGAGTCAAAAGAAGGAGACGGGGAGATCAAGATGAAGAGTGAGATTTTTAGGGATGGAGAGAAACAGAGAAAAAGAGACAGAGTGACAGAGAGACAGACAGAGAGAGACGGGGAGAGACAGACAGGGGACAGAGAGAGCGATAGAGATATATACAGAGAGGAGAGGAAAATATAGAGAGCAAAAGGGGGGCCAGAAGTAGAAAGAGGGACAGATACAGAGAGAGAGAGAGAGAGAGAGAGAGAGAGAAAGAAAGAAAAGGTTATTCAAACCCAGGATGGAGGAGGATAAACCAATAGTTACGACAGCACACGAAAGGATTGGCAGTAACACAAAGTGGGGGTATCTACTCCTCACATTCGATCAGTCTTGGAAGGGGCGGAGAACGAGAGGGGGACCCTGTTCCCTGTATCCAGGGTGTTACCCATAACTAAGTAGGGAAGAGATCTCCAGTCTGGGCATGCAATGGTTGCCAGTACAGTGGGGTGTTGAACAGGTTTCTGTCACCTCCCCAGTCACACTGCCCACCTGTCCACCAAGTGAGCGTTGCCTGTAGGGATGTGTAGTCATCTTGCGCTGTCTTTCTTTCTCTGTCACACACATACGCAATCCCTCTGTCTCACACAGACAATCTCTCCCTCTCTCTGCCATGTATACACACACACACACACACACACATACACACACACTCTCTCTGTCTCACACATACACAATCCCTCTCTGTCTCACGCAGACAATCTCTCCCTCTCTCTGCCATGTACACACACAGACACACTCTCTGTCTCACGCAGATAATCTCTTTGTCTTACACTCACACACACGCACAATCTTTCTCTCTCTCACACAATCACTCACACACACACACACACACACACACACACACACACACACACACACACACATACACACACACTCTCCTTGAAACAACCTTCAGCTTGGTGACATGACACAGCAGGTCAGGGAGATCCAATAGGAGGAGAGAAATTCCACTCCAACAAACCGGCTTCCACACCCTAACCCCTGGAGAGGGGGAGAACTTTCCAGACAGTTGGGTGCATGGAGACAGGATGGCTGTGCTATCCAGAAATCACCCCCCTGGAGCACCACACCCCACCCAACACCCACTCCCCACAACATTTATTGATCTAATGAATGACATGGGGCAGGGCTGAGCGATGAAAGGATGGAAGGAGGGAAGGAGGGAACGGAACACAGGCTTGCCAACGGCCAGCAATATAAGCAGCACTGTCTGAGGGAGAAAAAGGAGATTGTCAGGATGGGTGGGGATGAGGGGAAGAGGAGGGGCAGGATGGGGAGGGAGGAATTGCACGAGAGGAGGAGTAATAAAGGGAGAAGGAGGAGGAGTTGGGACAGTGGGAGGGAGGGAGGAATATACACAATATGAAGAAAGGTTTAGAGAACAGGGATGACTATGGGCTGGGATGATGTGTGGAATGGATGAAAGGAAAGAGGGAGAAGGAGGAGGGGAGGGGCAAGAGGGAGGAGGGGAGGGGCATGGCGAGAGAGCAAGGGGAAGGGGGTGGCAAGAGAGGGGGGTTTGCGAGGGGGGTGGCAAGAGAGGGGAGGGGGAAGAGAGAGGAAGGGGAGGAGGAGGATGGGGAGTGGGAATTGTAGGAGGGGAGGTGTAATAAAGGAGGAAGGAGGAGTTGGGACAGTGGGAGGGAGGGGGGAATATACACAATATGAAGAAAGGTTCAGAGAACAGGGATGACTATGGGCTGGGATGATGTGTGGAATGGATGAAAGGAAAGAAGGAGAGGGAGGAGGGGAGGGGCATGGCGAGATTGCAAGGGGGATGGGGGTGGCGAGAGGAAGGGGAGAGAGAGGAAGGAGGGGAGAGAAGTGGTGGGGAGGGGAGATGTGTGGGGGGGCTGCGACTGCACAAGTGGGGGGGCGGGTTCGCATGCAGGATAGACATTGGCGAGAGAGCTGGAGAGGGGTCGATGGGGAGAGAAGCGGTGGGGGAGAGGGGTCGATGGAGAGAGAAGCGGTGGGGAGAGGGGGAGGGAGCTGTGTTGAGGGTGGAGGGAGGCAGAGTGTGAGGTGAGGAGGGGGAGGGGAGACATGGTTGGGGGAAGTGGTGGGGTGGAAGGGATGGGGAAAAAGGGAGGGAGGGAGGGAGAGGTGGGTTCAAGTCACGTGCAGTGGGGCTATTGTGTTGAGGAATGGTTGTTCTGGGGCCGGAGTAGACAGAGGGACAGAAAGGTGTGCCAGGAAATCTGTGCTGCCCATCGGGTGAGAGGACAGAAGGGTTGAGGTGATGCAGGGTAGGGTGGGAAGCTGAGTAGACCTTACCATCCCACCCACCATCACCGTTCCCCTCCACAGGACCCTTTGCCCACTCACCCAATTTGAGCAACCAGCCCTCCCGGTCAGGGTTGAAGAAGGTGTGGGTCAGGTCATTGCCGTCGTCCTCTGGGATCTTGAAGGGCTCGTTCTTGATGCTCTCGTGGAGGTTCTGTGGTGGGGTGGCAAAGTGAGGGTGAAGGTTAGAGAGAGAGAGGCAAGCATGAGAGAGAGGAGATGGAGGAAGCGAGAAATGTCAGCCCCTCAATGCCACCCTCGTTTTGAAAGGTTTATTCCACCAACCCTGCCGAATCCCATTTCCCAAAGTGGTACAGCACAATGAGAGACTTCTCGGCCCCAGTTAAGCAAGGTGACCAGTTCCTCACTCAGTCCTTCCAATTTCACTTACAAGTTCGACAACCACAGACCTGTTGGGACTTAAGGGATCAGGAGACGAGGCCTGGCTGGAATAAAAGGGATCGGGAGGCGAGGCCTGGCTGGAATAAAAGGGATCGGGACGTGAGGCCTGGCTGGAATAAAAGGGATCAGGAGGCGAGGCCTGGCTGGAATAAAAGGGATCGAGAGGCGAGGCCTGGCTGGAATAAAAGGGATGCGGAAGCGAGGCCTCGCTGGAATAAAAGGGATCCGGAGGCGAGGTCTCGCCGGACTAAAAGGGATTGGGAGGCAGCGTCCTGGCGGGCTTAATGGGGGCAGGAGGTGGCGTTCCAGTAGGTTTAAAGGGAGCAGGAGGCGGGGTCCTGGTGAGTTTAAAGGGAGCGAGAGACCATTCCTTTCCCACACCCACCCGGAGCAGCTCCTCAGGAAGGTCACCGCCATCGTTGATGCCACGATTCATGGAGATGAAGCGTTCAACGGTGGGCTTGTCCCGGACGTTGGGGTTGTGTAGACTGGTGTTCAACATGATGATGGCGAAGGAGAGAACGTAGCAGGTATCTGTAGGAAGAGAGAGATAAAGGAGGGGAGATAGGGAGGGGGAAGGAGATGGGGGAGGAAGTGATAAAGTATGGGAGATAGTGAATATGGAAAGGGGTTAAGGGGAGGGTGGGTGGTTTGGGTAGAGGGGCATTGGGAAGGGGGGTCCGGGGTGGAAGAGAGGGGTTGAAATGGGGGTGAAAGGGGGAAAGGTTGAGGAGGCAGGTGTGGTGAAGAGGGGGCAGGGAGAAGAGGGGGATAGTAAGGGGGATGGGTGGTGGAAGTGGGGGGGGGGAAGGGTCAAGGAGGGATGTGAACAATCAAGTCACAATGTGGTTAATCGCTGCTCCCTCACACAGTACCGCTCAGCCCTCCGGAACAGTGGGGTCCATGGGCTGGGGTCTACAGGTAGTACAATAATAAACCACATCTGATGCTCAACACACCACAGATACCAGCCCTTCCTCCCTTCCTCTGTCTACACTTCCCATTGCCTTGGTAAAGCAGCCAGTACGATCAAAGACTCCTCTCACCCCGTACGTTCTCTTTTCTCTCCTCTCCTATCGGGCAGATGATACAAAAGCCTGAAAGCACCTCCGACTGGGCTCAAGGACAGCTTCTACCCCCCTGTTATTGGCCTTCTGTACGATGAGATGGAGGCTTGGCCGCGCAATCTACCTGGTTCTAACCTTGCAGTTTATCGTTTACCTGCGCTATACTTCTTCAGTAACTGTTACACATTATGCTACGTTCTGTTCTTGTTTTACCTTAATAGAGCTCAACTCCGCCATTGACGGTCACAAGCCTGGCTGCGAAAGGAGAAAGGTTGGACATGGGGCGAGCAAAATTAACCCGTAAAAACCCAGAGCTACAGAAGCTCCAAAACCTCATCCCTGGGAGAGGAAGTTGAAGATGGGCTACACCTGGGACAACTTGAAAGACTGGCCCAGTACAGGAATCTGGCAGGTGATAGTTGAGCCTAAGCCCCAGTAGGGGTGATGGCTTAAGTAAGTAATCTAGCTCCATACAGTGTGTAATGATCTGATCTGTATGAACAGTGTGAAAGACAAAGTTTTCACTGTATCTCAGTGCCAATAGTAAACCAATTCCAACTCTACCTGTGGATTGGAAGACACTGAGGTAACAGTGGAAGGAAGCTGTACCGGGATCCCAAAGCAGCCTTGGGACAGCACAGAAGAGTGACAAGTCTACCTGTAGACAGGAAGACTCCGGGGTTACAATGGAGGGGAGCTGTGCTGGGATCCCTGAGAGCTCCGGGGAGGGACGGAGGGAGGGAGAGGGGGTGGCTACCTGTGGACTGGAAGACTCCGGGGTTACAGTGACAGTATCTCTGGGCAAACGCCTCCATCATCCGGTCAATCTTCTGTGCCTCTCCTGGGAGTCGGAAACTCCACAGAAACTGTCTGAAGCAGTGGGATGGGGGAAGGAGGGAAGAGAAAGAGAGGGTGAATAATTCAGGCAGTGGGATTGGGGGAAAGGGCGGGAGCAATGGATGGAGGGAATGGAAACGAAAGAGAGGGAGAGGAAAGGAGGACAGCAATAGACAGAAAGAGGAAGAAAAAGACAGAGAGAGAAGCAGAGCGAGGGGGAAAACGGGAGGGGGAGCAAGGCTGGGGGAGAGCAGGGCTGGGAGAGTGCGGGGCTGGGAGAGAGTGGGGCCGGGGGGAGAGCGTGGGGCCGGGGGGAGAGAGCGGGGCCGGGGGGAGAGAGCGGGGCCGGGGGGGGGAGAGCGGGGCCGGGAGAGTGCGGGGCCGGGAGCGCGCGGGGCTGGGAGAGAGCGAGAGACAGAGATGAAGGGAACTAGGAGTGAGGATGTGAGAGACCCTCAGGGAATGGAAAGCATGGGCTAGTGAAATATGCCACAGGATGCACAGCAAGTCACAGCAGGGAAAGTGGAAGGGGCTGGAAGGCTCACCGCAAGGCTTGCACCAGGTTGAGGTCGGTGAACTCGTGCAGCTCCACGAACGCATGTAGCACCTTGATGTTGAACTCGTCCCTGGTGAAGGAAGGCAGAGGGGGACAGACAGAGAGAAAGAAGAGGGAGGAAGAGAGGGAGAGAGAAATCAGACACCATCAAACCCTGCACCATCCTCAGAACTAGTCTGCGAGTCAACCTTGGGCAGCTCAAGTTCACCTCAATCTTGTATCTCCTGGTCGCTGCTCACAGGGAAATACATTTCTTTTAATATTAACTTCACTTCAAACCAGTATTTTCCTTAGGTCAGTTTAGCTTAGGACACACACAGAATGCTAGAGTCGAGGGAATACTGAGGTATTGAGGGACCTCGGTGTGTAGGGTAGCACACACACAGTGAATGGTCGGGTGAGGGAGTACCGAGGGATTGAGGGACCTCAGTGTACAGGGTAGGACACTAGGACACAAACACACACAGTGAATGGTAGGGTCGAGGGAGTACTGAGGGATTGAGGGACCTCAGTGTACATGGTAGGACACTAGGACACAAATACACACACACACACAGTGACTGGTAGGGTCGAGAGAGTACTGAGGGATTGAGGGATTTCAGTATACAGGGTAGGACACACAGTGAGTGGTTTTGAGGGATAGTGTACAAGGATCTTTGATGGGCCACTCCTTGACGAAATGAAAGACTGGCACAGGACAGAGGACTCTGGCGGGCTGCTTTTGGCAGCCTATGCCCCAGCAGCAGTGATGGGCTAAGAAGAATAATATTATACATACACCCCTGATATGTCGGAGAACATCACTGTGCCTATGCAGCAAGAAGCTGAAATTGGATTTGACAGTATAATTACAAGTTTCTTTGCAGTTTAACAATTTATGACTGTTTGTATTTTATGTAACTACACGTACCTGTTTAGTATGTTTCCTAGTGGTCACAGTATGTAAATGCAATTGTTCAGTGTGTCCCCGCCACCCCAGTGTGTTCACAATATTTGAATAGATGCTACCTGATCGGTCACTCTTTTGCATGAATCTGAATGAAATGTCTCTTACCTATGGTATAGGAACAGATGAACACATTGGCACTATGTTCTTTGTTCTTAGCCTTTTGTTACTGTTTATTTCCAATTCTCTTTGTTCTGATAACACTTTAGAAACAATCATGAAGCAACCTGTTTTCTGGCTCTACTGACTTCTGAAAGAAGCTTGGGTAAAAAAAAAGCACTGGTAAGGTTACAAAGACTGGGCAGGAGCTAAACAGCACTCCATCATCACCATGAGGACCCTTTAGCTGGTTTCACTCTTTCCAGCCAACCGAACCATACCTCCCAGCAACGCCCCCTCCTTTAGCACTAGCCTAATCACAGGACAGTTTATAATGACCTATGAACAGGCATGTCTTTCAGCCGTAGGAGGGAACCATGGCACCCGGAGGAAACCCGCACATTCGAGGGGAGAAAATGTCCAAATGAAAGTGGCTATATTTCATTAGGAGTTGGAGGAGTCTTGGTATGTCACCAAAGACACTCACAAATTTCTGCAGATGTACCTTTTTGAGCATTCTAACTGGCTGCATTACCATCAGCTTCGACACCACTGTTGAAAGACTATTGAAAAGTTCCCCAGTGCGTTAAGGAGGATGCTTGACGTCACAATCTTGCACCTTATTGTTTACCTACAGTGACTTTCTCTGCTGTTACGCTTTATTCTGCATTCTGTTATTGCTTTACCTTGTTCTACGTCAATGCACTGCAAAATGATCTGATCTGTATGAACAGTGTACAAACAAGCTTTCCACTGTACCTCAGCACAACTGACAAAATAAGATCAACCCAACTGGCCTCGGACTTCTGAGATTAAGAGTGAAAATGCCCCAGTGCAATGACTTTTCCACTTAAAAAACTCTTCCACACAGGTACCCTGTCATCATCGGACACAATGGACAACCACAACCTGCTAGAGTGAAACACATCATTGCACTAGTAAAAGTGCATGGAAGACTGCTAAGTCTTGAGGATCTCAGTTTCGAGGGGTGATGTAGAAGACCGAGTTAAGTGGTGAACTTAAATGTTGGGTGTATAAACCATGAGAGCCACAGAGAGGGAAGATCTTACCGTCCCTCTCTAAATCTCTCCTTCCCTTCCCATTACACCCCAACCCTCCCACCTCCCTCCCCAATCCTCTCTTCTTCGCTACCCACATTATGCAAGTCAAGCTCTCACATTATTGTCACCTCCAGCAAGTGACAATAAGAAACCAATTCGATCACTCAGATCCTCATGAAACTGCTCATGTCAAACCTATGCACTCTAACGTAAGACAGTGGAAACAAAGCAGAAACAAAGGTTCATTCAAACGATTCCAAGCACCTCAGAGGTTTGATCAAGGTACGACTGCACAAGAGTGTGGGCATCAACGAGTTAGACCGGCAGTAAGGATTTAGAAGAAGACAGCTTCTTAGAGCGGGCGTCACAGCCGGCAACGGAGTAGAGGTAGACAGAGTAGGAGGGCTTCAGTTCAACGGGGCTTCGGTGATACAGGTTCGAGGTGAGGTAAGCTACACATGACGAATAGGAAGTATGTCTGTGAGGCCGGTGTTCTGTACTCAGTGTCAGATGTGGGATGTTCGGGTGACTCCCAGCCTCCCGGAGGGTCACATCTGCGCCAGGTGCGTCGAGCTGCAGCTCCTTAGGGACCGTGTTAGGGAACTGGAGCTGCAACTCGATGACCTTCGTCTGGTCAGGGAAAGTGAGGAGGTGACAGAGAGGAGCTATAGGCAGGTAGTCACACCGGGGCCTCGGGAGGCCTAAGTGGGTAACAGTCAGGAGAGGGAAGAGCAAGAGTCAGATACTGGAGAGTACTCCAGTGGCTGTGCCCCTTAATAATAAGCACTCCTGTTTGAGTACTGTTGGGGGGGGGAACGGCCTACCTAAAGGGAAGGAACAGTGGATGTGCCTCTGGCACAGGGTCTGGCCCTGTGGCTCAGAAGGGTAAGGAGAGGAAGAGGATGGCAGAGGAGATAGAGGACTCTATAGTTAGGGGATCAGACAGGTGATTCTGTGGACGCAGGAAAAAAACACGGATGGCTGTTTGCCTCCCAGGTGGTAGGGTCCGGGATGTTTCAGATCACGTCCACGAAATCCTGAAGTGGGAAGGTGAACAGCCAGAGATCATGGTACATATTGGTACCAACGATATAGGTAGGAAAAGGGAGGAGGTCCTGAAAACAGACTACAGGGAGTTAGGAAACAAGCTGAGAAGTGTGACCTCAAAGGTAGTACCCTCAGGATCACTGCCTGTGCCACGCGCCAGTGAGTATAGGAACAGAGTGAGGTGGAGGATAAATGCGTAGCTGAGGGATTGGAGCAGGGGGCAGGGATTCAGAGTTCAGGATCATTGGGACCTCTTTTTAGGCAGGCGCGACCAGTACAAAAAGGTGGGGTTGCACTTGAATCCGAGGGGGACCAATATCCTGGCAGGGAGGTTTGCTAAGGCTACTGGGGAGAGTTTAAACTAGAATTGTTGGGGGGTGGGAACCGAACTGAAGAGACAGAGGAGGGGGCCGTTTGCTCACAAATAGAGAAAGGAGAGGAAGGATAGGCAGGTGATAGAGAAGGGATGCGCTCAGACTGATGGTTTGAGATGTGTCTATTTTAATGCAAGGAGTATTATGAACAAAGTGGGTGAGGGCAGAGTGTGGATCAGTACTCGGAGCTATGATGTTGTGGCCATTACAGAGACTTGGATGGCTCAAGGGCAGGAATGGTTACTTAGACTGCCAGGCTTTAGATGTTTCAGAAAGATCAGGGAGAGAGGCAAAAGAGGTGAGGCGTGGCACTGTTGTTCAGAGATAGTGTCACAGCTGCAGAAAAAGAAAGTCATGGAGGGATTATCTACTGAGTTTCTGTGGGTGGAAGTTAAGTACAGGAAGGGGTCAATAACTCTACTGGGTGTTTTTTTTTACATACCACCCAATAGTAACAGGGACATCGAGGAGCAGATAGGGAGACAGATTCTGGATGGTGTAACAATTACAGGATCGACGTGGTCGGAGATTTTAATTTCCCAAATATTGATGGGCATCTTCCTAGAGCAAGGGGTTTAGATGGGTGGAGTTTGTTAGGTGAGTTCAGGAAGACACAATATGTAGATAAGCCTACAAGAGGAGAGGCGGTACTTGATCTAGTATTGGGAAATGAACCTGGTCAGGTGTCAGGTCTCTCAGTGGGAGAGCATTTTGGAGATAGTGATCATAATTTTATCTCCTTTACCATAGCAGTGGAGAGGGACAGGAGCATTCAAGTTAGGAAAGTGTTTAATTGGAGTAAGGGGAAATATGAAGCTATCAGGCAGGAACTTGGAAGTATGAATTGAGAACAGATGTTCTCAGAGAAATGTATGGCAGAAATGTGGCAACTATTCAGGGGATGGTTGTGTGACTTTCTGCATAGGTACGTTCCAATGAGAGGGAAAGGATGGTAGGGTATAGGAACCATGGTGTACAAAGGCTGTTGAAAATTTAGTCAAGAAGAAAAGCTTATGAAAAGTTCAAAAAACTAGGTAACGATAGAGATCTAGAAGATTATAAGGCTAGTAGAAAGGAGCTTAAGAATGAAATTAGGAGAGCCAGAAGTGACCATTAGGCCTTGGTGAGCAGGATTAAGGAAAACCCCAAGGCATTCTACAAGTATGTGACGAGCAAGAGGATAAGAGGTGAGAGAATAGGACGAATCAAGTGTGACAGTGGAAAAGTGTGTATGGAACCGCAGGAGAGAGCAGGGATACTTAATGAATACTTTGCTACAGTATTCACTACGGAAAAGGATCTTGGCGATTGTAGGGATGACGTACAGCAGACTGAAAAGCTTGAGCATACAGACATTAAGAAAGAGGATGTACTGGAGCTTTTAGAAAGCATCAAGTTGGATAAATCACTGGGACCGGACGAGATATACCCCAGACTACTGTGGGAGGCATGGGGGAGACTGCTGATCCTCTGGCAATGATCGTTGCATCATCAATGGAGACGGGAGAGGTTCAGGAGGACTGGAGGGTTGCAGATGTTGTTCCCTTAATCAAGAAAGGGAGTAGAGATGGCTAAGGAAATTATAGACCAGTAAGTTTTACTTGTGGTTAGTAATTTGATGGAGAAGATCCTAGGAGGCAGGATTTATGAACATTTAGAGAGGCATAATATGATTAGGAATAGTCATAGCACGACATCATTGCTTTGTCAAAGGCAGATCGTGCCTTACGAGCCTGGCTGAATTGTTTAAGGATGTGATTAAACACATTGATTAAAGTAGAACAGTAGATGTAGGCTTATTGAGAAAGTAAGGAGGCATGCAATCCAAGGGGACCTTGCTTTGTGGATCCAGAATTGGCTTGCCCACAGAAGGCAAAGAGTGGTTGTAGATGGGTCATATTCTGCATGGAGGTTGGTGACCAGTGATGTGCCTCAGGGATCTGTTCTGGGACCCCTTCTCTTTGTGATTTTTATAAATGACCTGGATAAGGAAGTGGAGGGATGGGTTAGTAAATATGCTGATGACACTAAGGTTGGGGGTGCTGTGGATAGTATGGGGGGCTGTCAGAGGTTACAGCAGGACATCGATATGATGCAAAACTGGGCTGAGAATTGACAGATGGAGTTCAACCCAGATAAGTGTGAGGTGATTCATTTTGGTACATCAAATATGATGGCAGAATATAGTATTAATGGTAAGACTCTTGGCAGTGTGGAGGATCAGAAGGATCTTAGGGTCCATGTCCATAGGACACAAAGCTGCTGCGCAGGTTGACTCTGTGATAAAGGCATACGGTGCATTGGCCTTCATCAACCATGGAACTGAGTTTAAGAGCCGAGAGGTAATGTTTCAGCTTTACAGGACCCTGGTCACACCTCTCTTGGAGTACTGTGCTCAGTCCTGATGGAGGTTTGTAAGATTATAACAGTCAGCTGGTAGTTCTTCCCCAGGGTGGAAAAGTCTAAAACCAGAATTGTCTGATGTCTAACACCTCCATCAGGTCCCCCTCACCTTACACCACTCCAGAGAATCAGAATCAGGTTTCATATCACTGCCATATGTCATGAACTTTGTTAACAACAAATTAACAATAGAAAACAACTCAGGTTTGTCCAAGCTCTAATGCCCTCTAATCCAGGCAGCATCTGGGTGAACCTTGTCTGCATTTAAGATGAGAGGGTGCAAGTTCAATGGAGAATGATCTTTGAATAAGTGAAGGGATTTTTTTTTTAAATTTTTTATTTTTACACAGAGAGCAGTGGGTGCCTAGAATGCACAGCCAGGAGTGGTGGTGGACACAGATACAATAGAGGCATTCAAAGGGCACTTAGATTATCAGGAATGTACAGAGAATGAGAGGGTATGGATATTGGATCTGGATCAATGTCTCTTTGGAGGGCATTTGCTATTGCTTGCATGGTGGGGTTTCAGTGTTTCTGACAGCACGAGTGGGGGGTGGGGTGAGGGATGGGAGTCGATGCTCTTGCTGCTGTTTGTGCAATGGGAGGGGGACATTGGGGTTCTGATGTTTCTATCATTCATTCTTTGGGGTTTCTTGTTTTGTGAATGTCCGTGAAGAGTACAAATTTCAGGTTGTCTACTGTATACGTTCTCCGATACTAATTGAACTTTTGAACCTTGTGCAAGGAAAAGAGATTATGTATTACTGGTTTAACTCGGTCAGCACAACGTGATGTAACAAAGAGCCCATTGCCATGTGTTCTGTTCTGCACTCAGTGACTTTATTAGGTACAGGAGTGGAATCGGGTCTTCTGCTGCTGTAGCCCACCCACTTAAAGGTTCCATACGTTATGTGTTCAGAGATGTTCTACTGCATATCACTATTGTAACGTGTGTTTATTGGCAATACTGTCACCTTTCTGTCAGTTTGAACCAGTCTGGTCTTCTCCTCTGACCTCCCTCATTAAAAACGTGTTTTCAGCCACATAACTGCTGCTCACTGGCCTTTTGTTCTGTTTTTCCACACTATTCTCTGTAAATCTCAGAGCAGGGGCTCCCAATCCAATGTCCACGGACTCCTTGGTTAATGGCTGGGGTCCTTGGCATAAAAATTTGTGAACCCCTGCTCTAGAGGCTGTCGTGCATGAAAATCCCAGGGTATCAGAATTTCCTGAGATACTCAAAACACCCCATCAGGCACCAACAATTATTGGTCCAAGTCACTAAGATAACATTTCTTCCCCCATTAACAGTAGAGCCTCTTGACCATGTCTGCATGCTCTTATGTATCGAGTTGCTGTGACATGATTAGCTGATTAGGTATTTGCATGAACGAGCAGGTGTACAGGTGTAGCTACCGAAGGGGTCACTGAGTACATGTTGTGTTGTCGTCCAAAGCACTCAGCCTCTCCACAATGAACCAGCACAGCTTTGCATGAACCTTGCTCACAAACATGCTCATTAGCAGGCACCAGCCACTACCACCCCCCCACCACCCTTACCTCTCCCCGAGGTAGTCGCCAATGGCAGTTTTGTTGAGCCCTTCGCCCTTGTAGAGGAACTGTGCAATTTCCTCAGCCACATTCTTCAACAGGTCGTTCTCCACCAGGAACTGGATTCCCTGCGAAGAACGTGAGAGAGAGCGGACTTTGATTCAAGAGACAGGGGACAACGCAGGACAGTAGAGAGAGGACAGGTGTGGTGGAAAGGAGGAGGGGGAGCAGGGGAGGGGAGAGGGGAGGAGGAGGGGACAGGAGAGTAGTACGTGGGGTGCATGGGAGAAGAAATGTGAGAAGAGGGGGAGAGGGGGAGAGGGGGAGAGGGGGAGAGGGGGAGAGGGGGAGAGGGGGAGAGGGGGAGAGGGGGAGAGGGGGAGAGGGAGAGAAGGGGAGAGGGAGAGAGGGAGAGAGGGAGAGAGGGAGAACCAACCTTCTTGGGGTCCATGTTGAACTTTTTCCTGCCCATGGCCATCTGCTTGCTCCTCTGCAGCGTTTTACTGGGAATGAGATGAGGCAGAGGGTTGACTGACCCTTCTCACGGTCAACTAACCCATCCCCTGGATTGCCACCCCCACCCTCAGGACATCCCGCCCCCCACCCCCAGCACTGGGAGAGCAGCAGGAGAGATGATGCTCCTTGGATCCACTGATCCCTCACCGATCTTCCCTTCCTCGGGAGGTTGGAGGGAAGTCCAGCCTCATTTCTCTCCTCTTGTCCAGTCTCCTTGACTCCTCTGCCACCACATATACTCCATGAACCCCTCCTGTCTCTTCCACCATCTCTCTTGTCTCTGCTTCCATCCCACTGTCCTCTCATCAATTCCGAGCAATCCCCAAACCCTTTCCCTCCACTGTACCCCTCCTCCCTCCCTACACCTACCACAGCCCTCAAGTTCCCTACTCTTGCGACCCATCCCCTCACCCACTTCCTCCATCCCTCTTACAACTCCCTGCCCCATCACATCCCATCATCCCCCTTCCAAAACCTCACTTTTTCCAATACCGCTCCCCATCTCTCTTTTCCAAACACTTCTCCCCTTCCAAACTCACTACCCTTCCCTCTTCCTCTTCCCCCTTTCCAAATGCCTCGCCCTACCCAAACTCCCCCTCTCCTTCTCTAATCCCCTTCATGCTCCACCATCTTCGCCCCTTTTCCAACTCCCTCCTGCTCACCCTCAATCTAAACCCCTTCCAGCCCAACCCCCTCCTCCTCTTCCAAACCTTTCATCCTCCCAACCTTCTTGCTTCCAAACCTTCAGCCTTCCCCTCTCTTCCAACACCCCTCCCTCTTCATTCCTTTCCAAAAAAGTTCTCACACCCCAACTCCATGGCTTATCCAAACCCTCAACCCCCATGGCTTTTTCCAATAGTCCATCCCTTCGTTCCCTTCCCTACTCTCTTCCAAACCATCCTTCATCCTGCCTCCAAGCTCCCTCTCTCTTCCCCCTTTCTAAATGCCTCTTCCTCCTCTACCTCATCCACTCTCCAAACACCCTTCCCACCTCTAACCCCCTTTCCCTGCACTGCCAATCCCCTTTCCTTCATCCAACCTGCTGCCCCCTCATCCAAACCCTCCAACCCCTCCCCTCCCAATCTGCACTACCTCCCTCTCCACCCCATTTCCCCTTTGTTATTCAACTACACTTATGCCCCTTCCCCTTCACCCTCTCTCCCTGTCACCCACCTGCCCTCGTTGATTTCCAGCCCTTCCACCTCAAACATGGCCTCCTTGAGCTCATCCCGCAGCCTCTGGATCTCAGCCATCAGCTCCAGCTTCCGCCGGCGGATGCTCTCTAACTCCAGTCTCTCGTCCGGGGTCAGGTCCGGAGGGACTAGCAGGGAAAGAGAACAGGGACAGTGCAGAAGGTTAGCTGAGCCTCCACAATTACATAGTTCACGATGTTGAATCATTTGGTGTCATTTACTTGAATGTAGTACTTTAAGCCTGAGAAATTATAGTCAATTGAGTTACAAAAAAAAATCCTTACTGATTATAAAATGGATTGGAGCTTTAGAGAGAGTCCATTGGAGATTTCTGGATTAGAGAACACGTCTTATGAGGAAAGGTTGAGCAAACTAGAACTTTTCTCCTTGGAGCACAGGAGGATATCGAGAGGACTGGAATATAGAGGGATGGACATAATGCTGAGGCTTTATATACATTGGTCAGTCTGCATTTGGAGTATTGCAAGCAGTTTTCTGCCTCTTATCTAAGAAAGATGAGCATCCAGAGGAGGCTCATGAGAATGGTCCCAGAAATGAAAGGGTTAACATACCAGGAGTTTTTGATGGCACTGGTCTGGAGTTTAGAAGAATGTGGTGGGGGGGGTTCTCACTGAAACCTATCAAAATTTGAAAGGCCCAGACAGACTGAAGTTGGAGAGGATGTTTCCTATAGTGGAAAGTCTAGGACCAGAGGCCAGAGCCTCAGAATACAAGGTTATCCTTTAGAACATAGATGAGGAGGAGCTGAGAGGGATAATAAATCAGCAATGATGGAACAGCAGAACAAACTCTATGGCCCAAATGGCCTAATTCTGCTCCTATGTCTTATGGTCTTACTATGAGGGGCACTGATAGAGTGAAAAGCTAGCACCCTTCTTACCAGGGCAGCAATGGCCAATACCAACAATCATTCCATGGTCAACTTCACATCAGTCATATTTCTTCCTTATTCTGGTGTTTGGCCTGAACAGCAAATGAACCGCTAGATGTCTGCATGCTTTTTTTGCATTGAATTGCTGCCTCATGATTGGCTGATTACAAATTTGCACTAACAATGTGTACTTGTGTGCCTAATAAAGTGACCACTAAGTATGGGAGCAGAATTAGGCCACTCAGCCCATCAAATCTGCTCCATCATTAGATTCTTGCTGATTATCAAGGGGGGGGGGGCGGGGGTGAGCAGCCAGAGGTCGTAGTACATATTGGTACCAACAACATAGGTAGAGAAAGGGAGAAGGTCCTGAAAGCAGAATACAGGGAGTTAGGAAGGAAGCTGAGAAACAAAGCCTCAACGATAGTAATCTCGGGATCGCTTCCTGTGCCATGCGACAGTGACAGATAGGAATAGAATGAGGTGGCGGAGAAATGCGTGGCTGAGGGAATGTAGCAGGGGGCAGTGATTCAGATTTCTGGATCATTGGGACCTCTTCTGGGGCAGGTGTGACCTGTACAAAAAGGACGGGTTACACTTGAATCAGAGGGGGACCGATATCCTGGCAGGAAGGTTTGCCAATGCTATTGGGGAGGGATTAAACTAGGTTTGCGGGGGGGGGGGGACGAAGAGGCAGAGGATGGGGTGGTTGCCACACAAGTAGAAACAGCTTGTAGGGAGTTTGTGAGGAAGGATAGGCAGATGTTAGAGCAAAGATGCTCAGCCTGATGGTTTGAGATGTATCTATTTTAATGCAAGCAGTATCAAATACAAGGCCAATGAACTTAGGGTGTGGATCAACACGTGGAACTATGACATCCTGTTTATTAGAAGCTTGGACATCTCAGAGGCAAGAATGGCTGCTGAGTGTGCCAGGCTTTAGATGTTTCAAAAAGGACAGGGAGGGAGGCAAAAGAGCTGGGGGTGTGGCATTGATAATCAGGGGTAGGGTCACAGCTGCAGAAAAGGAGGAAGTCATGGAAGGATTATCTACTGAGTCAATGTGGGTGGAAGTCAGAAACAGGAAGGGGGCAACAACTCTACTTTTTTTTTTTACAGACCCCCCCCCACGAGTAACAGGGACATCGAGAAGCAGATAGGGAGGCAGATTCTGGAACTGTGCAACAATAGGGTTGTCGTGGTGGGAGATTTTAACTTTCACAATATTGACTGGCATCTCCAAAGAGCAAGGGGTTTAGATGGGGTGGAGATTGTTAGGTGTGTTCAGGAAGGTTTCCTGACGCAATAGGTAGATAAGCCAACTAGAGGAGAGGCTGTACTTGATCTGGTATTGGGAAATGAACCTGGTTAGGTGTCAGATCTCTCAGTGGGAGAGCATTTTGCAGGTAGTGATCACAACTCTATCTCCTTTACCATAGCACTGGAGAGGGATAGAAGCATACAATTTGGGAAAACATTTAATTGGGGTAAGGGGAAATATGATGCAACTTGGGAGCATAAATTGGGAGAAGTGTATTCAGGGAAATGCACAGCAGAAATGTGACAAGTGTTCAGGGAACATTTGCATGGCGTTTGCATGAGACAGGAAAAGGATGGTAGGGTAAAATAACCATGGTGTACAAAGGATGTGGAAAATCTAGTTAAGAAGAAAAGTTTACGAAAGCAATAATAGAGTTCCAGAAAATTACAAGATTGCCAGGAAGGAGGTTAAGAAAGAAAGGGCCATGAGAAGGCCTTGGCAAGCAGGACAAAGGAAAACCCCAAGGCATTCTACAAGTATGTGAAGAGCAAGAGGATGAGCCGTTATGAGAATCAGGTGCAATAGTGGAAACGTGTGCATGGAGTCGGAGAAGGTAGCAGAGGTACTTAATAAATACTTTGCTTCAGTATTCACCAGGGACAAGGAACTTGGCAATGGTGGGGATGATAGAGCAGACTGAAACGCTTGAGCATATAGACGTTAAGAACGAGGATATGCTGGAGCTTTTGAAAGCATTAAGTTAGATAAAGTCACCAGGTCTAGACAAGATATACCCCAGGTTACTGTGGGAAGTGAGGGAGGAGATACTAAGCCTCTGGCAATGATCTTTGCATCATTAATAGGGATGAGAGACATACCGGAGGATTAGAGGGTTGCAAATATTTCCTTGTTCAAGAAAGGGAGTAGAGATGGCCTCCTCTACTGCCATGATGAGGCCCATTCAGATATGTCCATACATGGCCTCCTCTACTGCCATAATGAGGCTAAACTCAGGTTGGAGGAGCAACACCTCATATACCGTCTAGGTAGTCTCCAGCCCCTTGGTATGAACATTAGAATTCTCCAACTTCCGGTAATTCCCTCCCCCTCCCTTCCCCTATCCCTATTTCACTCTGCCCCCTCCCCCAGCTGCCTATCACCTCCCTCATGGTTCTGCCTCCTTCTACTACCCATTGTGTTTTCCCCTATTCTTTCTTCACCTGCCCTGCCTATCACCTCCCTGCTTCCCTTCTCCACCCCTTTATCTTTCCCCTTACTGGTTTTTCACCTGGAACCTACCAGCCTTCTCCTTCCCAGCCTCCCCAAACCTTCCTTATAGGGCCTCTGCCCCTTCCCTCTTCAGTCTTGACGAAGGGTTCCAGCCCGAAACATCGACCGATCTTTTCTACGGATGCTGCCCGACCTGCTGAGTTCCTCCAGCGTGTTGCGAGCGACCCTATGTATCTCAGTACCACAAGACCATAAGAAATAGCAGAATTAGGCCATTTGACCCATAGAGTCTGCTCCGCCATTTCATAATGGCTGATCGGGGCACAACTGCGCAAGCGCGTGGAGGTCAGCCAGTGAGAACAACGAGAAGAGTTTAAAAGGAGAACATTATTTCTTCACCAATTTGATCAGGGCACGACTGTGCAAGCGCGTGGAGGTCAGCCAGCGATAACAGTGAGAAGAGTTTAAAAGGAGACGGTTAACTTCTTCACCAGTTTGATCAGGACACAATTGCACAGGTGCATGGAGGTCAGTCAGTGAGAACAGAGAGAAGAGTTTAAAAAGAAGACACCTTTATAGAGCGGGCACCAGAGGAGAGGGAGTCAGAGTAGGAAGGTTTTGGCTTAACGGGGCTTAGGTGATAATGGGTCGAGCCAAGGTAGGTTACCTGTGTAGAATACAGACAGGAAGTATGTGTGTGAGGCCAGAGTTCTGTGCTCAGTGTCAGATGTGGGAAGTCCTGGAGACTCCCAGCCTCCCAGACGGCCACATCTGCACCAGGTGCGTTGAGCTGCAGCTCATTAGGGACCACGTTAGGAAATGGAAATACAACTCGATGACCTTTGTCTGGTCTGGAGGCGATAGAGAGGAGCTATAGACAGGTAGTCACACCGAGGCCTCAGGAGACAGATAAGTGGGTAACAGTCAGGTAGGGAAGAGCAAGAGGCAGATACTAGAGCGTACCCCAGTGGCTGTCCCCCTTAACAATAAGTACTCCTGTTTGAGTACTGTTGGAAGAGACAGCCTACCAGGGGGAAGCAACATAGGCCAAGCCTCTGGCACAGAGACAGGCCCTATGACTCAGAAGGGTAGGGAAAGAAGATGGCAGCAGTGACAGGGGACTCTACGGTTAGGGAGTCAGAGAGGCGATTCTGTGGATGCAGGAAAGAAACGCGAATGGTAGTTTGTCTCCCAGGTGCCGGGGTCTGAGATGTTTCTGATCGCGTCCATGATATCCTGAAGTGGGAAGGAGATCAGCCGGAGGTCGTGTTACATATTGGTACCAACCACATAGGTAGGAAAAGGGAGGAGGTTCTGAAAGCAGATTAAAGGGAGTTAGAAAGGAAGTTGAAAAGCAGGACCTCAAAGGTAGTAATCTTGGGATTACTGCCTGTGCCACGTGATAGCGAGTATAGGAATAGTGTGAGGTGGAGGATAAATGCATGGCTGAGGGGCTGCAGCAGGGGGCAGGGATTCAGATTTCTGGATCATTAGGACCTCTTTTGGGGCAGGTGGGACCTGTACAAATAGGACAAGTTGCTCTTGAATCCCGGGGGACCAATCTCCTGGTGGGGACCTTTGCAAAGGATATTGGGGAGAGTTCAAACTAAAATTGCTGGGGTTTGGGAACTGAACTGATGTGACGGAGGAAGGGGCAGTTGGGTCACAAATAGAGAAAGCTTGGAGACAGTGCGAGAGGGAGGATAGGCAGATGATAGAAAAGGCACGCACTCAGACCGATGGTTTGAGCTGTGTCTATTTTAATGCAAGGAGTATTATGAACAAAACGGATGAGCTTAGAGTGTTGATCAGCACTTGGAGCTATGATGTTGTGGCCATTATAGAGACTTGGATGGTGCACGGACAGGAATGGCTACTTCAAGTGCCAGGCTTTAGATGTTTCAGAAAGGACAGGTAGAGAGGCAAAAGAGGTGGGGGCGTGGCACTGTTGATCACAGATAGTGTCACAGCTGCAGAAAAGGAGGAAGACATGGAGGGATTGTCTATGGAGTCTCTGTGGGTGGAAGTTAGGAACAGGAAGGGGTCAATAACTCTTCTGGGTGTTTTTTAGTAGACCACCCAATAGTAACACAGACATCAAGGAGCAGATAGGCAGATTCTGGAAAGGAGTAATAATAACAGGATTGTTGTGGTAGGGGATTTTAATTTCCCAAATATTGATCGGCATCTCCCTAGAATGAGGGGTTTAGATGGGGTGGAGTTTGTTAGGTGTGCTCAGGGAGGTTTCTTGACACAAAATGTGGATAATCCTACAAGAGGACAGGCTGTACTTGATCTGGTCTTGGGAAATGAACCTGGCCAGGTGTCAGGTCTCTCAGTGTGAGAACATTTTGGAGATAGTGATCACAATTCTATCTCCTGTACCATAGCATTGGAGCGGGACAGGAACAGTTAAGTTAGGGAAATGCTTAATTGCAGTAAGGGGAAACATGAGGCTGTCCGGCAGGAACTTGGAAGCATATATTGGAAACAGATGTTCTCAGGGAAACGTACGGAAGAAATATAGCAAATGTTCAGGGGATATTTGCATGGGGTTCTGCATAGGTACATTCCAATGAGATATGGAAAGGATGGTAGGGTACAAGAACCATGGTTACAAAGGCTGTTGTAAATTTTATCAAGAAGAAAAGAAGAGCTCATCTCCGCTCTAAAAGGATGTCCCCTCATCCATTCAATAGGTTTGAGTGAGGTCACCTGAATTGACTTCTTCTGAATTCCAATAAATACAGGCCTAAAGCCATCAACACTCTTCATATGACAAGCCATTCAATCCTGGAATCATTTTGTGAACCTCCTTTGAACCCTCTCCAGTATCAGCACATTCTTTCAAAGATAAGGGACCCAAAACTGCTCACAAGTGAGGCCCCATCAGTGCTTTATAAAGTCTCAACATTACATCTTTGCTTTTATATTCTAGTCCTCTTAAAATGAATGCTAACATTGCATTTACCTTCCTCACCACAGACTCAACCTGCAAATTAACCTTGAGAGAATCCTGCATAAGGACTCCAAAGTCCCTTTGCACCTTTGCTTTTTTGTATTTTCTCTCCATTTAAAAAATAGTCAACCCTATCATTTCTTGTACTTAAGTGCATGATGATACACTTCCCAATACTGTATTCCATCTGCCACTTCTTTGCCCATTCTCCTAATCTGCTTCAGTCATTCTGTAGCCTCTCTTCTGCCTAATAACTACCTGCCCCTCCACCTACCTTCATAGCATCTGCAAACTTTAGAATAAAGATATCTTTTCCATCATCCAAATCATTGACATATAGTATAAAAAGAATCAGTCCCAACACTGACCCCTGTGGAACACCACTAGTCACCGGTAGCCAATCGGAAAAAGGTCCCTTTATTCCCACTCTTTGCCTCCTGCCAATCAGCCAGTGCTTTATCCATGCTAGAATCTTTCTTATAATAGCATGGGCTCGTAGCTTGTTAAGCAGCCTCATATGTGGCACCTTGTCAAAGGACTTCTGAAAATTCAAGTGCACAATATCAACTGAATCTCCTTAGTCTATACTGCTTGTTATTTCTTCAAAGAATTCTGACAGATTTGTCAGGCAAGATTTTCCCTTGAGGAAACCATGCTGACTACAGCCTATTTGATCATGTGTCTCCAAGTACCCTGAGACCTCATCCTTAATAATCGACTCCAACATCTTCTCAACCACTGAGGTCAGACTAACTGGCCTACAGTTTCCTTTCTTCTGCCTCTCTCCCTTCTTGAAGAGTGGAGTGACATTTGTAATTTTCAAGTCTTCTGGAACTATTCCAGAATGTAATGATCCTTGAAAGATTATTACTAACGTCTGCACAATCTCTTCAGCCTCCTCTTTCAGAGGTTGGTCAAGGTATCCACCTTCAGACTTTTCAGTTTCCCAAGAACCTTCTCTCTAGTTATGGTAACTTCACACATGTCATGCCCCCTGACACCTGGAACTTCCACCATACTGCTAGTATCTTCCACAGTGAAGACTGATGCAAAACATTTATTCAGTTCATCCGCTATTTCATTGTCCCCCTTTACTGAGTCTCAGCCTGGAAAGGGTCCTGACAGTAGAAAACATCATGTGTGGTCCCAGTATCCAAGAAGGGCCAACCGAAAGTCTTGAAAGACTACTGTACAGTGGCCCTGGCCTAACACATCATGAAGACCCTAGAGAGGCTGGTCCTGATTCACTTCTGACCCCGGTCAGATCAGCCCTCGATCCCCTATGGTTTGCCTACCCGGAGCACATTGGAGTTGCTGATGCTGTCATCTACCTGCTGAACAGAGCTTACTCCCATTTTGATAAGCAGGGCAGCACTGTGAGGATCCTATTTTTTTGTGCCTTCAATACCATACAGCCCTCATTGCTGAAGGGAAAACTCCGTTCAATGCAGTTTGGCACTCCCATTGTATCCAGGATAATGGACTACCTGAGTGGCAGACCTCAGTTTGTGCGGCTTCAGAGCTGTGTGTCAGACATGGCTACAAGCAGCACTGAGGCACCCTTTCCTCTTTACCCTGATACCTCGGACTTCAGATACAACATTGAGTCATGTCATCTGCTGAAATCCTCTGATGACTTAGCCATAGCTGAGTGTATAACGGGAGGATGGGGGGCGGGGGGTGGGGGGTGAATACAGGGTCCTGGTGGAGGACTTTACTAAATGGTGCAAACTGAATCATCTGCAGCTCAACATCAAGACAAAGGAAATGGCGATGGACTTTAGGAAGAGTTAAACCTGCACTGCTCCCTGTTACTAATGTTGGTGAGGATCTACAAGTATCTGGGGGTGCACCCTGATGACAGACTTGAGTGGAGCACCAACACAGAAGCTATGTACAAGAACAGCCAGAGTCACCTCTACTTCCTGAAGAGACTTAAGTCCTTTGGAGTATGCAGGCCTCTCCTTCACATGTTCTACCAGTCTGTTGTCACCAGTACAATCTTCTATGAAGTGGTGTGCTGGGACAATGGCATCAACATGGGTGATGCCAACAGGCTCAATAAACTGCTTAGAATATTGGCTCTGTCATAAAAGTCAAACTGGACACACTGGAGGCTGTGGTAGAAGAAAGGACCCTACGGAAAATCCTGACAATTCTGGACAATGTTTCTCATCCTCTGCTGCCACCTTAGGTGAACAGAGAAGCACTTTTAGTAATAGACTACAACAACTGCGCTGTTCCAATGAGCTTTATATGAAGTCATTCTTACCCTCAGCCATTCAGCTCTATAATGAGTCAACCTGCAGCCAGGGAAATGATGATCCCCTCCTGTTTCACTAGGCTTTTTTTTAATTCTTTCATACTACTCTCCTAATATTTGTATATCTGTGCACTTATAATGCTACTGTGACACTGGAATTTCCTTTGGGATCAATAAAGTAGTTATCTATCTACCATCTCTCCAGCGTTGTTTTCCAGCAGTCCGACATCCACTCTCGCCTCTCTCTAGTACTTTATGTATCTGAAGAAAATTATGGTTTCCTCTTTAATACTACCTCCGTATTCCTTCTTTACCTTCTTAATGACTTTTTTAGGTGCCTTTTATTGGTTTTTGAAAGCTCCCCAATCTTCTAACTTCCCACTCCCCAATCTTCTAACTTCCCACTAATTTTTGCTCTATTATATGCCCTCTCTTTGGCTGTTATGTTGGCTTTGACTTCTCTTGTTATCTATGGTTGTCTCATCTTTCCCTTGGGATGCTTCTTTCTCTTTTCGATGTACATATCCTGTGCCTTCCGAACTGCATCCAGAAATTCCAGCCATTGCAGCTCTGTTGTCCTCACTGCCAGTGTTCTTTTCCAATCAATTCTGGCAAATCTCTCTCATCCACTGTAATACTGATACATCTGACTTTAGCTTCTCCTTCCCAAATGCACATGTAACAATAACACACCAATTCCAATTCGGTCCGGGGAAAGACAAGCTGAGCCTATCCAATCTATCTCTGCAAGTTATGTGCTCTAATCTAAGCAACATCCTGGCAAACTTCTACACTGCCTCTGATGCAATCACATCCCTCCTGCGGTGAAGCAAACTTTGCAACACTCAGTTGAAAGCGCCAATTGATTTCCTATAATCCCTGATGGGCATCCATTCACGTACTCCACCTCTAACAAACAATAACAGCAGTTTGCAGGGTTTCCCAACCTAGGGTCCATGGACGCGTTGCCTAATGGTATTTGTCCATGGCATAACAAAGGCTGGGAACCCCTGACCCTACAGGATGCACCAGAGCAAATCAGCAAGACTCCTACAACAGTGACCCTTCCAAACAAGCACAAGTCTGCCAGTGAGGTGGATGAGGGCAGCAAGGCATATGGGGTCCACTACCACCCATAAGTTGTGCTCCAAACCTCAGACTGTCCCAACTTAGAAATATACCTTCATCCCACAGCTGAAGGGCTGCAGCGGTGCAAGAGCATAGAACAGTACAGCAAAGCACAGGCCCTTCGGCCCACAATGTCATGCTCATCTTTCAACCTCAGGACTTCAGGAGACAAAAACCAGGGGTCCAGAAGCCAGTCCTCAGAGGATCAGAGGTGGGTAGGGTCAGCACTATAAATTCCTCAGATTTGCAAATTCAGAGGACCTGTCTTGGGCTCAGCAAGTAAATTCAATTGTGAAAGAGTATGGCAGCACCTCTATTTCCTGAGGAGTTTGCGAAGATTCGGCATAACAAGCAAAGCTTTGATAATCTTCTATAGATGTGTAATGGAGAGCATATTGGCTGCATCACGGCCTGGTATGGAAACACCAATGCCCTTGAATGTAAAATCTTACTAAAGGTAGTGGATATGGCCCAGTCCATCATGGGTAAAGCCCCACCACCACCACCACTGAGCACATCTACACAGATCATCATCAGAGGAAAGCAGCATCCATCATCATGGACCCCCACCACCAGGTTCAGGAACAATTGTTACCCCTCAGCCAACAGGCTCTTGAACCAAAGGGGATAATTTCACTCGCCTCATCACTGAAATGTTCCCACAACCCTACTTGTTCAAGGACTTTCAAGGACTCTTCTTCTCACTTTCTTGATATTTATTGCTTACTTATATTATTTCTTTCTTTTTGTATTTGCCATTTGTTGTCTTTCGCACACTGGTTGAACACCCACATTGGCATGGTCTTTCATCAATTCTATTATGGTTATTATTCTGTTATGGATTTATTGAATATGCCTGCAAGAAAATCAATCTCAGGGTTGTATCTGGTGACATACATGTACTTTGATAATAAATTTACTCGAGCTTTTGAACTATGTACTCCGCAATCAATCTAACCCTTCGCACAGCAAGGTGACCAAAACCGAACACTGTACTCCAAACGTTGCCTCACCAACAGCTTGTACAACAGTAACATAACGTCCTAGTTTCTCTGTTGTCTGCCCTGACTGATGAAGGCCAGCATAGCAAGCACCTTCTTCACCACCCTGTCAAACAACATAGAACAGTTACAGTACATCCTCCCTATGAGGTCACAAGGTTGAATGCCGAACTTTTAACCAACTCCAAGAATAATCTAACCCTTTTCTCCCTCACCCTCCATTTTTTTTACATCCATGTGCCTATCTAAGAGTCTCTTAAATGTCACCATTGTATCATAAACAGTACAATGTTGTGCCAACCTATTAACGTACTCTAAGATCAATCTAACTGTTCCCTCCCAAGTAGTCTTCCATTTCTCTATCATCCATGTGCCTATCTGAGACTCTTAAATGTCCCTCATGTATCTGCCTCTACCACCACCCCAACATGTCTCTGAGATCCCCCCTATACTTTACTCCAATCACCTTAAATGTGTGCTGTCTTGTATTAGTCTTTACCATGCAGGGGAGAAAGCTGCAGGCTGTCTGCTCTACCTTCACACACTTATCAACTTGTACACCCTTATCAAATTGCCTCTCATCCTCCTTTGCTTCAAAGAGAAAAGCCCTAATTCGCTCAACCTTTCCTCTCAAAACCTGCTCTCTAATCCAGGCAGCATCCTGGTAAGTCTCCTCTGCACCCTCTCTAAAGCTTCCACATCTTTCCTATAATGAGGTGACCAGAACTGAACAGGATACTCCAAGTGGGTTCTAACCAGAGTTTTATAGACTTACAACATTACCTTGTGACTCTTGAACTCAGTTCCCAGACTAATGAAAGCCAATACACCAAATGCCTTCTTAATCACCCCATCAACTTCTGTGGCAATGCTGACGGATATAGAACCTAAAAACAAGGTTGTAATGCTAAGGCTTTATAAGGCATGGGTGAATCATCACTTGGGAGTATTGCGGGCAGTTTTGGGTCCTTATCTAAGAAAGGATCTGCTGTCATTGGACAGGGTTCAGAGGAGGTTCACGAGAATGATTCTGGGAATGAAAGGGTTATCACATGAGGGTTTGATGGCTCTGGACCTGTGCTTGCTGGGGTTTAGAAGAATGAAGAGGGGCGGATCTCATTGAAAAACTATCAAATGTTGAAAGGTCCAAATAGAGTGGTTGTGATAGATAGGTTGTGGGAACAGTTCAGTAGTGGGAAGAGTGAAGTTGGGTGAAGTTATCCCCTCTGGTTCAAGAGCCTGATAGTTGAGGGGTAATAACTCCTCCTGAACCTGGTGGTGCGGGTCCTGAGACTCCTGTATCTTCTTCCTGATGGCAGCAGCGAAAAGAGAGCATGTCCTGGGTGGTGGGTTTCAATGATGGATGCTGCTTTCCCGTGACTGTAATCTGTGTAGATGTGGTCAATGGTGGGGAGGGCTTTACCCGTGATGGACTGCACCATGTCCACCACTTTTTGTTGGATATTCTGTTCAAGGACATTGGTGCTTTCTTACTTCATAGCATTGGAAACAATTCAGAAATGCTTCACTGGACCAGATCCTGGAAAAAGGTCAGATGGAGTATAAAGAAAATTGTGGAAAGACTGGACTTGCATTCAAGGGTAAATCTTCCTTCGACAGGAGTTTACTGAGATCCTCTTTCACTGATTCCCATTTGTGATCTCTGCTGCTCTCCTACTCTTTGACCACGTACTCACCCATACTCATTCTCCCACCGTCCACTCTCCTCTACTATCAGATTCCTTGTTCTTCAACCTTTTACCTTTTCCTCTTATCACCTCCCAGCATCATACTTCATCCCACCCCAACTTCCCCTTCATCTAACTTTACCTAATACCTTCTAGCTTGTACTCCTTCCCCTCCCGCTAGCTTCTTCCCCTTCTCTCAGATGCAGATAGGCAGAGATCTGATTGAAATGTACAGGTACCATACCTCAGTGTTAAACAGCAACAGACCTGTGACCACCAGTACCGTACACCACTGTTATACAATGAATGTGATTAACAAAGTGTTTAGTTGTTTTCCTTGTTTCAGTTGCCACCAGCCAGAAGTCACTGAAGCTCACCAGTACTATCTTAAATGTTATCAGTTCCTTAAGGTTGTTATAGCCAGGATAGGTAGCGGGGATAAGCTCCAGTTGCCTACTAAAGGATCTCAATGGTACACATCTCAAACAGCCTCTGAAAACCAAGTTCAGCTCCTGGCCATCATGTATGGCTTAGTGATTTAAGCCTGGCGGAACCATTTCTATTGACAGGAGACAGGGCAAAGGCGAGTTATTGGCACCTTAAAACCAGTCGCTTCAGATAGATGGGGATATCAGCTGTGGTTGGGAGTTCACCCAGGAGAAGGAAAACACTGATGTGAAACGTCCGCTGCCTTGCGGCTATACCTACCCGTGGGGAAGGCTTCGGGAGTAAAGAACAAGGAAAAATCTGGAGCTGGAGTCACTAAGGCAGTGCTACATTAAGTTCAATGCTGACTGGCAACTCCTTTGATGCCATCCTTTGAACATCAGCCTCTGGTGTTCCTTTAGTTTCAGTAGCTTCGTGGAGAGGGGGAGCCTGCTGCATGGGCAACAGCTTGCTCTCCATATCGTACTGCCCTGGCTTGCATACCACGTAGACAGCAAGGAAGCAACAATCACAGTCGACCCCAACTACCGGAGGGCCTCAATCACAACAACCACCCATTCCCTCGGTTATTGTACTCCAGTCTAAGATAGTGACAGACCCATAACCAATAGTATTGCAGCCCAGTGTTATACAGTGACAACTTGTCCCAGAAGTACTGCACACAATGTTATACAGTGACACACTTTCTCCCATGGCACTGGACTTCAGTGTTAGACACTGACACCGCAACAGTACAGTAAGCACGTGTTATACAGTGACAGACCCAACCCCACCAGTACTGTAAGCACGTGTTAATCAGTGATAGACTGTCTCCACTGGTATTGCACACCAGTGTTACACAACAATACCACCACTAGTACTGTACTCCAGTGTCAAAGCTATCCCCACCAGTAGTACCCCAGAATCAGAACGGTCCCCACTGGTACTGCACCCTTGACAGAACTGTACCCCGAGGCAGAACCATCCCCACCAGTACTGTACCCCCAAGGCAGAACTGTCCCCACCAGTACTGTACCCCGAGGCAGAACCATCCCCACCAGTACTGTACCCCAGGGGCAGAACTGTCCCCACCAGTACTATACCTCAGTGTCAGAACCATCCCCACCAGTACTGTACCCGTGTCAGAACCGTCCCCACTAGTACTGTACCCCAGTGTCAGAACTGTCCTCACCAGTACTCTACCCCAGTGTCAGAAACGTCCTCACCAGTACTGTACCCCAGAGGCAGAACTGTCCCCACTAGTACTATACCCCAGTGTCAGAATCGTCCCCACCAGTACTGTACCCCAGTGTCAGAACCTTCCCCACATGTACTGTACCCCAGTGTCAGAACTGTCCCCACCAGTACTGTACCCGTCAGAACCTTCCCCACATGTACTGTACCCCAGTGTCAGAACTGTTCCCACCAGTACTGTACCCCAGTGTTATATAGTGACATGTGCTTCCCCACCAGCACTGTACCCCTATATTATAGTGACAGAATCACTCCCACCGACATTGCATACCTGTGTTATTCAGCAATAGACTGTCTCCACCTGTACTACACCATAGTGTTATACAAAGACAGACCCATACCCAGCTGTACTGAACCTTGGTGTTAAATAGTGAAAGACCCATCCCAGCTGTACTGTACCACAGTGTTATACAGCAAAAGACTTGTCCTCACCAGTACCATACTTCGGTGTCAGACAGTGACAGACCAGTCCCCACAACTACTGTACCCTAGTGTTACAATGATAGGCCTGTCCCCACTGCCACTGTACCCCAGTGTCATAGTGACAGTCATACCCCAGCAATACTGAACCCTGGTGTTATACAGTGAATGACCCATCTCTACCAGTACTGCACCTCGGTGTTACACAGTGTCAGTACCTGTCCCCACCAGTCCTGTACCCCAATGTCATACAATGACAGACCCATCCTCACCACTTACGCCACCTCCGCGCATCTCGCCCTTCATCCCCTCACTCCGCTTTGCTCTCACGATCCCCCCACCGACACACCCCTCACATTCCCCCCTCCATCTCTCCCCTCACATTCCCCCCTCCATCTCTCCGCTCACATTCCCTCCTCCATCTCGCCTCTCACATTCCCCCTCCATCTCTCCCCTCATAGTCTCTCTCCCTTTACATTCCCCCTCCATCTCCCCTCCTATTGCCTCTCCATCTCCTCCCCGTATTGCCCCTCACATAACCTGCCTCCATTTCCCCATCAGGTTCCCTCTGCCTCCTCCCCTCATGCCTCTCCCTCCATCTCTCCCCCCTTGCGTTCCCTTCTCTGTCTCCCCCTTCACGTTCTCTCCATCCGTCTCTCCCCCACAATCCCTCCCTCCTCTCCCTTCACATTCTCTCGCTCCGTCTCTCCCTCCACATTCCCTCCCTCTGTCTGTCCCTTCACATTCCCTCCCTCCATCTCTGTCCTTTCACATTCCCTCCCTCCGTCTGTCCTTTCACATTCCCTCCCTCCATCTGTCCCTTCACAATTCCTCCCTCCATCTGTCCCTTCACATTCCCTCCCTCCATCTGTCCCTTCACAATTCCTCCCTCCATCTGTCCCTTCACATTCCCTCCCTCCATCTGTCCCTTCACATTCCCTCCCTCCATCTGTCCCTTCACAATTCCTCCCTCCATCTGTCCCTTCACATTCCCACCCTCCATCTGTCCCTTCACATTCCCTCCCTCCATCTGTCCCTTCACATTCCCTTCCTCCCTGTCCCTTCACATTCCCTTCCTCCCTGTCCCTTCACATTTCCATCCCACCTCTTTCTCTTCCTTCACATTTTGTCCACCTCCCCCCCACATTCCCTCCGTCCATCACTCTCTCTTCACATTCCCTCCCTCTCCCTCTCTTCACATTCCCTCCCTCTCCCTCTCTCTTCACATTCCCTCCCTCTCTCTCTTCACATTCCCTCCCTCTCTCTCTTCACATTCCCTCCCTCTCTCTCTTCACATTCCCTCCCTCTCTCTCTTCACATTCCCTCCCTCTCCCTCTCTTCACATTCCCTCCCTCTCTCTTTCTTCACATTCCCTCCCTCTCTCTCTCTTCACATTCCCTCCCTCTCTCTTCACATTCCCTCCCTCTCTCTCTCTTCACATTCCCTCCCTCTCTCTCTTCACATTCCCTCCCTCTCCCTCTCCCTCTCTTCACATTCCCTCCCTCCACACCCCAGCCATCACTTACTCAGCCCGCTGTCCTCCATGGCTGCGGCCTACCCCGGACCTCGGTCCCCGCTCTTTCCTCCGCTTCTACACCCCGGCCACCAGCACCGCCCGTCGCTGAAGGGCGGTCCCACTTTCCTCCGTCGGACACCGCCCTCGGCCAATCACCACATACCCCGCAAGCCAGTCCGCCAATAGTTTTCCTCTCTCATCCTCTTTCGCCAATAACCGCCTTCCGTCTCTGTGCCCTCCCTCTTCGCCTCGCCCTGCCGCCTGTCACAAACTAAACGCGTCCCGTCCATACACTCTGATTGACGCCAGACCAGCCCAGTAATATTTCGCAAATCTTTGATGGACAGCCATTATTCCAATAACTTGGCCAGCTCCATGATACCTGTGTGACCTCACAGAGACGCCGCTGTGCACGGCTTTCGACTGTGGTTCACCCACCATCCAGTGAAAGGTCGCCATTGTGTGATTGACGTCCATCTTGCCCATTAACAGTGAAAGGCACCGACCAGGTCCTCCTTCCATTCATGCAGCAACCATTCAGCTGCGCCGCTGGGTGGTTAGTCCAGGGTTACGTGTGATTGATGTCTATGTACACCATTTAAGTTGCAGGAATGGGTCCCGTTGTCCTCCCCATCTTTTTCTCTGCACAGGCTAACTAACAATGGGCTGCAATTTGCTGTGCGTCCCAGAATTAGCTAGGGTAGATTGCATATGCCTTCCCCGCAAACTTTGCATACTCCAGTATTTTCCAATTCACCCTTTTTCAAAATACTTATATTCAGAAGGTTCTGCAGCTGGGTCCTTGTACTCAAGTATATTTTTGTCGAAGTTAATGGTGAAGAAGAAGTGCTTTGAGAGGTTGGTTATGGCTAGAATTATCTCCTGTCTTAGCAAGGACATAGACCCACTACAATTTGTCACAATAGGTCTACAGCGGATGCAATCTCATGCAGCCTTGGATCTCCTGGACAATGCACAAAGCTATGTCAGGATGCTGTTTATTGACTACAACTCAGCGTTTAACACAATCATTCCTACAGTTCTGATGAAAAGGCTTCAAAACCTGGGCCTCTGTACCTCCCTCTGCAAATGGATCCTCAACTTCCTAACCGGAAGACCACAATCGGCATGGAACAGAAATAGCATCTCCTTCTCGCTGACAACTAACACTGACGCACCACAGGGATGTGTGCTTAGCCCACCGCTCTACTCTCTCTGTACCCTTGACTAAGTGGCTAGACACAGCTCAAATGCCATTTATACATAAATTTGCTAACAATACAACTATTGTTGGTAGAATTTCAGATGGCAACGAGAGGGTGCACAGGAGCAAAATATGTCAGCTAGTTGGGTGGTGTCGCAGCAACAACCTTGCACTCAATGTCAGCAAGATCAAAAAGCTGATTGTGGACTTCAGAAAGGGTAAGATGAGGGAACACCCACTGATCCTCACAGAGGGATCAGAAATGGGAAGAGAGAGCAAGTTCAAGTTCCTGGGTGTCAATATCTCTGAGGATTTAACCTGGACCCAACATATCGATGCAGCTACAAAGAAGGCACAACAGCCGCTATATTTCACTAGGAGTCTGAGGAGATTTCGTAGATATACTTACTGTAATTCACATTTTTTCCCTTTATTATTATGTATTGCATTATGCTGCTACCGCAAAGACAACAAATTTCTCGACATATACCAGTCATATGCCTGCTTTGCTGCCGCTGCTACTGTGCGATTGAGAATCTCTGGAGGGGAAGGCCCCAAATCCTCGGCTTTGCCTATTGCCTGTTGCCAGGGCCGGGGTCGAAGCACTCGGCAGAGATGGTGCTCGGTGTCGGAGGGCTGGTCGGAGGCTCGAAGTTTTGGGACGGACTCGAGAGTCGGCTGTGGTCGGGTGCTTCCAGGGTGCTGCATCGGCAAGTTTGCGGCGCTGGAAGCTCATGGCAGGGAGAGTTTCTCCCTTCTACTGTCTGCGTGAGATGATGGGACTTTCGAGAGACTTTGAGACTTTTTTTCAACCGTGCCCATGGTCTGTTCTTTATCAAATTATGGTATTGCTTTGCACTGTTGTAATTATATGTTATAATCATGTGGTTTTGTCAGTTTTAGTCTTGGTTTGTCCCGTGTTTCTGTCATATCATTCTGGAGGAACATTGTATCATTTTTTAATGCATGTATTTCTAAATGACAACAAACGAGGACTGAGTGTCCTCATAATCTAATGTTGCATTTTTGCTGTCTACGAGATAAGCAAGCCAATACACAATCCAGGGCAGTGCAAGCTGTTGCCCCCATGCAGCAGGCTCCCTCTCTCCACGCAGCTGATGAATCCAAAGGAACGGCAAAGACCGATACAGTCTGGCACCAGAGGCATCGCAGGAGTTGACAGTCAGCGTTGAACTCAATGTAGGGCCTTAGGGACTCCAGCTCCAGATTTTTCCTCAGGGTTTACTCCCAAAGTCTTCTCCATGAGTGGGTATAGTCACAAGGCAGCAGAGTTTTGAGATCAGAGTTTTCCTTCTCCTCGATGAGCTGTTGACTATGGCAGATGATCCCCATCTGCCTGAAGTGGCTGGTTTTAAGGTGCCAGTAACCTGCTTTTGCCCCGTTCTTCTGTCAGTAGAAATGATTCTGTCACGCTTAGTAGCTAAGCAATATGTGAAGGACAGGAGCTGGATTTCTGGTTGTCAGAGGCTATTTGACATGCATGCCATTGGGAGGATTTAATAGGCAGTGGGAAATTATCCCCGCTACCACCCCCGGCTAAAAAACCTTAAGGAACTATACATTTATCTATACTATATCTCTGGCTCTCCTATTCCTAAAAGAACTATCTGGTCTCTATCTGGACAGAGAAAATGACAGAGGTATCGACTGTATGTGTATGTCAGAGACAGAGATAGATAAGTGTGTGTGAGTGGGAGACAGACGGAGACTGGATGTGTAAGTGTGTGTGACAGAGAGAGAGAGAGACTGTGTCTGAGAGAGAGAATGAGAGAGAAACAGAGGGAGTCAGAGACTACCTGTAAGTGTCTGTGTGTATGAGTCAGACTGTGTGTGTACAGAGAGAAAGCAAGAGAGAAACCGAGCCCGTGTGTGTGTGTGTCTGAGACAGGGAGAGTGTGTGACAGAAAGAAAGAGGCAGAGACTGTGCGTGTGTGTGTGTGTGAGAAAGAGAGAGAACGGATTAGAGACTGTGTGTGTAAGTCTGTTTTTGAGACACAGACTGTGTGTAAGTGTGTGTCTGAGAGACAGAAACTGTGTGTGGGAGAGAGAGAGACAGACTGTGTGTGTGTGTGTGTGTGTGAGTGAGAGAGAGAGAGAAAAATTGTGTGTGTGAGTGAGAGAGAGAGAAAAATTGTGTGTGTGAATGAGACAGAGAGGCAGAGACTATCTGTGTGTGTGTGAGTCAGACTGTGCGTGCAAGTGTGTGTGTACAGAGAAAGCGAGAGAGAAACTGAGCCTGTGTGTGTGTCTGAGACAAAGAGTGTGTGACAGAAAGAAAGAGGCAGAGACTGTGTGTGTGTGGCAGAGAGAGAGTGACAGAGACGATGTGGGTGTGTGTGACAGAGACAGAAGCAGTCTAGATGTATAAGTGTGTGTGTGGGAGAAAGAAAGACAGAGACTATGTGGGAGAGAGACAGAAACTGTGTGTATGTGTGGGAGAGAGAGAGAGGGACTGTGTGTGTGTGTGTGTGTGTGTGTGTGTGTGTGTGTGTGTGTGTGTGTGTGTGTGTGTGTGTGTGAGAGAGAAAGAGAGGCAGAGACAGTGTGTGAGAGAACCTGTGTGTGTGTGAGAGAGACAGAGACAGAAACTCCGTGTGTGTGTTTGTGAGAGAGAGCAAGAGAGAGGAGCAAAGATTCTGTGTCTAAATGTGTGTGGAGAGAGGGAGAGACAGAGACTGTATGGGTCACAGAGGGACACAGACAGACGGACTGGGTGTGTAAGTGTGTGTGACAGAGAGAGGGACTGTCTGTCTAAGAGAGAGAGAGAATGGGTGAGGGGTGGGGGAGGCAGAGGGAGAGACTGTGTGTGTGTGAGAGAAACAGAAAGGGGGCGGACACAGAGAGAGAGAGAGAGAGAGAGAGAGAGAGAGAAAAAGATGGGCAGAGACTGTGTGTCTGTGTGTGAGAGAGAGGGAGAGAAAGACACTGTATGTGTGACAGAGACAGACAGTGAGACAGTGACAGGGTGTGTAAGTGTGTGTGACAGTGAGTGAGTGAGTGGGGAGCAGGAGAGGGAAAGACTTTGTGTGTGTATGAGAGAGAGACAGAGAGACAGACAGACAGTGACTGGGTGTGTAAGTCTGTGTGAGGCAGAGAGAGAAAGAGATTGTGTCCGAGAGAGACAGAGAGAGGCAGAGACTGTGTGTGTGTGAGAGAGAGAGAGAGAGAGAGAGAGAGAGAGAGAGAGAGAGAGAGAGAGAGACAGAGTCAGAGACTGTGTGTGTGTGTGTGTGTGTGTGTGTGTGTGTCTGTCTGTCTGTGTGCACGCGCGCAAGTGTACCTGTCAAAGAGAGAAAAATAGAGCCGGTGCTAAGTGTAAATGTGGAAATCTGCAGATGCTGGAATTTCAAGTAACACACATCAAAGTTGCTGGTGAATGCAGCCGGCCAGGCAGCATCTCTAGGAAGAGGTACAGTCCACGTTTCGGGCCAAGACCCTTCGTCAGGACTAACTGAAAGAAGAGCTAGTAAGAGATTGAAAGTGGGAGGGGGAGGGGGAGATCCAAAATGACGGGAGAAGACAGGAGGGGGAGGGATGGAGCCAAGAGCTGGACAGGTGATTGGCAAAAGGGATACAAGGTTGGAGTAGGGAGAGGATCATGGGACAGGAGGCCAAGGGAGAAAGAAAGGGGGAGGTGGAGCCCAGAGGATGGGCAAGGAGTTATAGTGAGAAGGACAGCAGGAGAAAAAAGCGAGAGACAGAAAAAAAAAGGGGAAAGAAAAAATTCATCATAATAAATAAATAGATAGCTAGATAAATGAATGAATAAATAAATAAATGAGAGATGGGTAAGAAGGGGAGGTGGGGCATTAACAGAAGTTAGAGAAGTCAATGTTCATGCCATCAGGTTGGAGGCTACCTAGGTGGAAGATAAGGTGTTGTTCCTCCAACCTGAGTGATAGATAGATAGATAGACATACTTTATTGATCGCGAACGAAATTGGGTTTCATTACAGCTGCACCAACCAGGAATAGAGCATAAATATAGCAATACAAAAAACCACAAACAATCAAACAACAATATGCAAACTATGCCAGATGGAAATAATTCCAGGACCAGCCTATTGGCTCAGGGTGTCTGACCCTCCACGGGAGGAACTGCAAGGTTTCATCTTGACAGTAGAGGAGGCCGTGGATAGACATATCAGAAGGGGAATGAGATATGGAATTAAAATGTGTGGCCACTGGGAGATCCTGCTTTCTCTGGCGGACAGAGCATAGGTGTTCAGTGAAATGGTCTCCCAGCCTGCATCAGATCTCGCCAATATATAGAAGGCCGCATCGGGAGCACCAGACGCAGTATATCACCCCAGCCAACTCACAGGTGAAGTGTCGCCTCACCTGGAAGGACTGTCTGGGGCCCTGAATGGTGGTAAGGGAGGAAGTGTAAGGGCATGTGTAGCACTTGTCCGCTTACAAGGAGAAGTGCTGGGAGGGAGATCGGTGGGAAGGGATGGGGGGACGAATGGACAAGGGAGTTGCGTAGGGAGCGATCCCTGCGGAAAGCAGAGAGAGGGGGAGAGGGAAAGCTGTGCTTAGTGGTGGGATCCCATTGGAGGTGGCAGAAGTTACAGAGAATAATATGTTGGACCCGGAGGCTGGTGGGGTGGTAGGTGAGGACCAGGGGAACCCTATTCCTAGTGGGGTGGCGGGAGGATGGGGTGAGAGCAGATGTGCATGAAATGGGAGAGATGCATTTGAGAGCAGAGTTGATGGTGGAGGAAGGGAAGCCCCTTTCTTTATAAAAGGAGGACATCTCCTTCGTCCTGGAATGAAAACCCTCATCCTGAGAGCAGATGCGGCGGAGATGGAGGAATTGCGAGAAGGGGATTGCATTTTTGCAAGAGACAGGGTGGGAAGAGGAATAGTCCAGGTAGCTGTGAGAGTCTGTAGGCTTATAGTAGACGTCAGTAGATAAGCTGTCTCCAGAGATAGAGACAGAAGGATCAAGAAAGGGGAGGGAGGTGTCGGAAATGGACCAGGTAAACTTGAGGGCAGGGTGAAAGTTGGAGGCAAAGTGAATGAAGTCAACGAGCTCAGCATGCGTGCAGGAAGCAGCGCCAATGCAGTCATTGATGTAGTGAAGGAAAAGTGGAGGACAGTGTCCTGACCAAGGGTCTCGGCCCGAAACGTTGACTGTACCTCTTCCTAGAGATGCTGCCTGGCCCTGCTGCGTTCACCAGCACATTTTATGTGTGTTGCTTGAAATTCCAGCATCTGCAGATTTCCTCGTGTTTGCGACAGATACCAGTATAGGCTTGGAACATGGACTGTTCCACAAAGCCAACAAAATGGCAGGCATAGCTGGGACCCATATGGGTGCCCGTTGCTACATCTTTAGTTTGAAGGAAGTGGGAGGAACTGTTCCACAAAGCCAACAAAATGGCAGGCATAGCTGGGACCCATATGGGTGCCCGTTGCTACATCTTTAGTTTGGAGGAAGTGGGAGGAGCCAAAGGAGAAATTATAAAGAGTAAGGACTAATTCCACTAGACGGAGGAGAGTGGTGGTAGAGGGGAACTGGTTAGGTCTGGAATCCAAAAAGAAGCAGAAAGCTTTTAAACCTTCCTGATGGAGGATGGAAGTATATAGGGACTGGACATCCAGGTGAAAATAAGGCAGTGGAGGCCAAGGAAATTAAAATCATTGAAAAAATTCAGAGCGTGAGAAGTGTCACAAACCTAGGTGGGAAGGGATTGAACAAGAGGGGATAAAACAGTGTCGAGGTATGCAGAAATGTGTGTTTGAGAAAGGGAGAGATGGAGACTGTATGTGTGACAGAGAGAAACAGACGGTCAGACAGTGACTGAGCATGTAAGTGTGTGTGACAGAGAGAGAGAGGGACTGTGTGTCTGAGAGGGAGGGTGTGAGTGGGGGATGGGGAGAAGGAGAGGGAGAGATTTTGTGTTTGTGTGTGAGGGAGAGAGAAGGGCAGAGGCTATGTGTGTCTGTCTGTGAGAGAAAGAGAGAGAGAGAGAGAGAAAGGGGCAGATCATGTGTGCCCAAGTGTGAGAAAGAGACGGGGAGAGAGAGACAGAGACTGTATGTGTGACAGAGAGAGAGGCTGTATGTCTGAGAGAGTGAGTGAGTGAGTGGGGAGGGGGAGAAGGAGAAGGAGTGGTGTGTGTGTGTGTGTGTGTGACAGACACAGATAGACAGGGTGTGCAAGTGTGTGTGAGGCAGAGAGAGACTGTGTCACAGAGAGAGAAAGACAGACAGAGAGAGGCAGAGACACATGTGAAAGATAGAGAGCCGGAGTCAGAGACAGTGTATGTGTGTATGACAGACAGACTGTGTATGTAAGTGTGTGTGTGTGTGAGAGAGAGAGAGAGAGAGAGAGAGAGAGAGAGAGAAGAGAGGAGAGAGGAGAGAGACAGACTGCGTGTGCGTGGGAGAGAGATTAAGACTGTGTGTTTATGGGGAGAGAGAGACAGGGACTGTAAGTATGGGAGAGTGTCAGCACCTCCAGTTCAACTGTCTTTTTGTGTTTCTCCCTATGTCAGTCTGTGGTTTTGTATTGCCATGTGCTCCTGTCCCCACTCCTGCTGTACTCCTGTATTACTGAGTACTCCGTCTCTCGTTCGTTTCTCATTATTACCTGTATCGCTGCCACCCGTGTCTCACTGTGCTCCACTTATCATCTGCCTCTCTTTATTGCTCAGTGTATTTCAGTCCTGTGTTTTCACCTGTTTGTTGCCAGATTGTGCTGGTGAATTTTCCCAAGCTGATCCAGTATTTGTATCTGTACTCTTGTCTCTCTGAATATTGACTCTGCCTGTTTCCCGATTCTGGTTTTTGGATTTCTCTGGATGCTTTGTTCTCTGCCTGAACTTTGGCACTGACTTTGTTCCTACCTCGGGATTTGTGACTCAGTTAATATCACTGTACTGGGTCTGCGATTGGATCGCTGCTCCAGCGTCCTGTCAGAGAGAGAGAAAGACAGAAACTGTGTGTGTGTGTAGATAGACAGTGTGTGTGTGTGTGTGTGTGTGTGTGTAGATAGACTGTGTGTCTGTGTGAGGGAGAGAGACAGACTGTGTATAGGGGGAAAAGAGTCTGTCTCTCTTTCTCACACAATGTGCAAGAGAGATTGTGTGGCTGTGTGTGACAGACAGAAACTGTGTGGGGGGGCAGAGGTTATGTGTCTAAATGTCTGTGAGAGGGAGGGAGAGAGATTGTATGTGTGACAGAGAGAGGCAAAACAGACAGTGACTGGGTGTGTGAGTGTGTGACAGAGAGAGGGACTGTGTGTCTGGGGGGGAAGGGGGAAGTGTGTGTGTGTGTGAGAGAGACAGAAACTGGGTGTGTGTGAGAGAGTGAGACAGGGACAGAAACTAGGTGTGTGGGACACTTTTAAAGCATGTATCTGTGGGCAAATTATTTCATATTCTACTGGACTGAGAAAACAAATTAATAATGAAATACTTATGCTGGTTGATAAGATTAAAGAAATTGACAAGAAATATTCTATCGCTTCCAGTTTGGAGCTTTATAAAAAGAGAGCTGAACTTCAAATGGAGCATGGTCTATTACTAACATCCTCGATTGAAAATCAATTAATTAAAACTACAGGAACACAAAAAATGCTGGTGAACGCAGCAGGCCAGGCAGCATCTATAGGAAGAGGTACAGTCAACGTTTCAGGCCGGGACCCTTCGTCAGGACTCTTCCTATAGATGCTGCCTGGCCTGCTGTGTTCACCAGCATTTTTTTTGTGTGTGTTGCTTAATTTCCAGCATCTGCAGGTTTCCTCGTGTCTGCGTAATTAAAACTAGGAGTCAGTTTTATATACATGGTGATAAATCTGGTAAATTACTGGGTAATCAATCAAAAACTGCTTCGGTTCAACGCCAGATTATTAAGGTTACTAAAAGAGATGGTACTCTTGACGGTTGATCATGATGAGATAAACAAATCTTTTCAAGAATTTTATACTTCTTTATATCAATCAGAATTTCCTTAAGACCCCACTATTATGCATGAATTTTTAAGGAAATTGAATATTCCAAAATTACTACCCAATGAACATTTAACAATAGATGCACCTATTACGGAAGAAGAAATAAAGGATGTTATTTCTTCAATGAATTCAGGTAAAGCACCTGGTCCGGACGGCTACACAGTAGAATTTTTAAAAATCCTTTTCTACTATACTTTCTCCTTGGTTATGTAGAATCTTTAAGGATGCATTATTTATAGGTAAATTACCAATCTTTCTACAGAGCCTCTATTTCCCTAATTCTTGAAAAAGATAAGGATCCTACTGAATGTGCATCATATTGGCCGATATCCTTGCTGAATGTGGATTCCAAGATTTTTTTTTAAATTCTGGCAACTAGATTGGAGAATGCATTGCCTCAAATTATTTCTGTCGACCAGACTGGATTTATTAAAAATCGTTATTTGTCTTTTAATGTTAGGAGATTAATGAATGTTGTTTATACTTCATCTAGAACTCCAGAATGTGTCATTTCACTGGACGCTGAGAAAACGTTTGACAGAGTCGAATGGGCATATTTATTTAGTACGCTTGAGAAATTTAATTTTAGTCCGATATTTATATCTTGGATTAAATTGATTTACCATATTCCTTCTACTTTGGTATTTACAAATAATCTAAGATCTCCCTTTTTTTTCCAGTTGTTTTGTGGCACTAGGCAGGGCTGTCCTCTCAGCTCATTATTATTTGATATTGCCTTGGAACCTTTAGCTATTGCTATTCGTAACTCACCTAATATACTTGGCATTACCCATGGGAATGGGATGCACAAGTTATCACTATATACATATACAGATGATCTGTTACTATATATCTCTAACCCTGAGAAATCCATTCCGGCAGTAATATCCCTGCTTGTTTAGTAATTTTCCTAGCTACAAACGGAATCTTAATAAGAGTAAACTCTTCCCGTTAAATATGCAGGTTCCAATTTATAGACCTTCACCATTCAGATTGGTGACTATTTTACTTATCTGGGTGTTAAAATTACTAAGAAGCAAAAGGAATTATTTAACGTCAGTTCTTTTACTCTTAATTAATCAGGTTAAACAATTGCTTACTAAATGGTCCCCATTGTCTTTATCACTGATTGGTTGAATCAATGCTAATAAGATGATTATTCTACCTAAATTTTTATATCTATTTCAAGTGGTACCAATTTTTATTTCTAAATCCTTTTCTGATACTGCTGACTTTAAATTTCTTCATATATATGGCAGAATAAAAATCCTAGGCTAAGTAAAAAATACTTACAGAAGTCTAAAAAGGATGGTGGTTTGGCATTGCCGAATTCAAGATTTTATTACTGGGCAATTAATATCCAATATTTAATATTTTGGAAACAGGATTTGGATATATTTCCAAGTCTGCAATGAGTAAACCTTGAATGTAAATCTGTACAAGGGTTTTCACTGGTTTCTATTTCAGGGATTTCACTTCCCTTTGTTCTCTCTAAACTGAATAAACAAATTACATCATGAATATGGTTTCAATTTCGTAAATTTTTTGGTTTGAACAAATTTATTTTATCAAGCCCTATTATATCTAATTTTTTTCCAACCCTTTGTTATGGATCAAGCCTTTTTGGTATGGAAAATGAAGGGTATAATATGTTTTTGATTTATTCTTGGATAACTGTTTCATGTCTTTTGAACAGTTGTCTCATAAATATAATTAGCCTAGATCCCATTTTTTTCAGATACTTACAAATGAGAAACTTTTAAAATACTACGCAACCTACTTTTCTGACTTCATATCCAACTGATATCACAGAAAAAAATGTTATGTTTAAACCCTTATCAGAAGGGTTTACTAGCAACTATTTATGATATGATTATGAAAATACAGCCCGGTATATCTGATAAAATTAAGAATGAATGGGAAAGGGAACTTCAACTTCTCTTACCTATAGAGAAATGGGAGAAAATCTTTCAATTAGTTAACTTTTCCTCTGTATGTGCTAAACATATGTTGATAGGGCCCACATGTCTAAAGATAAACTAGCCCATTTTTACTCTCATATAAATCCTGTCTGTGACAGATGTCACTCTGAGGTAGCTTCTTTGACTCATATGTTCTGGTCTTGTCCTCTTTTGGAAAAACATTGGAAAGACATTTTTTATATTATTTCAACAGTTTTGCATATTGATTTACAACCTCATCCTATTACGGCAATTTTTGGTTTACCAATGATGGAACAGTTATTTATCCTCTTTAGCTCATCGGATGATTGCATTTGTTACATTAATGGCGAGAAGATCCATTTTATTGAATTGGAAAGAGATCAATCCTCCTACTACATTTCAATGGTTTTCCCAAACTATATCTTCTTTAAATTTAGAAAAAAAATCAGAAGTGTCATTTTTGATCCTTCGGTTAAATTTAAAGAGACTTAGAGGCCATTTATTCAACACTCCCATATGATGTAGCTTGACCTTTTCCGAATCCTTTTTACTAACCTAAAATATATGGACAGAGGAGCAGAGTTAACGACATTAATGATTGTATCCGATGTAATATAATAGCACAGCTTTGTTTAGTTCAGTTTTTTTTCTGATTTATATTTTTTCCTTGATATTTTGACATTTTTCTTTTTATTACGTTTATTTATAATAAGAGTTTGGGAGGCTTAGTATACCTGTGTTATCTGTAGTTTATATTCACGTATGTTAATTACCAATAATGTAATCCCGATCTCTTTGTACTAGTAACACACATCAAAGTTGCTGGTGAACGCAGCAGGCCAGGCAGCATCTCCAGGAAGAGGTACAGTCGATGTTTCAGGCCGAGACCCTTTGTCAGGACTAACTGAAGGAAGAGCTAGTGAGAGATTTGAAAGTGGGAGGGGGAGGGAGAGATCTGAAATGATAGGAGAAGACAGGAGGGGGAGGGATGGAGCCAAGAGCTGGACAGGTGATTGGCAAAAGGGATATGAGAGGATCATGGGACAGGAGGCCCAGGGAGAAAGAAAAGGGGGAGGGGGGGAAAAGCCCAGAGGATGGGCAAGGGGTATAGTGAGGGGGGCACAGGGAGAAAAAGGAGAGAGAGAAAAAGAACGTGTACATATAAATAAATAACGGTGGGGTACGAGGGGAAGGTGGGGCATTAGCGGAAGTTTGAGAAGTCAATGTTCATGCTAATCCCTCCCCCTCCTGTCTCTTCTATCATTTTGGATCTCCCCCTCCCCTTCCCCCTCCCACTTTCAAATCTCTTACTTTCTCTTCTTTCAGTTAGTCCTGACGAAGGGTCTCGGCCCGAAACGTCGACTGTACCTCTTCCTAGAGATGCTGCCTGGCCTGCTGTGTTCACCAGCAACTTTGATGTGTGTTTATTGATAAAGTTGATGTGTCTGTCCACAGAGGTCTCTGTCAAAGGTGAGCAGCTGCCGTCGGTGAGGGCTGGATCAGGACCCTTTCCTTCCAGATACCCGACCCTCACCCTCCACCCGCCCCGGGACGTTGGAGCCGGGCTTCGGCTCTGCTTGGGAGGGAGCCCCGAGGCATGAGTGGAGGATGTGGCTGAGGAGAGAGGCTCGTATTTGGAGATCAGCTGGTGGGCCGCGGTGAGGGAAGGAGAGGGGACGGCGGTTTCGGGCTTTGCATGAAGGATCGCTCTGCACCCCCCCCCAACCCTTCAGTGGGAAGAGGCAGCAAACGCCACCCGTCCCGGCCGCCTCTGAAGCCACAGGCTGAAGAGATGGCCCGAAACGTCAATTGATTTCTCATTGCCTGATCTGTTGATTTCCTCCAGAATTTTGTGTGTTCCTCTTTATCTCCGTCCCTCACTCCATCGCACCACTCTCCTCCCTCGCTTCTCTCTCTATTTTTAACATCTTTTTATTAATTATTATCGAAAATTGACAACAAAAAAACACATTAAAATAATCAAGTCAATATATCAATATGTATAATAAGAGTCAAACTATTAACCAAGCTAAACAGTATATCAATAATAATGTTTTAAAAAACAATGTTAAAGCTTTTTTTTTGAAAAAAGAAAGAAGGAAAACAGAACCCCTAATAACTAAAACAAAAAAAAACAGCTAACAAACAAAAAAAAAAGAGGAAAACAAAAACCCATTTGGAGCACAAACCTGGAGCTATACGCCATACAAGCTTCTATAAAAAAAAGACATCAATCTGCCAACCAAATCCATTTACCCAAGAATCAGAAAGGAACCATCTTAATTAAATCAAATGATAGTGTAGCAGGCAAAAGAGCCCCACCTTTTCTCAAAGTCAAATCGAGGATCAAAAGTTCGACTTCTGATTTTTTTCCAAACTAAGACATAGCATCACCATTGTTTCAAAGTGGGAGCAGAAGCATCTTTCTATTTTAATAAATAGCCCTTCTAGCCAATAATGTAACAAATGCAATTACATATTGGTCTGATATAGAAATACCATGAATATATTGAGGAATTATACCAAATAAAACTGCCAATTTATTAGGTTGTAAATTAATTTTTAAAGCTTTAGAAATTGTACAAAAAAGAGATTTCCAAAACTGTTTCAGTACAGAACACAACCAAAACGTATGTGTCAATGTAGCTATCTCAGTTTTACATCTATTACACTGACTATTAACATTAGGAAATATTTTAGACAGTCTCTCCTTTGTCAAATAATAACGATGTACAATTTTAAATTGAATCAAAGAATGACTGGCGTGAATCGAAGAAGAGTTAACCAGCTTCAAAATTTGCAACCTATCCTCTGTTATCAAGGTCTTGTTAAGCTTTCTTTCTCAATCTTGCTTAATCTTAAATAGAGGATAATTATCCTGTTGTTATAGTAAATTATAAATTTTCCCAATAAAACCTTTCACTAAAGGGTTAATTTTTTAAATAGTGTCTAACAGGTCAGAATCTTGTATATATGGAAAATTACTTAAATATTCTTGTAAAAAATGTCTGACCTAAAGATATTGCAAAAAGTGTGAGTATGAAAGAGTATTTAGTTACTAATTTCTCAAAGGACATCAATCAGCCTTCTTGAAACAAATCCATAAGGGAATAAATTCCTTTATTCCTTCAAAGAGAAAAGGTAGGATCACTAAGTGAAGGTTTAAATAAATAGTTTTGATAAATTAAACTAAGAAGGTTAAATTTTTTAAGATTAAAAAACTTAAGAAACTGGTACCAAATTCATAATGACTGCTTAATCATCAGATTAATATTTAAAATTGAAATTTTGGCTAGTTGTACAGGTGAAGAAACTCCTAATAACGAACTTAAGTAAAATTGTTTCACAGCTTTCAGTTCCAAGTCAACCCATGGTGGACGTTCATTTTTATCTGTACAATATAACCAAGAACACGCATAGCATATATTAACTGCCCAATAACACATTCTTAAATTAGGCAAAGCAAGACCGCCATCCTTTTTTAATTTTTGTAAATGATATTTTCCAATTCTTGGTCTTTTATTATTAAACACAAAAGATGAAATAATAGAGTCAACCTGCTCAAAAAACTTCTTAGTTAAAAAAATAGGAATATTTTGAAATACATATAAAAATTTTGGTAAGATCATCATTTTAATTGCATGAATTCGACCAACTAACAAAAGTGTAAGAGGATTCCATCTAGAAAATAATTGCTTCATAAAATCCGCTAAGGGAACTAAATTAGCACTATAAAGGTCTCCATAACTTTGGTGATGATAATACCTATATATTTAAAAGAATTCATAATTTTAAAAGGAATATCATCATATATAAAAGCAGAATCATTTAAAGGAAATAATTCATTTATGCAGGTTTAATTTATATTCTGAAAGCTTTCCAAATTCATTTAATAATTTCAATAAATTGGGAATAGATTCTTCAGGATTCGAAATATAAACTAAGAGATCATCAGCATAAAAGGAAATCTTTTGAATAATTCCATTTATGGAAATTCCTTGAATATCCTTATCTTCACGAAGTGCAATAGCCTAAGGTTCTAGCACCAAATTGAATAACAAAGAACTTAACGGACATCCTTGTCTCGTACCCCGCAAAAGTTGAAAAAAGGGGATCTACAGTTATTAGTAATCACAGTGGCAATAGGGCTTTTATACATCATTCTAATCCACTTATTAAAATTAGTACCAAAGCTAAATTTCTCTAAAACGTTAAATAAATATTTCCATTCAACTCTATCAAATGCCTTTTCAGCATCAAGAGAAACAACACATTGGGGAGTTCTCGAGGGGGATGAGTATATAAGATTTAACAGTCTCTGAGTGTTAGAAAAAGAATAACGGCCTTTTATAAAACCTGTTTGGTCCTGAGAAATAATTTTAACTAGTATATTCTCCAACCGATTAGCCATTATTTTTGAAAGAATTTTGGCATCTACATTTAAAAATGAGATAGGTCTATATGAAGCACAATCCGTAGGGTCTTTATCTTTCTTAAGAATTAAAGAAATAGAAGCTTCATAAAATGTAGAAGGTAACTCTCCCAACAAAAAAGAATCTTTATACATTTCCTAAATATAAGGAGTAAACAAATTTTCAAATTTTTTATAAAATGCTACAGAAAAACCATCTAGTCCAGGAGCTTTACCAGATTGCATTGAAAAAATAGCTTTCTGAATTTCTCTTTCAGTAAAAGGAGTATCAAGAATTTGTTGATCTTCAACAGATATTCTAGGAAAATCAATATTTTGTAAAAAGTTTCGCTGAACACCTACGCTCTGTCTGCCAGAGAAAGCAGGATTTCCCAGTGGCCACACATTTTAATTTCACGTCCCATTCCCATTTCGATATGTCTATCCACAGCCTCCTCTACTGTAAAGATGAAGCCACACTCAGGTTAGAGGAACAACCCCTTATATTCCATCTGGGTAGCCTCCAACCTGTTGGCATGAACATTGACTTCTCAAACTTCCGCTAATGCCCCACCTCCCCCTTGTACCCCATCCATTATTTATTTATATACACACATTCTTTTTCTCTCTCTCCTTCATCTCCCTCTGTCCCTCTCACTATATCCCTTGCCCATCCTCAGGGTTTTTCCCCCCTCCCCTTTTCTTTCTCCCTGGGCCTCCTGTCCCATGATCCTCTCATATCCCTTTTGCCAATCAACTGTCCAGCCCTTGGCTCCATCCCTCCCCCTCCTGTCTTCTCCTATCATTACGGATCTCCCCCTCCCCCTCCCACTTTCAAATCTCTTACTAGCTCTTCTTTCAGTTAGTCCTGACGAAGGGTCTCAGCCCGAAACATCGACTGTACCTCTTTCTATAGATGCTGCCTGGCCTGTTGCGTTCATCAGCAACTTTGATGTGTGTTGCTTGAATTTCCAGCATCTGCAGATTTCCTCGTGTTTGCGTTTTGTAAAAAGGCATTCATTTTGGAAGGATCAGCTGGAAACTGAGATTTATAGAGTTCACTGTAATAGTCTTGATAAATTTTATTAATATCTTCATAGTTACAAGCTAATCTACCATCTCCCTTACGAATTTTTAAAATTTGTCTTTTAGCTCTAACTGCTTTCAGTTGGAATGCTAGTAGCTTATTACTTTTACCTCCAGACACATAAAATTGACTTTTTAATTTAAGCAAAGTTCTTTCAATAGAATAAATTAATAATAAATTATATTGGGATTTAAGTTCAACCCTTTGTTTAAATAAATCAATATTAGGAGAAACTGCACAAGTGTTATCCAAGTCTTTAATTTGTTTTGAAATCCAATCTAACTCTATTTTTGTCTGTTTCTTAAGCTTAGCCAAACAGGAGATTATCTGACCTCGAAAATACACTTTAAATGTATCCCATATAATCAATTTTGACATATCTTCCGTATTATTAAAAAGAAAAAAATCTTATATTTTAATCTCTATAAATTTGACAAAGTCCAAACTTTGTACTAAGCTTTCCGGAACATGCCAAGGCAAGTTTACATTGCTAACATCATTCAATTCAAAAGTTAAGTTTAAAGGTGCATGATCCGAGACAGCAATAGCATCATATTCACATTTCTGGACCTTGAACAAAAATCGGAAATCAGCTATAAAATAATCAATTCGCGAGTATTTTTTATGGACATGTGAATAAAAATAATAATCTCTGTCATTAGGATGTAGATTTCTTCGGATTTCTATCAAACCATAATCAATTAAAAAGGAATTAATAAGTGATGCTGAACAACTCGGAAGCTGCAGATTGGTTGAACTCTTGTCAATCAAAGGGTTTAAACAACAGTTGAAGTCACCTCCCATCAGCAGTGTACATTCATTTAAATCTGGTAATGAACCAAATACATTTTTAAAAAAAAGGATCATCTATTTTAGGTCCATATAGATTAACCAAGACAATTTTTATATTGAAAATTGTTCCTTTAATAATTAAAAATCTACCATTGATATCTGAGATGATATCTTCTTGGATAGATAAAATATTAGCTTTAATAAAAATAGATACTCCCTTTGTTTTATTTTGACAAGTAGCATGATATTGAAGGCCCTTCCACATTTTAAAAAATCTATTTTGATCGCCCATTCTGATATGCGTTTCTTGAACAAAAATTATATCGGGCCGGAATCGGTTAATAATTTTAAAAGTCTTCTTTCGCTTAATAGGGTGATTCCAGCCATGTACGTTCCAACTAATAACGTTTATCTGTTTAATAACCATAGAATATTGTTTTAAACACGAAAAAACACGCATACCATCATGGGCTAATCAAAGATGGAGGTGATGCATATAACCATATAGAAAACACGCATACCATCATGGGCTAATCAAAGATGGAGGTGATGAATATAACCATATAGAAAACACGCATGCTCCGGAGCTCCATAATGGGGAAAAAACCTGAAAAAAAACCTATAATAAACCTCAAAATGCAAAAAAAAAACCTGAATCCTTCCCCCCATCCCAAAAGGTAGAAATCCGGCAAAAAGGAAGGAAAAAGCTGGAGTGCCTCCCCAAAGAGAAGAAAAAAAAGTAGAACGCCATGTGCAGCGCAAAATAAATAGTGATTTAAAAGTTTTTCTCCCAATTCCCCCCTCCCCTTTACAAAGAAATCAAATGACCCTAAGATAAGAAAGCCCAGCAGAGAAGCAGAAAAAAGATGTTTAAAGTTAATCATTGAAAATAAACTAGGAATGTGAAAACAGTCTCCAGAAGCGTCAAAACAACGCTATTAAACCTCAACAATACAATCTCTAACAAGAAAAAGACACCATTATTCCTCTAGCTTAAAACTAAAGCTAATTATCTGTTCTAAACACTCCTCATTATATAAGAAAAAGTCTATATAAACTAGGAAAGCTATCACTTAATTAATAAAAAGGAAGAAAGAAGCAAATAATCAAACCAGTTAATAATCTGCCCACTTTGTTAGTTCACTCCATGTACCAAGACTTCAAAAATGTCATTCATTAGCCAAACCAAGAAGTTCACCTCTTCTTTAAATAGTTCAATAATCAAACAAAATCTTCAGCATATCAGAAATCTTCAAAGCCTGTTTTCTTTCAGAAAATTATTCAGCAACCCAAGTATCCTTCATGCATCAGCCGACTCCACGATAGAGTTAATAAAGTCCAATGCTGCTTGGGGATCCAAAAACACGAGGTGTAGAATCTTTAGGAAATAATTTTAAACAAGCTGGATAGCGGAGCGATGGAAAAAGTCCCTTTGCATAAGCAGTTTTCATTGCTGGGGCAAATTTGATCCACTGTTCCATAATTTCCCGTAGATGGTCTTCGTAAAAACGGATCACGGAACCGTTAAATTTAAAAACTCTCTGTTTCCTTGCACATATTATGATTTGTCTTTAACTTTAAAATGAAGAAAGTTGACCAAAATAGGCTGAGGTTTACCTGAAATCTGAGAATTCGATATGAAAATTCTATGAGCTCTTTCAATATCGGGAGGTTGAGGTAGAATATCCAGAAACAAAGATTGAAACAAATTGGCAAAATAGTCCAATAAATTCCCACTCTCAGAACCTTCCTTGAGTCCGATAATTTGTATATTATTCCAACGAGACTTCGCCTCTAAAACGACAATTTTACGTTGAGCCTGTTCCAAGTGGGTTGAAATATCCACAATCAGACGTTTTGATTCTTTAAACTCAGTATTGAAGGAAATAATATTTTCCTCAACAGTCTGAAAACTCTGTCGGAACGACTTCAACTCAGGAGTGTTATTGTCTATTTTGTTGTCGACAGCCATCAACACACGTTCCAAGCACTCAGCCCAGACAGGCATATCTTCCGATTTTTGTTTCAAAGTTTTTTCCGTTCCATTGCTGGATTCAAAAGGCAGCTTTCCGCTTCTTAAAGGATATGACATAATGACAACTATTTCCCTCTAAGATCCGAGAAATAAAAGTTAAACATTCAAGGTTTAAACTGGGGAAAAGGAGGAATTAAAGGCAGCCACATAATTTATGTATCAGTCCATCGAGTCGCAGGCGGAAGTCCCCGCTCGCCTCTCTCTCTGCCCCACCATCTACCCTCCCTAGCTTGCATCTCTCCCCTTCTCCTCCCTCTTCCCTCCCCCTCTTTTCTTCCTCGCTTCCCTCTCTCCTCCCATCTACCCTCCCACTCAATCATACACGCACACAAAAATATATTATATATGTATGTATATATACACACATACACATAAAACATGTAATATATATAAATTAAAAATCTAAATGTATATACAGTATACATAAAAAATATACACACAAAACACACAAAATAGTTATATAACATATATAAAATACTTAAGTGTTTGTGTGTGTATATATCCATAAAACATATAAATATATAAAAACATTTATACTGTGTACTGTACCAGCAGTTATGGTCGAAATGACAATAAAAAGTGACTTGACTTGAAATATATGTACATCAAAATCCATGTGTTAAAAATAATATCTGTATAAGATTTATATACACATAGAGAAGAGGTAGTGTTCAAGAGGCAACGAGTGCCACCTGCCTTGGCTGCCTCTGAACCCTTTACAGGCTGAAGAGACGGCCCCAAATATCAACTGATTTCCGTTGCCTGCCTGTTGAGTTCTTCTAGAATTTTATGTGTGTACTCCGTATCTCCGCCACCTCGCTCCATCACACCACTCCACCCTCTCCCCTCCTAGCTCCCCTCTCTCCCCTATCTACACTCCCTTCCCACTCTCCCCTCCACCCCTCCCTCATTTCCTTCTCCCACTTTGCCCCCTCAGTTCCCTCTCTCCCTACATACCCTTTCCCACTCCCCCATCCCCTCTCCCAAATATCCCATCACCTTCCCTTCCCTCTCTTCCCTCCCCTCACTTCCCTCTCTCCTCTTCCTCCCCTCCCACCCCCTCCCCCTTTTCCCTTCCACTCTCCTCATCGAACCCTCTACCCTCCCCTCCCTCTCCACCCACCTCCCCTCCATCTCTTCCGTTCCCTTACTTCCCTCTCCTCATCTACTCTACCCTTTCTCCCTCCCCTCCCATCCCTCGCCATCGCCCTCTCTCACCTCTCTTCCTCCCTTTGCTCCTCTTCCTTCCCCTCACCCCTCTACTTCCCTCCCCTCTTCCTGCCTCCCCTTTCCCCCTCATCTTTCTTCCCCTCACCCCTACCCTTCTTCTTTCCATCTTCCCCTTCCCCCAGTCCCCCTTACTCCTTTTATCCTTCACCCTCTTACTCATCTTCCTTTCTTCCCTCACTCATTTCTCTCCCCCTTCCTCTCTCCATCACTTCCTCCCTCTCTTCCATCCCCTCCCCTCTTCCTCCCTCCCATTCCCCACTTCCTCCCATTCCTACTTTCCCCTATTTCCCCTCTTCCCTTAAACCCTCTACATCCCTAACCCTCTTCCTGCCTCCCCATCTTCCACCCTCCCCCTTGCACCTCCCATTCCTCTTCCCCTCACTTCCATCCTCCCTCACCACTTCCTCCCTCCCACCACCACTCCATCATCTTTCCCTTCCCCATCCCCTCCCCCTCTTCCTCCTCCTCCCCTCATTCAGCTCCCTTCTCTCCACCCCTTCCTCCCTCACCCTCCTCCTCATCATAGTTCCCTCTAATGTGCGCACAAAAGGTTAGTTACCTAAAATTATGTAGTAGTTATTAATTATACTTATTGAAAATAATCTTTTAGCTAACTGTTTCTATTAACTAGTTAGTCAGTTTTTCAAATACCACAACGCACGTCACTAATTTACGTCACCTCACCTATCCTGTTCCGGTTTGTACAGCTGCATCAGGGCGGCAGCCATGTTTGGCGGACAGTGTTCATATCGTAAGGTTTACAAAGATCTGTTTCAAAGCCTGTGGATAGCTTACTGTTTTTATTGGATTCACTATGTCAAATTCAAAAGAAGCAAAGGGTGTGAAGTGCAAAAGAACTGCAAATTTGCTTAAAGTTGAAGGCTTAACAAAATAGTAGAAACTGTTACACCGAAAGCTCATGAGGTCACGAGAAATATTTATGTATGATTCGGAAACTGGAGTTAACTGTTTGTATTGTCGTGATGCGAAAGTTGCTGGAGAACTTGCTAGTGGAAAGAAGTGGGAGGATATTTGGAAACTTGACTTTTTGAAGCGTCATTTGGCAAGTAAATCGCATTGGACGGTGTACAAAAGCTCAAGCAACAGAACCCGTCATTACCCGTTACAGGAGTGCTACGCATGTTACGGTTGAGTGCAGATGAGCGAGAGCGAAAACAATCAAACCCAGAGTAGATCAAAGTTGAGGTACAAGAATGGTCAGCTTTTGATTTCTTCGCAATTGCAGATTGTGACTTCACATTTGGTGATGAACAAGTTAATGCCTTATGTCTAAAATATCATCATTTTCTAGCTGAAAATATTGTAATAGTTAGACAGTTTAATGATTTCAAATTTTCCATGCAAGAAAAAATTAAATCCAACCGATTTCAAACTTTGCTCAAATGGTTGCACTTGTACTTCAAAATGGACAGATTTGCGACCTTGCACAGTTGATGGACATTGGGGGAACCTTTCTTGCGTCTTGTACGGACTGTGAGCGAGGTTTTAGCCAAATGAATCAACTCAAAAACAAGCTGAGAAACCGTTTAGGTGAATGTCATTTGGATATGTTAATGAGAATCAAAAGCTATCAATGGGATGGAAGTTCTATTGGTTGAGATAGAGTTTACAAAGAATGGGTAAGTGCCAAAGACAGGAGAGAGAAAAAATAACTGAGTGACTTAAATATGAGAAAAATTAAATATCTCCAACCTGATGGCATGAACATTGACTTCTCTAACTTCCGTTAATGCCCCTCCTCCCCTTCACACCCCATCCCTTATTTATTTATTATTATCATTATGATTTTTTTCTTTCCCTTTTTCCTCTCTCTCTTTTTTCTCCCTCTGTCCCTCTCACTATAAGCCCTTGCCCATCCTCTGGGCTTCCTCCCCCTTTCTTTCTTCCTTCATTGCTCCTCATCCCCCTCATTCATCTCCCTTCCCTCCACCCCTCATCTCTCTGCCTCCACTCCTCTTCCCCCTCCCTCTTCCCCCTCACACTCCCTCCCTCAAACCCACTGCCCTTCCTCCCTCGAACCCACCCCCTTCCTCACACTCCATCCCTCGAACCCACCCCCTTCCTCCCACTCCCTCCTTCAAACTCACCCCTTATTCTCATCCCTCCCTCCCTCTCTCCCCTTCCTCCCTGCCCTCTTTGTCCTTCACCCTCTTACTCCCACACCCTTTCCCTCCCTCGCTCTAGCCCTCTTCAACCTTCCCCATTCCTCCCCCTCACCCCTCACCCTTTTCCTCCCATTCCTCCACTTCCCTCTTCCACTTCCCTCTTCCACCCCCTTCCTTCCTCCCCATAACCCCCTTCTTCCCCTCACCCCCCTCCAATATTCCCTCTAATTTTTCGTAGTCAGTGTGCGCAAAAATCTTATGTTGTGCAAATTTTTTTCGTGACAAAAGTATGAGCACACTGAATGCACACATGGGACAGTTTATGTAGGTTTACAAAATATTTGACTAAAAAGTGCACAGAATAACAACAAAATAACGTGCATATTTAATTCACACACAAAAAAAATGCTGGTGAACTCAGCAGGCTAGGCAGCATCTATAGGAAGAGGTACAGTCGATATCTTGGGCTGAGGCCCTTCGTCAGGACGAACTGAAAGAAGAGATAGTAAGAGATTTGAAAGTGGGAGGAGGAGGGTGAGGGAGAGATCCGAAATGCTAGGAGAAAACAGGAGGGGGAGGGATGGAGCTAAGAGCTGGAAAGTTGATTGGCAAAAGGGATACGAGGCTGGAGAAGGGAGAGGATCATGGGACGGGAGGCTGAGAGAGAAAGAAAGGGGGAGGGGATCCCAGAGGATGGGTAAGGAGTTATAGTGAGAGGGTCAGAGGGAGAAAAAAAGAGAAATAAAGGGGAAAGAAAATAAATAAATAGATAGATAGATAAATAAGGGATGGGGTACGAAGGGGGGAGGGGCATTAATGGAAGTTAGTTCATGATATCAGGTTGGAGGTATTTAATTTTTCTCATATTTAAGTCACTCAGTTATTTTTTCTTTCTCCTGTCTTTGGCATTTACCCATTCTTTGTAAACTCTATCTCGACCAATAGAACTTCTATCCCATTGATAGCTTTTGATTCTCATTAACATAGCCAAATGATATTCACCTAAATGGTTTCTCAGCTTGTTCTCGAATTGATTCATTAGGCTAAAACCTCGCTCACAGTCCACACTAGATGCAAGAGAGGTTCCCCCAATGCCCATCAACTGTGCAAGGTCGCAAATCTGTTTATTTTGAAGTTCAAATGCCATCAATTGAGCAGTTTTAATTTTTTCTTGCACGGAAAATAGGAAATCATTAAACTGTCTAACTATTACAATATTTTCAGCTAGAAAATCATGATAGTTTAGGCATAAGGCATTAACTTGTTCATCGCCAAATGTGAAGTCACAATCTGTAATTGCGGAGAAATCAAAAGCTGACCATTCTTGTACCTCAACTTTGATCTCCTCTGGGTTTGATCATTTTCACTCTCGCTAATCTGCGCTCAACCGTAACATGCATAGCACTCCTGTAACGGGTAATGACAGGTTCTGTTGCCTGAGCCTTTGTACACTGTCCAAATGCGATTTACTTGCCAAATGATGCTTCAAAAAGTCATTTCCAAATATCATCCCACTTCTTTCCACTAGCAAATTCTCCAGCAACTTTCACATCACGACAATATAAACAAATAACTCCAGTTTCCAAATCATACATAAATATTTCTCGTAGCTGAACGTTCATGACCTCAGGAGCTTTCGGTGTAACGGTTTCTACTATTTTGTTAAGCCATTCAACTTTAAACAAATTTGCAGTTCTTTTGCGCTTCACGCCCTTCGCTTCTTTTGAATTCGACATAGTGAATCAATATTTTTTCCAATAAAAACTTAGTAAGCTATCTACAGGATCTGAAACAGATCTTTGTAAACTTTACGATATGAACACTGTCCGCCAAAGATGGCTGCCGCCGTGATGCAGCTGTACAAACCGGAGCAGGATAGGTGAGGTGATGTAAATTAGCGACGTGCATTGTGGTATTTGAAAAGCTGACTAACTAGTTAACATTAACAGTTAGCTAAAAGATTATTTTCAATATGTATAATTATTAACTACTACATTATTTTAGGTAATTAACCTTTGGTACGCACATTAATTTCCTTTGTGCGCTGGTTGAAAAATGTGTGTGCGCGTGCACACACGCACAGCTTAGAGGGAACTATGCCTCCCTCCATCTCTGTTCATTTCCTCCAGAATTTTGTGTGTTCCTCCGTTTCTCTGCCATCTCGCTCCATCGCACCACTCTACGCTCTCCCCTGCCTCGCTTCCCTCTCCCGTCTACCCTCCTTAGATTCCATCTTTCCCAGACCCCTCCCCGCCCTGCACCTGCCTCTCCCCTCCCCCCTTCTCTTCCTCACTTCCCGCTCTTTCCAACTACCCTCCCACATTCTCTCTCATACGCGCGCACACAAAAATATTTATTTTTATACATACACACACACATATATATATATATATATATATATACACACACACATACATACACACACATACCCGTAACACACATGTAGATATATACAGTGGCATGGAAAAGTTTGGGCACCCCTTGTCAAAATTTCTCTTACTGTGACTAGTTTAGTGAGTAGAAGATGAACTGATCTCCAAAAGTCATAAAGTTAAAGATGAAACATTCTTTCCAACATCTTAAGCAAGATTAGTATATTATTTTTGTTTTGTACAATTTTAGAGTGAAAAAAAGGAAAGGAGCACCATGCAAAATTTTGGGCGCCCCAAGAGATTTGAGCTCTCAGATAACTTTTACTAAGGTCTCAGACCTTAACTAGCTTGTTAGGGCTATGGCTTGTTCACAATCATTGTTAAGAAAGGCCAGGTGACGCAAATTTCAAAGCTTTATAAATACCCTGACTCCTCAAATCTTGTCCCAATAATCAGCAGCCATGGGCTCCTCTAAGCAGCTGCTTAGCACTCTAAAAATTAAAATAATTGATGCCCACAAAGCAGGAGAAGGCTATAAGAAGATAGCAAAGCGTTTTCAGGTAGCCGTTTCCTCAGTTTGTAATGTAATTAAGAAATGGCAGTTAACAGGAACAGTGGAGGTCAAGTTGAGGTCTGGAAGACCAAGAAAACTTTCCAAGAGAACTGCTCATAGAATTGCTAGAAAGGCAAATCAAACCCCCTGTTTGACTGCAAAAGACCCTCAGGAAGATTTAGCAACTCTGGAGTGGTGGTGTACTGTTCTACTGTGTAGCGACACCTGCACAAATATGACCTTCATGGAAGAGTCATCAGAAGAAAATCTTTCCTGTGTCCTCACCACAACATTCAGCGTCAGAAGTTTGCAAAGGAACATCAAAACAAGCCTGATGCATTTTGGAAATGCCTGTGGACTGATGAAGTTCAAATAGAACTTTTTGGCCGCAATGAGCAAAGGTATGTTTGGAGAAAAAAGGGTGCAGAATTTCATGAAAAGAACACCTCTCCAACTGTTAAGCACGGGGAGGGATCGATCATGCTTTGGGCTTGGGTTGCAGCCAGTGGCACAGGGAACATTTCACTGGTAGAGGGAAGAATGAATTCAGTTAGATACCAGCAAATTCTGGAAGCAGACATCACACCGTCTGTAAAAAAGCTGAAGATGAAAAGAGGATGGCTTCTACAACAGGATAATGATCCTAAATACACCTCAAAATCCACTATGGACTACCTCAAGAGGTGCAAGCTGAAGGTTTTGCCATGGCCCTCACAGTCCCCTGACCTAAACATCATCGAAAATCTGTGGATAGACCTCAAAAGAGCAGTGCATGCAAGACGGCTCAAGAATCTCACAGAACTAGAAGCCTTTTGCAAGGAAGAATGGGTGAAAATCCCCGAAACAAGAATTGAAAGACTCTTAGCTGGCTACAAAAAGCGTTTACAAGGTGTGATACTTGCCAAAGGGGGTGTTACTAAGTACTGACCACGCAGGGTGCCCAAACTTTTGCTTCGGGCCCTTTTCCTTTTTAGTTATTTTGAAACTGTAAAAGATGGAAATAAAAAGTAATCTTGCTTAAAATATTAAAGAAATGTGTCATTTTTAACTTTATGCCTTTTGGAAATCAGGTCATCTTTTACTTACTCAGCTATTCACAGTAACAGAAATTTTGACCGGGGTGCCCAAACTTCTGCATGCCACTGTATATACAATTACATTAAAAATATAAATGTAGGTATACACAAAGAACACATATAATGGATAGCATGATGGCATCCATTAGTCTCGCGAGACCATGGATCTACGCCTGGAAAGTCTGTCTGTGGAGTGTCCTCTCCAGGGCGCAGGCTTGGGCAAGGTTGTATGGAAGACCGGCAGTTGCCCGTGCTGCGAGTCTCCCCTCTCCACGACACCGATATTGTCCAAGGAAGGGCAAGGACCGATACAGCGTGGCATCGGTGTCGTGGCAGGAATTGCCAAAACGAGGTCGAAGTCAACGTCGGACTGCCTTAGGGACTCCAGCTCTGGATTTGTCCTCAGAGTTTACTCCCGAAGCCTTTCCCATGAGTGGCTATGGCCGCAAGGCAGCGGAGGTTTGAAATCAGGGTTTTCTCTCTCTTAGATGGACTGCCTTCTGAGGCTGACAAGCTCTACCTACCTGAAGCGCTGGCTTTAAAGCGTCAGAACCCGCCTTCGCCCCTTCTCCTGTCAGTAGAAACAGTTCCGCCGGGCATAGAGGCTAAGCCACACGAGAAGGGCAGGAGTTGGACTTGGTTGTCAGAGGCTATATGAGGCGCGTGCCATGAGGAGCACTTTTAGGTGGTGGGAGCTATCCCCACTACCACTCCTCGGCTTGACAACCTTGGAACTATAATAGATGTATAACATATATAAAAATAGACACACACACACAGATATATATATATATATATGTATAAAATACATACATAAATAAAAATCCATATGTTAAAAATAACATGTAAAGAATATATATACTTGCTCATATAGAAGAGGTAGTGTTCAGGAAGAGATGGCCCAAAATATGAACTGATTTCCATTGCCTGACCTGTTGAGTTCTTCCAGAGTTTTGTGCGTGTTCTCTGCAATTTTGTTTCCTCTGCCACCTCGCTCCATCTTACCACTCTCTCCCCTCCCAGCCTCCCCTTTCTTTCCCATCTGTGATGGCATAAATATTGACTTCTCTAACTTCCGTTAATGCCCCCCTTCCCTTCAACACCCCACCCTTATTTATTTATTTTTTTTAATTTTCTCCTCTGTCCCTCTCACAATAACTCCTTGCCTGCTGTCCACCCTCCAGGCTCCCCTCCCCTCTTCTCTCTCTCTCCCCCCAGGCTTCCTGTTCCATGATCCTCTCCCTTCTCCAGCTCTCAGATCCATCTCTCCCCTCCTGTCTTCTCCTATCATTTCGGATCTCCCCCTCCCGCTTTCAAATCTCTTACTATCTCTTCTTTCAGTTGGTCCTGACGAAGGGTCCCGGCCCGAAATGTCGACTGTACCTCTTCCTATAGATGCTGCCTGGCCGGCTGCGTTCACCAGCATTTAATATACTAACTGTAATTGAATTACTTTATTTTTTCCTTCTGTATTACCATGTGTTGCATTGTACTGCTGCTGCTAAATTGACAATAATACAGTAAAACTGATTCTGATTGTAAATCTCACTTGGATGCGGAAATGACTCAACATATTTTCACTGAAGTGATTTTTAAGGCTCCTAGGCCGGATTCTTCAGTGACGTAATTAGGGTTGGTTCGTTAATGACTCATTCAACCAGTTTTTTCAAGTCAGCGCTAGATCGAGCGAGTTAAAGCATTACAATCTTGCGTATCAATTCAGTCGTAGAATATGGAGCTCCTTGGCTGTAACTTTGTGATATTATTGATAATATTGATCTGTCTATCCATGGAAGTCTCAGTCAAAGGTGAGCAGCTGCCGTCGGTGAGGGCTGGATCAGGACCCTTTCCTTCCGAATATCTGACCCTCACCCACCACCCGCCCCGGGACATTGGAGCCGGGCTTCGGCTCTGCTTGGGAGGGAGCCCCGAGGCTTGAGTGGAGGATGTGGCTGAGGAGAGAGGCTCGTATTGGGAGATCAGCTGGTGGGCCGCAGTGAGGGAAGGCGAGGGGACGGCGGTTTCGGGCTTTGCATGAAGGATCGCTCCCCCGACCCCCAACCCTCCGGCGGGAAGAGGCAGCGAACGCCACCCGTCCCGGCCGCCTCCGAAGCCACAGGCTGAAGAGACGGCCCGAAACGTCCATTGATTTCTCATTGCCTGATCTGTTGATCTCCTCCAGAATTTTGTGTGTGTTTTTCTTTACCTCCATCCCTCTCTCCATCGCACCACTCTATCCTCTCCCCTCCCTCGCTTCTCTCTCTCTCCAATTTTAAAATCTTTTTATTAATTATTATTGAAAATTGACAACAAAAAATACATTAAAATAATCAAATCACTAACAATTGTAGGTCTTTTTTTCTGCTTTCACGGGGGACAAGGCAAGGCTGTCCATTAAGTCATTTGTTGTTTAATTTAACATTAGAACCCCTTGCTATTTCTCTTCGTGAGTCTCAAAATATCCAAGGTATTTTTGTGAATGAGACATTGCATAAGATCTCTCTTTACGCTGATGATTTATTGGTTTATATATCTAACCCTGACGAATCCGTTCCTGCCTTGCTAAAATTATTTAATGAATTTGGAGGTTTTTCAGGATATAAAATAAATTTTAGTAAAAGTGAATTGTTTCCTTTAAATGATTCTGTCTCTATATATGATACTTTTAAAGTCACAGACTCTTTTAGATATTTAGGTATTATAATTACTAAAAAATATAAAGATCTTTATAAAGCCGATTTTGTTCCTTTAGTAGACTCTGGAGTATTTATTTAGTTGATGGAGTCTACTTACGTTTTCACTTGTTGGTCGTATTCATATAGTTAAAATGATTTTACCAAAATTTTTATATTTATTTCAGAATATTCATGTTTTTTTGACTAGGAAGTTTTTTTGATCGGATTGATATTATTATTTTATCTTTTATTTGGAATAATAAAAGACCAAGAATTAGTAAATGTCACTTACAAAAATTGAAAAAAGATGGAGGTCTTGCTTTGCCTAATCTAAGAATGTATTATTGGGCAGTTGATGTGCGATACATGTCTCTTTGGTTATACTGGGTTGATAAGAGTGATCAGCCAATTTGGGTAGACCTGGAACTGAAAGTTGTAAAACAGTTTTATTTAACCTCGTTATTGGGAGCTCCTTTACCTATGCAATTAGTTAAAGTTGTTAATTTAAACCTATATCCTGTGATTAAGCATTCTTTACAAATTTGGCTCCCGTTCTGCAATTTTTTTAATCTTAAAAAATCTAAACTTTGTAGTTTAATTTATCAAAATTACTTTTTTAAGCCTTCTCTGAGTGATCAATTTTTTTGCTTTGGAAAAATAAAGGTATTAATTCTTTTTTGGATTTATTTAAAGAAGATAGATTGATGTCTTTTGAACAATTAATTGATAAATATTCTCTTTCATACTCACACTTTCTGCAGTACCTTCAAGTTAGACATTTTTTACAAAAATATTTAAGTAATTTTCCTTACATATTGGAGGCTGACCTGTTAGATACTATTATGAGTATGAACCCTTCGATTAAGGGTTCTATTGGAAGAATTTATAATTTATTATTACAGTGGGATAAGCGTCCTTTATCTAAATTAAACAGGATTGGGAAAAGGAACTTAATTTGACTTTTACGACGGAGGATTGGTTGTGGATCTTGAAGTTGGTTAACTCTTCTTCAATTTGTCCTAGCCATTCATTGATTCAATTTAAAATTGTACATCGTTATCATTTGACGAAGAAGAACTTGCTAAAATCTTTTCTAATGCTGATAGTCATTGTGATAGATATAAAACTGAGATAGCTACACTGACGCTTATGTTTTGGTCTTGTTCTATATTGGAACAGTTCTGGAAGTCGATTTTTTTCAACAATTTCTAAAGCACTTAAAATTAATCTACAACCTAATAAATTAACTGTGCTTTTTGGAATAATTCCTCAAAATATTCATGGTATTTCTGTGTCTGACCAACATGTTATTGCATTTGTTACATTGGTAGCTAGGAGGGCCATTTTGTTGAAGTGGAAGGATACATCAGCTCCCCCTTTGTCACAATGGTTCTCTCAAGTGATGCTATGTCTTAGTTTGGAGAAAATTAGAAGTCAAACTTACGAACCTTTATTTGATTTTGAGAAAAGATGGGGCTCATTTGCTCATTATTATCATTTGAGCTAATTGATATAATTTTTCCACGATCTAATTGTAAATTTTTTAATATATTTTCTTTTCTTGCTGGCGGTTTGATGTTTATTTTTAGAAGCTTTTTGTATGACGCGTGACTCCGGGGTTGTACACCTAATGGGGTCTTTTTTTTTTCTCTCACTTTTCTGCTTAGTAGGTTTTTTTTGTTATCACAATTTTTTTTCAATCTTTAAGATAATGTCTTTTTTCAGACATTGTAAATGTTGTTACTTCAATGTACTCATGTTATTTTTCCTGTATAATATAACAATAAAAAGATTTGAAAAGGAAGAAGGATCGCTCCCCCCAGCCCCTACCCTCCGGCGGGAAGAGGCAGTGAACGCCACCTGTCCCGGCCACCTCCAAAGCCACAGGCTGAAGAGACGGCCCGAAACGTCCATTGATTTCTCATTGCCTGATCTGTTGATCTCCTCCAGAATTTTGTGTGTGTATTTCTTTATCTCCATCCCTCGCTCCATCGCACCACTCTATCCTCTCCCCTCCCTCGCTTCTCTCTCTCTCCAATTTTAAAATCTTTTTATTAATTATTATTGAAAATTGACAACAAAAATATATACTAAAATAATAGTCAATATGTATAAGAGTCAAACTATCATCACACTACATCACACCACTCTATCCTCTCCCTTCTGTCGCTTCTCTCTCTACCTCCCATCTACCCTCCCCAGCTTGCATCTCTCCCCTCCCCCTCTTCTCTTCCTCACTTCCCTCTCTCCCCATCTACCCCACTCAATCACAGACACACAGAAAAATATATATGTATATATACACACATACACATAAATAAAATGTAATGTACAAATAAATTAAAAATTAAATGCATATATAAATATATTTAAAACAATATACATAGAAAACAATAGATATATAACATATATAAAATATTTAAGTGTTTGTATGTGTATATATCCATAAAATGTATAAATATATATAAATATTTATACTGTGTACTGTACAGGCAGTTATGGTGGAAATGACAATAAGAAGTGACTTGACTGACTTGAAATATATGTACATCAAGATCCATATGTTAAAAATGATATCTGTATAAGATTTATATACACATGGGAAGAGGTAGTGTTCAAGAGGCAACGAGCGCCACCTGCCTTGGCTGCCTCCGAACCTTTCACGGGGCTGAAGGGATGGCCCAAAATATCAACTGATTTCCATTGCCTGACCTATTGAGTTCTTACAGAATTTTGTGTGCGTTCCTCCGTATCTCCTCCATCTCGCTCCATCACACCACTCCACCCTCTCCCTGCCTAGCTCCCCCCTTTCCCCATCTGCACTCCCTCACTTCCCACTCTTCCCATTTACCCCTCCCTCATTTCCCTCTCCTACTTTCACCTTCACTTCCCTCATTTCCCTCCCTCACTTCCCTCTCTTCCTACCTTCCCTCTCCCACTCTCCCTCTCCCAAACATCCCATCACCTTCCCTTATCTCCCCTTTGCTTCCCTCTCTCCCCTCTCCTTCCACTCCTCTCCCTCCGTTCCCTTCCCCTCTCCCCATTTAACCCTCTACCCTCCCCCCTCACTTCCCTCTCTCCATATATTCTACCCTTTCTCCCTCCCCTCCTATCCCTCCCCATCACCCCCATCCCTCTCTTTCTCCCTTTGCCCCTCTTCCTTTCCCTCACCCCTTTACTTCCCTCCCCCTCTTCCTGCCTCCCTGCTTCCCCCTCATCTTCCTTCCCCTCACCCCTACCCCTCTTTTCATCATCCCCTACCTCCCAGTCCCCCTTACTCCTTCCACCCCTCTCCTCCACTCTTCCTACCCTTTTTTCTCTCCCTCCCCTTCATCCTTCACCCTCAACTCATCTTCCCTTCCTCCTCCACCCCTTCTTCCCTCACTCATTTCTCTCCCCCTTCCTCCCTGCTCCTTCCTCTCTCCATCACTTCCTTCCTCCCTCTTCCATCCCTTCCCCTCCCCTCTTCCTCCCTCCCATCCCCCACTTTCTCCTATTCCTCCTTTCCATTTCCCCCTTTCCTCCTTTCCATTTCCCCCTTTCCTGTCTTCCTCCCTTCCCATCAACCCTCTACATCCCTAACCCTCTTCCTGCCTCCCGCTCTTCCACCCTCCCCCTCGTCCCTCCCATTCCTCTTCCCTCTCCCCCTCCCTTCCATCCTCTCCTCACCCCTTCCTCCCTCCCACCCCCTCTCAATCATCCTTCCCTTCAACCCTCACCCACCCCTTCCTCATTCACCCTCCCTCTCTTCCTCTACCCCTCCCCATCCTCCTCCTCCCCCTAATTCATCTCACTTACCTCAACCCCTTCCTCCCTCACCCCTCATCTCCCTTCCTGCATTCCTCTTCCCCCCCACACTCCCTCCCTCGAACCCAACCCCCTTCCTCACACTCCCTCCTTGGAACCCACCCCTCATTCTCCTCCTACTTCCTCCCCTTCCTTCCTGCACCCTTTGTCCTTCACCCTCTTACTCCCACACCCTTTTCCTCCCTCACTCTAACCCTCTTCAACCTTCCCCATTCCTCCCCCTCACCCCTCAACCTTTCCCTCCCATTCCTCTACTTCCCTCTTCCACCCCCTTCCTTCTTCCCCCTCACCCCCTCCATCTCTGTTGATTTCCTCCAGAATTTTGTGTGTTCCTCTGCCATCTCGCTCCATCGCACCACTCTACCCTCTTTCCTCCCTCACTTCCCCCTCTCCCTTTCCCAGCCCTCCCCTCACCTCCCTCTCTTCTCTTCCTCACTACCCTCTCTTCCCAACTACCCTCCCACACACACGCACAAAAATTGTATTTGTATATACACACACGTACCCATAACACACATGTAGATATATACAGTGGCATGGAAAAGTTTGGGCACCCCTGGTCAAAATTTCTGTTACTGTGAATAGTTAAGTGAGCAGAAGATGAACTGATCTCCAAAATGCATAAAGTTAAAGCTGAAACATTCTTTTTAACACCTTCAGCAAGATTAGTGTATTATTTTTGTTTTGTACAATTTTAGAGTGGGGAAAAAAGGAAAGGAGCACCATGCAAAAGTTTGGGCTCCCCAAGAGATTTGAGCTGCCAGATAACTTTTATCAAAGTCTCAGATCATAATTAGCTTGTTAGGGCTATGGCTTGTTTACAAGCATCATTAGGAAGGGCCAGGTTATAAAAATATCAAAGCTTTATAAATACCCTGACTCCTCAAACCTTGTCCCAACAATCAGCAGCCATGGGCTCCTCTAAGCAGCTGCCTAGCACTCAGAACCCGCCTTCTCCCCTTCTCCTGTCAATAGAAACAGTTCCGCCGGGCTTAGAGGCTAAGCCACACGAGAAGGCCAGGAGTTGGACTTGGTTGTCAGAGGCTATTTGAGGTGCATGCTGTGAGGAGTGCTTTTAGGAAGTGGGAGCTTGTCCCCACTACCACTCCTCAGCTTGACTTCCTTGGAACTATAAATAGATATATAACATATATAAAAATAGACACACACACGTATGTATAAAATACATATGTAAATAAAAATCCATATGTTAAAAATAACATCTGTAGAAGATATATAAATAAAGGTCGTGTTCAGGAGGCAACAAGCATCACCTGCCTTGGCTGCATCTGAACCCTTCACCTGCCCAAAATATCAACTGATTTCCATTGCCTGACCTGTTGCGTTCCTTTAGAATTTTGTGTGTGTTCCTCCATATCTCCGCCACCTCGCTCCATCACACCACTCCACCCTCCCCTCCCAGGCTCCCCTTTCTCCCACAGCTGCGCTCCCTAGCTTCTCCCACACCCCTTCCCCTCAACCCCTCCCTTACTTCCCTCTCCACTTTTTCCCCCTCCCCTCCCTCACTTCCTGCTCTCCCTAACTCCCCACCTCTTCTTCCCTCACTCCCCTCTCCCCATCTACCCTCCCTCACATCCCTCTCTCCCACACCCCCTCCCCATTCCCCTCCCTCCTCTCTCCTAAACCTCCCATTCCCCCTCCCTTCCCTTTTTTGCCTCGCTTCCCTCTCTCCCCCATCTACCTACCTCACTCCTTCTCCCTCCCCTCCTCTCCCATCCCGCCCCATTGCCCTCCCTCGCCTCTCTTTCTCCCTTTGATCCTCTTCCTTCTCCTCACCCCTCTACTTCCCTCCCCCTCTTTGTGCCTCCCCTTCCCCCCTCATCTTTCCTCATCCACCCCTCCCCCTTCCTATTCACCCTCTTCCCCTCCCCCACACTTCTTCCTCCACCGCTGCCCCTCTCACTTGTCTCACCTATTTCTCCACTCCTCCCCCAATGCTTCCTCCCTCCCCTTCCCCTTTCTCCTCCGCACCCTCACCTTCCTCCCATTCCCTGACTTCCTCCTTCTCTCTCCCTCTGCTCTTCTTCCTTCTTCCTCTTGACCCCTCCCCACTTCCTCCCCATTCCTCCCACCTCTTCCCTCCTCCCCTCACACCTCTTCCTCCCCTTCCCTTCTTCACCTCTCACCTCTTCCTACACTTTCATCCTTCTACCCTCCCATCTGTTTTCCCTCCGCTTCCACCTCTTCACCATCCCTCTTCACCCCCTTTCCTCCACCCCTCTTCCCCCTCCACTCCATCTTTTCCTCCCCCACCCCCTGTGCCCCCTCCCCCTCTTCCTCACTCCTCACCCCTCCACCCCTTTTCTCCTCCTCTTCCTCCCCCCTTCTACCCTTCCACCCCCTCCCCCTCTTCTAAGCCTCTCCCTCCTCTCTTCCTCACTGCTCCTCCCTCCCCCGCTGCCTGGAAGGAGTTTGTTTGTCGGACTCACGAACGTACGCGCTTTCTCTGGCTGCTCTGGTTTCCTCCCACCGTGTGAAGACGCACTGGTGAGGAGGTTAATTGGTCATTGTACGTTGCCCTGTGATCAATCTTGGGTTAATTTTGTGGGTTTTTGGGTGGTGTGGCTCGTTAGTGTTGAAGGGCTTGTCTCTCTAATCCAAATAAATAAATAAAGACCATGAGTAGCCACCGTACACCTCAGCCTCCTCCGCTCCAGGGAAATCAGACCCAGCCTCTCCTCGTAACTCAAATCCTCAAGTCCCAGCAATATCAAGTGTATTGTCATAGTCATAGTCATACTTTATTGATCCTGGGGGAAATTGGTCATCTGTATATATACTGAGCAAAGCTACAAACGGCACATAAAGCAAAGGATTACCATAAATAAGTTAATAAAATATATTTCAAAATGCATGTTGTAAAGCACAGCACAGGTAATCAGTAAACAGCTCACTGACCGAGTGACGAGACCTCTGGGGTGGCAGGGTATTCATTACTCTCACAGCCTGAGGGTGGAAGCCTGGCAGCTCCAGTCCTGCTGCTGTTCCTCCCTCCTGACGGCAGTGGGCCAAAGAGACTGTGGGATCGATGGCGGGGATCCTCAACACTCCCTTCATCTCCAATGCTCCCGGTAAATTGGGGGAGGAAGACCCCAGTGATCCCCTCAGCAGTTTTTGCTGTCCTCTGTAGTGTCTTGCAGCCCGCTGCCTCGTAGCTTCCGGACCACACAATGATGCAGCCAGACAGGACATTGTTGGTGGTTCTCCTGCAGAACATTGTTAAGATGGGGGTGGGGAGCCTTGCACGCCTCAGTCTCCTCAGAAAGTGTAGATGCTGCTGTGCCTTCTTGACTCCCGAGGAGGTTGTGTGGGTCCAGGTTAGGTCCTCCGTTATGTGCTCTCCAAGGAACTTTGTGCTCTTCACTCTCGCCCAGCTAGAGATATTGTTGTGCAATGGAGAGTGGTCAACCTGTGCCTTCCTGAAGTCCACAATCATCTCTTTTGTCTTGTCCACGTTAAGACTCAGGTTGTTCTTCTCACACCACTTGGCAAGCCTCTCTTACCTCCTCTCTGTAGGCCGACTCATCATTGTGCTGACGAGGCCACCCGCTGTAGTACGATCAGCGAACTTGATGCAGTTTGTGCCGGATCTGGCTCTGCAGTTGTCAGTGAGCAGCGTGAATGGCAGAAGGCTGAGCACATAGCCTGGGGGGGGGGAGAGCGGGGGTGTCAGTGCTCAGCATGATGTTGTTGCCAACTTGGACTGACTGGGGTCGTTCCATCAATAAGTCCAAAAAGCAAACGAGGACAGTTTACCCACCAGCCTCTGAGGGATGATTGTGATAACCACCAAGCTGAAGTCAATGAACAACGTCGTGGCATTTGAGGCGTAGTTTTTCATGTGGGACAGGACAGAGTGGAGGGCCGAGTCATTGTTGCACTGGTTTGAGTGGTAGGCGAACTGGAAAGGGTCCAATGTGGCTGGAAGATGGCATTTTATATGATCCATTACCAGCCGCTCAAAGCACTTCGTGATTGTTGAAGTCAGCCGCACTGGGTGCTAATTGTATAGGCCAGTTACCGTGGCTCAATTGGGCACCGGAGTGATGGTGGCTGCCTTGAAGGGAAAGTGGACTATTTCAAGGAGATGTTAAAAGATGTCCATTAGGACCCCTGCACAGTTCCTTAGCACCTTGTAAATCTTTTCTGCACCCTCTCCAGCTGAATGATACTGATCTAAATATTTGAGCGGCTGGGTGGAGATATGTCTCTACCAAAGGAGGTGTAAGGCACTCCTTCCCTCCGCCAGCCTGCAGGTCACCCTTGGGTAAAGAGTAGCATCTGCTTAGCCTCTCGGTAAAGGTCATGGGAAGTCATGGGAGCAGGTAGTGGATGGTCGCCTGAACAGCCGGTGTATATCACCAGTCCAGGTTATGGGACCACTGATGCCAGGCAGACAACCTCTGGAGAGTATTGATAATGGCTGGGATCGTCTGTCTTGTAAAGACACTGTCCAGAAGAAGACAATGGCAAATCACTTTTTTTTTGGTAATTTATTTTTTATTGAAGTTCATCATCAAACAAACATTTCCATAAGATGTATTTCAGATACTGTACATATATATCATATATTCATATTTGTCACACATTTCCACATAATATTTATCTGAGGTATACACTTACAGAGGGGAGAGGAAAGAAAGAAGAATCAAAAGAAGAAAATTATGTAGAGAGTAGGGAGTGATCTTTTTTACAACCTATTCATTGACTTGTGAGAATAAAATCAGGCATATGAGGTGTGGCTAATCACTTCTGTAGAAAGATTTGCCAACCACAACCGTGGTCATGGAAAGATCAGCATTGCCCATGTCATATGACATGGCACATAACCAATAGACTAATTGTGCACCCCCACAAAAACAACTCTCAATTAGCTTCCTTATTATAACTCTCCTGGGGACCTGTTATTCTGCAGTCCTCAACACACAACAGTCACTCCTGGGATCTGTACCACTAGATTTGATTCCAGCTTGTAACCCAGTCCCAGTGATCTGTTATTTTGTATTTAACTCCTTTAAATCCCTAGGGATTAGATCCCAAACTCTATACTATTCCTGTGTTTAATGTGATGGGTAAGAGATGCAATGGGGATTCTGAGGTGAAACCTCTCTATCCAGAGAGTAGGTGGAACCTGGAATGCTCTTGTATGCCTAGCTGCAATCACAGCATGGTATGGAAACACTAATTCCTTTGAACGGAAAATCCTACAAAAAGTTGTTGATACAGCTCAGTCCATTTGTGGAATTTGTTGCCACAGGTGGCTGTGGAGGTCATGTCTTTACATATATTCAAGGCAGATTGACTCTTGATTTGTCAGGGCCCGAAAAGGTACAGGGAGAAGGCAGGAGACTGGGCCTGAGAGGGAAAATAGTTCAGCCATGATGAAATGGTGAAGCAGGCCTGATGGACTAAATGGCCAAATTCTGGTCCTAGATCTTATGGTTTTATGGTCTTATGGGTGAAGTCATCGAGCACACCTACAGGTAGTGTTGTTGCTGGAAAGCAGCACCCGTCATCGGGGATCCCTACCACCCAGGACAAACTCACTGCTCCCTTCAGGAAGGAGGTACAGGAGCCTCAGGATCCACACCACCAGGTTCAGGAACAGTTATTACCCCTCAATCATAGAAACATAGAAAATAGGTGCAGGAGTAGGCCATTCGGCCCTTCAAGCCTGCACCATCATTCAGTATGATCATGACTGATCATCCAACTCAGAACCTGCCTTCTCTCCATACTCCCTGATCCATTTAGCCACAAGGGCCATATCTAACTCCCTCTTAAATATAGCCAGTGAACTGGCCTCAACTGTTGCCTGTGGCAGAGAGTTCCACAGATTCACCACTCTGTGTGAAGAAGTTTTTCCTCATCTCGGTCCTAAAAGGCTTCCCCTTTATCCTCAAACTGTGACCCCTCGTTCTGGACTTCCCCAACATCAGGAACAATCTTCCTGCATCTAGCCTGTCCAATCCTTTTAGAATTTTATACCTTTTAATCAGATCCCCCCTCAATCTTCTAAATTCCAGAGAGTAGAAGCCTAGTCAATCCAGTCTTTCATCATAGGAAAGTCCTGCCATCCCAGAAATCAATCTGGTGAACCTTCTTTATACCCTCTCTATGGCAAGAATGTCTTTCCTCAGATTAGGGGACCAAAACTGCACACAATACTCCAGGTGTGGTCTCACCAAGGCCTTGTACAACTGCGGTAGTACCTCCCTGCTCCTGTACTCGAATCTTCTTGCTATGAATGCCAGCATACCATTCACCTTTTTCACCGCCTGCTGTACTTGCATGCCCACTTTCAATCATCAGGCTTTTGAATCAAATTTACTCAACTTCATTTGCCCATCATTGAAATGTTCCCACAATCTCTGGACTCACTTTCAAGGACTCTTCATCTCATGTTCTTGATAATTATTGCTTGCTTGCTTCCTTATGTATTTATTTATTTATATGTTTTTTTTTCTTTTCGTATTTTCATAGTTTGGTATCTTTTAACCACTGGTTGAATGCCCAGTTGGTGTGGTCCTTCATTGATTCTATTAAGGTTGTTATTTAATTTTGGATTTATTCAGGATGCCCATAAGATAATGAATCTCAGGGTTGGGTATGGTGACGTGTGTGCTTTGATAATAAATTTACATTAAATTTTGAACTGCATCAGGAATTGTTTCTGTATTGTCACATGTACAGTGAAAATCTTGTCTTGGGCACTGGTCATACAGATCAGATCAGATAACAGTGTGTTGTGGCAGGACAAGCGAAAACAATAAGTGTAAAAAGTACTGAAAAAGTGAAAGATCGTAACGAGGTAGTTGTGAGGCCAAGAATCCATCTTATTGTGTGTCTGTTTATTTTACAGGGGAATACGTACAACCGTTAAATATAACTTATCTGTGTGATCAATCATCAGAAACAGTGGTAAACTTATCTGCATATAATCTGCCATGTGATGAGCTGAATGCCTCTATTAATGTAAGTGTACTCATTGTTATGTACCCCAAAACTGGGTTGCCAAACCAGCAGAAATGGACCACTTAGTTGGAGTCTGGTTTAACAGAAACTAATAAAGTTTTATTAAAGAAATAAGTAACACAGTACTCTAATCGTAGGGATATAAATGCAACAGGTTAGCAATGATAAAACACACACGTACACAGAACTAGGATAATAGGAATCAATAATGCTCTATCGCAGTCTAGGGGTAAAATGATCAGTCTCAAGTGATGCAGAGTTCAGTTCAGCTTAGTACAGTTCGCAGTAATCGCTGTTGTGCCATTGGAGAGAGAGAGAATGCAAATTTTGATTCAGACAGACCTTTGATGTTCTTCGCAGTTAGTTTTCGGGCGAACCCTTTTATGTCTTCTGTGGTCACCGACTGTGACCCCTCCGTTCCGGATACGACCATTCTTCCGCGGTGAACCCGGCACCCAGGCAAGGGTGGACACACACACCAGGTTCCTGCCGATCGTCCCTTTTCACCCTGTCAGTCTATGGTCGGTTCCCTCGAAACAGACCTCCAACTTCCACCAACTTGTGAGGGCACACTGCTCTTATGGGTCTCGTGATCTCGTGGTGTGTGTCGTGCCTTAGCGAACCTGTTCTTTTTATCCTCCTGCTGGGGTATCGCCTGTCCATCAAACTTCAAACAGTTCAGGTTCAAAGCAATTGGTCTGTCAATATCTGAAATGTGTTTCTTTCTGGTTAATTCTCTCTTCTCTCTTATTGGCATTTTGAATGTTTCTCCATTGTCTCCCTTATCTCTGTCATCAGCATCAATCTTCTGATAACTTGCTTTTTCATCACATCATCAAGACCCATTCCTTACCATCCTGTGCTGAGAGTGATGAGAGACGGTGTTGAGTTACGGGACGGTGGTGTGAATGGCTTCATGTTGTGGGGGAACGGGAAGGGCGATGATGATCAAGGGATGCTTGATGGGTGTATGGCCAATTTTGCCAATGATTTAAAGACAGGTGGAGGGCAGGTAGTGTCCTGGTAAATCCTCCCCAGACTCCTCCTAATTTAATAACAACTTTCTCACAACATGGTGCTGAGATTGGGCGCACTAATCGAAGTGTGGCCTCAGCAGCATCTTGTATTACTTGTACGTAACTTCCCAATCCTAAATTTCAGAAGATAAGGGCGGACGGTCAAAGAGTTTTTCCTAGGGGGTATCGTTAAGGGGAGGGCATGTTGAGATGAAAGAGATTTAAGGGGATCTAATGGGTAGGCTTTTCTTTTAATACAGGCCGTGGTTTATATTTTGGATGTCGGCCAGAGGAGGTGGTAGTTTCAGATATAATTACTACATTTAAGAGGCATTAGGGGCAGTTAAATTGGAAAGTGGTCCCGATGTGAGCGAACGGGATTGACGTAGATGGGTTCATAAGTCAACATGGCCCCTTTGTGCTCTGTACTGGACCCTGCTAGACCTGGGGAGGAGAGAGGATTTTGGGAGGGAGGAGTGGGGTGGAGACAGGGCAAGTGAGCAGAATTTGTGTTCTTGACGACTGTTTTCTCTGTCTCCCTCTCCATCACAGAACAAACGAGTTATTGCCTCAAATAGTTTTTATACACCAATAATTAACTCTACACCAGGCAAAAACTTCACAATCCGTGGCTGCCATACCATTGAATACATATGTAACTGGAGCGACAAATCGGTGCGTATTGTCTCCCGCCACCTCTCCTGAGCCCTCCCTTTTAATGTCAATTGCTCCCCACCCCCGATATCTGCTCCCATTCCCCACACACACTGTCCCACACCCTTCACTATCCACCACCTGCTCACCTCGCGCGGCTTCCTTTGCGTGCATCCCTTATCGTCCTCTCTCCTTGTTGACCCATTGTGTAGTGAGTTTATCAACCCTCATATCTCTTCTTACAGGGTTTCAGAGAGAAACATCTAACAATAATAGGTGAGTCTCATCTTCCTGTGTAGTAATGACCTTAGACCTGAACTCCCTCAATGCCCCACTCCCAACTCTGCCTATTATCCCTTCCTCCATTGCTAGTGCTCCTTTGTTTCCCACTCAAAATCCTCCTCTGTCCCCTCGCACACTTCCCATCCACTTTCCATGATGCCTCCTCCTCACTCTATACCCTCTCCTTCCTCCACAATCCCCCTACACCCTCACTATTCACCACACCCTCACCCACTTTCACCTGGTCACTTCCCTCATCCCTCACTCTCCTCGCTCCCTCTTTGGCCCCCATCAATTCTCCTTCCTGAAACCATCCTCGCACTCTCTCTCTCTCCATCCCCCTCTCTCTCCATGCCCTAAGGAAATAAGAACATAAGAAATAGGAGCAGGAGTAGCCGTCTGGTCCGTTGAGCCATGATGAAGCTAAACTCAGGTTGGAGGAGCAGCACCTCATATACCGTCTAGGTCTCCAGCCCCTTGGTATGAACATTGAATTCTCCAACTTCCGATAATTTCTGCCCCCTCCCTTCTCCTATCCCTATTTCAGTCTGCCCCCTCCACCAGCTGCCTATCACCTCCCTCATGGTTCTGCCTCCTTCTACTACCCATTGTGTTTTTCCCTATTCTTTCTTCACCTTTCCTGCCTATCTCCTCCCTGCCTTCCCTCCCCCACCCCTTTACCTTTCCCCTTACTGGTTTTTCACCTGGAACCCACCAGCCTTCTCCTTCCCACCCTCCCCCCACCTTCTTTATAGGGCCTCTGCCCCATCCCTTTTCAGTCCTGACGAAGGGTTCCGGCCTGAAACGTTGACCGATCTTTTCCACGGATGCTGCCCGACCTGCTGAGTTCCTCCAGCGTGTTGTGAGTGTTGCTTTGACCCCAGCATCTGCAGAGTATTTTGTGTTTATCTCTCTCCCCATCTCTCTCCCTCCCCACCCTTTCCCTGCTCTATATCTCTCTCTCCCCCTGCCTCTCTCTCCCCATCTCTCTCTCCCGTATCTCTCCTCACTCCCCCTCCCTCCCACTCTCCCTCTTCACAATCTCCTTCTCCTCGCTCTCCCTCTACCCTTCTCTCCCTCCACTCTCCCCTCCTCACACTCCCTATCGCCTTCCTCTTTCCACTCCCTCTTCCCCCACTTTCTCCCACCTCCCTGTCCTCCTTCCCCCACCCTCTCTCCCCCTTCCCCACCCCACCCTCTCTCTGTACGTCTCCCTCTCTCTCGCTCTCCCCTTTTCTCTCACCCCACCCCTCTCTCTCTGTTCCCACCATATCTCTCTCCCCCACCTCTCTCTCCCCCACCTCTCTCTCCCCCACCTCTCTCTCCCCCACCTCTCTCTCCCCATCTCTCTCTCCCGTATCTCTCCTCACACCCCCTCCCTCCCACTCTCCCTCTTCACAATCTCCTTCTCCTCGCTCTCCCTCTACCCTTCTCTCACCCCCTCTCTCCCCCCACTCTACCCTCCTCACACTCCCTATCGCCTCCCTCTTTCCACTCCCTCTTCCCCCACTTTCTCCCACCTCCCTGTCCTCCTTCCCCCACCCTCTCTCCCCCTTCCCCACCCCACCCTCTCTCTGTACGTCTCCCTCTCTCTCGCTCTCCCCTTTTCTCTCACCCCACCCCTCTCTCTCTGTTCCCACCATATCTCTCTCCCCCACCTCTCTCTCCCCCACCTCTCTCTCCCCCACCTCTCTCTCCCCCACCTCTCTCTCCCCATCTCTCTCTCCCGTATCTCTCCTCACACCCCCTCCCTCCCACTCTCCCTCTTCACAATCTCCTTCTCCTCGCTCTCCCTCTACCCTTCTCTCACCCCCTCTCTCCCCCCACTCTACCCTCCTCACCCTCCCTATCGCCTCCCTCTTTCCACTCCCTCTTCCCCCACTTTCTCCCACCTCCCTGTCCTCCCTCCCCCACCCTCTCTCCCCCTCCCCCACTCCCACCCTCTCTCTGTATGTCTCCCTCCCCATCTCCCTCGCTCTCGCTCTCCCCTTTTCTCTCACCCCACCCCTCTCTCTATCTTCCCACCCTTTCTCTTTGTTCCCACCATATCTCTCTCCCCATATCTCTCTCCCCACCTCTCTCTCCCCACCTCACTCTCCCCACACCTCTCTCCCCACACCTCTCTCCCCACACCTCTCTCTCCCCACCCCCTCTCTCTCCCCACCCCCCTCTCTCTCCCCACCCCCCTCTCTCTCCCCACCCCCCTCTCTCCCCCACACCCCTCTCTCCCCACACCCTCTCTCTTTCCATCCTCTCTCTCCCATATCTCTGTCTCCCCACACTCTCTCCCTCTCTTTCTCTCTCTCACTCATTCATCCCCTTCCTTTCCACCCCTAAACTCCCTTCACCACCCCCACCCCTTGAGAAAGTAGCAGACACATTGCTTCTTCAGGCCAGAGACGAGGTGGGTGGCGTGGTGTCTGGGGACATGGAGGGTTGTGGAAATGTCTCATTGAGGGATGGTCAGACTGACACTGGGGGAGGGGCCTGGGACAGCCAAGAGAACTCACTGACAATCGGATCTCCGCTTCTCTCCACAGCAATAAAAAATCATATTAACAATACTGACGAGGGGATAAAGGACTCTGGAGATAATCTTACATACGGTGAGACTGCATTCAGATCATCGTGTGTAGTTCTGGGTACCCGTGCACAGGAGGGTTTTCATTAAGCTGGAGAGGGGAATGGGTGACAGAAATGACATTGCTGGAACTGTGAGGCATTGAGGTACAAGGGAAGACTCGATAAGATTGAGGCTGAGCGGTGATCTTGTAGATGTTTATGGCATTGACGGGCATCGATGAAGTGAATGATTACAGTCTTTTCCCCAGGACAGGGGAGTCTGAAACCGGAGGGCATAGGTCTAAGGTGAGAGGGGAAAAGTTTGAAAGTCAATTGCAGTTCATTGCCCTGAGCACAAGTATAGGAATATAGGAATAAGTGTAAGATATAGGAATAACGAAAGAGAAAATTTACAATGCTGTTGCCAGGTCTGGGCAACCTGAGATCCATGGAAAGACTGAATAGCTTACAACTTTATTCCCCGGAATACAGAAGATTGAGAGGAGATTTGATAGAGGTATATGAAATAATGAAGGGTGCAGATAGGGTAAATGCCAGCTGACGTTGGGCGGACTGCAGCCAGAGGTCATGGGTTAAGGGTGAAAGGTGAAAAGTTTAAGGGGAACTTGACGGGAAACCTCTTCACTCAGAGGGTCGTGAGTGTGCGGAAAGAGCTGCCAGCACAAGCTGCCAGCGACTGTACTCGCTGGAATACAGAAGAATGATAGGAGATAATATAGAAACATACAAAATTTTAGAAAAGATAGAGGCAAGAAGGTTGTTTCCACTGGTCAGTGAGACTAGAACTAGGTGACATTGCCTCAAAGTTCGGGGGAGTAGATTGAGGACGGAGATAAGGAGGAACTGGTTTTTCCCAGAGAGTGGTGAATCTGTGGCATTCTCTGCCCAATGAAGCAGTGGAGGCTACCTCAGTAAATATACTTAAGACAAGTTTGGATAGATCTTTGCATAGTAGGGGTATTAATGGCAGGCAGGTGGAGATGAGTCCATGGTCAGATCAGCCATGGTCTTATTGAATGGTGGAGCAGGCGCGACAGGCCAGATGATATACTTCTGTTCCTGTTTCTTATGTTCCTAACGCTCCGTGCAGACGGACTGGACCATATCCATTACGTTCTGTAGGATTTTCCATTCAGGAGTGTTGGTGTAGCAGAGAGAAAAATGTCATGGCCTCACCGGTGAGGATCCTTGATGCAGCTTTCTTGATCCAGGACCTCCTAACGATGCTGTTGGAGGGTGGGGGTGGGGTCACAAGGTGGACTGTGTCTGCAAATGTCCACCGCTGACAAGCTGAACCTTAACCTCCCAAATCAGCGGTTCTGGCATGTTTGGGGACATGGAGGATTATGGGACTGTCCTACTGAGGGATGTTCGGAGTGGCTTTGGAAGAGGGCCTGGGACAGTGGAGAAAAATCATTGCCAATCGGATCTCTGCTTCTCTCCCCAGGGATAGAAAATCACAAAAACAATACCAACGAGGGCAAAATGTCATCAAGAAATCACTTTCTACCTGGTGAGACTGCACTTGGATTATTGTTTGTAATTCTGGTTTACCAGTGTAGGCCCTTCCACACACTCCTCCCACCCCCTCCTCCCATCATCCCGCTATCCCTTCCCACCTGCCGTTGCACTCTCCACCCACCGGCTGTCATTCTTTCAACACCACCCCGCCGGCCATTCCTCTCCCTCCCGCCTGTTCGATTTCCCACCTCCCATCTCTTCCCCCACCCCTCCCTCTATTTGCTATTCTTACCTCTGCCACCTCCCTCCCTCCGCTCTGTTAGAGAGTGAACTGCTGCTGATAGATTTTGATTTTGCTCCCCGCAGGACTTCCTGGAGGACTCGTGATCTTTATCGTGCTGCTCTTGGTGATGGTTGCCAACAGGTAAATCCCATCCCCTCTCCTTCTCCCTCACACTCCCCTCATTAACCCCCCACCACCACCACCGCGGGGTGCCTGCTCCTTGGATGTTCTGCGCCCAACTCACTCTACGCCCTCTCTCTCCACGCAGTGAGAAGATCAAATGCTGCTTTCGAAGTTGCTACCAACATGTGAAATCGCGAAGACTCCAGGAGGTCGTTTAGCCACTGATGGCGAGACATCTTGTTCCAGGTGGGGAAGACTGAGTAACCAGACTGATCACCCTGCTGCGCCCCCCCCCCCACCCAGCTCACAGTGTAGCCACCTTATCCTGCCTACCACTGTCACTCTAACCCTCAATGCCCCTGTCCCTCACCCCCGTCCCACTGTCCCTCTCCCACTCAGTCCCCACCCCACCATCTTCAACTACTTCAGACTTCAACTACTGCACAGAGTCTTGTCATTTTCAGAAGTTTTCGGATGACTCTGCCATAGTTGGATGCATCAGCAAGGGAGATGAGGTTGAGTACAGGGTTACGGTAGGAAACTTTGTCACATGGTGTGAGCAGAATTATCTGCAGCTTAATGTGAAAAAGGCTAAGGAGCTGGTGGTAGACCTGAGGAGAGCTAAGGTACCAGTGACCCCTGTTTCCATCCAGGGGGTCAATGTGGACATTGTGAAGGATTACAAATACCTGGGGATATGAATTAACAATAAACTGGACTGGTTAAAGAACACTGAGGCTGTCTACAAGAAGGGTCAGAGCCGTCTCTATTTCCTGAGGAGACTGAGGTCCTTTAACATCTGCCGGACGATGCTGAGGATGTTCTATGAGTCTGTGGTGGCCAGTGCTATCATGTTTGCTGTTGTGTGCTGGGGCAGCAGGCTGAGGGTGGCAGACACCAACAGAATCAACAAACTCATTCATAAGGCCAGTGATGTTGTGGGGATGGAACTGGACTCTCTTACTGTGGTGTCTGAAAAGAGGATGCTGTCTAAGTTGCATGCCATCTTGGTCAATGTCTCCCATCAACTACATAATGTACTGGTTGGGCACAGGAGTACATTCAGCCAGAGACTCATTCCACCGAGATGCAGCACTGAGCGTCATAGGAAGTCATTCCTGCCTGTGGCCATCAAACTTTACAACTCCTCCCTTGGAGGGTCAGACATCCTGAGTCAATAGGCTGGTCCTGGACTTATTTCATAATTTAGTGGCATAATTTACATATTACTATTTAACTATTTATGGTTCTATTACTATTTATTATTTATAGAGCAACTGTAACAAAAACCAATTTCCCCTGGGATTAATAAAGTATAACTATGACTATGACTATCTCAACGACCACCGGCTCCATAATTGTTCACCCTGTCTGGCTCACGCTAACAGCAGTTTCCCCTCAGTAGCCATTTCGTTATGTGCCTCCGGTACCTAATAAAGTGGCTACTGAGGGTTTATCCCTAGTCTTCTGCTACTGTAGCCCATCCACTTCAAAGTTCGACACGATGCTCTTCTGCACCTGCCATGAACCAGTCCGGCCAGTCTCCTCTGACCTCTCTCATTAACAAGGTGTTTTCACCCACAGAACTGCCACTCACTGGACTTTTTATTTTTTCTGCACCGTTCTCTGTAAACTTGTAGAGACTGTTGTGCGTGAAAATCCCAGGAGAACAGCAGTTTCTGAGTTACTCAAACCATCCCATCTGGCTCCAATGATCAAATTCACTTAGATCACATTTCTTCCCCCACTCTGATGCTTGGTCTGAACAACAACTGAACCTCTAGACCATGTCTGCATGCTTTAATGCATTGAGTTGCTGCCGCAGGATTGGCAGATTGGATGTTTGCGTTAACGAGCAGGTGTAGCTAATAAAGCGGCCACAGAGTGTAAGTAATCAGTCAATTATTGTTGTCAGTGTAGGATCTGGTGATTTTTTTAGGAGTCCCAGAATGCGAAAATATGTTGTTTCACGATAGTTTATTTTAAAGTTCAGACAAAGGAACAGATACAGAGCATGTGAACTAAAGAGCAGACTGAGGCCAAGACAAAGATGCCGAATATGCAGAGGCTGCCACTTTTTACTTAAGATAAGGCATCTAAAGAAGGGGGTTGCCCACCTGATAACCCCTGGCATCTGCCGCCTTCCAAGCCCCACCTCAAGATCTGATCTCTATGCTATGACCTGAGTTAGGAGCTGTTTGTCATAGGATGCTGTCCTCGAGCCTGGTAGATGGTTAACTTGCTGACTCGTCAACTCAGTGTCTTGACTAATAAAGGGAGGCATGGCATATGCCTTCTGAGCCCTACCCTGTGTTGGAATTTTTCGAACATGTTCTGAAAATCTGAATATACTACATCTACTATGTCACCTGACCCACCCTCCCCGTCCTAATTTCACTAATATATTAGACAAATGTGTTGTATTCTTGCTAACTCTGCCTAACCATCAAATGTTACTTTCTGCAGCTCGATCTCCAGTGAAATCTCCTTTCTGTCTTTCTTCCAATGAACTCTCACCACCTGACAACGGTGTCCCTGACCAGCATCGCCTCTACTTGCTCACTTCCCTATCACGTCAGCTGCCTGCTTTCGTGACGGCAAACCCTCCCGCGATGGACCTGGGAGGGAGTTGATGCATGCCGCAGATGGTGTGGAGGGGAGGCGCACAAAATGACAGGATCCCACATTGACATCGAAGTCCCAGTCATCTGTCTCGGAGAAATGTCCAGGAGCATTTCTGCTATGAGTTTATTTTGCTATATAAATATCTCCGTCCAATGGAGTGGATTCCTTGGGCTTTGTATTACATATGTTGTATTTATCAAATATGTTATCCCAGAATATTCTACTGAATAGAATATATGGGTTTAAGGATCTATGTTTAGTGGAATAGATCCAATAGACATTACAGTTCATGTATTTAAATATGACTTAACAGTCCTGCATCATCTGATGTTTCAGATATGCGGTTGGTGTGTCTATAGAGTGAATCTATTGGGCATGGCAGCAATACTTACATTTGTATTGTATCAAGGAGACCACTCCAATGTTGTTCCTGTTACATCCGAAGTTACATATGATTAATTCTCCCTTCACCAGATTCTGTAGCTGAGTAGGGATATACAGTATATGACTTAAGGGATTTCTCCAGACGTATGACCTTTCTTCCACCCTCCCCCGCCGACCAACAGCCAAATGCACGGCAAATCATTTTTTTTTTACCTGTTGGCAATTAAGGGACTTTATGAAAGGGAGCATTCACCAAGACCGGGCGGGGCCGCATAACTCCAAACTCTTGGGGGTTAGTTTGTCAGAGTTATGGTGCCTATCTCACGTGCAGTGAGAGAAGGGAGAGTTTCCTTCTGTTTCCAGCTCAGGCAAGACGTACAGGAGCCTTGGGGAACGATAGGGGCGCTTGTCCCTGCGTGGTGGGCGCTTCTTTTCTTTTTAACTGCACCGCCACCCCTCCTCTTGAAGGACAACTCTTCAGGCAGAGTGTTTACCTCTTCCTGGTGGCCCCCAAACTCATCCTCGCCTCCGTCATGCCCTTTCTGCGTGTGCGTGAGCGTGAGAGTGGGAAACGCTTCCCAGTGGGTTTTTTCCTCTGATTTCCTCCCACCACCCCAGAAACCGTGCTGTGTCTGTGGGTCATTGAGACGCTGTAAGTGCCCCCCTACCCACCCCCCACCATCCCTGGGCTGTGGCCGAGGGGGTAGAAACTGTAGGTGGGCTGTTGATTGACGTGAAGAACCGGGATGAGGATCGGTATAAAGGGGTTGGAATGCACTTGATGGGATGAATGGACTGTTCCTGTGCTGTACCTCCCCAGTAAAGAACAGAAATTAAGTAGGATCGGTGTAAATGGGTAGCTGGGGTCAGGCTGGACATAATGTGGCTTCACGTTCAGAGATGTCATAAACCTTTGGAGACACAGGAGGTTCCCAGGGTTATGGGTGACCTGACCCACGGTTTGTCTGCCTTATCCCAAATTCTCATCTATATTTTTAAAGTGCATTTAAAAATATAATAATAATAATAATAATATTAATTAGTATTATTAATACTGTGTCATGGTGTGATTAATGTGTGGATATGGTACACGTTCCATTCTGGCCAGTGTTAGTGTGATGAAATTAACTTGCACAGGTGGCCGGTGGAAGTGGATATTTCTAACGTGGGGAGAATTCGGCTCAGAGATGGTACGCAGGAAGGGAACCCATTCAAAACTTGGGGAAGGCCTCTGAGCTCGTCCACTGATATTGGCTGTGGTGGTGTGAAGACCAAAATCCACCCATCTTGGGGCCAATCCCTCAGATCGTAGATAATGTTTGGACTGGATATACAAGTTACTACTTTTTATTCCGAGGTACAGCACAGTCACAGGTCCTCCCAGCCCAACTTGTGAAACGTGCTCTGGTCTTAAGCTGGAAGGGAGACAGCTTTGGTTATGGACGGTTTTTCAAAATTTTATTGTACTTTATTTTGCTATACTTGTATACACTGTGGTATTAAATTTGCTTTGAATAAGTTTGTGTCGCCTAATTGTATCCATGTGACCTATGAACCTACTAACCCGAATGTATTAATATGATAGAATTCACCCTGCTGTTTGAAAGCACAGGATAAATGCATCCCAATGAAGAGTAAGTGCTCTAAAGGCAAGACGACACAACCGTGGCTGACAACGGAAGTCAAAGCCAACATACAAGCAAAAGAGAGGGCATATATATGATGAAATAAAAATGATAGGAAGTTAGATAATTGGGAAGCTTTTAAAACCCAGCAGAAGGAACTAAAAAGGCCACAAGGAGGGAAAAGATGAAATATGAAAGTAAACTCACCAATAATATCAAAGGGGATATGTTATGTAGCTAATAGTTCAGTAAAATTTGAAAAAGACAGGAAATTACTGTATAGACCAGTTAGCCTGACTTTATTGGCTTGCAAAATGTTAAGAGTCCATTATTAAGCATGAGGTTTCAGGACACTTGGTGGCAAATGATAAAATAGGCTGTACCTCCCTTTGTAATTGGATCCTCGACTTCCTAACCGGAAGACCACAGTCTGTGCGGATTGGTGATAACATATCCTCCTTGCTGACGATCAACACAGGTGCACCTCAGTGAGGTGTGCTTAGCCCACTGCTCAATTCTCTGTATTCATCTGTAGTTGTGAACTTCCCACTACTCAAGACATTTACAGAGACAAGTGCATAAAAAGAGCCCGAAGGATCATTGAGGATCTGAGTCACCCCAGCCATAAACTCTTCCAACTGCTACCATCCGAGAAATGGTACCGCAGCATAAAAGCCAGGACGTACAGGCTCCAGAACAGCTTCTTCCTCTAGGCCATCAGGCTGATTAATTCATGCTGATACAATTATACTTCTATGCTATATCAACAGTCCTGTTGTACATACTATTTACGACAAATTACTATTAATTGCACATTGCACTCTTAGACGGAGACATAACAAAGATTTTTACTCCTCATGTATGTGAAGGATGTAAGAAATAAAATCAATTCAATTCAATTAAAATTTTCAAATCGGAAGCTAAGAGGTTGGTAGGGTTGAGAACTGGCGGGGGGGGAGGGGTTTTGGCAAGCCTTGTGGGATGAAGAGAATAACAGGAGACACCTTCATAGAATACACAAAACTGTTGGGTTTGTGGGAGAAAAGGGTAAAACACAAAGGGAAGTAATTATTTTGACATGGCTTAGATTGGGCATACTATGCTTAATTATTCCTTATAGAGTCATAGAAAAGTACAGCACAGAAGCAGGCCCATTGGCCCATTTAGTCTGTGCTGAGCCATTTAAACTGCCTACTTCAATTGACCTGCACTGGAACCACGGCCTTCCATATCCCTGCCATCCAGGTACCCATCCAAACTTTGGTTAAACACTGAAGTTGAGATCACTTGCACCATTTGAGCTGCCAAATCGTTCCACAATCTCACAACTCTCAGAGAAGGAGGATATCTTGTCGGAAAACATCATTCTGGGTTGTGTAGGTTTTGTCATTATGAAACAGTTGAACATGTACCACTACAGTTTGAAGCATATGAGATTGAAAGAAATCAAATGCAGACTTCATTACAATCTTTGGGGGCTGATAGTTTTCATTTTAAAACTTTATTAAGTTATGGGAGTGCCTTTAATGTAATTCACAGTATCGTCCTTCATTAATTACAATCTGAGGCACATTTAGGGGTAAACATGAGGAATTTTGCAGATGCTGGAAATTCAAGCAACACACATCAAAGTTGCTGGTGAAACCAGCAACTTTGATGGGCATTTAGGGGTATTTTGCTTTCATTTGAAAGAGAAGTAGAAAGGGTTATTTTTATTCCCAATTCTCTACACCACACTCCAGTTGGTGGCGGGAATGCACCTTTAAGTTGACTGCCAATCGCCATAAAAAGTCAGAAGAAGAAAGGGTTTAGGCAATTATTGGGTAGATCTGGGGCTACTAGTTCGTTAGATATTCTGGCACCAGAGGCAGGGACCAGAAGGGTCCCGGTGAACTTCTGAATCAAATCAGGTTTTGGAGGAGGGATCTGATCCCTGTCATGGTTCCTATCATTCTCCATTACAGTTGATGCATGTTCTTAATATGTGTGAGTCACCAGTTGCACAAAAGGATTAGAAGAGCATTTGATCTTGCATCATCTCATTGCCACATACTGGATGTTATGTTTATTCTTCTAAAAACAAGCTTAGCATGGGTAAGACTAACACTTCTTTATCTGAACACTCTAGTAATGGCTTAGCCCCACACTAGCATGCATAGTCACTAAGTGATGGCACTTCTAGTTCCCAGCGAACCACCTGTATTACCCATTGGGAACTGCAGTTCTTAATTATGTATATACATAATAACATATCTTTCCCCTTTATTGAAAAAAAACTATATCGTTATAAACCTGCAATAAACAGTCATGCTTTCCAAAGATATTTACTTTAACTTCAATTCAAATGAGCAAATACAGTCTCTTATTCACTCAACGCCTCTCAATCAGTCTCTGAGATGGTTTGATGATCATTTCTGGGCTGCAATTTGTCTCCACTGATGTATTGCTTTCACTGGCTGTGTTAATACAGTGTCTTTCTAAGGAATGAACCACAAGTTTAATTTTTAAATCTGCTGGTCCCTTTGGTGTACAGGCAGTGATGTTTCATGGCTCGTGGTCATAGATCAATTTGATTCCTTCTCAGAGGTGTTCCTTGCTCCGTCTGAAAAGGTAGGAATGTGGGGCAACTTTCTCTTGCATATATCCTAGCATGGACCATGTGCCGGAATTGTGATCATGGATTCACACTTGATCTCTAGGCTTCAGGACTTGTAGGCTTTTCACAGTCTTATCATGATAATATTTCTTTCCCTTTCTCCTTAGCCAATTTGACCTTGTGTGCTCTTTTAGGTGTCAACAGGTATTTGTGCACTGGAAGGTTAGTGTGTATACGTCGACCCATCAGCATTTGGGCTGGTGAAAGGCCATTCTGCAGTGGTACACTTCTGTAAATAATCTCTTGTGGAAGTCCTCTCATCCATCTGATGTCTTCTTCATGAGGCCCTTCACTAATTTGACCAAACTCTCTGCCAGGCCATTCAATTTTGGGTGATGTGGGTTTGAAGTTATATGTCGAAACCCCAAAGGACTCTAATTCACAGGTCAACAATTGTGGACCATTGTCTGATACCATTTCTCATAGAACTCCATATCGCACAACACTGTTTCCAAGAAGGTGATAACCACTTTGCTGGATGTTGATTGCAGTGTTGCAGCTTCTGGGTAATTGGAGGAGCAGTCTGTTACAACAATATGACTCTTCCCATTTCAATCAAACAAATCTACCTCAAATTTGAAGTACGGTTTGTCTGGTACAGTATATGGTGTAAGCATTTCTGCTTGCTGTTTTGGTCTGTAGGTAAGACATATTTCACATGAAGCAGTGGTCTGGCTGATGCCTTGGTTCATTCTTGGCTAGTACATCACTTTACGAGCTCTTTATTTACATTTTTCTCACCAAGATGCCTTTCATGTATCTTCTGGAGCCCTTGCGTAGCGACACAGGAGTCAAAACTCTGTCGCCTTTGAAGACGATATCTTCCACTACTGACAGTTCAGCTCTGCATGCCCAATAGTCCTGAATGCACATTGGACAGTCATTCTTAGTTTCTGGCCATCCTTCACCTGGGAGTCGGCTGGGGTGATATACTGCATCCAGTGCTCTCGATGTGGCCTTCTATATATTGGCGAGACCCGACGCAGACTGGGAGATCGTTTCGCTGAACACCTACGCTCTGTCCGCCAGAGAAAGCAGGATCTTCCAGTGGCCACACATTTTAATTCCACGTCCCACTCCCATTCTGATATGTCTATCCACGACTTGCCCTACTGTAAAGATGAAGCCACAACACATCAAAGTTGCTGGTGAGCGCAGCAGGCCAAGCAGCATCTGTAGGAAGAGGTGCAGTCCACGCTTCAGGCCGAGAGCCTTCGTCAGGACTAACTGAAGAAAGAGTGAGTAAGGGATTTGAAAGTTGGAGGGGGAGGGGGAGGTCCAACATGATAGGAGAAGACAGGAGGGGGAAGGATAGAGCCAAGAGCTGGACAGGTGATAGGCAAAAGGGGATACGAGAGGATCATGGGACAGGAGGTCCGGGAAGAAAGACAAGGTGGGGTGGACCCAGAGGATGGGCAAGAGGTATATTCAGAGGGACAGAGGGAGAAAAAGGAGAGTGAGAGAAAGAATGTGTGCATAAAAATGAGTAACAGATGGGGTACGAGGGGGAGGTGGGGCCTTAGCGGAAGTTAGAGAAGTCGATGTTCATGCCATCAGGTTGGAGGCTACCCAGACGGAATATAAGGTGTTGTTCCTCCAACCTGAGTGTGGCTTCATCTTTACAGTAGAGGAGGCCGTGGATAGACATGTCAGAATGGGAATGGGATGTGGAATTAAAATGTGGTCAATAAAATGTGAGTACCTGGGATTAATAAAATGTGAGTACCTTGAACTCCAGGCCGGGTCTTCAAGTGCTGCTGTTGTGACTCCCGTCTCCCCTTCCCCCACCACCACTCCGCAGCCCCGTCTTCCTCAGATCCCACCGTCAACTCCTGGGCCCTCAGAGGCTCCATCTTCCTCTCACCCCAACCCTCCCCTCTCCATTGACACCCCCAGACTCCCCCCTCCCCCCTCTGATCCCAGCTCTCATCCGTGCCGGGTCTTTACCATCCCCTCCGACCTTCAACTGTCGGAGGCAGAACTCTCTGTTCTCAGAAAGGGCCTCACCTTCGTCCCCCTTCGCCAACACCTCAGCGAGTTCCGTGTTCGCCACGATGCGGAACTTTTCTTCCGCCGTCTCCGTCTCCGAGCCTACTTCTTCGGCAAGGACTCTTCCACCCCCACCGATGACCCCTTCTCCCGTCTTCAACCCTCCTCTTCTTCATGGACACTCCGCTCTGGTCTTCTGCCTGCTCTGGATCTCTTTATCGCTAACTGCCAACGGGACATCAACCGTCTCGACTTCACCGCACCTTGTCCCCATTCCAACCTCACTCCTTCGGAACGCTCTGCTCTCCACTCCCTCCGCACTAATCCTAACCTTATTATTAAACCCGCCGATAAGGGGGGTGCTGTTGTAGTCTGGCGTACTGACCTCTACCTTGCCGAGGCACAGCGACAACTCGCGGATACCTCCTCTTATTTAACCCTCGATCGTGACCCCACTAAGGAGCACCAGGCCATTGTCTCCCACACCATCACCGACTTTATCCGCTCAGGGGATCTCCCATCCACTGCTACCAACCTTATAGTTCCCACACCCCGCATTTCCCGTTTCTACTTCCTAACCAAGATCCACAAACCTGCCTGTCCTGGCCGACCTATTGTCTCAGCTTGCTCCTGCCCCACCGAACTCATTTCTGCATACCTCGACACTGTTTTATCACCCCTTGTTCAATCCCTTCCGACCTATGTTCGTGACACTTCTCACGCTCTTAAACTTTTCGATGATTTTAAGTTCCCTGGCCCCCACCGCTTTATTTTCACCATGGATATCCAGTCCTTATATACTTCCATCCCAAGGTCTCATAGCTCTACGCTTCTTTTTGGATTCCGGACCTAATCAGTTCCCCTCTACCACCACTCTGCTCCGTCTAGCGGAATTAGTCCTTACTCTTAATAATTTCTCCTTTGGCTCCTCCCACTTCCTCCAAACTAAAGGTGTAGCTATGGGCACCCGTATGGGTCCTAGCTATGCCTGCCTTTTTGTTGGGTTTGTGGAACAATCTATGTTCCGTGCCTATTCTGGTATCTGTCCCCCACTTTTCCTTCGCTACATCGACGACTGCATTGGCGCTGCTTCCTGCACGCATGCAGAACTCGTTGACTTTATTAACTTTGCCTCCAACTTTCACCCTGCCCTCAAGTTTACCTGGTCCATTTCCGACACTTCCCTCCCCTTTCTAGATCTTTCTGACTCTTTCTCTGGAGACAGCTTATCCACTGATGTCTACTATAAGCCTACTGACTCTCACAGCTATCTGGACTATTCCTCTTCTCACCCTGTCTCTTCAAAAAACGCCATCCCCTTCTCGCAATTCCTCCGTCTCCGCCGCATCTGCTCTCAGGATGAGGCCTTTCATTCTAGGACGAGGGAGATGTCTTCCTTTTTTTAAAGAAAGGGGCTTCCCTTCCTCCACTATCAACTCTGCTCTTAAATGCATCTCCCCCATTTCACGTACATCTGCTCTCACTCCATCCTCCCGCCACCCCGCTAGGAATAGGGTTCCCCTGGTCCTCACCTACCACCCCACCAGCCTCCGGGTCCAACATATTATTCTCCGTAACTTCCACCACCTCCAACGGGATCCCACCACTAAGCACATCTTTCCCTCCACCCCCTCTCTGCATTCCGCAGGGATCGCTCCCTACACAACTCCCTTGTCCATTCGTCCCCCCCATCCCTCCCCACTGATCTCCCTCCTGGCACTTATCCGTGTAAGCGGAACAAGTGCTACACATGCCCTTACACTTCCTCCCTTACCACCATTCAGGGCCGCAAACAGTCCTTTCAGGTGAGGCAACACTTCACCTGTGAGTCGACTGAGGTGATATACTGCGTCCGGTGCTCCCGATGTGGCCTTTTATATATTGGCGAGACACGACGCAGACTGGGAGACCGCTTTGCTGAACATCTACGCTCTGTCTGCCAGAGAAAGCAGGATCTCCCCGTGGCCACACATTTTAATTCCACATCCCATTCCCATTCTGACATGTCTATCTACGGCCTCCTCTACTTTAAAGATGAAGCCACACTCAGGTTGGAGGAACAACACCTTATATTCCGTCTAGGCAGCCTCCAACCTGATTGCATGAACATCGACTTCTCTAACTTCTGCTAAGGCCCCACCTCCCCCTCGTACCCCATCTGTTACTCATTTTTATGCACACATTCTTTCTCTCACTCTCCTTTTTCTCCCTCTGTCCCTCTGAATATACCTCTTGCCCATCCTCTGGGTCCACCCCACCTTGTCTTTCTTCCCGGACCTCCTGTCCCATGATCCTCTCGTATCCCCTTTTGCCTATCACCTGTCCAGCTCTTGGCTCTATCCCTCCCCCTCCTGTCTTCTCCTATCATTTTGGATCTCCCCCTCCCCCTCCCCCTCCCCCTCCCCCTCCAACTTTCAAATCCCTTACTCACTCTTCCTTCAGTTAGTCCTGACGAAGGGTCTCGGCCTGAAACGTCGACTGCACCTCTTCCTACAGATGCTGCTTGGCCTGCTGCGTTCACCAGCAACTTTGATGTGTGTTGCTTGAATTTCCAGCATCTGCAGAATTCTTGTTGTTTGCTGATTATTATTATTATTTTGTGGTGGATACCCCATAGTCCTTATGTTTCCTGCAAATCCTAAAATATTACATTTACTGCTATTAAGCCTACTGGTTTTGCTTAGACTTCCAAGCGGTGATTCTGTTGATTTTTGTTTTAAATTCAGTAGCCGAATTAATTGAAGTATTGCATGGTCAGAGTATGATTTGTCCAACTCCTGGTAAAGCCTTGCATCTGTTGTTTGCCTCATTTGACTTTAATAACAGTGTATCTTTTGGCATTGTCTGTCTATGTAATGTGAATAGCAGTGGACATTGATTGTGGGTGAGTGTTGTGTTTTTCAGTTGAAAACCACGCATTTGATGCTGATTGCGTGATTGGGGCGTGATTCATGTTGTGCACTGTGGGTCGGATGCTCTGTTGGTTTGTTTGTTTATGCTCTGTGCAGCCCGGGTTGTCTCCTATGCTGTTGACACTGTCACAGTTCACTCCTATATTATTATATCTGTCAATTGTTCTTGCCTGTAAACCAACAGAGGCATTTATAGTAGGCACATAATGCTTGAAACTGACTTTTGAACGCCACGCGTCTGGCCTTGCGAATACATATTACCATACTGTGCACCCCTCAGCAGCATCACTGAATAATTCAGCCCCACTGTACCACCAGCAAGAAAAAATCTCTGGCGCTGCCAATGAATTTAAGAGATAACTGAGAAAGCAGTGAACTTCGGCAGCTTCAGGACATGACGTGCTCTCTGGCCGGTGACTTCTCTCCGTCGGAACGCAGCGCCTCTTTCTTTTTCAAACTTTTTATTAATATCAACTTCTTGAACATTACAAAGAATTGATACAAAGCAATTGGGATTACATTGTTAATAATTAGTATATATAGATATAAACACAGTTAATACACAGATATTAACCTCCCAAAATCTTACAGAGTACAAATATAATAGTATATAGAAAAAAAATACAAAAATATCATGGAAAAAGAAAAAAGAAAAAATACCCCAATAAGAAAAAAACCCTAATCTAAGTCAGCACCTCTTTCTTAATTGCTCTTAAACTGACATATCCTCATTTGAACGCTTCCACTGCCAACTTCCTGCTCTATACTGGCGAGCACGTCATGATTTCTACGTCACTCCGCTGCCAACTTCCTGCTCTATACTGGCGAGCACGTCATAATTTCTACGTCACTCCGCTGCCAACTTTCTGATCTATCAGAGGCGGAACGCTCTGTCCTCAGTAAGGGCCTCACCTTTGTCCACTTTTGCCCACACCTCAGCGAGTTCCGTGTTCGCCATGACGCGGAACTCTTCTTCCGCCATCTCCGTCTCCGAGCCTACTTCTTCGGCGAGGACTCTTCCACCCTTACCGATGACCCCTTCTCCCTTCTTCAACCCTCCTCCTCTTCATGGACACCCCGCTCTGGTCTTCTGCCTGCTCTGGATTTCTTTATTGCTAACTGCCGATGCAGCTCTCTTGTCCATTCGTCCCTCCCTACTGATCTCCCTCCTGGCACTTATCCTTGTAAGCGGAACAAGTGCTACACATGCCCTGACACTTCCTCCCTCACCACCATTCAGGGCCCCAGACGTCCTTCCAGGTGAGGCGACACTTCACCTGTGAGTCGGCTGGGGTCATATACTGCGTCCGGTGCTCCCGATGTGGCCTTCTATATATTGGCGAGACCCAATGCAGACTGGGAGACCGCTTTGCTGAATACCTATGCTCTGTCCGCTAGAGAAAGCAGGATCTCTCAGTGGCCACACATTTTAATTCCACATCCCATTCCCATTCTGACATGTCTATCCACGGTCTCCTCTACTGTAAAGATGAAGCCACACTCAGGTTGGAGGAACAACACCTTATATTCGGTCTGGGTAGCCTCCAACCTGATGGCATGAACATTGACTTCTCAAACGCTAATGCCCCACCTCCCCCTCGTACCCCATCCGTTATTTTTTAGATATACACATTCTTTCTCTCTCTCTCCTTTTTCTCCCTCTGACTATACCCCTTGGCCATCCTCTGGGTTCTCCCCCTCCCTTTTCTTTCTCCGTGGGCCTCCTGTCCCCTGATCCTCTCATATCCCTTTTGCCAATCACCTGTCCAGCTCTTGGCTCCATCCCTCCCCCTCCTGTCTTCTCCTATCTTTTTGGATCTCCCCTCCCCCTCCCACTTTCAAATCTCTTACTGACTCTTACTTCAGTTAGTCCTGACGAAGGGTCTCGGCCTGAAACGTCGACCGTACCTCTTTCTAGAGATGCTGCCTGGCCTGCTGCGTTCACCAGCAACTTTTGTGTGTGTTGCTTGAAATTCCAGCATCTGCAGAATTCCCCGTGCTGCTCTATACTGGCTTACGTCACAACATTACGTCACAAAATTGCGTCACGTTCGGCTCCCCGTGTACCGCTGTTCGAGGTGGAGATGGGGACCTGCTGGTGGTTCTGGCGTCTGATACTAATAACGTGGCTCCACTGGTCCACGGCGCTGTTTACTGAAGGTGAGGATCCCACTTCCCCACTCTTACTCCCGTGTCCCGGGGCTCCGGGACGGAGCCCCGAGCTTGGTGACGGAAAGGGCCCGTTTTGGTCGGACGGTGGAGGGAGGAGAGGGGTGGGAGTTTTCGGGCTTTGGACGAAGGCCGGCACGGTCGCTTCTGTTGTGACCCATTTGGACATCGTTAATCTGGGACGCGGATGGAGGGGGCCTAGGACTCGGCCGAAGCCACGGTGTCGCCTGTGTGCAGCCGCCATTCCATGCTTTCGCTCGGCATGAACAGTTCTGCTGGGGCCGACTGCAGATTTTTTTAGCGGCACTCTATGGACTCGGGCCTCAAGCTTGCGGGGTGCTATAGCGCATTTGTGGCGACTGAATATTTAAATAGACTGAAGGGTGTCTGGACTATACACATATATATATATATATTTGTCTGGTTGTGTTTTCACTAATCTGTACGTGCTTCTATATTCGAGGACTGGGCCTCAAAAGCCACGGTGTCGCCTAGCAGGCGTCGGGAGCCAGTCGGCAGATGATATTGGTGGGCAGTGGGGTCTGGACTGTGTATAAATGCATATTTTGCATCGTTGTATGTTAACAGATATTCTCCATGGGTTTGTTGACATGTATGCATCAAGCTGCGGCGTCGCCGGGGGTGGGTGGGGGAGAGAGAGAGGAGAGATGTGGGCGTCGGCGGGCACAGACGTCTCCAGACAGCCATCCCTGCATGGTTCTGACGATCCCGAGCAGATTCAGTGCCCGGACTCCGCCGCCATCACCACACACAAAACGCTGGAGGAACCCAGCAGGCCAGGCAGCATCTATAGGAAAGAGTACAGTCAACGTTTTGGGCCAAGACCCTTCACCAGGACGGGGAAAAAAGATTAGGAGTCACAGCAGGAAGTGGGGAACCACAAGGTGACAGATGAAACCAGATGGAGGAGAGGGGTGAAGTAAAGAACTGGGAAGTCGCCTGGTGAAAGAGATAGAGGGCTGGAGGAGGGAGAATCTGATAGAGGACAGAAGGCCACAGTAGAAAAAGGAGGATGAGCACCAGAGTGAAGTGATGGGCAGATAGGAAGATAAGGTGAGAGGGAGGAATGGGGAATGGTGGGGGGTTATTACCGGAAGTTCAGGAAATTGATGTTCATGCCATCAAGTTGGTTACCCAGACGCAGTACAAGGTCTTGTTCCTCCAACATGAGTGTGGTCTCATTGCAACAATAAAGGAGGCCGTGGACTAACATGTCAGAATGGAAATGGAAAGTGGAATTAAAATTAAATTGGAGATACCACTTTTTCTAGCCAACGGAGTGTAGGTGCTCGGCAAAGCAGTCTCCAGTCTGTGTCTGGTCTCACCGATATACAGCAGACCACACCGGGAGGTCTCAGCCGTATACACTGGATATAGTATATGACCCCAACAGACTCGCAGGTGAAATGTTGCCTCACCTGGAAGGACTGTTTGGGGCCCTGAATGATGGTGAGGAAGGTGGTGTGCAGCCAAGTTTCGCACCTGTTCCACTTGCAAGGATAAGTGCCAGGAGGGAGATCAGTGGGGAGGGACGAATGGACAAGGCAGCTACGTAGGGAGCGATCCCTGCAGAAAGCAGAAGGTGGGATGAAGGTGGAAAAGATGAACATGATGGTGGGATCCTGTTGGACATGGTGGAAGTTACGGAGAATTCTGTGCTGGGTGCAGAGGCTGGTGGGGTGGTAGATGAGGACAAGAGGAAGCCTTTCCCTGGTGGGGTGGCAGGAGGATGGGTTAAGCGAAAGGGAAGAGATGCAGTTGAGGGCAGAGTTGATGGTGTTGGAATGAGGATGCCCTTGGAATGATTATCATCTTGGGTGTGACTATTATTGATGTGTCTTTGCACCGTGACCCATAGTAACACTGTCTTGTTTGGCTGTTTCATAAGTTAAATGATTAAATGACAGACTTGAATTGAAGGATCTCTCCCCACCCTGCAGTGGGAGGGAGGGAGCGAGCCTGTTCCAGCCGCATCCAAAGTCCTCCCCGGGCTGGATCACCATCGCCTTACTCCCTCACAGCCCGCTGTCTTTCAAGGCTTTCAGACACACCGATAGAATTAGGCCATTCAGCCCATCGGGTCTACTCCACCATTCGATCTTCTCACTACTCCCATTGGACAGGAGCCTTGGGTCCCACGCTACCAAGTTCAGAAACCATTACCAGTAGTCTCCTGAACTAGTGTGGATAACGTCAGTCACCACGACTCTGAACCGATCCTATGACCTACAGACTCACTTTCAAGGACTCTTTACAATTCTTGTTCTCTAATGTTTTTACTTATAGTTTCTCTTCTTTTGCGTATTGGTTGGTTTTCAGTCTTTGTTATGTTTATGCATAGTCTTTTATAAATTTCTATTGTATTTGATTTTTTCTGTGAATGCCTGTAAGAAAATGTACCTCAAGTTGTTTGTGATAACATAACATATACATGCTTTGATCACAAATTTACTTTGAATTCACTGGACACGGGCTCCACTCCCCCCCCCCCACCTCCCAGTGCGTGTCTATACATTATAGAACCCAACCTCCGATCAGATCTCAGTTTGTGACCTACTCATAGGAATCTATCATTCTATAGCTGTAAACCCCGAATCTATGTTCAGTTCTGGTCACCTCACTACGGGAAGGATGTGGATGCTATAGAGAGTGCAGATGAGATTTACAAGGATGTTGCCTGGATTGGAGGACGTACCTTGTGAGAATAAGTTGAGTGTACTCGGCCTTTTCTCCTTGGAGCAATGGAGGATGAGAGGTGACCTGACAGAGGTGTATAAGATGATGATGGGCATTGATCGTGTGGATAGCCAGAGGCTTTTTCCCAGGGCTGAAATGTCTAACATGAGGGGACGTGGTTTTAAGGTGCTTGGAGGTATGTACAGAGGGGATTTCAGGAGTAAGTTTTTCGCACAGAGAGTGCTAGGTGCCGGCGACAGTGGTGGAGGTGGATGCAGAACAGTCTTTTAAGAGAGTCTGAGATACATGGACCTTAGAAAAATAGAGGGCTATGCACTAGGGTAATTCTAGGCAATTTTTAGAGTAGGTTACATGGTTTGCACAATATTGTGGGCCGAAGAGCCTGTAATGTGCTGTAAATTTCTATGTTCTAACCCCTAAATTAGGTCCCAGCCTATAACCCAATCCTGGGGATCTGTTATTCTATATATAAACCACCCCCGCACCTCTGGACTGAATCCCAGTCTGTAACCCAGGGGTCCCCAATCTTTTTTGCGCTGCGGACCGGCCGACCCGGGGGGGTAGGGTTGCCAACGGACAAGAGTAGCAGTCAAAAAATACGTTGGGTTTGCCCCAAGAAAGACTACAATGACCATGAAGCCTTGCGCGGGCGCCAGTGCGCATGCGTGAACCTGCCGATATTATTCTCTGTAAGTCTTTTTTGGCGATTCTGTTCGGGGGTGGGGGGTGTTAATCACGACCGGAATATTGGTAATAAGGGGCTAATACACTCAATTTCGTTTCTAAGAGGGTTTATCTGACGAATTTAATATTAAACACACAGCGCATATTTTCCTAGCATGAATATAGTGATAAGTCAATCATCAGGGGAGCTTGAATTAAGTGTTGAAAGAACTTCCAGTAGAAGTGGTAGAGGCAGGTTCGATATCATTTAAAGAAAAAATGGATAGGTATATGGACAAGAAAGGAATGGAAGGGTATGGGCTGCGTGCAGGTCGGTGGAACTAGGTGAGAGTAGCTTTCGGCACGGACTAGAAGGGCCGAGATCGCCTATTTCCGTGCTGTAATTGTTATATGGTTATATAAGTCACTTATCAGTCAATAGCATCATAACATTTTAAGTAATGTTTGGATATTAAACACGGCACATATTTTCCCCGTATGAACATATAAAATCATTGCAACACACCAATATCGCTGAATCAGTGGGAGCCCTGGGCTTGTTTCCCTGCAACGAGACGGTCCTGTCGAGGGGTGATGGGAGACAGCGATACTCGAAGGAGGTTCCTTATGTCCGGTCTATTCTGCAATTTAGTTCTCGTTGCATTCTTTGCAGAGGTATGTTGGAAATGGAAGCAACGTGTTCAGTGCTTTTGTGGCTATCTCAGGATTTTTAGCCTTGATTTGATCCAGAATGCCGGCAGAGGTGTTATGTCAAACATACTTTTCAGCTCGCCGTCAGTTGCGAGCTCGAGGAGTTGATCTTCTTCCTGCGCTGACGTGGATGATGCGCGGGTAGTGACCTCGCGTGCGTTCAAGCTCAGCAGTGCGTGACAGGGAATGAGGAAAGGTGCAGCTGACTCATATCGCCAAATCGTATCGTTTCCTCGCGGCCCGGTAGCGCATGCTCTGCGGCCCGGTGGTTGGGGACCGCTGCTGTAACCCATTCACGGGGATCTGTTTTTGTCTAAATATAAACGCATTGAACCCCTGGATTAGATCCTATCCTGGAGATCTGTTATTCAAATCATGTTTAATTGGCATTTAACCATTCATGAATATTCATGACTATAGCCAAATGAGACACTGTTACTACGGGTTCAAGGTGCAAGCCAACAAATCGGTGTCGAATATTAGTTAAAATACAATGACGCGGAATGTGCGGAGATATATTAGTCCAGATTCCACAGTCCATTGACATTATCAGTCGACAGCCCTGGTGCCTGCTAGGTGACACGGTGGCGTTGCGACCCAGTCCTCACATATACAAGCCCATATACAATATTAGTAAAAACACAACCAGACAAATATATAGAGCGCCTATAAAAAGTATTTCCCCCCGCGCCCCCCAGAAGTTTTCATGTTTTATTTTTCGCAACATTGAACCGTGGTAGATATTTAATTTGGCTTTCTTAACATTGATCAACAGAAAAAGACACTTCTGTGTCAAACTGAAAACAGATCTCAATGAAATGATCTAAATTAATTAGAAATATGAAACGTAAAATAATTGTACAAGTATCCGCCCAGCCAAATCATCACTGTTGTAGCCAATTGGTTTTGAAAGTCACATAATTAGTTAAATGGAGATCTGTTTTTGGAGACCTGTGTGCAGTCAAGGTATTATATCGGAGGGACAGGAAGGTAGGCAGAGGGGGTGGTGTGGCTCTGCTGGTAAGGAATGGCATCAAATCAGTAGAAAGATGTGGCATAGGATTGAAGATGTTGAACTCTTGTGGTTTGAGGTAAGAAACTACAAGGGTAAAAGGACGTTGATGGCTTCCCAACAGTGGCTGGGTGGTGAACCACAGGTTACACCAGGAAATAGAAAAAGCGAGTCAAAAGGGCTATGTTATGGTAGTCATGGGAGATTACAACCTGCAGATTGATTGGAAAATCAGGTTGGTAATGGATCTCAAGAGAGTGAGTTTGTTGAATGCCTACGAGATGGCTTTTTTAGAGCAAACACAAAATACTCTGCAGATGCTGGGGTCAAAGCAACACTCACCACACGCTGGAGGAACTCAGCAGTTCGGGCAGCATCCGTGCAAACGATCAGTCCTTTTAGAGTCAAGCTTTTTAACGATCAAACTTTTTAGAGCAGCTTGTTGTTGAGCCTACAAGGGTGTTCAGCTAATACTGGATGGGGTGTTATGTAATGAACTGGAGGTGATTAGGGAGCTTAAGGTAAAAAAACCCTTAGGAACCAGTGATCACAATATGATTGTGTTCAACTTGAAATTTGATAGGGAGAAAGTAAAGTCTGGTGTAGCAGTATTTCGGTGGAGTAAGGGAAATTACAGTGGTATGAGAGAGGAGTTGGCCAAAGTAAATTGGAAGGAGCTATTGGCAGGGATGTCAGCAGAGCAGCAATGATGTGTGTTTGTGGCAAAAATGAGGAAGGTATAGGACATGTATTCCAAAAATGAAGAAATACTCAAATCATAAAATAGTACAACTGTGGTTGACAAGGAAAGTCAAATCTTTTGTAAAAGCAAAAGAAAGTGCATACAACAAAGCAAAAATTAGTGAGAAGATAGAGGATTGGGAAGTTTTTAAAAGCCTACACAGAATAATTTTTTAAAAAATCATTAGAAAAACAAAGATGAAATATGAAAGCAAGCTAGCAAATAATATCAAAGTGGATTGTAATGTTTTTTCAAGTACGTTAAAAATAAGACAGAAATGAGAATGGATATCGAACCACTAGAAAATGAGGCAGGAGAAATAATAATGGGGGCAAGGGGATGGCAGATGAACTTCTTCATGGACTTCTTGATCAAGTTATGGTATTGTTGCACTGTTGTAACTATGTTATAATTATGTGGTTTTGTCAGTTTTTTCAGTCTTGGTCTGTCCTATGTTTTGTGATATCACGCCGGAGGAAATATGTCATTTAATGTATCATTTCTTAATGCATGCATTACTAAATGACAATAAAGGGTACTACGTGTCTTCATAATGTAAATGAATATTTGTGTCAGTCTTCACTCTAGAAGACACTAGCAGTATGTCTGATGTTGTAGTGTGTGAAGGAAGAGAAGTGGGTGCAGCTACTGTTACAAGAGAGAAGGTGCTCAAAAAATTGAAAGACCTAAAGGTACATAAGTCACCTGGACCAGAGGAACTGCACCCCGGGGTTCTGAAAGGGGTGGTGTTACAGATTGTGGTGGCATTAGAAATGATCTTTCAAAAATCATTGGACTCTGGCATGGTGCCAGAGAACTGGAAAATTGCAAATGTTAGTCCACCCTTTAAGAAAGGAGGAAGGCAGCAGAAAGGAAATTATTGACCAGTTAGCCAGACCTCAGTGGTTGGGAAGATGTTGAGTCAATTGTTAAGGATGAGGTGATGGAGTACCTGGTGACACAGGACAAGATAGTACGAAGTCAGTATGGTTTCCTTCAGGGAAAATACTGCCTGGCGAACCTGTTGGAATCCTTTGAGGAGGTTACAAGTTGGATAGATAAAGGGGATGCAGTGGATGTTATATATTTGGACTTTTCAGAAGGCCGTTGACAAGGTGCTACACATAGAAAATAGGTGCAGGAGTAGGCCATTCAGCCCTTCGAACCTGTAGCGCCATTCAGTACGATCATGGCTGATCATCCAACTCAGAACCCTGTACCAGCCTTCCCTCCATACCCCCTGATCCCTTTAGCCACAAGGGCCATATCTAACTCCCTCTTAAATATGGCCAATGAACTGGCCTCAACTGTTTCCTGTGGTAGAGAATTCCACAGATTCACCACTCTGTGTGAAGGAGTTTTTCCTCATCTCAGTCCTAAAAGGCTTCCCCTTTATCATTAAACTGTGACCTCTCGTTCTGGACTTCCCCAACATCGGGAACAATCTTTCTGCATCTAGCCTGTCCAATCCCTTTAGGATTTTATACGTTTCAATAAGATCCCCCCTCAACTTTCTAAATTCCAGCGAGTATAAGCCTAGCCGATCCAGTCTTTCACCATATGAAAGTCCTGCCATCCCAGGAATCAATCAGGAAAACCGGGCCTATCTCTGGCTGTTGGGAGAAATAACAGGGCAGCGGCATGGAGCCACACCCAACCAGACGGGTCCTCGAGGGCGGGACGAGGGTTGGAGTGGTTGTCGCTGTTTGGCCGACAATGTGTCACACCTGAGGATCCTGGATCACCCCCAGTGGAATAGGCAGCGAAGGCGTATAACGGAGTCTGAGAGATTGTGGATGATTGCCTTCCCCTCCTGTGGGGGAGCCAGAAATTCCAGGGAAATAATTAATTGAATTGGCCAATAATACAGCTGCAGCACTGACTGACACTCAAGCACAGGTAACTGAGATATCCACTAGGATGATTGCAATTCGCCAAACAGTGCTACAGAATCGGATGGCCGAGAAAGGAGGGACCTGGGCTTTGTCACAGAGCCCAGAGTCTGGGAACAGCTAGATGGTAGGAAGCAGCCCATGGTATTACAGGAAAGTTGCCAACATGTTTAGAGCATTGGCTGATTGGTAGGAGGCAGCGAGTGGGAATAAAAGGATCCTATTCTGGTTGGCTGCCAGTGATTAGTGGTGTTCCGCAGGGGTCAGTGTTGGGACCACTTCTTTTTATGCTGTATATAAATGATTTAGATGATGGAACAGATGGCTTTGTTGCCAAGTTTGCAGATGATACCAAGATTGGTGGAGCGGCAGGTAGTGTTGAGGAAACAGGTGGGATGCAGAAGGACTTAGATTAGGAGAACGGGCAAGAAAGTGGCAAATGAAATACAATGTTGGAAAATGCACAGTCATGCACTTTAGTAGTAGAAATAAATGTGTGGACTATTTTCTAAACAGGGAGAAAATCCAAAAATCTGAGATGCAAAGGGACTTGGGAGGCCTTGTGTAGAACAGCCTGAAGGTTAACTAGCAGGTAGAGTTGGTGGTAAGGAAGGCAAATGCCATGTTAGCATTCATTTCAAGATGTCTAGAATACAAGAGCAGGGATGTGATGCTGAGGCTTTATAAGGCTCTGGTGAGGCCTCACCTTGTGTATAGTGAACAGTTTTGGGCCCCTCATCATAGAAAAGATGTGCTGGGGTTGGTGAGGGTCCAGAGGAGGTTCACAAGGATGATTCCAGGAATGAAAGTATTATCACATGAGGAACGATTGATGGCTCTGGGTCTATAGAACATTGACTATATTGGGTCTATAGAGAAGGGTAACTTTGAAGGTATGAGACGTGAATTAGCTAAGATAGACTGGCAAATGACACTTAAAGGGTTGACGGTGGATATGCAATGGCAAGCATTTAAAGATCGCATGGATGAACTACAACAATTGTTCATCCCAGTTTGGCAAAAGAGTGAACCAGGGAAGGTAGTGCACCTGTGGTTGACAAGGGAAATTAGGGATAGTATCAATTCCAAAGAAGAAACATACAAATTAGCCGGAAAAAGCGGCACACCTGAGGACTGGGAGAAATTCAGAGTCTAGCAGAGGAGGACAAAGGGCTTAATTAGGAAAGGGAAAAAAGATTGAGAGAAAGCTGGCAGGGAACATAAAAACTGACTGTAAAAGCTTTTATAGATATGTGAAAAGAAGATGATTGGTTAAGACAAATGTAGGTCCCTTACAGTCAGAAACAGGTGAATTGATCATGAGGAACAAGGACATGGCAGACCAATTGAATTAACTACTTTGGTTCTGTCTTCACTAAAGAGGACATAAATAATCTTCTAGAAATAGTAGGGGACAGAGGGTCCAGTGAGATGGAAGAACTGAGGGAAATACATGTTAGTAGGGAAGTGGTTTTAGGTAAATTGAAGGGATTGAAAGCAGATAAATCCCCAGGGCCAGATGGTCTGCATCCCAGAGTGCTTAAGGAAGTAGCCCAAGAAATAGTGGATGCATTAGTGATAATTTTTCAAAACTCTTCAGATTCTGGATTAGTTCCTGAGGATTGGAGGGTGGCTAATGTAACCCCGCTTTTTAAAAAAAAAGAGGGAGAGAGAAACTGGGGAATTATAGACCGGTAAGCCTGACATCGGTGATAACAGCACATTTGGAAAGTGGTGAACTCATCAGACAAAGTCAGCATGGATTTGTGAAAGGAAAGTCATGTATGACGAATCTCATAGAATTTTTTGAGTATGTAACTAGTAGAGTGGATAGGGAAGAACCAGTGTATGTGGTATATTTGGATTTTCAAAAGGCTTTTGACAAGGTCCCACAGGAGATTAGTGTGCAAACTTAAAGCACACGGTATTGGGGGTATGGTATTGATGTGGATAGAGAATTGGTTGGCAGACAGGAAGCAAAGAGTGGGAATAAACGGGACCTTTTCAGAATGTCAGGCAGTGACTAGTGGGGTACCGCAAGGCTCAGTGCTGGGACCCCAGTTGTTTCCAATATATATTAATGATTTAGACGAAGGAATTAAATGCAGCATCTCCAAGTTTGCGGATGACACGAAGCTGGGCGGCAGTGTTAGCTGTGAGGAGGATGCTAAGAGGATGCAGGGTGACTTGGATAGGTTAGGTGAGTGGGCAAATTCATGGCAGATGCAAGTTAATGTGGATAAATGTGAGGTTATCCACTTTGGTGGCAAGAACAGGAAAACAGATTATTATCTGAATGGTGGCCAGTTAGGAAAAGGGGAGGTGCAACGAGACCTGGGTGTCATTGTACACCAGTCATTGAAAGTGGGCATGCAGGTACAGCAGGTGGTGAAAAAGGCGAATGGTATGCTGGCATTCATAGCAAGAGGATTCGAGTACAGGAGCAGGGAGGTTCTACTGCAGTTGTACAAGGTCTTGGTGAGACCACACCTGGAGTATTGTGTGCAGTTTTGGTTCCCTAATCTGAGGAAAGACATTCTTGCCATAGAGGGGGTACAAAGAAGGTTCACCAGATTGATTCCTGGGATGGCAGGACTTTCATATGATGAAAGACTGGATCGACTAGGCTTATACTCTCTTGAATTTAGAAGATTGAGGGGGGATCTTATTGAAATGTTTAAAATTCTAAAGGGATTGGACAGGCTAGATGTAGGAAGATTGTTCCTGATGTTGGGGAAGTCCAGTACGAGGGGTCACAGTTTGAGGATAAAGGGGAAGCCTTTTAGGACCGAGATGAGGAAAAACTTCTTCACACAGAGAGTGGTGAATCTGTGGAATTCTCTGCCACAGGAAACAGTTGAGGCCAGTTCGTTGGCTATATTTAAGAGGCAGTTAGATAAGGCCCTTGTGGCTATAGGGATCAGGGGGTATGGAGAGAAGGCAGGTATAGGGTTCTGAGTTGGATGATCAGCCATGATAGTACTGAATGGCGGTGTAGGCTCGAAGGGCCGAAAGGCTTACTCCTGCACCTATTTTCTATGTTTCTATACTCACTGGAATACAGAAGGATGAGGAGGGATCTCATTGAAACCTTTTAAATGTTGAAAGACCTGGACAGTAGATGTGGAAAGGATGTTTCCCATGGTGGGAGAGTCTAGGACAAGAAGTCACAGCCTCAGGATAGAGGGGCGCCCTCTCAAAACAGATGTGGAGAAATTTATTTAGCCAAAGGGTGGTGAATTTGTGGAATTTTTTGCCACATGCAGCTGTGGAGGCCAGGTCATTGAGTGTGTTTAAAGCAGAGATTGTTAGGTTTTTTATTGGTCATGGTATCAAAGGTTGAGGGGAGAAGGCTGGGAGCTGGGGTTGAGGAGGAGATGAGGGAAAAAAGGATCAGTCATGATTGAATCGTAGAGCAGACTCGATGGGCCGGATGGCTTAATTCTGCTCCTATGTCTTATGATCTTTCAATTGATTGTAGTCAGTTACACCTGTATCTGGAAAATACAACTGCTGATGAGTCAGTATCCTGGCAAAAACTACACCATGAAGTCAAAAGAATACTCTAAGGAACTCCACAAAAAGGTTATTGAAAAGTACAAGTCAGGAGATGGATTCAAGGAAATTTCCAAGTCACTGAATATCCATTGGAATACAGTTAAGCCAATCATTAAGAAATGGAAAGCACAGCTGCATATCTGCCTAGAGCAGGCCGTCCTCAAAAACTGAGTGACTAATGTCCTGTAGTGGCCTAGTCAGAGTCCAGACCTCTCTCCAATTGAAAATTTTGTGGCTGGACTTGAAAAAAGTTGTTCACTCACGATCCCTGTGCAATCTGACAGAGTTTTGTAGTGAAGAAGGGGGAAAGTTGCTGTGTCCAGATGTGCAAAGCAGTGTCCAGATAGAGACCAGTTCCCATAGACTCAAGGCTGTGGCAGCTCCCTCATTATCTCAGTCAGCAAGCAACTTGCTGATGGTGTAGACCTGCAGTACTTTGGAGTTCTTAACCTGTAACAGAATCTGGCACTTATTAGATGTACGTTTAAGTAGAATGGTAGCACCTTCTGTTGACCCTGTAGAAGCTGCTGCTACCAGTCGCACTGCCATCTCACTGGAATGTATAAACCCCAGAACCCCTCGCATAGATCCCAGCCTGCAACCCACTTCTGGAGGTCAATTATTCTATATATTGATCTAGTCTATAACCCTCTTCCAGGGATCTGTTGTTTATATATAAATGTCCACGAATCTCTGGATTTGATCCCAGTATGTTACCGGCTCCCAGGGATCTGTTTTTCTACACACAATCCACCCCCGGCCCCTGGCTAAGATCCCAGACTGTAACCCACTCCCAAGGATCTGTTGTTCTATATATAAACTCCCCTGAACCCCAGGATTAGACCCCAGCCTGTATCTCACTCCTTGGCATCCATTGGTGGGGGGGGGGGGGGGGGGAACACAGACCAGGGGCAGAGTCTACCCGTTCCTGTTCTGTTCGTGATGTTTACTCTCTCCCTGATAGGAGCAGACTTAATGGGCTGAATGGTCTATTTTTTGGATACTCTGAGACTGTCCACTCAGTGTCGGGGTTTGTCATGCCTACCGGATATGCAGTGGTGGTGAATTTAGAAACATAGAAAACATACAGCACAATACAGGCCCTTCGGCCCACAAAGCTGTGCCAGACATGTTCCTACCTTAGATCTACCTAGGCTTTACCCATGGCCCTCTATTTTTCTAAGCTCCATGCAGCCATCCAGGAGTCTCTTAAAAGACCCTATCATTTCCACCTCCACCACCACTGCTGGCAGCCCATTCCAAGCACTCACCCCTCTCTGCGTAAAACAACTTACCCCTGACATCTCTGTACCTACTTCCAAGCACCTTAAAACTATGCCTCTTGTGCTAGCCATTTCAGCCCTGGGGAAAAGCCTCTGACTATCCACATGATCAAAGCCTCTCATTGTCTTGTACACTTCTATCAGGTCACCTGTCATCCTCCGTTGCTCCAAGGAGAAAGGGCTGACTTCACTCAACCTATTCTCATAAGACATGCTCCCCAATCCAGGCAACATCCTTGTAAATCTCCTCTGCACCCTTTCTATGGTTTTCATGTCCTTCCTGTAGTGAGGCAAGCAGAATTGAGCACAGTACTCCAAGTGGGGTCTGATGAGGGTCCTATATAGCTGCAGCGTTAGCTCTTAGCTCTTAAACTCAATTGATGAAGGCCAATGCACTGTATGCCTTCTTAACCAGACAGTCAACCTGCATAGCAGCTTTGAGTGTCCTATGGACTCAGACCCCAAGATCCCTCTGATCCTCCACACTGCCCGCCACTTATGTGCTACACCTGTGCCTACACCTCCTTTCTTGCCACCATTCAGGGCCCCAAACAGTCCTTCCAGGTGAGGCAATACTTCACTTGTGAGTCTGTTGGGGTCATCTGTTGCATACGGTGCTCCTGGTGCGGCCTCCTCTACATCTGTGAAACCAGACGCAGATTGAGGGACCACTACGTCGAGCACCTCCACTCCGTCCACCACAACAGACAGGATCTCCCGATAGCCACCCACTTTTACTCTGCTTCCCATTCCCATTCAGATATGTCCATACATGGCCTCCTCTACTGCCATGATGAGGCTAAACTCAGGTTGGAGGAGCAACACCTCATATACCGTTTAGGTAGTCTCCAGTCCCTTGGTATGAACATAGAATTCTCCAACTTCCGGTAATTCCCTCCCCCGCCCTTCCTCTGTCCCTATTTCACTCTGCCCCCTCCCCCAGCTGCCTATCACCTCCCTCATGGTTCCGCCTCCTCCTACTACCCATTGTGTTTTCCCCTGTTCCTTCTTCACCTTTCCTGCCTATCACCTCCCTGCTTCCCCTCCCCCACCCCTTTATCTTTCCCCTTACTGGTTTTTCACCTGGAACCTTCCAGCCTTCACCTTCCCACCCTCCCCCCACCTTCTTTATAGGGCCTCTGCCCCTTCCCTCTACAGTCCTGACGAAGGGTTCCGGCCCGAAACATCGACTGATCGTTTCCACGGATGCTGCCCGACCTGCTGAGTTCCTCCAGCGTGTTGTGAGTGTTCCCTTAGATCCCATGCCTCCTTACTTCTTAATAAGCCTTGCATGGGGTATCTTATCAAATGCCTTGCTAAAATCAATATACGCTATACCTACGGCTCTACCTTCATCTATGTATTTAGTCATCCTCAAAAAAATTCAGTCAGGCTCATAAGGCACGACCTGCCTTTGACAAAGCCCCGCTGATTATTCTTAATCATATTATGCCTCATCGAATGTTTATAAATCCTGCATCTCAGGATCTTCCCCATCAACTTGCCAACCACTGAAGTAAGACTCACTGGCTTATTTCCTGGGCTATCCCTACTCCCTTTCTTGAATAAGGGAACAACATCCACAACTGTCCAGTCCTCCGGAACCTCTCCCATCCTCATTGATGCAAAGATAATTGCCAGAGGCTCAGCAATCTCCTCCCTCACTTGCCACAATAGCCTGGGGTGCATAACGTCCGGTCCTGGTGACTTATCCAACTTGATACTTTCCGAAAGCTCCAGCACATCCTCTTTTTTTAATATCTACAATCTCAAGCTTTTCAGTCCACTGCAAGTCATCCCTACAATCGCCAATATCCTTTTCTGTGGTAAATACTGGAGCAAAGTATTCATTAAGTACCTCCGCTATCTCCTCCAGTTCCATACACACTTTTCCACTGTCACACTTGATTGGTCCTATTCTCTCATGTTTTATCCTCTTGCTGTTCACATACTTGTAGAATGCCTTGGAGTTTTCTTTAATCCTGTCCACCAATGCCTTCTCGTGGCCCCTTCTGGCTCTCCTAATTTCATTCTTAAACTCCTTCCTGCTAGCGTTATAATCTTCTAGATTCCTATCATTACCTAGCTTTTTGAACCTTTCTTAAGCTCTTCTTCTTGACTAGATTTACAACAGCCTTTGTACTCCACGGATCTTGTACCCTACCATCCTTTCCATGTCTCATTGGAACGTACCTACACAGAACCCCACGCAAATATCCCCTGAACATTTGCCACATTTCTTCCGTACGTTTCCCTGAGAACATCTGTTTCCAATTTATGCTTCCAAGTTCCTGCCTGATCGCCTCATATTTCCCCTTACTCCAATTAAACATTTCCCGAACTTGTCTGTTCCTATCCCTCTCCAATGCTATGGTAAAGGAGATAGAATTGTGATCACTATCTCCAAAATGCTCTCCCACTGAGAGACCTGACACCTGACCAGGTTCATTTCCCAATACCAAATCAAGTACAGTCTCTCCTCTTGTAGGCTTATCTACATATTGTCAGGAAACCTTCCTGAACACAACAAACTCTACCCCATCTAAACCCCTTGCTCTAGGGAGATGCCAGTCAATATTTGGGAAATTAAAATCTCCCACCACAACAACCCTGTTATTATTACTCCTTTCCAGAATCTGCCTCCCTATCTGCTCCTGGATGTTTCTGTTACTATTGGGTGGTCTATAAAAAACACCCAGTTGAGTTATTGACCCCTGCCTATTACTAACTTCCACCCACAGAGACTCCACAGACAACCCCTCCATGACTTCTTCCTTTTCTGCAGCCGTGACATTATTTCTGATCAACAGTGCCATGCCCCCACCTCTTTTGCCTCCCTCCCTATCATTTCTGAAACTTCTAAAGCCGAGCACTTGAAGAAGCCATTCCTGCCCCTGCACCATCCAAGTCTCTGTAATGGCCACAACATCATAGCGCCAAGTGCTGATCCACGCTCTAAGCTTATCCGCTTTATTCATGATACTTCTCGCATTGAAATAGACACATCTCAAACCATTGGACTGAGTGCGTCCCTTCTCTATCACCTGCCTATCCTCCCTTTCGCACTGCCTCCAAGCTTTCTCTGTTCATGAGCCAACCTCCTTTTCCTCCGTCACTTCAGTTCGGTTCCCAACCCCCAGCAATTCTAGTTTAAACTCTTTCCCTCAATAGCCTTAGCAAACCTTCCCACTGGGATATTGGTCCCCCTCGGATTCAAGTGCAACCTGTCTTTTTAGTACAGGTCGCACCTGCCCCAAAAGAGGTCCCAATGATCCAGAAATCTGAATCCCTGCCCCCTGCTCCAATCCCTCAGCCACGCATTTATCCTCCACCTCATTCTAATTCTATACTCGCTGTCATGTGGCACAGGCAGTATTCCTGAGATTACTACCTTTGAGGTCCTGCTTCTCAACTTCTTTCCTGACTTCCTGTAGTCTGTTTTCAGGACCTCCTCCCTTTTCCTACCTATGTCATTGGTACCAATATGTACCATGACCTCTGGCTGTTCTTCTTCCCACTACAAGATATCATGGACGCGATCAGAAACATCTCGGACCGTGGCACCTGGGAGGCAAACTACCATCCGTGTTTCTTTCCTGCGTCCGCAGAATTGCCTATCTGACCCCTCCCCCCCCAAACTGTAGAGTCCCCTATCACTGCTGCCATCCTCTTCCTCTCCTTACCCTTCTGAGCTACAAGGCCAGACTCTGTGCCAGAGGCGCGACCACTGTTGCTTCCCTCAGATAGGCCGTTCCCCTCCCCCCCATAGTACTCAAGCAGGAATGCATTGTTAAGGGGGACAGCCACTGGGGTACTCTCTAGTAATTCTTCTTGCCCTTCCCTCTCCTGACTGTTAACCACTTCTCCGTCTCCTGTGGTCCCGGGGTGACTACCTGCCTATGGCTCCTCTCTATCACCTCCTCACTCTCCCTGACCAGAGGAAGGTCATCGAGCTGCAGCTCCAGTTCCCTAACGCAGTCTCTAAGGAGCTGCAGCTTGACGCACCTGGTGCAGATGTGGTCATCCGGGAGACTGGGAGTCTCCAGGACCTCCACGTCTGACACCGAGCACAGAAAACGGCCTCACACACGTATTTCCTGTCTTTATTTTAAACAGATAACCTACTGTTTAAAATAAAGACAGGAGACCCTTTATCGCCATGGCCTTCCTACTCTGTCTCCCACTACTCCGTCACCTGCTCCTCTGATGCCCGCTCTGTAAACCTGTCTTCCTTTTAATCTCTTCCCGCTGTTCTCAGTGGCCGACCTCCACGCGTTTGTGCAGTTGTGCCCTGTTCAAAGGTTTTTTAAATGATTTTTTTTTGTTTTTTTTTACAGATACCACTATAAAGGTTATAAATATATCTTATGTGTCTCAACATATGCAGAATTGCTGGTTTGATTTCAAGTATTACAATATTACTTGTAATTATATACATCTTTCCATTAATGTAAGTATCCTTCATAACCTGTAGGCAATGAGGGTGGTGGGTGACGGTGGTGTGGGAGGGGCGGTGCGAATCTTTCGGATCACTGCGTCTAGCTCTGGTGATGCTCTCAGGAAGGATAAAACTGTGCTGGGGGGACTTCAGTCACAGAGATATACAGCACCTCAGCAGGCTCTTCACCCCCAAATGGTCCATACTCAGAAAGCCTAAAGAGACTTGACCTTGACAAGGAGGCATATGGGAGTGAGATGGATCAGCTGGTTGAGTGGTGTGGCAGCAACCACTTTGCATTCAACGTCAGTAAGACCAAAGAATTTACTGGTCTTGGCTAGAGAGACGGTCCTATCTGCCCTCTAAACCTCACCTATCCATGAAGTTGTCTAACTGGCTTATAGGTATTGCTAATTTACCCACTTCCACCATGATTTCCGGCAGCTCAATCCAACTACGCACCACCCTTCATGTGAAGCAGTTGGCCCTGATGTTCCTTTTAAATTTCTCACCTCTGATCTTAAACGTATTCCCCCTTGTTTAAGTAGCCCCTCCCGTAACAAAAGTCTGTGGTTTTACCTTGTCTCTGTCTCTCATAATTTTACACACCTTTATCTCGTCGCCATTCAATCTCCTACATTGCAGGGCATGAAATCCAAAAGTCTATGCAGCTTGTCCTTGTAACTTGGGCCCCCAGTCTCTGGTAAATCTTTCCAATCTTTCTGGTTCAGGCCTTTTGTATTGCAGACAAGTGTGAGATGTTTTTACTTTGGCAGGAGAAACCAAAGAGTAGGTCTTGCACTGCGAATGGTAGGACACTGAGGAGTGCGGTAGAACACAGGGTTTCAGTTGCATAATTCCTTGGAAGCCAGCCATTGGTGTGGTGGCATCTGCACTGGACTTCGAGTTGAGTGGTCTTGGGTTCAAATCCCACCAGCTCCTTGCACATTTTCATTCTGTGCTCAAAAACAATATCAGACAAGCTGTAGAAATGGTATGCTTCTGACCCATGTGCTACAAGGCGTGGAGCGGAACAACAATTCCTTGAAGGTGGTGTCACAGGTAGATAGGGTCGTAAATAGACCTTCTGACCCTTTGGTCTTCATATATCAGAGTACTGATTACAAGAGTTGGGACGCTGATGTTCAAGCTGTACAAGACGTTGTCAAGGCCGAATTTGGAGTATTCTGTGCATTTCTGGTCACCTACCTACAGGAAACATCAAGACTGAAAGAGTGCAGAGACAACCAGCAAGGATGTTGGCAAGACATGAGGACCTGAGTTGTTGGGAAATGTTCAATAGGATAGGACTTTATTCCCTTGAATGCTGAAGAATGCATGTTTTGAAAGGGAGAATAAACGTACATCTATGCGAACACCTGCAGCACTTGGTGACCCTGTGATCTCTGTCTCAGAGGCCAAAGTCAGAGCGTCTTTCTAGCGGGTGAACTCTGGAAAGGCATTAGTCTCTGATGGTCTGTCTGGTAGGGCTCTGAAGACCTGTGCCAACCTACTGGTGGGAGTGTTCAAGGAAATCTTCAAACTCTCACTGCTGCAGTCAGTGGTTCCCACCTGCTTCACAAGGTCGTTAATCATACCAGTGCCCAAGGAGAGCAGGGTGAGCAGTTGTACTCACATCGACTAGGATGAAGTGCTTTGAGAGGTCGGTCATGGCCAGAATTAACTCCTGCCTGAGCAAGGACCTGGACCTGCTGCAGTTTGCTTATCGTAATAATAGGCCTGCAGCAGATGCAACCTCACTGGCTGTTCACTCAGCCTTGGATCATCTGGACAATTGCAATACCTATGTCAGGCTACTGTTTATTGACTACAACTCAGCGTTCAACATAATCGTACCATTGGTTCTAACCAAAAACGCTCCAAAACCTAGCCTCTACCTCCCTCTGCAACTGGATCCTTGACTTCCCCATTGTGTGTGGATCAGAAAAAAAATCTCCTCCTCACAATCGACACTGCTGCACCTCAAGGATGTGTGCTTAGCCCACTGCTCAACTCTGCACCCACGATTGTGTGACTAGGCACAACTCAAATGCATCTATAAATTTACCAACAACAGAACTATCACAGGAACCGTCCGGTGAACATCCACTCTATCAAGGCCTTTCACCATTCGAAAGGTTTCAGTGAGGTCACCTCTCATTTTTCTGATTTCTAGTGAATACAGGCATGGAACCATCAAATGCTCTTCCTATGCCAATCCTTTCAATCCTGGAATCATTTATCTGAACCTCCTTTGAACCCTGTCCAGTTTCAGCACACATTTTCTAAGTTAACATTCCCAAAGCTGCTTACAGTACTCCAAGTGAGGCCTCACCAATGCTTTATGAAGTCGCAACATTGGTATCCTGGTGTTTGTATTCTAGCTGTCTTGAAATTAATTGCATTTGTCTGCCTCACCACAGACTCAACCTGCAGTAGGACTCCCAGGTCCCTTTGCACCTCAGATTTTTGTATTTTTCTCTCATTTCCCTTTCCTTTCTTCTACCAAAGTGCAGGACTGTACACTTCCCATCACTGTAATCCTTCCGCCACTATGACCATTCTCCTGATTTGTCTAAGTCCTTCTGTAGCCTCTCTACTTCCTTGAGACTATCTGGCCCTCCACCTATCTTCATATCATCTGCAAAATGTGCCAACAAAGCCATCAATTCCATCATCCTAATTATTGAAATAGTGGTCCCAATACAGAATCCTGTGGAACACCAGTAGTCAATGGCAGCCAATGCGAAAAGGCTCCCTTTATTACCACTTTTTGCCTTCTGCTAATCAGCCACTGCTTTATCCCTGTTAGAATCTTTCCTGTAATACTATGGGCTCAAAGCTTGTTCAGCAGGCTCATTTATGGCACCTTCTTAAAAGTCTTATAGAAAGTGCAGGTACACAACATCAACTAATTCTCCTTTGTCTATCCTACTTGTTATTTCTTCATGTTACCAAAGACAATCGCAAATTTCTGTAGATGTACGGTGGAGAGCATTCTAACTGCTTGCATTACCGACATATGGAGGGGTCACCGCACAGGATCGGAATTCACTGCAGGAAGTTGAAAACACAGCCAGCTCCATCATGAGCACTAGTTTCCCCAGCATTCAGGACACCTTCAAAAGGCTAAGCGTCAAAAAAGGCAGCGTACATCATTAAGGACCCCCATCACTCAGGTCATGCCCTCTTCTCATTGCTACCATCATGGAGGAGGCTCAGGAGCCTAAAGCCACACACTCAATGTTTCAGAAACAGATTCTTCCGCTCTGCCGTCAGATTTCTGAATGGACAATGAATGCATGAACACTTCCTTGCCATTTTCCCCTCCTTACTTAATTTATTTATATAATTAAATAATGTTATTTGTATGTTGTGTCCTTGAGCAAGGCACTTAACCACACATTGCTCTGCGACGACACCGGTGCCAAGCTGTATTGGCCCCAGTGCCCTTGGACAACATCGGTGGTGTGGAGAGGGGAGACTTGCAGCATGGGCAACTGCCGGTCTTCCATACAACCTTGCCCAGGCCTGCACCCTGGAAACCTTCCAAGGTGCAAATCCATGGTCTTACAAGACTAAGGGATGCCTGTAACTTGTATTAGATGGAATATAGAACAGTATAGCACAGGAACAGGCCCTTTGGCACACAGTGTTGTGCTCAATCAGCTAAAAAGCAAATCCAAAACACCCAAGCACTAATCCCTCCTACCTACACAAATCCCTCCATCTTCCTCATCAAATCCCTCCATCTTCCTCATATTCCTTTGCCTATCTAAACGTCTCTTAAAAGTCTCTAATGTGTTTGCCTCAACCACCATAGCATTCAATGCATTCACCACTCTGAGTAAAAAAAAAAAAACTTGCCTCTCACATTCCCTTTGAACTGCCTCTCCCCTGCGCCCCCCCACCGTCAGTGCACCCCCTCTGGAATTAGACACTTCAACCCTGTCTACTCTGTTTGTCTCTCATAATCTTATAAACCTCTGTCAAGTACTTACTGTAGTTCAGTTTTTATTGTGATGTTTTGCAATGTACTGCTGCCACAAAACAACAAATTTCACAACATTTGTCAGCGGTATTAAATCTGATTCTGAATGAGAGGAGATTTGATAGGGGTGTACAAAATTATGAAGAGTATAGATAAGGTAAGTGAATGCAGAATCTTTCAACTGAGGTTGTGAGAGACTAGAACGAGAGGTCATGGGTTAAGGGTAAAAGGTGAAATGTTTAAGGGAAACTTCTTCACTCAGAGGGTGGGGAGAGTGTGGAACGAGCTGCCAGCACAAGTGGTGGACGTGGGTTCACTTGTAACGTTGAAGAAAAGTTTGGATAGGTACATGGATAGGAGGGGTATGGAGGGCTATAATACTTGTGGGGCGAGGCAAAGGTCAGTCAATGTAGACTGGATGGGCCAAAAGGCCAGTTTCCGTGCGATTTAAGTCATATAATACTGTAGCAAGGTGACTAAAACTGTGCACGCTACTCTGAGTGCAACCTCAGGAGCACGTTAAATAACATGCTGGTGAGATAGGGCCGTAAAGAAAGCTGTTGGCACATTGGCCTTCATAAATCAAAGTGCTGAGCACAGGAGATGGCATGTTGAAATTGTCTAAGACATTGGTGAGGCCTAATTTGGAGTATTGTGCATAGTTTTGGCCACCTACCTGCAAGAAAGATGTAAATAAGATTAAAAGAGTGCAGAGAAAATCTACAAGGATGTTGCTGGATCTGGGTGGAGTTTGTACGTCCTCCCCATGGAATGCCTGGGTTTCCTCTGGGTGCTCTGGTTAATTGGTCGTTGTAAATTGTCCTGTGATCAGGCTGGGGTTGAATGGATCGGTTGCTGGGTATGGCTCGTTGGGCTGAAAAGGACTGTTGCGCACAGTATTTCTAAATACTGAAATGAAGTTGCCAGTCCGATACTACATGGGACAGGGTACATGGTCAAAATGTTTGTCTCAGTGATACCTTGAGGAAATGGTCAGAGGGTGTGGGGGAGAGATGTGTGTTCAGACACATGGGCAAAGTTGCTACTGCTGAGAACTGTTTTGTCGCATTCTCCTCCCCACTCCTACAGAATAGAACGATCCTCGATGTCGACGAACATCATCTGCCCGTAAAGAAATTCATGAAGTCTAAGGGATTCGTGGTGGAAGGCTGCCGAACTGTATTCATGAGGTGCTACATGGTGAGAACCGCAACAATCCGAACTCTGTCTCCCTCCTGCATTGAGTCTCTCTGTTTTTGCCTCTATCCCTCTGTCTTTCATTGGCTTCCCTTTTCCACTGCCACTCCTCTCTCCCCCTATGTCTCCTCTCTACCCCCATTCCTCCCTCTTCCTCTGCAGCCCCCACCATGTACCTCCGGTGTCGGTCCACCTCCTCTGTCCTCTGACATCCACGTACACACCCACTTCCCCCAACGTTCTGGCATCTAGACCCATCCCCTATCCGCTGCCTCTCCAGTGTCTGTCCCCCTCCTCCGTCTCTCCTCTATTGCACCCCTCCCTCCTCCCCCATCCCCCAGGCATCCGTCTCTCCAACACCCACTGCTCCTGTTCCACAACCCCTTCTTTCATACCGTACTGTGTTGAGCAATCGTGCCGAATCGTGTGAGTCACCCTGCCACTCTGTCCCCATTATCTTACAGGATGACATGGAGACGCATTATATAGTCCAAGGTCAGTCTGGTCTCCCTGTATTGCGATCGGCGTTTAATCACAGATTCATAGCAGACAGCTCATGGAACACAAATTACACTGGGATCATGGGAAAATTGTTTTTTTATTATTATCACAGGTACCCAGGTTCAGTGAAAATCTTGTCTTGCACACTGTTCATACAGATCAGATCATTACACAGTGCATTGAGGTAGAACGAGGGAAAACAATAACAGAATGGAGAATAAAGTGTTAGTTACAGAGAAAGTGCAGGCAGGCAATGAACAAGATCATAGGATTGATTATGAGGTGAAGAGTCCATCTTGTCGTCCAAGGACACTGTTCAATAATCTGATAACAGCCGGGTAGAAGCTGTTCCTGAGCCTAGTGATAGGTGCTTTCAGGCTTTCATAGTTTGTATATGATGGAGAGGGGAGAAGAGACAATGTCAGGGTGGGTGCAATAACTGGCAGGGGGTAAGAAGGGAGAAAGATGGAAAGGCAGACAGACGGGGAAGGAGAGCTGGAGGGAAGAGGAGTCGGAAGTAGTTGGAAGGGAATTCAAGTTAATTTGAACTCATTGTCTTGTGCACTGGTACGGTGAGGTTCCGATAGAATGAAAGACTTGCTTGCAGCAGCATCTCTGGTAATGTAGATTTCGACAACACATAGGAGATAAATTACAGAGAGTAAAAATAAAGAGAGTGCAGAAACAAGAGGGTGCAGCGAACACACAATCAGGGACCAGTTCTGTCTCAGATGGCACTGGTCAGATCATCACATAGTGAATTAAGGTAGAACAAGGGAAAACAAGAACAGAACGGAGAAGAAAGTGTTACAGTTACAGAGAAAGTACGGTGCAGGCAGACAACAAGGTGTAAGATCATAAAGACATAGATTGTAAGGGCAAAAGCTCAATTTCATACACAAGGGATCTATTTAACAGCATGATAACAGTGGGGTAGAAGCAATCCTTGAGCCTGGTGGGATCTGTTTTCAGGCTTTTGTATCATCTGCCTGATGGGACAAGGGAGGAGAGAGAATGTCGGGTGGGTTGGATCATTGATTCTGCAGGCTGCTGTACTGAGGCAGTGAGAACCGTACACTTGGTAGGGGGGGAGGGATAAGAGAGATTTAACAGGGAGGGAGAGAAGACAGGGAAGTGAAGTCCACGGGGCTTTGTCCCCGGCAGGAACCAGTGGCCTGCGGCAGGTCACATGAGCTGGCATAAAATGCCGGGATATGTTTTGAGCGGCCGAGTCTTGTGATGTCTGGAGGGTGTCCGGTGGAGGGGAGGAGAGCAAGAGTAGGAGGGTGGAAAAGGGAATCGATGAGGAAGGGTGGAATGCAGGGAGTAAGTGTCTGTGATGGAGGGAGGGAGTAGGGATGAGGGATGGAGCGGGACAGAGGTACAGAGGGAGTTGGGGAGAGTGGTGAAATGGAGAGAATGGGGTGGGGAGGGAGAGGGATGGATGGAGGGGGATGGGCGGAGAATGAATGAGGTGATGTGGGGAGAGAGGGATGGAGGTTGAATCGCCCCACTAAAGTTCTGGTTGCTGCTTTTTCCAGGGACGAAGGACGCCAAAAGTAATAATGGTGAGTGGATTGCCGAGGGTGACCCTCCATTATCCCTCATTCCTTTCCCCCTGCCCTCCTTCCTCACTCCCCTCATGTTCACTCTTTCCCCTCCATCATCCCAACCTCCCCAGTATGATCATTCCCTCCCTCTAATCCCCACTTGCTCCCTACCCTTTCCCTCATTTCACATCCTCTCCTTTATTCCTCCCCCCTCCCATGTAACTCCCTTGCTCCCACTATTTGTAGCCCGTGATGATTGGTACAGTTATTATTGTCATGTATTCCGAGATACAGTGAAAAGCTTGTCTTGCACACTGTTCATACAGATCAGATCATTACACAGGGCAACAAGGGAGAACAAGGTAAAACAATAACAGAACGCAGAATAAAGTCTTACAGTTACAGAGAGAGTGCAGTGCAGGCAGGCAATGAACAAGATCATAACAGGATGAATTATGAGGTGAAGAGTCCACCTTGTCATCCTAGGACAGTGTTCAATAATCTGATAACAGCTGGGTAGAAGCTGTTCCTGAGCCTAGTGGTAGGTGCTTCCAGGCTTTCGTATTTTGTATCCGATGGAGAGGGGAGAAGAGACAATGTCAGGGTGGGTGTAATAGGAGAAGGATGGAGGGGCGGACAGATGGGGAAGGAGAGCTGGAGTGAAGAGGAGTAGGAAATAGTTGGAAGGGAATTTGAATTCATTGCCCTGTGCACTGGTACAGTGAGATTCCGATTCAGTGAAAGATTTGCTTGCAGAGGCATCACTGGCAGTGTGGATTTCGACAACACAGGAGATAAATTACAGAGAGTAAAAATATAGTGTGCAGAAAGGAGGGTGCAGCGAAGACACAATCAGGGACCAGTTTCGGCTCAGCTGGTGGTGGTCAGATCATTACGCAGTGAATTGAGGTAGAACAAGGGGAAACAAGAAGAGAATGCAGAATAAAGTGTTACAGTTACAGAGCAAGTACAGTGCAGGCAGACAATAAGGTGTAAGATCATACGACATAGATTGTAAGGGCAAGAGCTCAATTTCGAACAGGAGATCTGTTTAACAGCCAGATAACAGTGGGATAGTTGTCCTTGAGCCTGGTGGGATGTGCTTTCAGGCTTTTGTATCATCTGCCTGATGGGACAAAGGAGGAGAGAGAATGTCTGGGATGGGTGGGGTCATTGATTCTGCAGGCTGCTCTACTGAGGCAGTGAGAACTGTACACTTGGTGGGGGGAGGGATAAGGGAAATAGAACAGGGAGGGAGAGAGGACAGGGAAGTGAGGTCCATGGGGCTTTGTCCCCGACAGGACCCAGTGGCCTGTGGTAGGTCACATGAGGTGGCATAAAATGCAGGGATATGTTTTGAGTGGCAGAGTCTTGTGATGTCTGGAGGGTGTCCGGTGGAGGGGAGGGAGAGTAGGAGGGAGGAAAGGGGAGTCGATGAGGAAGGATGAAATGCAGGGAGTAACTGTGACTGTGTGACCGAGGGAGGAAAGGAGTGGGGCAGAGAGGTGCAGAGGGAGTTGGGGAGAGTGGTGAAACGGAGAGAATGGGGTGGAGGGGAGAGGGATGGATGGAGGGTGGTGGACGGAGAATGAGTGAGGCGATGGATGAAGATCAGGAGTGGGGAATGAGGGATGGAGGTTGGATCCACCCCACTAACGTTATGGTTGCTGCTTTTTCCAGGGACGGAGGATGCCAAAAGTAATAACGGTGAGTGGATCGCTGAGGGTGACCCTCCATTGTCCCTCATTCCTTTCCCCCTGCCCTCCTTCCTCACTCCCCTCATGTTCACTCTTTCCCCTCCATCATCCCAACCTCCCCAGTATGATCATTCCCTCCCTCTAATCCTCACTTGCTCCCTACCCTTTCCCTCATTTCTCCTCCCCTCCTTTATTCCTCCCCCCCTCCCATGTACCTCCCTTGCTCCCGCTATTTGTAGCCCGTGAAGATTGGTGCAGTTATAATTGTCATGTATACTGAGATACAGTGAAAAGCTTGTCTTGCACACTTCATACAGATGAGATCATTACCCAGGGCAACAAGGTAGAACAATAACAGAACGCAGAATAAAGTCTTACAGTTACAGAGAAAGTGCAGTGCAGGCAGACAAGGTGCCAGATGATAACGACATAGATTGTGAGGGCAGGAATCCAATTTCATACACTGGAGATCTATTGAATTGTCTGATGACAGTGGGGTAGAAGCTGTCCTTGAGCTCAGTGGGACAAGTTTTCGGTCTTTTATATCTTCTGCCTGATGGGAGAGGGGAGAAGAGAGAATGTTCAGTGTGAGAGGGGTCTCTGATTCTGCTGGCTGTTTTACCGAGGCAGCGGGAAGTGTAGACAGAGTCCATGGCAGAGAGGCTGGTTTCCATGATGTGCTGAGCTGTGGCAATCGTTTTTTTTATTGTTAGATGTACGGAGATACAGTGAAAATCTTGTCTTGCACACTGCTCATACAGTTCAGATCATCACACGGTGCATTGTGGTAGAACACGGGAAAACAATAACAGAATGCAGAATGAAGTGTTACAGAGAAAGTGCAGTTTAGGCAGACAATGAACAAGATCATAACAGGATGAATTATGAGGTGAAGAGTCCATCTTGTCATCCTAGGACACTGTTCAATAATCTGACAACAGCTGGGTAGAAGTTGTTCCTGAGCCTAGTGGTAGGTGCTTTCAGGCTTTCATATTTTGTATCCGATGGAGAGGGGAGAAGAGACAATGTCAGGGTGGGTGTAATAGGAGAAAGATGGAGGGGCGGACAGATGGGGAAGGAGAGCTGGAGGGAAGAGGAGTAGGAAATAGTTGGAAGGGAATTTGAATTCATTGCCCTGTGCACTGGTACAGTGGGGTTGTGATGCAATGAAAGATTTGCTTGCAGAGGCATCACTGGCAATGTGGATTTCGACAACACACGTGAGATAAATTACAGAGAGTAAAAATAAAGAGTGTGCAGAAACAAGAGAGCAGCGAAGACACAATCAGGGACCAGTTTCGGCTCAGCTGGTGGTGGTCAGATCATTACGCAGTGAATTGAGGTAGAACAAGGGGAAACAAGAAGAGAATGCAGAATTAAGTGTTACAGTTACAGAGCAAGTACAGTGCAGGCAGACAATAAGGTGTAAGATCATATGACATAGGTTGTAAGGGCAAGAGCTCAATTTCGAACAAGAAATCTGTTTAACAGCCAGATGACAGTGGGATAGAAGTTGTCCTTGAGCCTGGTGGGATGTGCTTTCAGGCTTTTGTATCATCTGCCTGATGGGACAAGGGAGGAGAGAGAATGTCTGGGATGGGTGGGGTCATTGATTCTGCAGGCTGCTGTACTGAGGCAGTGAGAACTGTACACTTGGTGGGAGAGGGGGATAAGGGAGCTTTAACAGGGAGGGAGAGAGGACGGGGAAGTGAGGTCCACGGGGCTTTGTCCCCGGCAGGAACCAGTGGCCTGCGGCAGGTCACATGAGGTGGTGTAAAATGCAGGGATATGTTTTGAGCGGCAGAGTCTTGTGATGTCTGGAGGGTGTCCAGAGGAGGGGGGGGAGAGTAGGAGGGAGGAAAGGGGAGTCGATGAGGAAGGGTGAAATGCAGGGAGTAAGTGTGACTGTGTGATGGAGGGAGGGAGTAGGGATGGGGGAGGGAGGGAAGGAGTGGGACAGAGAGGTACAGAGGGAGTTGGGGAGAGTGGTGGAATGGAGAGAATGGGGTGGAGGGGAGAGGAATGGATGGAGGGGAATGGACGGAGAATGAGTGAGGTGATGGATGAAGATCAGGAGTGGGGAGAGAGGGATGGAGGTTGGATCCACCCCACTAACGTTATGGTTGCTGCTTTTTCCAGGGACGGAGGATGCTGAAAGTAATAACGGTGAGTGGATCGCTGAGGGTGACCCTCCATTGTCCCTCATTCCTTTCCCTCTGCCCTCCTTCCTCACTCCACTCATGTTCACTCTTTCCCCTCCATCATCCCAACCTCCCCAGCATGATCACTCCTTCCCTCTAATCGTCACTTGCTCCCTACTCTTTCTCTCATTTCTCAGCCCCTCCTTTATTCCTGTCCCCTCCCATGTTCCTCCCTTGCTCCCACTATTTGTAGCCTGTAATTATTGGTTCAGTTATTATTGTCATGTATACCGAGATACAGTGAAAAGCTTGTCTTGCACACTGTTCATACAGATCAGATCATTACACAGGGCAACAAGGTAAAACAATAACAGAACGCAGAATAAAGTGTTACAGTTACAGAGAAAGTGCAGTGCAGGCAGACAAGGTGCAAGATGATAACGACATAGATTGTGAGGGCGGGAATCCAATTTCATACACTGGAGATCTATTGAATAGTCTGATAACAGTGGGGTAGAAGCTGTCCTTGAGCCCAGTGGGACATGTTTTTGGTCTTTTATATCTTCTGCCTGATGGGAGAGGGGAGAAGAGAGAATGTTCAGTGTGAGGGGGGTCTCTGATTCTGCTGGCTGTTTTACTGAGGCAGCGGGAAGTGTAGACAGAGTCCATGGCAGAGGGGCTGGTTTCCATGATGTGCTGAGCTGTGGCAACTTTTTTTTTATTGTTAAATGTACGGGGATGCAGTGAAGATCTTGTCTTGCACACTGTTCATACAGATCAGATCATCACACACTGCCTTGAGGTAGAACAAAGGAAATCAATAACAGAATGCCGAATAGTTACAGAGAAGGTGCAGTGCAGGCAGACAATAAACAAGGTCTTAGGATGAATTATAAGGTGAAGAGTCCGTTTTGTCGTCCTAGAACAGTGTTCAATAATCTGACAACAGCCGGGTAGAAGCCGTTCCTGAGCCTAGTGGTAGGTGCTTTCAGGCTTTTGTATTTTGTATCCGATGGAGAGGGGAGAAGAGACAATGTCAGGGTGGGTGCAATAACTGGAAGGGGGTAGGAAGGGAGAAGGATGGAGGGGCAGATAGATGGGGAAGGAGAGCTGAAGGGAAGATTAGGAAGTAGAATGAAGGGAAAACAAGTTAATTTGATTTCATTGCCCTGTGCACTGGTACAGTGGGGTTCTGATACAATGAAAGACTTGCTTACAGCAGCATTACTGGTAATGCAGATTTCGACAACACACAGGAGATAAATTACAAAGTAAAAATAAAGAGTGTGCAGAAACAAGAGTGCAGCAAAGACACACTCAGGGACCAGTTCCAGCTCAGATTGTGGTGGTTAGTCTCAGTGACGCCTGGCTGTTGGCTGAGGAAACAGGGACTACAACTAAGTTCTTTGTTTGCCAGAAAAAGTGTGATTAACAATCATCGCAAGCGATAGAATGTAACCTCCCTTTCGAGTTGGAGGCAATTCACGGTGGCGACCATCACCGAGAGCGATTTAAGCGCCATGACGAATCGGAAAGGTTGTGTTGAAGCCAAATCAAGGCATGATTTTTTTTTCTCTCTGCCCATTGGGTGACTGACAGTCCTTTTTTTTTTATGAGCTCTTTCGGGTTTCTTTGCTTCATGTTTGCCTGTTAGACAGACCTCAAGGGTGTGTAATGTTTGCATGCTTTGCTAATAAATGCACTTATGAACTTTGAGAAATGTCTGGAGTAGTGCGAGATGTGGTTCTGTCCTGTTCTGTTGCTGAGGGAGGAGTAAGTTGTAGATGTCAGTTCAGAATCAGCATAGTGGAAGGGAAGTAGCTGTCCTTGAACATGGTGTTGTGGCACTTCAGGCTTCTGCCTGATAATAGGTGTGAGACGATGGCATGGCCGGGATGGTGGGTGATCTACATGGCATGGTAGCATAGTGGTTTGTGCAACGCTTTACAGTACCAGCAACCCACGTTCAATTCCCACTGCTGCTGGTAAGTAGTTTGTATGTTCTCCCTGTGACCACGTGGGTTTCCTCTGGGTGCTCTGGTTTCCTCCCACTGTCCAAAGACCTATCAGCAAGTCAACTTTTTACGAACAGCTACTTCCCCTCCATCTTCAGATTTCTGAATGGGCAATCATCCCATGAACACTGCCTGTTTTTGGAGTACTTATTTAATTTCATTGTTAGTGTAAATTATAGTTTTTAAATTATTTATTACACTGCACTGCCACCGCAAAACATCAGGTTTCGCGATGTCTGCCAGTGAAATAAACGTGATTCTGATTTTCGAAGTTTGATGATTAGAGTTGTGTCAGTTGTTTCTGGACCAGGTGGTTGAAGGGAAGTAGCTGTTCCTGAACCTGGTGCTATGTGACCTCAGGTTTCTGTACCTCATCCTTCGATGGGAGGTGTGAGAAGACAGCACATCATAAAGGAGAGATGCAGGGGCCACTGACAGTGTGATGCAGAGGGCACAACTAATTTAGGGAGTGCTGGAGGGAGGTAGGGAGGAGTAGGAGAGGGAGGGGTTGAAGTAAAAGGAGACTGGAAGCACCCTATTAATGGCCATGTTATTGTTTTTGCTTGCAATGAAGGAAAAGGGTGTTGACGGCAATAGTGAGTGATCCTCATCCTTCAATCTCTGCCTGCCTCTGTCACCTCTCGCTGTCTCATCCAGCACTCCCCGTCTCATCACTCGCTACTCGCTCACCTGTTCACCTGGCCCACCTTCATCTGTTCTCTTTCCATCTCACTTACACCAACCCTCGTTCCTCATTTACCCCCTCTCTTATTGCTCCCCCGCCCCCTCCATCCATCCCTCTGACATGTCACCCCTCTCTCCACATCTTCCTTGCTAACTTGCAGCGCCTCGCTATCCCCCTTGCGCTTCCCCTCTCTCAATATTTCCCTTGCCCTCACTCTCTCTCCCTCTGATCGCTGCATCTGTCCATCACACCACCCCTCTTTTCAGATATTCCTTGCTCCCTCCATCCTTTGGACCACCCCTCTCTCTGCACCTCCCTTGCCTCCTCCATCTCTCCCTCACCACCTCCATCCATCCCTCATGCGACCCCTCTTTCCACACCTCTCTCGCCTCCTCTGCCCTTCTCGTGCTATCCTTCAGTCCCTCCCTTGGGACAGAGGGGAACGAACCGAATGTGACTGACCTTGTTCCCTGCAGGATATTGGATCGCCGGGGTAGTTGTGGGCGTCCTGGTCTGTCTGCTCCTGCCATTCGCAGTTTACTACAGGTAAATCGCAACCTCTCCCTTTGACCCCCGCCCACTCTCAGCTGTTGCACTCCTTGGACATGCAGTGCCTGACTGTCTCTCTCCTTCTCCACACAGCAAGGTACGTGGCCGGGATCAACACATTTTGCCCTTCTGCTGTGAATCCCAAAGGAAGGTCCCCACCGAGGAACCCGCTGTGAATGAGAGCCTGCGTGAATCCCAGGAAACCCTGCAGTCGGAGCAGCAGCCGGACTGTCCTGATCCCAGGTAGGTCTGCTGAACAGCTCACCCCCTGCTGCCCGTCCCCCTGCTTCACCCACCGCTACCCGTTGAGGGAGCATCGCTGTGCTCTCACTCCACCAGCCCTTGTCACACGTACTGAGTTGCAGTGAGAAACTCTGTTTTACACACCATCCGTACAGATCTGATCAGTGCACAGTGCATTGAGGTAAGCAAGGTAAAACAATAACAGAATGCAGGACAAAGTGTTACAGAGAAAGTACAGTGTAGACAGACTGCAAGGGCCACGATGAGGTAGATTGTGAGTTCGAGTCCATTCTATCGTACTAGGGGGCCGTTCAATATCTGATGGCAGCGGGGTGGAAGCTGTCCGAGGGCCTGTTGGTACATGCTTTCATGCTTCTGTATCTTCTGCCCGGTAGGACGGGAGAAGAGAGAGTGTGGGTGGGAAGTGGTCCTTGACCAGTTTGTCTCCATTTCGACAACAGTGCGATAGAAGCCGTCCTTGTGCCTGGTGGTGTGTGCATTCAGGCTTCTGTATCATCAGCCTGATGGGAAAGGGGTGAAGAGAGAATGTTCAGGGAGTGTGGGATCTTTTGATTATGCTGGCTGCTTTACTGAGCAAGCAAGAAGTGTGGACAGAGTCCATTGAGGAGAGGCTAGTTTCTGTGATGTACTGAACTGTGTCCATAACTGTCTACAGTTTATTTTGTGTGGTCAGGCAGAGCAGTTGCTTGTCCAAGCCGTGATGTACCTGGATCGGATGCTTTTTATGGTGCATGCCGTCTGTACAAATCATTCCATTGAAACAGTTGACTGTGGGAACACCACAGCAAAATGCAGATTAAAGTGTTACAGTTAATGAGAAGGTGCAGTGCAGACAGATAATAAGGTGCAAGGGCAACAATGTAGTAGATAGTGAGGTCAACCCGAGTGCTAGGAATCCATTCAATAGTCTTATAGCAGCACAGTAAGGCCTGGCAGGTGGTTAACCTCTGATATAATTTCCTGACCCTTTGACTCAGTGCCTTGACAAATAAAGGCAAGCATGCCACTACCACCTGAGCCCTCCCCACCACCCCCTCAAGGTGTGGAGCTTCCCCCTACGTTGGAACCTATTGAGCACATTCCAAAAATCTCCAAGGAGTGGATTCTGCTCAATTGGGCAAGTTGGGGCCACTACTTTATAGCGGCTGCTGCAATTAGTCAAAGTTTCACAGAAATATTTTAAAGGTGAATTTAAAGAATGGACTGAGCAACAGATTTTGTATTTAAATGAAACACAGAACCAGTAAAACACTGTCAATACTTATTAGGAACTAATAGTTTTTATAGTATTGTATAGCAAGCAACAGAGGAATTCATCTGTATTGCTTCTTTTGACTGTAAATGAGCAAATTAGTGAAGAACAAACGGATGACAGGAATGAAGGTAGGACCGATTAGAGATAAAGGTGGGAAGGTGTGCCTGGAGGCTGTGGAAGTGAGCGAGGTCCTCAATGAATACTTCTCTTCGGTATTCACCAATGAGAGGGAACTTGATGGTGAGGACAATATGAGTGAGGTTGATGTTCTGGAGCATGTTGATATTAAGGGAGAGGAGATGTTGGAGTTGTTAAAATACATTAGGACGGATAAGTCCCTGGAGCCTGACAGGATATTCCCCAGGCTGCTCCATGAGGCGAGGGAAGAGATTGCTGAGCCTCTGGCTAGGATCTTTATGTCCTCGTTGTCCATGGGAATGGTACCGGAGGATTGGAGGGAGGCGAATGTTGTCCCCTTGTTCAAAAAAGGTAGTAGGGATAGTCCGGATAATTATAGACCAGTGAGCCTTACGTCTGTGGTGGGAAAGCTGTTGGAAAAGATTCTTAGAGATAGGATCTATGGACATTTAGAGAATCATGGTCTGATCAGGGACAGTCAGCATGGCTTTGTGAAGGGCACATCGTGTCTAACAAGCCTGATAGAGTTCTTTGAGGAGGTGACCAGGCATATAGATGAGGGTACTGCAGTGGATGTGATCTATATGGATTTTAGTAAGGCATTTGACAAGGTTCCACACGGTAGGCTTATACAGAAAGTCAGAAGGCATGGGATCCAGGGAAGTTTGGCCAGGTGGATTCAGAATTGGCTTGCCTGCAGAAGGCAGAGGGTGGTGGTGGAGTGAGTACATTCAGATTGGAGGATTATGACTAGTGGTGTCCCGCAAGGATCTGTTCTGGGACCTCGACTTTTCGTGATTTTTATTAACGACCTGGATGTTGGGGTAGAAGGGTGGGTTGGCAAGTTTGCAGACGACACAAAGGTTGGTGCTGTTGTAGCTAGTGTAGAAGATTGTCGAAGATTGCAGAGAGACATTGATAGGACGCAGAAGTGGGCTGAGAAGTGGCAGATGGAGTTCAGCCTGGAGAAATGTGAGGTGGTACACTTTGGAAGGACGAACTCCAAGGCAGAGTACAAAGTAAATGGCAGGATACTTGGTAGTGTGGAGGGGCAGAGGGATCTGGGGATACATGTCCACAGATCCCTGAAAGTTGCCTCACAGGTAGAAAGGGTAGTTAAGAAAGCTTATGGGGTGTTAGCTTTCATAAGTCGAGGGATAGAGTTTAAGAGTCGCGATGTAATGATGCAGCTCTATAAAACTCTGGTTAGGCCACACTTGGAGTACTGTGTCCAGTTCTGGTCGCCTTACTATAGGAAGGATGTGGAAGCATTGGAAAGGGTACAGAGGAGATTTACCAGGATGCTGCCTGGTTTAGAGAGTATGCATTATGATCAGAGATTAAGGGAGCTAGGGCTTTACTCTTTGGAGAGAAGGAGGATGAGAGGAGACATGATAGAGGTGTACAAGATAATAAGAGGAATAGATAGAGTGGATAGCCAATGCCTCTTTCCCAGGGCACCACTGCTCAATACAAGAGGACATGGCTTTAAGGTAAGGGGTGAGAAGTTCAAGGGGGATATTAGAGGAAGGTTTTTTACTCAGAGAGTGTTGGTGCGTGGAATGCACTGCCTGAGTCAGTGGTGGAGGCAGATTTACTAGTGAAGTTTAAGAGACTACTAGGCAGGTATATGGAGGAATTTAAGGTGGGGGGTTAAATGGGAGGCAGGGTTTGAGGGTCAGCACAACTTTGTGGGCCGAAGGGCCTGTAATGTGCTGTACTATTCTATGTTCTAAATTCAGGATAGACACTGAGTGCAGATAATGGACTGCCTTCATACAATGCTGTCAACAGTTGCATCCTCCAAATTTTCAGTTTCGTTGTAACATTCAAAGTGATTGTCGACACCTTGAATTTTTTCATCGTTTTTAACTTAGTGAAGTTGCAAAATTGTTTCATTTTCACTCCCGATCATTTCTGGCATATCCAAGCCCAAATGCTTGGAACCGCACTGAGAAAATCGGTTCTGAATTGTCTTTCTACTTCTTTCTCGCCAAAGATCAGTGCAAAGAAAGGTGTTTTGAACAGGAACACACAACTGGTGCTATTTAAAACCTATTTTCTTTAAGCATGGTGTTCGATCTAACGACCATGCAAGTGTATGTGACTGACACTAGTTAGGTAACTTTTGGCAGCTGTATCCTGTCCCAATTAAGCAGCATAGTGTCCCAAATAAACAAAGGGAAGCTTAGCTATTTTCTGGATTAGTTTTTGTCCTTTAAGAGTTGCCCCAAATAAGCGACTGTCCTAATGAAATAATAGCCCATTTTACTGGAAACCACTGTGTACCACATCTAGTGTATCACCAGATCTACACTGCCCATTGTATCTTTGCTAGTAGATTAGACAAACGTGTTGAATTCTTGCTGACTCTGCTAAACCCTTCAATGTTCTTTTCTGCAGCTCATGTCGACAATCAATTTGCTTATCCAACTTCTGTTGAACTCGCCGTGTCTGGCAAACTTGTTCCAGATTGCCATCGCCTCTCCCTCCCTGCACCCCTATCACACCTTCAGCTACTTGCTTTTGTCACGGCGAACTCTCCCGGGATGGACTCGGAAGGGAGTTGTCGTGTGTCGCTGATGGTGTGGATGGGAGGTGACTGGAATGATGGGATTCACATTGATGTGGCCCGTCCATCGACGTCCGAAGAGAGGTCCTGGAGAAAACTCTGAGAGATTTTCTGACATAAACTTAATTGGTTAGAGATGTGTGTTTGCTTCCTTGGCCTTTGCATCTTGTATGTTGTATTTAACAGATGTGTTAACCCAGAATATACTGCTGAGGGTCTAAAGGATTTATATCCATTAGAATAGATCCAATGGACATTATAGTTCATGTATTTACATATGGCATTAGTCTTGCATAATCTGTTTTGGATATGTGGTTGGTGCTTATTACCAATGGAGTGGATCCATTGGGCATGATAGCAATAAGTAAATTTGTATTGTATAAAATGTTTTTTGTTATAACTGTTAAGGTTACATAGGATGAGTTCCCTGATCAGAAATTGTAACTGCACAGGGATATGTATGACTTTGGGGGTTTTTCCAGACTTTTTGCTTTGTTCCCCCACCCAACCTACCAACGGACAAATTGCTGTTTTTTTTTAAGCTGCCCGCCATTAAGGAGTGGAGAATTTTATGAAAGGGTGCATCCAAGTCCTCTGGCACGGGAAAGGCCTGTGGGGTAGCGTATCTCCAAACTCCCGGGGGTTAGTTCATCAGAGTTACTGTGTTTATCTCATGTGGAGTGAGAGAAGGGAGGGTTTTCTTCTGTTTCCAGTTCAGTCAAGACTAAATCCTGTTCCTCTGTATATCCTGAGTTCTGAAGAGACTTTGAGAACAATAGCGATGCTTGTCCCTGGATGGTGGGTACATCTGTTTTTTTTTTAACCGGCCCTCATCTCCCTCTGCTTTACGGAGAGCCCTTCAGGTGGAGTGGTTACCCGCCGGCACTCTCCTCTTGGCGGCTCCCCATTCGATCCTCGTCTCCGCCCAAGCTCTCTCTGCGTGAAGTAGGGAGCTCTTCCCATTCTCCCTGTGGGTCTTCCCATCGATTTTCTCCCACATCCCCAGAAACTGTGCAAGATTTATGGGTGAATGGGACACTGTAAATCTCCCTGGTCTGTGGCTGAAGGGAGGAATCTGTAGGTGGGTTGGGGGGATGTGGCCGGTTGATTGATATGAAGATTTCGATGAGGATCGGTGTGAAAAGGAGCTAGTTGGAGTCTGGAATGGACTCAGTGGGCCAAATGGACTTTCCCTGTGCTGTTCCTCCCTAGTAAAGGACAGAATCTAAGTAGGATCGGTGTAAATGGGTGGCTGGGGTCAGGCTGGACGTGATGTGGCTTCACATTCAGAGATGTCATAAACCGATGGAGACAGGTTCCCAAGGTTATGGGTGACCTGACCCGTGGGTCATCTGACTTTTCCCAAATTCTCCCTTATATTTACTTTGAAAAAAATTAGAGTGTTCAAAGCAGGCTTGGCATGCCTGAATACTCGAGCTAAGAATATTTTAAAAGTTTTAAAATATAATATAATAATTAAATAATATTAATAATGTGTGATTAATGAGTGTATATGTTTGATTAATAGGACTGGATGTTACAATCCCTGAAGTTCCTGCACTGCACTTGAGTGGAAGTGGTTGTGAAGGATGACCACTAGATGATGTTACTACCATTACGACACACCTTCAGTTGTGTACCTCAACATCACTGGATGTTTCACAAGATACCCTCAGCCGAGGCAGGCCCACCACAGGCTGATCAGACCTGGGTGTGTGTCACATGGTTAGTCTCTAGATGGTCACTTGGCAGCCCAGGCAGCATGCCTCCTTTACAGCCACCACAGCCAGTGACTGCTCATTTCGGCGGCATTAGCAAGTGCTTCATCACTCCAAGGCCAAAGCCTCCGCTGCCCACTATGTCCTGGTGTCGGAGGGTGGCTTCTGCATCCAGTACTACTGTGGCTGGGGTCCATTTCTTTCCTGTTGCTCGAGCAGGAGCAACGCCTCTTACGATTGGGTCCCGAGATTTTCTGAGTGTCATTTCCAGCCTTGCTTTGGAACATTTGTATTCATCCACCAGGCTACAAATTGGCAGAGAAAGGGCTCCGTTCCCGTAAAGCCCTATGCTGCTAAGGCATCTTGGTAGCCCAAGCCACTTCCTCACATGTCAGTTCACCAGCCTCTCCAGCCGATTTGCATGAGATATAGTGACCTCATAGATGGTAATTGGCCACGTAAGTTGGGGCAGCAGTCCAAACTGAAAGCACCAAAGCTTCAACCTCCCTGGGAGAGCCGTGTTGTTGATTAGCTTGAGGCCACTGTTTGTATCTTGCTTTAGTTGTTCCACCTGCACTGTGTCTCTGTGGTCTGCGTTGTACCAATGTCCGAGGCTTTTGATGGGCTTCTCCAGGACAGTTGGTATTGGCTCAGCGTTGATACAAAACCTTATGTCGGTGAGCCGGCCTTTGACAATTGAGATACTGCGAGACTTACTGGGTTTGATCTCCATTCGTGCCCATTTGATGTTTCCCTGGCGTTTATCCAGCAGGCGTTTGGTGCATGCTTTTGTTGTTGTTATTGTGGTCATGTCATCCATGTATGCCCTGATTGGAGGAAGACGCAGCCCATTCTTCAAGAGTTGCCCTCTGGCCACCCATTGTGATGCTCGGATAATGAGCATGATAAATGCCAGAGGAGAGATGGTACAGCCCACCATTATGCCTATTTCAAGGTGCTTCCATGTGCTGGTGTTATCTTGTGTTGTGACACAGAACTGCAGATCCTGGAAGTACGCTTTGACCAGCTTTGTGATGCCCTTTGGAACCTGGAAAAAATTGAAAGGTGCCCATAGAGTCTTGTGAGGCACCGATCCAAAAGCATTGGCAAGATCTAGGAAGACCACATGCAGGTCTTTCTTTTCTCTCTTGGCAGTTTGTATCTGGTGCCAGATGACATTTGCATGTTCCGGACATCCTGGGAAACCATGTATTCCTGCTTTCTGCACTGATGTGTTGACGAAGTTGCTCTGCAAAAAGGCTGAGAGCCTTTGAGCCACGACACCTTCCACATTCAGGAGGCTGATCTGGCGGAACTGACTGATTGTTGAGGAATTCTTCTCTTTGGGAATTAGTATCCCTCCTGCTCTTCGCCACATCAGTATAATTCCTTTCCCCCATGCCATCTTCATTAGATTCCAGAGGTATTTCAGGACGCTGGGGGTGTTCTGATAGAGCCTGTACAGGATGACATTGGGCCCTGGAGCTGATGCTAATCTTGCTTGTTTAACTTTACTTTCCACCTCCCTCCATGTTGGGGGCCTTACGTCCATCTGGTGCTCAGGTGGGTGGGTTGGTGGCATGTCATTCGGAATGGGTGACTGGCTCATGCCTCTGGTTATCAGAGTGGGTCTTCCTCAGGTGCTCCTCCAGTTCCCTCACAGGTACTCTAAGGACCCCGCTCTTCTCCTTGCCAAAGAGGCTTTTGACGAACTTGTAAGGGTTTCTGTAAAAGCTTGCCCTCGCCCGTTCTTTCCTCTTACGTTGTTTTCTCAAGCATTCTGCTCTTCGCAGCTTTGTCAAGCGCTGCTTTATTTCTGCTTGTAATACCTTGAGTCCTTTCCCCTTCTGTGGACTTCCTCCACTGTTTCCTCAGCTGTCTCCTTTCCTTCAACAGTCTTTCAATTTCCTGCTGTCTCCTAGACTTAGGCTGGACTGAAGGTTCCTTCTGTGTCCTCTGTTTTCACTCCAAATCTCTCTACCCCATAGCTGTATATGGTGTCTCCCCACTTCTCCAGTTATTTTTTCCATATTTCTCTTCATTCCTTCTAGAAGATGGACTAGGCCTGTGTTGATGATCTCCCACTCATTCTTCTGGCAGGATTTAGGCCACAAGATTTGGGGCTTCCGTCCTTCTGCTGCTGGCTGTGGCTGGTGGGGCTCGGGACTTGTGTCCGTCGGTGGACCTGTGCTTGGTTGAGCTTTGCCTGGGGTGCTGATACCCTGTGGACTGTGGTGTTTGTCCTGTCACTGGGCTTCACTCGACTGATTTGATCTACCTCTTAGAAGGTAATGGTCAATGCGAGGCCCCTCGCCGAGCTCCTTTGGGCACTTTTTCCTGCCCTGGTAGATCTTAAGCCCCTTCTCTGATGTTATCTTTGTCCAGCCACAGATGCAGCATTGTAGTTTGTATCCTGCCAGAGCTGCTGCTGTGTCAAACGCCGTGCTACTTGTCTGTTTCGTCATCGTTTCCATTCCTAGGTCTGTTACTATGTTGTCTGTCAGTGAGTCATCTTGCGCTGCTGCTTTCGCAGACTCGAGGGGTATTCTTCGTCTTGAAGTTTTCATAGCAATAAATGGGTGGATCTTATACGCTGTCTAGCGATGGATCCTGCTGGCACGAGTAACTAGCCCATGCCAGCCCTGATGGGGTCTGTTCCCTCTGGTCAGCTGGACATGATGTGGCTTCACATTCAGAGATGTCATAAAATGTTGGAGACAGGTTCCCAAGGTTATGGGTGACCTGACCCGTGGGTCATCTGACTTTTCCCAAATTCTTCCCTATATTTACTTTGAACCAGTTAGAGTGTTCAAAGCAGGCTTGGCAGGCCTGAATACTTGAGCTAGGAATATTTTAAAAGTTTTTAAAAATAGTATAATTAATTGATATTAATAATGTGTGATTAATGAGTGTATATAGTGGGCAGGTGGCCAAGTGGGTAAGGCATTACACTAGCTACCTGAAGGTTGTGAGTTCAAGCCCCAGCCAAGGCAACGTATTGTGTCCTTGAGCAAGGCACTTAATCACACATTGCCTTGTGACGACACCGGTGCCAAGCTGTATGGGTCCTAATGCCCTTCCCTTGGACAACATTGGTGTCGTGGGGAGGGGAGACTTGCAGCATGGGCAACTGCTGGTCTTCCATACAACCTTGCCCAGGCCTGCGTCCTGGAGAGTGAAGACTTTCCAGGCGCAGATCCGTGGTCTCGCAAGACTAATGGATGCCTTTAAATGAGTGTATATGGTACATGTTCCATTCTGGGCAGTGTTGGGACGGAATGTATGATGAAATGAAAGGATTGCAACAGGCATATGTTGCATGGGTGGCTTGTAAAAGTGGATATTTCTAATGACGGGAGAATTTGGCTCACAGTTAGCACCCAAGAAGGAAACCTATTCAAAACCCAGGGACCGCCTGTAAGCCCCTCCATTGGTATTGACTGTTCTGTGTGAAAGCCAAACCCGTCCACACATTTTGGGGCCAATTCCTCATATTGTGGATGATGTTTGGACTGTGTACATGAGTTTGTACTTTTTATTTCGAGGTACAGCACAGTCACAGGCCCACTGGTCCAACTTGTAAAATGGTGCTTGGTTTTAAGCTGGAAGAGGGGCTGTTTTTATTATGTATGGTTTGTCAACATTCTATTGTATTTCTTTACTTTCCTGTAAGTGCCTATAAGAATGGGAATCTCAAAAAATATTGTATAAACACTTTGGTAATAAATTGATTTTGAATGAACTGTTTCGCCAAGTTGTACTCATGTGACCTATGTACCTACTAACTTGTACGATTTAATTTAATAGAATTCACTCTGCAGGGAGAAGCTAAAGTCAGATGTGTCAGTAAAGGGAATTACAGAGGCATGAGAGAGGAGCTGGTCAACGTTGATTGGAAGGGGATACTGGCAGTGATGACAGCAGAGCAGCACTGTCTGAAGTTTCTGGGGACACTTTGTAAGGCACAGGATAGATACATCCCAAAGAAGAGGTATGCTGAAGGCAGGTTGACACATCAATGGCTGACAACGGAAGTGAAAGTCGACATAAAAGTAAAGGAGGGCATATAATAGAAGAAAAATTAATGGGAACTTAGTGCATTGGGAAGCTTTTAAAAATGAACAGAAGGTAACTAAAAAGCTGAGGGAAAAGATGAGGGTAATCTGGCCAATAATATTAAACAAGACATGTTGTGTATTCAATATATCAGTAATATTTGAGAAATACAGGAAATTAGCCTGACATTAGTGGTTTGCAGAATGTTAGGAGTCCATCATCATCACAGCTTGTCACAGCAGACAGCCAGGCACCCGTGTTGTTTGGTTGATGTTGAGCAGGTCAGTGTCAGCTGAATCAGGTGAGAGTGACACTCACAACACGCTGGAGGAACTCAGCAGGTCGGGCAGCATCTGTGGAAACGATCAGTCAAAGTTTCGAGCCAGAACCCTTCGTCAGGACTGAAGAGAGAAGGGGCAGAGGCCCTATAAAGAAGGTGGGGGGAGGGTGGGAAGGAGAAGGCTGGTAGGTTCCAGCTGAAAAACCAGAAAGGGGAAAGATAAAGGGGTGGGGGAGGGGAAGCAGGGAGGTGATCGGCAGGAAAGGTGAAGAAGGAATAGGGGAAAACAATGGGTAGTAGAAGGAGGCGGAACCATGAGGGAGGTGATAGGCAGCTGGGAGGGTGAGAGTGGGCAGTTGCGCAGAACGTGTTCAGTGTAGTGCACCCTTTCGCCAAACTCACAGGATTCGCCAGTCTTTAAACCCCCCTTCACCATATTGTCACCCATCCTACAAACTACCACTCTCGTTCTGTTGAAAATGCACCACTTCCCCTCTCAGAAATCCCATTATGATAGTAACCCCCTTGTTTGCTGGAGAAATTGTGGAAATGAAAATGCAAACCATTATCATATTTTCTGGGAATGCCCCGTTATCAAAGACTTTTGGAGTGCGATATATAATGCCCTACAAGACATCTCTAAATGTGAAATACCCTTAGACAGTAAGACCATATATTATGGGTATATACCTCAAGAATGGTTGAAAAGAGAGAAATATTTAATGAATATACTGCTGGTGGCTGGTAAAAAAAAGACCCTCATTAGGAAGTGGTTATCACAAGAGAACCCAACCTTAAATATATGGATGGAAATTACAATGGACATCTACAAAATGGAGAAGATAACAGCATCTGTTAATCATAAGCTGGAACAATTTGTTTCATACTGGGAAAAATGGGTCATGCACTTGGATAGAAGAAATGAAAGCATAGACTAGTTTCTAAATGGGGGGAAAATTCAACAATTTGAGGTGCAAAGGGACTTGAAAGTCCTCATGCAAGATTGCCTGAAAGTTAAACTGCAGGTTGAGTCACTTGGGAACAAGGCAAATACAATGTTAGCATTTATTTCATAATGACTAGAATATAAAAACAAGGATAAAATGCTAAGGCTTTATAGGCACTGGTGAGGCCTCAGTTGGGGTATTGTGAGCAGTTTTGGGCATCTCATTTAAGAAAGAATGTGCTGACATCGGAGAGGGTTCAAAGACTAGATAGGAGAATTGGATGTGTACTTAGATTTTCAGAAGGCCGTTGGGAAGTTGCCACACATGAGGCTGCTTCGCAAGGTAAGAGCCCATGGTATTACAGGAAAGATGCTAGGGGGTTCAGAAAACTGATTGCAGGTATGAAAGGCTTATATGAGGAGCATTTGATAGCTTTGGGACTATAGTCACAGGAATTTTCAACGATGTGGGGGAATCTTATTGAAACCTCTCAAATATTGAAAAGCTTTGTTAGAGTGGACAAAGAGAAGAAGTTTCCTATAGTGGGAAGATCTTGGACCAGAGGGCTCAGTTTCAAAATAGAAGGACACCTATTTAGAGCTGAGGAGGAATTTCTTTAGCCAGAGGGTGGTGAATCTGGAATTTGATGCCACGGGCAGCTGTGAATGCCAGGTCACTGGGGACATTTCAGGTGGAGGATAATAGATTCTTGATTGGTTAGTGTGAAATTTTAAGGGGATAATGGGGTTGAGAGGGAAATGGATCAGCCATGATGAAATGGCAGAGAAGACTCGATGGGCCAAATGGCCTAATTCTGCTCCTATATCTTATGGTCTTATGTAAGTGAGAAAGAGAGCAAGAGGGTGCGTGTGTGTGTGCTTGAGAGAGACAGAGACTGTTTGTGCCTGCGTGTGAGAGTGTGTGAGACAGACTGTATATGAGAGAGAGGCTGTGAGAGATAGAATGTATGTGGGAGAGAGCTGTGTAATTGCGTGTGTGAGGGAGAGTGTGTGTGTGAGATTGAGAGAAAGACTGTGTGTGTGTGTGTGAGAGGGAGACAGCGATAGAGACCGTATGAGAGAGAGACAGTCAGACAGAGACATGTGAGATAGAGGCTGTGTGTATGTCAGAAAGAGAGAAAGAAAAAAAATCTCCATTCCCCTTCATCGGACACACGGCACTTATCATTAAGAACCCTCATCACCCAGGACAGGTCCTCTTCTTATCGCTATCATTGGGGAGGAGTTACAAGAGCTTGAAGACCCACACTCAACGACTCAACGACTCAGGGACAGCTTCTTCCCCTTCACCGTTAGATTTCCGAACGGTCCATGAAATCTACCTTGTTTCTTTTTTAAATCATTTATTTATTTGGCACTTTATAGTAATGTTGCACGATACTTTTGCTGAAAAACAACAAATTCCACATCATAAACACAAGAGACTGCAGATTCAAGATTGTTTATTGTCATTCATCAGTATGTGTGTGAAGGAGAACGAAATGATTTTCACTCTGCATGCAGTGCAGCTTATGGGGGGGGGGGGACAATGAACAGAAATATAAAATCAATCCTATAAAACATGTTACAAGTAACACTTATATACACGGACTGATTGGATGTACTATATTACAAAGAAGGTAATGTAACACCTCTAATTTCTTAGAAGTTTATGCAGATTCAGCATGTCATCTAAAACCTTGACAAACTTATATAGATGAACAGCGGAGAGTATACTGACTGGTTGCATTACAGCCTGGTATGGAAATGCCAATGCCTGAAGACTAGAATGTAAAAACAAGGATGAAATACTGAGGCTTTATAAGGCACTGGTAAAGCCTCTCTTGTACTATTGTGAGCAGTTTAGAGCCCCTTATTGAAGAAAGGATGTGCTGACATTGGAGAGGGTTCAGGGGAGCCTCATGAAAATGAATCCAGGAATGAAAGGCCTATCAAATGAAGAGTGATTGATGTCTCCGGGCTTGTACTCACTGGAATTTAGAAGAATGAGCGGGGGAACCTCATTGAAAGTTATTGAATTTTGAAAGTTCATGATAGAGTGGATGTGGAGAGGACATTTTCTATAGTAGGGAAGTCTAGGACCAGACAGCACAGGGTCAGAACAGTGGGATGTCCATTTAGAACAGTGAATAGGAGTAATTTCTTTAGCTAGAGGGTGCTGAATCTGTGGAATTTATTGCCACAGGTGCCTGTGAAGGCCAGGTCACTGGGTGTATTTAAGGTGGAAGTTGATAAGTTCTTGACATCTAGGTGTGAAGGATTATGGGGTGAAGGCAGAAAAATGGGATTGGGAGGGAATTGTATCAGCATGATCACATACTAAAGCATAATTAATGGGCTGAATGTCCTAATTCTGGTCCTATGTCTGATGGTCTTATTGCCTTTGGACCATTGGAGGACACCAGAACACGCGGTGAAAACCCACATGGTCACGGGGAGGGCAAATTGCTTACAGACAGTGCTGGGAGTTATATATTATTATTGATTATTTACCAGTATATACAGCAGAACTGGTTGCCATCATTTTAGGCTTACAGTGGGCGGAGGAAATTTGTCCATGTAAAGTTGTCATTTGTTCAGATTCCTTTTCAGTTTTGATGAGTCTTAAAACAGATCATTCTAGCAGTCGGTCAGATTTACTGTTGGAAGCTCATCAAATATTGTTTCGCCAACAAAGCGTTGGTTTATATGTTGGCTTCATATGGATCCCAACACATAGAACTGTTGAGGAGAATGAGCGGGTTGATTGTTTAGCTAAGAAAGCTGTTAGAATTTCAGCAGTGGATATAAACCTTCCACTTAGCAAATCAGAAGCTAAGGGGTTGGTAGGGTTAGGAATTAGGGTGTTATGGCTAGCCTTGTGGGATAATGGCATAAGGGGATACACATTTATAGAATACATAAAACTGTTGGGTTTTTGGGAGAAGGGGATGAAACAGGAAGGGAAAGAATTATTTTAACATTACTTAGATTGGTCATACTATGCTTTATTATTCCTTACAGAGTCATAGGAAAATACAGCACAGAAATAGGCCATTTGGCCCATCTAGTCCATGCTGAACAATTTAAACTGCCTACTTCCATCAACCTATGCCGGGACCATAGCCTTCCATATCCCTGCCATCCATGTACCTATCCAAACTTCAAGTGGTGCTCACGTGCACCACTCGAGCTGGCAGCTCATTCTACACTTTCATGACCCTCTGACAGAAGGAGTATATCTTGTTGGAAGACATCATTCTGGGTTGTGTAGGTTTTGCGTTATTATGAAACAGCTGAACATATACAAAATTACACTGTGAAGCATACAAGGTGTTTAGGACAGCAATGAAGGTCTTCCATCTGTGGTGGTGCTCAGAGCTTCCTTCATTGTGTCAGTAGCTTCCGCTCGGTTTTCGCTACTCAGCCATGCAGGTCCCAGGTGGAGATGCAGGAATACCATTGAACTCAGATATAAAAGGGTTCTTCATTGCTGTTTCCATAACAATTTTGTTTTACCAGTCAGGCTTGTTAGTCCTGAGCTGAGCCCCTGAGCCTGGTGGACCAGTGGGCCTCTACCCTTTGACCCGTTTGGCATGGGTGACCCCACCAAGAGCCACAACATAATGCCTTGACACCAGCCAACATACAGTAGCTCTCTGGGTCATTGAGGAATGGAAGGCTCTAAACCCAACGACAAGATTGTGGTCCTCTTGGAAGAAAAGAAAAGTAGTAAGGGATTCCCCTGCACCCCCCCCCCCCATTCCCATAGCATACTCCAGCATACTCCAGTCTAGTTGGTGGCGATATTGCATCTTTACTGGACTGCCAACTGCCATAAAAGTCAAAAGAAGAAGAATAAGAAGGTGTTAAGCAATTATTGGGTAGCTCTGGGGTGCCTAGTTTGCAAGACATCCTGGTACCTGAGGCAGGGACGGTTCATCCTTGTAGGGCGCCGGTGAACTTTTTAATCAAATCAGATTTGGGATGTGAGGTCTAATCCCCATCACAGCTCCTGTGAAACCCGCAGATAAGGGGGGGTCCCGTGGTAGTCTGGCGGACTGACCTCTACCTTGCCGAGGCCAAGTGACAACTGTTAGACACCTCCTCTTGCTTGCCCCTTGAATAGGACCCCACTAAGGAGCACCAGGAATTGTCTCCCACACTATCACTAACCGTTAACTGGGGATCTCCCATCCACTGCCACCAACCTCATAGCACCTCCCATTTCTACCTCCTTCCCAAGATCCACTAACCTGCCTGTCCAGGTAGACCCATTGTTTCTGCTAGTTCCTGATCCACTGGACATATCTTCATACCTCAACTCAGTTTTATCCCCCTGGTTCAGTCCCTTCCCTACCTACATCCATGAGACTTCCCACACTCTTGATCTTTTCAATGAGTTCAAGTTCCCTGGCTCCAATCACCTCATTTTCACTATGGATATCCAGTCCCCATACACCTCCATCCTCCACCAGGAAGGCCTCAAAGCTCTCCATTTCTTTCTGGACACTAGACCCAACCAGTTCCCCTCCAACACCACTCCCCTCCATCCGGTGGAACTGGTCCTCACTCTCAATAATTATTCTTTCATCTCCTCCCACTTCCTTGAAATGAAAGGTGTAGCTATATACGCCATGCCTGCCTTTTTGTTGGCTATGTGGAACAGTCCATATTCTAAGCCTATGCTTGTATCACTCTGCAACTTTTCCTGTGCTATGTTGATGACTGCATTGGTGCTGCTTCCTGTACATGAGGAGCTCGTCGACTTCATCAACTTTGCCTCCAACTTCCACCCTGCCCTCAAATTTACCTGGTCCATTTCTGACACCTCCTTACCCTATCTCAACCTCTCTGTCTCTGTATCTGGAGGCAGCTTATCTACAGATGTCTTTTAGAAATCCACTGACATTCACAGCGACCTGGACTACACTTCTTCACACCCTGTTACTTGTAAAAATGCTCCTTCTCTCAATTCCTCCGTCTCCACTTCATCTGCTGTCAGGATGAGGCTTTTCATTCCAGAACTAAGGGGATGTTCTCCTTGTTCAAAGAAAGGATCTTCCCTTCCTCCACCATCATTGCTGCCCTCAGCCACATCTCTTCCATTTCATGCACGTCTGCTCTTACCCTATCCTCCTACCACTCTGCCAGGGATAGGGTTCCTCTTGTCCTCTCCTACCAGTTCACCAGCCTCCATGTCCAGAACTTAATTCTCCATAACTCCTGCCATCTTCAACAGGATCCCACCACCAAGCACATCTTCACACCACCCCCCCCCCACCACTTTCTGCTTTCCGCAGGTATCGCTCCCTATGTGACTTTCTTGTCCATGCATCCCTCCCCACTGATGTCCCTCCTGGCACTTATCCTTGTAAGTGGAACAAGTGCTGCACCTGCCCCTACACCTGCTCCCTCACTACCATTCATGTGCCCAAACAGTCCTTCCAGGTGAGGCGACACTTCACCTGTAGACTGTTGGGGTCATCTAGTGTATCAGGTGCTCCAGGTGTGGCCATCTACTGTATCAGGTTCCCCTGGTTTGGCCATCTACGGTATCAGGTGCTTCTGTATATCAGTGAGAGCCAATGTAGAACGGGAGACCACTTTGCCGAGCACCTACCCTCCGTCCACCAGAAACAGTGAGATCTTCCAGTGGCCACCCATTTTAATTCCACTTCCCATTCCCATTCTGAAATCTCAGTCTATGGACTCTGCTGTCGCGATGAGGCCACACTCAGGTTGGAGGAGCAACACCTTGTATTTCGTCTGTGTAGCGTGCAACCGGACGGTATGAACATCAATTTCTCGAGCTTCTAGTAGTGATTCCCCACCCACCCCACGACTCCTTCACCATTCCCCATTCCCATTTCCCTCTCTCACCTTATCTCCTTACCTGCCTTTCACCCCCTTCTGGTGCTCCTCCCGCTTCCCTTTCTTCCATGACTTTTTGTCCTCTGCTAACAGATTCCCCCTTCTCCAGCCCTCTATCTCTTTCACCAGTCGACTTTCCAGCTCATTACTTCATCCCTATCATTCTCTCCCTCTCCCCTCCCGGGTTAACTTGCACGCACTCCTTTGTACTTTTTCCTCCCCTGCCTGGCCGGCAGTATTGTGTGTGTGTGTTGCATCATACAGTGTGTGTTGCATCATACAAAATATGCGCAGATTTTCGATAAACCCGGAAGTCTTCATTCATCGCAGGCACGGAGGAATATGGAGCTCGCTGGGCATTTGCTTGTGATTTTACAATTAATTTTCGTCTGGCTGTCCACTTCGGTGTTTGTTGAAGGTGAGGAGCTGCCGTCGGTGGGGGCTGGATCTGGACCTTTCCCCTGTGAGCACCCGACTCCCTCCATCCGCCCTTATACCCGGTCCGAGCCGGTCTTCGGCTGCCTGAGAGGTTTGAATGGGGGAACTGGCTGGTTAGGGAGGCTCGTTTTGGGAGATCGGTGGGGGAAAGAGAGGGGTGGGGGGGTTTCGAGTTTTGGATGGAGGATCTCCTCCCCGCCCGCTGTCTTTAGAGGCCTTCAGATATTGCAACATAATTCAGCTCGTCAAGGCTGCTCCGCATTCGATCATGGCTGATTTATTATCTCTCTCGTCCCCGTTCTCCTGCCTGGTCCCCGCAACCGATTAATCTAGAACCTGTCAGCTTTCATATCACGGGCATACGTCCTGAAATGTGTCCGTATGAAAATCTGATGGCGGTGGCGGAGAAGCTGCTTCTAAAACGTGGAGTGTGTGTACCTCCTCCTTGATGAGAAGAGATGACATGCTCGAGGAACTGAGCAGGGTCCTGATGAAGGGTCTCGGCCTGTCCTAAAACGTCAACTCTGAATTCCTGTCCACAGATCCCCTCTGAACTGCTGAGTTCCTCCGGCATTTTGTGTGTGTTACTCTCGATATTAGGGACGAAAGTGTACGGGTTTGCTGACATTGAGTGAGCGATCATTCCCCCTTCTCATCACTCCCACAGGGCAGGAGATACAGGAGCCTTGGGTCCCACACGACCAGGTTCAGAAACAGTCATTTCCCCACAACCAGTAGTCTCCTGAACTAGCGTGGATAACTTAATTCACCACGACTCTCAGGGGCTCTTTACAATTCTTGTTCTCAGTATTGTTTTTTTTAATTGCTTCTCTTGTTTTGCACATTGGTTGGTTGTCAGTTTTTGGCTGTTTATGCATAGTTTTTCATCAATTTCTATTGTATTTCTCTCTTTTCTATGAATGCAAGAAAATGTACCTCAAGTTATAGAACATAGAACATAGAATAGTACAGCACAGTACAGGCCCTTCGGCCCACAATGTTGTGCCGACCCTCAAACCCTGCCTTCCATATAAGCCCCCACCTTAAATTCCTCCATATACCTATCTAGTAGTCTCTTAAACTTCACTAGTGTATCTGCCTCCACCACTGACTCAGGCGGTGCATTCCATGCACCAACCACTCTCTGAGTAAAAAACCTTCCTCTAATATCCCCCTTGAACATCCCACCCCTTACCTTAAAGCCATGTCCTCTTGTATTGAGTAGTAGTGCCCTGGGGAAGAGGCGCTGGCTATCCACTCTATCTATTCCTCTTACTATCTTGTACACCTCTATCATGTCTCCTCTCATCCTCCTCCTCTCCAAAGAGTAAAGGCCTAGCTCCCTTAATCTCTGATCATGATGCATACTCTGTAAACCAGGCAGCATCCTGGTAAATCTCCTCTGTACCCTTTCCAATGCTTCCACATCTTTCCAAGAGTGAGGTGACCAGAAATGGACACAGTACTCCAAGCAACAGGAATTCTGCAGATGCTGGAAATGCAAGCAACACACATCAAAGTTGCTGGTGAACGCAGCAGGCCAGGCAGCATCTCTAGGAAGAGGTACAGTCGACGTTTCAGGCCGAGACTCTTCGTCAGGACTAACTGAAGGAAGAGTTAGTAACAGATTTGAAAGTGGGAGGGGGAGGGGGAGATCCAAAATGATAGGAGAAGACAGGAGGGGGAGGGATGGAGCCAAGAGCTGGACAGGTGATTGGCAAAGGGGATATGAGAGGATCATGGCACAGGAGGCCCAGGGAGAAAGACAAAGTGGGGGGGGGAACCCAGAGGATGGGCAAGGGGTATAGTCAGAGGGACAGTGGGAGAAAAAGGAGAGTGAGAGAAAGAATGTGTGTATAAAAATAAATAACGGATGGGGTACGAGGGGGAGGTGGGGCATTAGCGGAAGTTAGAGAAGTCGATGTTCATGCCATCAGGTTGGAGGCTACCCAGACGGAATATAAGGTGTTGTTCCTCCAACCTGAGTGTGGCTTCATCTTTACAGTAGAGGAGGCCATGGATAGACATGTCAGAATGGGAATGGGATGTGGAATTAAAATGTGTGGCCACTGGGAGATCCTGCTTTCTCTAGCGGACAGAGCATAGGTATTCAGCAAAGCGGTCTCCCAGTCTGCATTGGGTCTCGCCAATATATAGAAGGCCACATCGGGAGCACCGGACGCAGTATATGACCCCAGCCGACTCACAGGTGAAGTGTCGCCTCAACTGGAAGGACTGTCTGGGGCCCTGAATGGTGGTAAGGGAGGAAGTGTAAGGGCATGTGTAACACTTGCTCCGCTTACAAGGATAAGTGCCAGGAGGGAGATCAGTGGGGAGGGATGGGGGGGTTCAAATGGACAAGGGAGTCGTGTAGGGAGTGATCCCTGCAGAAAGTGGAGGGGGGGAGGGAAAGATATGCTTAGTGGTGGGATCCCATAGAAACATAGAAAATAGGTACAGGAGTAGGCCATTCTGCCCTTCGAGCCTGCACCGCCATTCAGTATGATCATGGCTGATCATCCGACTCAGAACCTTGTACCAGCCTTCCCTCCATACTCCCTGATCCCTTTAGCCACAAGGGCCATATCTAACTGCCTCTTAAATATAGCCAATGAACTGGCCTCAACTGTTTCCTGTGGCAGAGAATTCCACAGATTCACCACTCTCTGTGTGAAGAAGTTTTTTCTCATCTCGGTCCAAAAAGGCTTCCCCTTTATCCTCAAACTGTGACCCCTCGTTCTGGACTTCCCCAACATCGGGAACAATCTTCCTGCATCTAGCCTGTCCAATCCCTTTAGGATTTTATACGTTGCAATCAGATCCCCCCTCAATCTTCTAAATTCCAACGAGTATAAGCCTAGTTCATCCAGTCTTTCATCATATGAAAGTCCTGCCATCCCAGGAATCAATCTGGTGAACCTTCTTTGTACTCCCTCTATGGCAAGGATGTCTTTCCTCAGATTAGGGGACCAAAACTGCACACAATACTCCAGGTGTGGTCTCACCAAGGCCTTGTACAACTGCAGTAGTACCTCCCTGCTCCTGTACTCGAATCCTCTTGCTATAAATGCCAGCATACCATTTGCTTTTTCACCGCCTGCTGTACCTGCATGCCCACTTTCAATGACTGGTGTATAATGACACCCAGGTCTCGTTGCATCTCCCCTTTCCCTAATGGGTCACCATTCAGATAATAATCTGTTTTCCTATTTTTGCCACCAAAGTGGATAACCTCACATTTATCCACATTAAATTGCAGCTGCCATGAATTTGCCCAATCACCTAAACTATCCAAGTCACCCTGCATCCTCTTAGCATCCTCCTCACAGCTAACACTGCCGCCCAGCTTCGTGTCATCCGCAAACTTGGAGATGCTGCAATTAATTCCCTCATCCAAGTCATTAATATATATTGCAAACAACTGGGGTCCCAGCACTGAGCCTTGCGGTATCCCACTAGTCACTGCCTGCCATTCTGAAAGGGTCCCGTTTATTCCCACTCTTTGCTTCCTGTCTGCCAACCAATTCTCTATCCACATCAATACCTTACCCCCAATACCGTGTGCTTCAAGTTTGCACACTAATCTCCTGTGTGGGACCTTGTCAAAAGCCTTTTGAAAATCCAAATATACCACATCCACTGGTTCTTCCTTATCCACTCTACTAGTTACATCCTCAAAAAATTCAATGACATTCGTCAGACATGATTTTCCTTTCACAAATCCATGCTGACTTTGTCCGATCATTTCACCACTTTCCAAATGTGCTGTTATCACATCCTTGATAACTGCCTCTAGCAGTTTCCCCACCACCGATGTTAGGCTAACCGGTCTATAATTCCCTGGTTTCTCTCTCCCTCCTGTTTTAAAAAGTTGGGTTACATTAGCCACCTCCCAATCCTCAGGAACTAGTCCAGAATCTAAAGAGTTTTGAAAAATTATCACTCATGCATCCACTATTTCTTGGGCTACTTCCTTAAGCACTCTGGGATGCAGACTATCTGGCCCTGGGGATTTATCTGCCTTTAATCCCTTCAATTTACCTAACACCACTTCCCTACTAACATGTATTTCCCTCAGATCCTCCATCTCACTGGGCCCTCTGTCCCCTACTATTTCTGGAAGATTATTTATGTCCTCCTTAGTGAAGACAGAACCGAAGTAATTATTCAATTGGTCTGCCGTGTCCTTGCTCCCCATAATCAATTCACCTGTTTCTGCCTGTAGGGGACCTACATTTGTCTTAACCAATCTTTTTCTTTTCACATATCTATAATAGCTTTTACAGTCGGTTTTTATGTTCCCTGCCAGTTTTCTCTCATAATCTTTTCTCCCCTTCCTAGTTAAGCCCTTTGTCCTCCTCTGCTGAACTCTGAATTTCTCCCAGTCCTCAGGTGAGCCACTTTTTCTGGCTAATTTGTATGCTTCTTCTTTGGAACTGATACTATCCCTAATTTCCCTTGTCAGCCACGGGTGCACTACCTTCCTTGATTTATTCTTTTGCCAAACTGGGATGAACAATTGTTGTAGTTCATCCATGTGATCTTTAAATGCTTGCCATTGCATATCCACCGTCAACCCTTTAAGTGTCATTTGCCAGTCTATCTTAGCTAATTCACGTCTCATACCTTCAAAGTTACCCCTCTTTAAGTTCAGAACCTTTGTTTCTGAATTAACTATGTCACTCTCCATCTTAATGAAGAATTCCACCATATTATTGTGGTGGTGGCGGAAGTTACGGAGAATAATATGTTGGACCCGAAGGCTGGTGGGGTGGTAGGTGAGGACCAGGGGAACCCCATTCCTAGTGGGGTGGCGGGAGGATGGAGTGAGAGCAGATGTAGGTGAAATGGGGGAGATGCGTTTGAGAGCAGAGTTGATTGTGGAGGAAGGGAAGCCCCTTTCTTTAAAAAAGGAGGACATCTCCCTCGTCCTGGAATGAAAAGCCTCATCCTGAGAGCAGATGCGGCGGAGACGGAGGAATTGCAAGAAGGGGATGGCATTTTTGTAAGAAACAGGGTGAGAAGAGGAATAGTCTAGATAGCTGTGAGAGTCAGTAGGCTTATAGTAGACATCAGTGGATAAGCTGTCTCCAGAGACAGAGACAGAAAGATCTAGGAAGGGGAGGCAGGTGTCGGAAATGGACCAGATGAACTTGAGGGCAGGGTGAAAGTTGGAGGCAAAGTTAATAAAGTCAACGACAGTTCCCCTCTACCATCACTCTGCTCCGTCTAGCGGAATTAGTCTTTACGCTTAATAATTTCTCCTTTGGCTCCTCCCACTTCCTCCAAACTAAAGGTGTAGCTATGGGCACCCGTATGGGTCCTAGCTATGCCTGCTTTTTTGTTGGCTTTGTGGAACAATCTACGTTCCGTGCCTATTCTGGTATCTGTCCCCCACCTTTCCTTCGCTACATCGACGACCGCATTGGCGCTGCTTCTCGCACGCATGCTGAGCTCGTTGACTTTATTAACTTTGCCTCCAACTTTCACCCTGCCCTTAAGTTTACATGGTCCATTTCCAACACCTCCCTCCTCTTTCTTGATCTTTCTGTCTCTGCCTCTGGAGACAGCTTATCCACTGATGTCTACTATAAGCCTACTGACTCTCACAGCTATCTGGACTATTCCTCTTCTCACCCTGTTTCTTGCAAAAATGCCATCCCCTTCTTGCAATTCCTCCGTCTCCGCCGCATCTGCTCTCAGGATGAGGCTTTTCATTCCAGGACGAGGGAGATGTCCTCCTTTTTTAAAGAAAGGGGCTTCCCTTCCTTCACTATCAACTCTGCTCTTAAACGCATCTCCCCCATTTCACGTACATCTGCTCTCACTCTATCCTCCCGCCACCCCACTAGGAATAGGGCTCCCCTGGTCCTCACCTACCACCCCACCAGCCTCCGGGTCCAACATATTATTCTCCGTATTTTCCGCCACCTCCAGTGGGATCCCACCACTAAGTACATCTTTCCCTCCCCCCACTCTCTGCTTTCAGCAGGGATCGCTCCCTATGCGACTCCCTTGTCCATTCGTCCCCCCATCCCTTCCTAATGATCTCCCTCCTGGCACTTATTCTTGTAAGCGGAACAAGTGCTACACATGCCCTTACACTTCCTCCCTTACCACCATTCAGAGCCCCAGACAGTCCTTCCAGGTGAGGCGACACTTCACCTGTGAGTCGGCTGGGGTCATATACTGCGTCCGGTGCTCTCGATGTGGCCTTCTATATATTGGCGAGACCCGACGCAGACTGGGAGACCGCTTTGCTGAACACCTACGCTCTGTCCGCCAGAGAAAGCAGGATCTCCCAGTGGCCACACATTTTAATTCCACATCCCATTCCCATTCTGACATGTCTATCCACGGCCTCCTCTACTGTAAAGATGAAGCCACACTCAGGTTGGAGGAACAACACCTTATATTCCGTCTGGGTAGCCTCCAACTTGATGGCATGAACATCGACTTCTCTAACTTCCGCTAATGCCCCACCTCCCCCTCGTACCCCATCTGTTACTTATTTTTATACACACATTCTTTCTCTCTCTCCTTTTTCTCCCTCTGTCCCTCTGAATATAGCCCTTGCCCATCCTCTGGGTACCCCCCCCCCCTTTGTCTTTCTCTCTGGACCTCCTGTCCCATGATCCTCTCATATCCCCTTTGCCAATCACCTGTCCGCTCTTGGCTCCATCCCTCCCCCTCCTGTCTTCTCCTATCATTTTGGATCTCCCCCTCCCCCTCCCACTCCCACTTTCAAATCTCTTACTAATTCTTCCTTCAGTTAGTCCTGACGAAGAGTCTCGGCCTGAAACGTCGACTGTACCTCTTCCTAGAGATGCTGCCTGGCCTGCTGCGTTCACCAGCAACTTTGATGTGACAGTACTCTAAGTGTGGCCTAACCAGAGTTTTATAGAGCTGCATCATTACATCGCGACTCTTAAACTCTATCCCTCGACTTATGAAAGCTAACACCCCATAAGCTTTCTTAACTACCCTATCCACCAGTGAGGCAACTTTCAGGGATCTGTGGACATGTACCCCGAGATCCCTCTGCTCCTCCACACTACCAAGTATCCTGCCATTTACTTTGTACTCTGCCTTGGAGTTTGTCCTTCCAAAGTGTACCACCTCACACTTCTCTGGGTTGAACTCCATCTGCCACTTCTCAGCCCACTTCTGCATCCTATCAATGTCTCTCTGCAATCTTTGACAATCCTCTACACTATCCACAACACCACCAACCTTTGTGTCATCTGAAAACTTGCCAACCCACCCTTCTACCCCCAGATTCAGGTCGTTAATAAAAATCATGAAAAGTAGAGGTCCCAGAAGAGATCCTTGTGGGACACCACTAGTCACAATCTTCCAATCTGAATGTACTCCCTCCACCACCACCCTCTGCCTTCTGCAGGCAAGCCAATTCTGAATCCACCTGGCCAAGCTTCCCTGGATCCCATGCCTTCTAACTTTCTGAATAAGCCTACTGTGTGGATATACATTGATCACAAATTTACCTTGAACTTTGAAAAGACTGGACAGGGGCCCCCTTCTCTGTGTGTGTGTGTGTGTGTGTGTGTGTGTGTGTGAGAGAGAGAGAGACAGGCAGACAGAGATACCAGCCTGTAAGCCACTCCTGGTGATCTGTTATCTGACGTGTAAACTCACAACGCCCTGGATTAGATCCCAGCCTGCAACCCATTCCCAGGTATCTCTTACTCTATATATCCCCCAATCCCTTGGATTAGGTCTCAGCCTGTAACACACTCCTGGGGATCTGTTATTCTATATGTAAACCCACTGAACCCCTGGGTTAGATCCCAGCCTGTAACCCACTCCCAGTGATCTGTTACACGATATGCAGTGCCTAGAAACAGTGATAGTCACACTTTATTGATCCTGGGGGAAATTGGTTTTTGTTACAGTTGCTCCATAAATAATAAATAGTAACAGAACCATAAATAGTTAAATAGTAGTATGTAAATTATGCTAGTAAATTATGAAATAAGTCCAGGACCAGCCTATGGGCTCAGGTGTCTGACCCTCCAAGGGAGGAGTTGTAAAGTTTGACGGCCACAGGCAGGAATGACTTCCTATGACACTCTGTGCTGCATCTCGGTGGAATGAGTCTCTGGCTGAATGTACTCCTGTGCCCACCCAGTACATTATGTAGTGGATGGGAGACATTGACCAAGATGGCATGCAACTTAGACAGCATCCTCTTTTCAAACACCACCGTGAGAGAGTCCAGTTCCATCCCCACAACATCACTGGCCTTATGAATGAGTTTGTTGATTCTGTTGGTGTCTGCTACCCTCAGCCTGCTGCCCCAGCACACAACAGCAAACATGATAGCACTGGCCACCACAGGCTCGTAGAACATCCTCAGCATCGTCTGACAGATGTTAAAGGACCTCAGTCTCCTCAGGAAATAGAAATGCTCTGACCCTTCCTGTAGACAACCTCAGTGTTCTTTGACCAGTCCAGTTTATTGTCAATTCGTATCCCCAGGTATTTGTAATCCTCCACCATGTCCACACTGACCCCCTGGATGGAAACGGGTCACCAGTACCTTAGCTCTCCTCAGGTCTACCACCAGCTCCTTAGTCTTTTTCACATTAAGCTGCAGATAATTCTGCTCACACCATCTGACAAAGTTTCCTACCGTATCCCTGTACTCAGCTTCATCTCCCTTGCTGATGCATCCAACTATGGCAGAGTCTTCTGAAAACTTCTGAGGATGACAAGACTCTGTGCAGTAGTTGAAGTCCGAGGTGTAAATGGGGAAGAGAAAGGGAGACAAGACAGTCCCCTGTGGAGCCCCAGTACTGCTGATCACTCTGTCGGACACACACTGTTGCAAGCACACGTACAGTGGTCTGCCAGTCAGGTAATCAAGAATCCATGACACCAGGGAAGCATCTACCTGCATCGCTGTCAGCTTCTCCCCCAGCAGAGCAGGGCGGATGGTGTTAAACACACTGGAGAAGTCAAAAAACAAGAAGTATTCACTCCCCCATGGAAGTCTTCATGTTTTATTGTTTTACAACATTGAATCACAATGGATTTGAAAACGCAAACACGAGGAAATCTACAGATGCTGGAAATTCAAGCAACACACACAAAAAATGCTGATGAGCACAGCAGGCCAGGCAGCATCTATAGGAAGAGGTACAGTTGACATCAGGACAAAGGGTCTCAGCCTGAAATGTCTACTGTCGCTCTTCCTATAGATGCTGCCTGGCCTGCTGCGCTCACCAGCATTTTTTGTGTGTGTCACAATGGATTTAATTTGGCTTTTTTGACACTGATCAACAGAAAAAAGACTCTTTTGTGTCAAACTGAAAACAGATGTCTACAAGTGATTGAAATTAATTATAAATGTAATGCACAAAATAATTGATTGCATAATTACTAACCCCCTTCTAGTCAGCATTTAGAAAATGCACCTTTGGCTAGCAATTACAGCCTTGAGTATGTGTGGATAGGTCTCTATCAGTTGTGCACATCTGGACACTGCAATTTTCCCCATTCTTTTATTGTGCAAGCTCTGTCAGATTGCATGGGGATGGTGCATGAGCAGTCCTTTTCAAGTCCAGTCACAACTTCTCAATTGTATTGAGGTATGGACTCTGAATTGGCTACTCCAAGAAATTAAGTTTATTGTTTTTAAGCCATTCCTGTGTTCCTTTGGCTTTATGCTTGGGGCCATTGTCTTGCTGGAAAACAAATCCTCTCCCAAGTCACATTTCTCTTTCAGATTGCATCAGGTTTTCCTCAGGGATTCCCCTGTATTTTCCTGCATTTATTTTACCCTCTACCTTCATAAACTTCCAGGGCCTGCTGCAGTGAAGCACCTCTACAGCATGATGCAGCCACCACCATGCTTCATGTTAGGAATTATGTGTTTTTCATGATGTGTGGTGCTTGGCTTATGCCAAACATAGCATTTCATCTAATGGCCAAAAAGCTCAATTTTGGTTTCATCAGACCATAGAACCTTCTTGCAACCGACTTCGGAGTCTCCCACATGCCTTCTGACGAGCCAGCCAAGATTTCATGTCAGAATTGTTTTCAACAGTGGCTTTCTCTTTGCCTTTGTCCCATAAAGTTCCAACTGGTGAAGCATCTGCTGTTGTATCTGCAGCCCCACCTCAGTCACTGAAGCTTGTAACTCCTCCAGTGTTGTCATAGGTCTCGGTAGCCCCTTTCTTGCACAGTCACTCAGTTTTTGAGAATGGCCTGCTCTAGGCAGATCTACAGCTGTGGCATATTCTATCCATTTCTTGATAATTGACTTAACTGTACTCCAATGGTTATTCAGTGACTTGGAAATGTTCTTGTATCCATCTCCTGACTTGTGCTTTTCAATAACCTTTTTATGGAGTTGCTTGTAGTGTTCTTTTGTCTTTACGGTGTACTTTTTGCCAAGATACTGACCCACCAGCAATTGGACCTTCCAGATACAGGTGTATTTTTACTACAATCATATGAACCACCTTGACTGCACACAGTGATCTCCATTTAACTAATTATGTTTCTTCTAAAATCAATTGGCTGCATCAGTGATGATTTGCTGTGTCATATTAAAGGTAGGGGGGATGGTGAATACTTATGCAATCAATTATTTTGTGTTTTATATTTGCAATAAATTTAGATCACTTTGTCCAGATCTGTTTTCACTTTGACACAAAAGAGTCTTTTTCTGTTGATCAATGTCAAAAGAGCCAAGTTAAATCCACTGTGATTCAATGTTGTAAAACAATAAAACATGAAAATTTCTATGAGGGCTGAATACTTTTTATAGGCACTGTACCCCTGGATTAGACCCCAGGCTGTATCTCATTCCTTGGTATCCATGGGAGTGAGACAATCCAGGGACAGAGCCTGGGCCTTTCTTGTTTTGTGAATGGATATACTCACTACCTGACAGGAGAAGACTCGATGGGCTGAATGGTCTATTTCTCCAATTTCAGAAACTCTGAGACTGCCTGCTCAGCGTTGGGGTTTGTATTGTGTGCTGGGTATACAGTGGTGATTAATTTGTATCTGTTTTTTTTCCACAGATAATGTTATCAGAGAAAAAAATATAACTTATTCATCAAACTGCTGGTTGGATTTCAAACATTACAATATTTCCTGTAGTCATATAAATCTTTCCATTAATGTAAGTATCCTTCATAACCAATGGGTATTGAGGGTGGTGGGTGACGATGGTGTGTTAGGGGCGGTGCGAATCTTTCGGATCACTGCGTCCATCTTTGTTGATGCTCTCAGGAAGGATTTGACTGTGCTGGGAAGACTTGAGTCACAGAGGTATACAGCACCTCAGCAGGCTCTTCACCCCCAAATGGTCCATACTCAGAAAGCCTAAAGAGACCTGGCCTTGACAAGGAGGCATATGGGAGTGAGATGGATCAGCTGGTTGAGTGGTGTGGCAGCAACCACTTTGCATTCAACGTCAGTAAGACCAAAGAATTGGCTGTGGTCTTGCCGAGAGAGATGGTCCCATCTGCCTGCAATTAACCCATTGCCCTCTAAACCTCTCGCCTATCCATAAAGTTGTCCCAGTGGCTTTTAAATGTGTAAAATGGGTGGGTTGTTGGGTGGTGTGGCTTGTTGGGCCAAAAAGGACTGTTCTGCACTGTAGCTCTAAATACAAACGTTTGTAAGTAAATAAAGTTCCCCATCTTATACTACACGGGATGGGATAGATGGTTTGTCCCGATGGTATCATGAGGGATCGTTCAGAGCATGTGGGGGGAGGAGGGGAATGTGTACTAGCAAGTGGGCAGAGTTGATGTTGTTGAGAACTGTGTTGTCCCCTTCTCCTTACCACAACCCTTGCTTCCCTACCCGCGTCCTCACTCCTACAGGGCACAACAGTTGCTGAAGACAACAGCTTTGTTCCGCCCATAACCAAATTCTTTACGTCCGAGGGATTCAAGGTGGACGGCTGCCAAACCGTATTGGTGAGATGTTACAAGGTGAGAACCGCAGCAATCCAAGCTCCATCTCCCTCCTTCATCATTTCTCGCCATCTTCCTGCCCCTCTCCATTTCTTTTTCATTGTTTCCTTTCTTCCCTGCCACCCCTCTCTTGCCCTGGCCTTCCCCTCTACCACCCCGTCACTCCCTCTGCCTCTGTAACCCCCACCTACTCCCACTCCAACCCCCCCCCCCGGCGTTTGACCCCCTGCCCTGTCCCTTCGCTGTCTGCTCCCCCTCCCTCATCCCCGACCCTCTGGCATCCAGCTCTAACACACTACTGCGACCCTATAACCCCTTCCTTTACAATGCGCTGTGTCGAGCAGTTGTACCAATTCATATGTGAGTGATCCCTGCCACCCTGTCCCCTTTCTCTTACAGAACGGCATAGAGACGCATTATGTCACTCAAGGTCAGTCAGGTCTTCCTGTATTGCGATCAGCATTTAATAGTGGACAGCACATAGAACACAAATTATACTGGGTTCAAGGGAAAATTGGTTTATTATTATCGCAGGTTTCCAGGTTCAGTGAAAATCTTGTCTTGCACACTGTTCTTACAGATCAAATCATCACACAGTGCATTGAGGTAGAACAAGGGAAAACAAGAACAGAATGCAGAATGAAGTGTTACAGTTACAAAGAAAGTACAATAATGTACAGGCAGACAATAATGTGTAAGATCATATGACATAGGTTGTAAGGGCAGGAGCTCAATTTTGCACACTAGAGATCTATTAAAACAGCCAGATGACAGTGGGGTAGAAGTTGTCCTTGAGCCTGGTGGGATGTGCTTTCAGGCTTTTGTATCATCTGCCTGATGGGACAAGGGAGGAGAGAGAATGTCTGGGGTGGGTGGGGTTATCGATTCTGCAGGCTGCTTTACTGAGGCAGCGGGAACTGTACACTTAGGGAGGTGGGGAGGGAGATTTAACAGGGAGGTAGAGAGGACGGGGAAGTGAGGTCCATGGGACTTTGTCCCTGACAGGAACCAGTGGCCTGCGGCAGGTCACATGAGGTGGCATAAAATGCAGGGATATGTTTTGAGCAGCAGTGTCTTGTGATATCTGGAGGGTGTCCGGTGGAGGAGAGGGGGAGTAGGAGGGAGGAAAGGGGAGTCGATGAGGAAGGGTGAAATGCAGGGAGTAAGTGTGACTGTGTGATGGAGGGAGGGAAGGAGTGGGACAGAGGGAGTTGGGGAGAGTGGTGAAACAGAGAGAATGGGGTGGAGGGGAGAGAGATGGATGGAGGGGGTGGATGGAGAATGAGTGAGGTGATGGATGAAGATCAGGAGTGGGGAGAGAGGGATGGAGGTTGGATCCACCCCACTAACGTTACGGTTGCTGCTTTTTCCAGGGACAGAGGACGCCAGAAGTAATAACGGTGAGTGGATCACCGAGGGTGACCCTCCATTATCCCTCATTCCTTTCCCCCTACCCTCCTTCCTCACTCCCCTTGTTCACTCTTCCCCTCCATCATTCCAACCTCCCCATGTCATAAGGGGGGTGGCTGGGAACAGACCCAAGTGCAAGACACAGACACTGAAGTACTAGGGACAGGACTAGGATACAGGGTAAGGGCTAGGACATGGACACGAAAACCAGGAACCCGGAACAGGACTGGAGACAAGGGACTTGAGGCTTGGGGTCTTGAAGCTTAGTTTGGGGTGAGGATTGAGGCTTGGGGTCTTGAAGCTTGGTTTGGGGCGAGGATTGAGGCTTGGGATCTTGAAGCTCTTCCTGGGCAGGGCACGTATTTCCACCCGATGGAGGCAAGGGACAGGAAGAGACAGAACCCACCACAGGGTAACAGCAGTCTGGCCTGACTTACCCGACGGCGGCAAGGGACAGGAAGGGACAGAACCCACTGCAGGGTAACGGCAATCTGGACTGACTTACCGATGGAGGCAAGGGACAGAACCCACCGCAGAGTAACGGCAATGTGGCCTGGCTTACCCGCCGGAGGCAAGGGACAGGAAGGGAGCTAGGTTCAGGGTGGCTCCAAGACAAGACTTCAGGCGAGATGAGGCGAGAGTTACCAGCAAGACAAGGAAAGGCTTCAGGCAATGCAAGGTGAGACAAGAACTTCAGGCAAGGCGAGTGTTACTGGCAAGACAAGGTAAGGCTTCAGGCGAGAAAACAGAAGGCAGGGGAAGGGATACAAGGAGTAAGGACAAGAACAATCCAGCAGCCACACCCTGGTCTCTGGAGATATTTATGCAGCCAGCCCCAACGAGAATCAGCTGCCTCAATTAGTGCTCAACAGGAACAGAAACAGGGTAGACAGGAAAACCTGGAGCAAGGGTCGATGGACCGGACCGTGAACCAGAATGTGGACTTTACGGACGGGACCATGACACCCCAGTATGATCATTCTCTCTCTCTAATCCTCACTTGCTCCCTACCCTTTTCCTCATTTCTCATCCCCTCCTTTACTCGTCCCCCCTCCCATGTTCCTCCCTTCCTCCCACTATTTGTAGCCCATAATGATTGGTACAGTTATTATTGTCATGTATACCGAGATACAGAGAAAAGCTTGTCTTGCACACTTCATACAGATGAGATCATTACACAGGGCAACAAGGTAGAACAATAACAGAACGCAGAATAAAGTCTTACAGTTACAGAGAAAGTGCAGTGCAGGCAGACAAGGTGCCAGATGATAACGACATAGATTGTGAGGGCAGGAATCCAATTTCATACACTGGAGATCTATTGAATAGTCTGATAACAGTGGGGTAGAAGCTGTCCTTGAGCTCAGTGGGACAAGTTTTCGGTCTTTTATATCTTCTGCCTGATGGGAGAGGGGAGAAGAGAGAATGTTCAGTGTGAGGGGGGTCTCTGATTCTGCTGGCTGTTTTACCGAGGCAGCGGGAAGTGTAGACAGAGTCCATGGCAGAGAGGCTGGTTTCCATGATGTGCTGAGCTGTGGCAATTGTTTTTTTATTGTTAGATGTACCGAGATGCAGTGAAAATCTTGCACACTGTTCATACAGATTGCCACATACAGTTCAGATCATTACACAGTGCATTGAGGTAGAACAAGGGAAAACAATAACAGAATGCAGAATAAAGTGTAACAGTTACAGAGAAAGTGTGGTGCAGGCAGACAATGAACAAGATCATAACAGGATGAATTATGAGGTGCAGAGTCCATCTTGTCGTCCTAGGACACTGTTCAATAATCTGATAACAGCCGGGTAGAAGCTGTTCGTGAGCCTGGTGGTTGGTGCTTTCAGTCTTTCTTGTACCTGAGGGAGAAGGGACAGTGTCCAGTTGGGTGTAATGGTGGGAAGGGGATAGGAAGGGAGAGGGATGGGGGAGTGTGCGGAGATGGAGGGAAGAGCAGTAGGAAGTAGGCGAAAGGGAACTTAAGTTAATTTGAACTCGTTGTCCTGTGCACTGGTACAGTGGGCCTCCGATACAATGAAAGTCTGGCTTGCAGCAGCATCACCAGCAATGTAGATTTAGGCAACACACAGGCAACGAAGGCACAATCAGGGACCCGTTCCAGCTCAGATGGTGGTGGTGAATCTCAGCGCCACCTGGCGGTTGGCCGAGGAAGCAGGGAATGCAACTAAATTCTTTGCCAGAAAAAGTGTGATTAACAGTCATCGCAAACGATAGAATGTAACTTCTGTTTCGAGTCGGAGACAATTCACGGTGGCGGCCGTCACTGAGAGCGATTTAAGCGCCACAAAGGTTGAATAGAAGGCAAATCGAGGCTGCAGGGTCCGGACCCCGGAGCTAATTGAGAAGACTGAACCCAATGATTGGATATCGATCAAGGCGCTGTGCCAGATTGCTGGGTCAGGATATTGGGGCCCGAGGCAAGGTACAGGTTGGTTCAGATCATTGCTCCAGACATTTACTCGGCTCCGCACTGAATGATGGGTCTCGGACTCTCTTTGCGGATTTCAGTTCAGAACAGTACTTGCTTGCAGCTGTTGTTTGCATGATTTGTTTGTTCTTTTCTCTGCATGATGGGTGACAGTTCAAAATCCAAATAGTTAAAGTAGCTGTTCCTGAACCTGGTGGTGTGAGACTTCTTCCCGATGGTAGGTGTGGGAAGATGGCATGGCCGGGATGGTGGGTGATCTACATGGCATGGTAGCATAGTGGTTAGTGCAACACTTTACAGTACTAGCAACCCACGTTCAATTCCCACTGCTGCCTGTAAGGAGTTTGTATGTTCTCCCTGTGAACCCGTGGGTTTCCTCTGGGTGCTCTGGTTTCCTCCCACTTTCCAAAGACCTACCGGTTGGTCAATTAATTGGTGGTTAACTGTCCCATAATTGGGCTCGGATTAAATTGAGAGTTGCTGGGCGGCACGGCTCAAAGGACCAGAAGGGCCTGTTCCATGCTGTATCTCAATAAATAAATAAGTCAATAAACAATTTGCACTATGGGTGGGCAATTTCTTTTTGTTCTAATTGGGTTCTTGTAAAAATTGTAGACAATTTGTGTTTAACCACATGAGATTCTACAGAGGCTGGAAATCTTGAGCACAAAGTGCTGGAGGAACTCAGCAAGTCAACGTTTTAGGAACAGCTTTTCCTCCACCATCTGATTTTTGAATGCGCAATGAACCCATGAACATTACCTCTCTTTTTGCACTAGTTATTTAATTTGATTGTTACTGCAAATTATAGTTATAAATTTATTTATTACACTGTACTGCTGTCACAAATAGTCAGGTTTCATGACATGTGCCAGTGAAATGAAACCTGATTCTGTTTTCAAAGCTTGATGATTGGGGTTGTGCCAGTTGTTTCCGGACCACGTGGTTGAAGGGAAGTAGCTGTTCCTGAACCTGGTGCCGTGTGACCTCGGGTTTCTGTACCTCCTCCTTTGATGGGAGGTGTGAGAAGACAGCACATCATAAGGGAGAGATGCAGGGGCCACTGACAGTGTAATGTGGAGGACACAACTAATTTAGGGAGTGCTGGAGGGAGGTAGGGAAGAGTACGGGAGGGAGGGGTTGAAGTAAAGGGAGACTGGAGATACCCCACTAATGGTCATTTCACTGTTTCTGCTTGCAGAGAAGGAAGAGGGTGGAGACGGCAATAGTGAGTGATCCTCATCCTTCAATCTCTGCCTGCCTCTGTCACCTCTCGCTGTCTCATCCAGCACTCCCCGTCTCATCACTCTCTACTCCCTCCCTCCATTTCCCCTCGCTCGCCTGCCCCACCTTCATCTGTTCTCTCTTTCCATCTCTGCATCATCACTCATTTACACCAACCCTCATTCCTTATTTACCCCCTCCCTTATTGCTCCCTCACCCCCTCCAACCATCCCCCTGACATGTCACCCTTCCCTCCACACCTTCCTCGCCAACTCGCGGTGCCCCTCTGTCCACACATTCCTCGCCCCCTTGCGCTTCCCCTCTCTCAACATTTCCCTTGCCCCCACTCTCTCTCCTCCACTCCCCCCATCTGTCTCTCGCACCATCCCTCTTCACACCTTTGCCCCCTCTGTCTTTTCATTGCCACCCCATCCGTCCCTTGTACTACCCCTCTTTTCACATGCTCTCTCCATCCTTTGGATTACCCCTCTCTACACATCTCCCTTGCCTCCTCCGTCTCTCCCTCACCACGCTCATCCATCCCTTATGCGACCCCTCTTTCCACACCTCTCTCACCTCCTCTGCCCTTCTCATGTGCTATCCTTCAGTCCCTCCCTCAGGACAGAGGGGAACGAACCGAATGTGACTGACCTTGTTCCCTGCAGGAAATTGGATCATCGGGGTAGTTGTGGTAGTTGTGGTCATCCTGGTCTGTCTGCTCCCGGTATTCACAGTTTACTGCAGGTAAATCACAACCTCTCTCTTTGTCCCCCGCCCACTCTCAGCTGTTGCACTCCTTGGACATGCAGTGCCTGACTGTCTCTCTCTTTCTCCACACAGGAAGCTACATTGCCGGGATCAACACATTTTGCCCTTATGCTGTGAATCCCAAAGGAAGGTCCCCATCGAGGACCCTGCTGCAAAACGGAACCTTTGTGAATCCCAGGAAACCCTGCAGTCGGAGCAGCTGATGGACGAGACACCCAATTCCAGATGAACAACTGACCCCCAGCTGCATCCCCCCTCCCCCCCACCCAGCCGATCTCAGTTCAAGTGTTACATACCTCATGGGTATCTTGTGACTGTCTTATGACCTGATGTAATAGATTATCTGATGAGCATGATGTAATGGTCTTGTGGAGGTCACATGATGTAAGTTTCCCGCCAATGTGAGGTCAAATTCCTTGGTGTCCGCACTTCCGAGGAACTCACCTGGTCCCTGAGCTCCTCCATCCTGATCAAAAAGGCACAACAGCACCTTTATTTCCTGCACAGCACCAAGAAAGCTCACCTCTGTCCCAGGATACTGATGGACTTTTACCGCTGTACCATTGAGAGCATACTCACCAACTGCATCTCAGTGTGTTACGGCAATTGTCCTGGATCGGACCACAAAGCACTCCAGCGTGTGGTGAAAACTGCCCAGCGGATTATCAGCACCCAATTGCCCACCATTGAGAACATAAAGGCTGCCTGGGCAGGGCAAAAAGCATTATCAAGGATGCATCTCACCCTAACCATGGACTTTTTACTCTCCTCCCATGTGCTAGGCGCTACAGGAGCCTCCGCTCCCACACCAGCTGGCACAGGAAGAACTCCTTCCCTGTGACTGTGACACTGCTGAACCTCTCATCACAATACTAAGCAGCATTGCATCCATATTGTATTGTCTTAGTACTTTTATATTTATGTGCTGTAGCACTTACTTTTTATTCGCAGTTATTTTGTAAATAACTTTATGCTTTGCATTTCTGGTTAGATGCCTATTGCATTTTATTGGCTTTGTATCTGTACTTGGCACAATAACAATAAAGTTGAGTCTAATCTAATCTAAAAAGGATTCTGATTAGCTACACTGATTATGCATCGTAGAATCTTATAACACACAAAATGCTGGAGGAATTCAGCGGGTCAGGGAACTGTTAAAGAACAAAAACTAATCGAGAAAATAACTGGTATTCCCTTTATCTATTTGGTACACTATGCTGCTTAATTGAAGCAGGAGACTGCTGCCAAACAGTTTCTAACTAGTGTCAGCCACATACACTTACATGGCCGTTAGACACAACGCTGTTTGCATCAAGCAAACAGTTTTTAACTAGCACCTGTTGTGTGTTTCTGTTCAAAACACAGTTGTTTTCTTTGCTGTCAAAGTTTTGCGAGAGATAAGCAGTAAGACAATTCACAACTGTTTTGCTCACTGCAGTTTCAAGCATTCAGGCTTGGATATGCCAGAAATAGCCAGGAGTGAAAATGGAATGATTTTGCAACTTCAACAAGTTAAAGTACTACGAAGAAATTCAATGTATCAACAATCACTTTGAATGTTACAATGAAAGGGGAGGGGGATTGTTGCTCGCTGCCGCTCATGTGTGGGAGGGAGGGAGCTGGGGGGGGGACTTTGAGGTTCTTACATTTAACTGTTGTTCTTTGGGGCACCCTTCTGTTTTCGTGGATGTTTGTGAAGAAAAAGCATTTCAGGATGTATATTGTATACATTTCTCTGACATGAAATTGGACCTTTGAACCCTTGAAATGAAAATTTGGAGGATGCAATCATTGATATCATTGTATGAAGGCAGTCCATTATCTTTACTTTAAGAGCACCTGAGTGAATCGGGACTATGACGTCAGTCACAGGGTGTGGACTTAAACAGAGAAAGAGAGAGAGAAAGAACGAACCTGTTGGAACTTCAGGTTGTCACTGCTATGGTTTGGAACTCTTCGATGCCCAAAAGGTTGGGTTGATTATCGGCACACAGTGTGCAATGGATGTGTGACTGTCACTTCGTGTAATCCATATGTGTGGATTTGTTGGAGTATCCTGTGGTATCACCTGTGTTGGCCCTTACCTGGAATTGGGGTGTTATGTGGTAACTGCTTGTCATTTGGTGATATCTCCAGGTTGATTTTGGAATGACTCAATGGACAAAATCTTCGACGATTGTTATTTTGTTTACCCAGCATGGAACCTGTGATTCTTCATATCGCCCTCTCTCTACATACTTCTATGTGGATTACAAATCTCTCCCCTCACTTATTTTGTGGATTACTGAATTTTATTAACTGGCCACCTTAAGACTTTAAGAATTGTTCCTAAGCTTGATCGTTTGGGAGCTACATATACACACACATGTATACACATAACACAGTTAACTTCTATTTATTTCATTTGAGTTACTATATTTAAAGTAGATACTAATAAAGATAGTGGTTTTAACATTAAAACCTGACTCAGTGTATAATCTATTGCTGCTGGTACAAAACAGGCACGATAAAAGCTGTCCTTGAGCCTGCTGGTGTGCGCTTTCAGGCTTCTGTATCTTCTGCCGGATGGGAGAGTGGTGAAGGAAGAATGTCCAGGGAGAGTGGGGTCTTTGATTATGTTGGCTGCTTTACTGGGCAAGCAAGAAGTGTAGACAGAGACCATGGAGGGGAGGCTGATGTGCTGAGCTCTGCCCACAACTGTCTGCAGTTCTTTTGTGGTCCCAGTTAGAGCAGTTGCTCTACCAAGCCTTGATAGGATGCTTCCTGTGGCGCATGCCATCTGTACCAATCATTCCATTGCAACAGTGGACTACGGGAACACCACAGCAAATTGCAGAATAAAGTGTTACATTTAAAGAGAAAGTGCAGTGCATACAGACAATAAGGTGCAAGGGCAACAATGGAGTAGATGATGAGGTCAAAGTCACATACTCACAGTCCATTCAATAGTCTTATAACAACTCAGTAAAAGCTTTCCTTGAGCCTGACAAGTGGTTAACTTGTAATATAACTTCCTGACCCTTCAACTCAGTGCCTTGACAAATTAAGGCAAGCATTCCATATGCCTTCTCACCCCCCTTCAAAGTATGTGGCCTCTCTGTGTTGAAATCTATTGAACACATTCCAAAAATCTCAATACAGTGAATTCCAGTTAATTGGGACACATTGGGACCAGTACTTTTTGGCCCAATTAAACGGCTGCCGCATTTAGTTGAAGTTTCAGGGAAATAGTTAAAAAATGTATAAAAAAGATAAACCGAGTAACAGATTTTGTATTTAAATGAAATATAGAATAAGTTAAACACTGTTAATACTTCTACAGTACTATAAAACTATTAGTTCCTAATAACAATCAACAGAGGACTTCATCTGCGTTGCTTTCTTTTGATTGTAAATGAGTAAATTCAGGAGGAACACTGAGTGCAGATAACGGACTGCCTTCATACGATGATATCAATGATTGCATCCTCCAAATTTTCATTTCAAAGGTTTAAAGGTCCAATTTAATGTCAGAGAAATGTATACAATATACATCCTGAAATGCTTTTTCTTTGCAAACATCCACGAAAACAGAAGTGCCCCAAAGAATGACAGATTCATGTAAGAACCCCAAAGTCCCCCACCAGCAACCCTCCCTCCTGCGCATAAGTGGCAGTAAGCAACAATCCCCCTCCCCTTTCATTGTAACGTTCAAAGTGATTGTCGATACATAGAATTTCTTCATGGTATTTTAACTTGTTAAAGTTGCAAAATCATTTCATTTTCACTCCCGGCTGTTTCTGGCATATCCAAGCCTGAATGCTTGAAACTGCAGTGAGCAAAACAATTGTGAATTGTCTTACTGCTTATCTCTTGCAAAACTTTAACAGCAAATAAAAACAACTGAGTTTTGAACAGAAACACACAACGGGTGCTATTTAAAAACTGTTTGCTTGATGCAAACAGTGTTGTGTCTAATGGCCACGTAAGTGTATGTGGCTGACACTAGTTAGAAACTGTTTGGCAGCAGTCTCCTGCTTCAATTAAGCAGCATAGTGTACCAAATAAATAAAGGGAATACCGGCTATTTTCTCGATTAGTTTTTGTTCTTTAACAGTTGCTCCAAGTAAGTGGCTGCCCTGATGAACTAATGGCCCTGTTAACCAGAATCCACTGTATACCACATCTACTGTGTCACCTGACCAACCCTCCCCATCCTACCTTCATGAATAGATCAGACAAATATGTTGAATTCTTACTGACAATGCCTAACCCCTGAGTGTTCTTTTCTGCAGCTCATGATTAGAACATTCGATAGCCAAAGAAATTGCTTTCTTTCTTCTCGTGAATTTTCCCAACCCGACAACATTGAGAGACTCCTCTCTCTCCCTGGGTCCCTATAACACCTTCAGCTGCCTGCTTTACTGACAGGGAACCCTCTCATGATGGACTTTGGAGAGAGTTGATGTGAATTGCTGATGATATGGAGAGGAGTTACATGGAACGATGGGATCTCACATTGATGGGGCCCATCTGTTGATGCCCCAGGTGCTGTCCTGAAGAAAACTCTGGGAGAATTTCTGACATGAAATTATTTTGTTACATAAGTTTCTGTATCCAATGGAGTGAATTCCTTGTGCATTGTATCTTATATGATGTACGTATCAGATATGTTAACCCAAAATATTCTACTGGATACGGTATGTGGATAAAGGATCTATATATTATGGAATAGATTCAGTAGGCATTACATTTCATGTATTTATACAGGACACAATACGTGGTAGGTGAGTTTATTACTAATGGAGTAGATCTATTGGGCATTATTGCGATGTATAGATTTTTACTGTATTTGAATTGTGATGTTGTACCCTATCACTACAATCTGTTGGTGGGTTGTGGTGGGGTGTGGGCAGTTGATTGACGTGAAGAGTTGGGATGATAATCGGTGAAAAAGTGGCTGGCATGGACTTGATGGGCCGAATGTACTGTTCCAGTGTTACCTCTCTCCAGCAAAGAAATGAATTTAAGTAGGATTAGTGTAACTCGATGGCTGGGGTCATGCTGGACGTGATATGGCTTCACATTCAGGGATGTCATAAACACTTGGAGACACAGAAGGTTTGCCAGGATTATGGGTGACCTGACCCGTGGGTTGTCTGACCTTTCCCAAATTCTCCCCTACATTTTTAGAGTGCTTTTAAAAATATAGTAATAATAATATTGACTATTAATAATAATGTGTCACGGTGTGATTAATGAGTGAATACGGTGCATGTTCTGTTCTGGGCCATGTTTGGAGGGAATGTATGATGAAATTAAATGATTACGGCAGGTGTATGCAGGTCGGTGAAACTGGGTATTTCTAACGCAGAAGAATCCAGCTCCCAGGAAAGGAACCCATTAAAAACCTGGGGATTGCTTGTGGTGTGAAAATCAAACCCATCCAACAATTTTGGGGCTAATCCCTCAGATTGCAGATGATGTTTGTATGAGTTTCTATTTCAAGAGACAACACGGTGAAAGGCCCTTCCACTCCAACCTGTGAAATGATGCCTGGTTTTAAGCTGGAAGAGAGGCAGTTTTTATTATGGATGTTTTTTTTTCCAAAATTCTATTATATTTCTTTATTTTCCTCTGAGCACCAATAAGGAAATGAATCTCAGGGAATATTGAACACACATTTTGTTAATAAATTTATTTTGAATGAGCCCGTGTCACCCATTTGTACCCATGTGACCTATGAACCTACTGACCCATATATGTGTATCATAATATGATAGAATTCACCCTGCAGTTTGAAAGGAAGAAGCTAAAGTCAGATGTATCAGTATTACAGTGGAGTAAAGGGAATTACGGAGGCATGAGAGAGCGGAGCTGACCAACGTTGATTTAAAGGGGACACTGGCAGGGATGATGGCAGTAGAACAATGGCTGGAAAGGAGGTGCTGACATTGGAGAGGACTCAGAGGTGGCTTATGAAAAAGATTCCTGGAATGAAAGGCCTATCGTATGAGGAGCATTTGATGCTCCTTGCTCTGTGCTTGCTGGAACTTAGAAGAGTGAGGAAGGACCTCATTGATACCTACCGAATGTTGAAAGGCTTCAATAGAGTGGATGTGGAGAGGATGTTTCCTGTGGTGAAGTCTAGAACTAGAGGGCACAGCCTCAGAGTAGACGGACATCCATTTAGAATGGAAATGAGGAGGAATTTCTTTAGCCAGATGGCGGTGAATCCCTGGAATTTGTTGCCACAGATATCTGTGCGGGCCAGGTCACTGAGAGCATTTAAGGGAGAGGTTGATAAGTCAGGACGTGAAAGGTTATGAGGGAGAAGGCCGGAGAATGGGGTTGAGAGGGAAATAGATCAGCCATGATGAAATGCTGGAGCAAACTCGTTGGGCCGAATGGCCCAATTCTCCTATGTCTTATGGTCTTTGGAATGTGGGAGGACACCGGAGCACCCGGAGGGGAAACTCCTTACTGAAATTTGAACCAGTGTGACTCTAACCACTAGGATACTATGCTGCCCTTTAGTACGTATGCGTGTTTGGTAGCACACAACCCGTTGTGTTAACTTCGTTCTGTCTGACAGTCTGCTGCTGTAAAATCCAGTGGTGCCTTGTGGTGATTCTGTCATTAAACACAGATGATCACTCCACAGTCGGTCTGCTGTGTTCAGAGCCCAGCCTGGTGCAGGGGCTGAGGGAAGGGGGTCAAGTGGTTATTTAGGGACTTGTTGGCGGGGGGGGTCCACCATCTCCGGGCTGAATTCTCTCACTTTCCCACATTCCCTACCGCCCTTCCCTCCCGGAGTTCCCTGCTCCTCTTTTCACCTCCTCAGTTGCTTCGTTCCCCCATCCCCTCTCTCTACACTCCCCATATCCCAACTACAACTTTTACATGCTCTTCATCTTGCTCTTCCCTCTCTACATTCTCCTATCATGAGTGACCGCCTTCAAACAGAGGGACTCCATCCATCAGCCTCAGACACGGAAGGGCTCTTGCACCGCTGTCACCTGCCACCCAACAGGAGGGCACAATAGACCATAAACTCACTGGGACGAGCCACGCATCTCCTGGCAGTCTCAGTTCCTGGGCATCGGCATCTCGGAGAACCTACCCTGAGCTCAGCACGCCGAGGCAGTCACAAAGAAGAAACACCGCCAGCTCTACTTCAATAGGAATTTGAGAGATTTGGTATATCACCAAAGACCCTAGCAAATTTTGGAGTTCAATGCCAGTGTCAGGTGTCTCTGTATGTCTTCCCTGTTGGCTTTCTTCAGTTTCCTTCTGCAGATCAAAGATGCACCAGGTAGGTTAATCGGTCATTGTAAATTGTCCCGTGCATAGGTTAGGGTTAAATCAGGCTTGCTCTGGATTCCGGTCAAAGGGCCGGAAGGGCCTATTCCATGCAGTATGTCGAAATAAAATAAATAAAGAACTAAATAGATTACTGCAGATGTAGAGCGGAGAGTATTCTGCCTGGCTGCAAAGCCGCCTGGTTTGGAGGCTGCAATGCCCAGGATCACAAAAGGCTGCAGAGGGTCATAGACTTGGCCAGCTTCATCATGGGCACAATTCTCCCCACCATCGGGGACATCCTCAAGAGTTGCTGCCTCAGGAAAACTGCAGCTAGGATGCTCACCATCCAGGACATTGCCTTCTTCTTATTACTCCCTTCGGCGAGGAGGTACAGGTTCCTGAGGAAACAGACTCAATGATTGAAGAACAGCTGCGTCCCCTCTGCCACTGGATTTCCAAGTGGTCCTTGGCCCCAAGAACGATGTTGTGACTTTCTAGAACCAAACACACATGGAAGCTGTAACAGGGAAATGTAAACGTCTTTATTCAGGGGATCTTCATGGCAGAGAGTGAGTCCAGAAGAATCTCACTGTTTTATATTTTCTCAGTACAAAGATAATGCATGATTAAAGACATTGTGGGCTGAAGGGCCTGTTCCTGTGCTGTGCTGTTCTATGTTCTATACAGTTCTGGTCATGGCACTATAGGAAGGAGGTTGGAGAGGGCGTAGAAGAAATTTGCCAGGATGCTGCCTGGTTTACAGGGCATGTGCCACCATGAGAGGCTGGATGAACTTGTGTGTTGTCCTTGGAGTGGTGTAGGCTGAGGGGAGATCTGATAGTGGTCTATGAGATTATGAGATAGTGTAGACAGGGAGTAAGTGTTTCCCAGGATAGAAATGTCTAATACCTGAGGGCATGCATTGAAGGTGAGAGGGAGTAGGTTCAGAGGGGATGTGAGGGGTTATTTTTTTTACTCAGAACATGGTGAATGCCTGGAATGTGCTGCTTGGTATGGTGGTAGAGGCAAATGCTCACATAAGAGGACTTTAAGAGACATTTGGCTAGGCACATGAATGTGAGGAAGATGGAGGGATATGGACATGATCTAGGTTGGGGTGTTTTAAATGTACATTTTAGCTGGTCCAGCACAACACTGAAGGCTGTAGGGCCTGTTCCTGTGCTGTATTGTTCTATGTACTATGTACAATTTCAATTGCTGGAATCACCTACTTTAACATTTTAATACATTTGAACATAGTCAGGTAAATTTACAGAATTGACATGGTAGCATGTCTCAACTTGCAGAACCCCGTTTGATATCCAATGATGGCGTCTGTTCCAAACGCCCTTGAGGACAAACTCCAGACACCCAAAAAGATAACCCAAGAGAATCTGCAGATGCTGGAAATCCACACACACACACACACACACACACACACACACACACACACACACCCACACACACCCACACACACCCACACTCACACACACACACCCACACACACACACACACACACACACACACACACACACACACACACACACACACACACACACACACACACCCACCCCGCCAGGCAACATCTATGAAGAGAAATAAAAGTCGACTTTTCTGATGAAGGGTCTCAACCCAAAATGTCTACTATTTATTCCTCTCCATGGATGCTGCCTGACCTACCGAGGTCTGCCACCATTTTGTGTGCGTTATTCAAAATATGCACCTTTTGTCACAGTGTTGAGTATACAGTACAACTAACCAGAGGGTTAAATGGCAAAAAAAAAATCTCTTCTGACCTGTGCATTAAGTGACAGGGATACATCCTTAACAATATGCTAATACCAGGAACATTCATTTATTGTAATCACAAGACAGTCTGTAAATGCTGGAAATCTTGAGGAAGGGACACAAAATATCTCTCTCTTCTCTCTTTACTCCACTTCACACCCTGTCCCTCTCTCTTCTTCATGTCGCTCCTTCTTCCCCTCTGATACTCTCTCAGCACTCCCCTTCCTCACTCACTCCTCTCCCTCTGATCTCCCCTTCTGTCTCTCCCATTTTCTCCTCTACCCCTCCTCTCCCACACCTACTCACCTTCTCCTCCTCACTCTCTCGTCCTCTCCCTCCCCCTACTCCCTCCTCTTTCGCAATGGGAAATGCCTGGGCGGAAGGTATGCAGATCCTGAGATGCCCAGTCATCAAGACCACATCAGTGTATTCCAAAGGAAAGGTTATGAGGCAGTACGTTTGGCACCAGTTTGGCCGAAGGACGTTCAATGATTCCAGCTGCCTTAGGAGCTCCACTCGGTCTTTGCTGTCTGGGTTTACACCCGTAGCCTTCGACTCTCCCAAGGCAGGGTATTTAGCTGGGGATCTGGTTCACGAGCACCAGGGCGTGTCCACACGCCGGTGGGTCTTCCTGCTACGTGGGCAGGGGCCAGACCTCCTACCCGTCTTCCCGTAGTTCAGCCCGAGTCCGAAAGGAGTTCCTTTTCCGTGTGTCGCCAGCGAAGAGGCACTGCACGGGGCTTGCTGTTGGAGAAGTTACGTACTGGCAGGGAGAGACTTACGCACTCGTTTGTCCTTTTCAGAATACTGCTCGCCAGCGGTGGAAGCTGAACGTGAGAGTGACAAGCACTACCCACCAGACGCAACGCAACAATCATTGTGACACAAAACACACAGATAATAGTTAAATTAAATGAGCAGTACAAAAAAGTAGTCAGGTAGTGTTCATGGGTTCAATGTCCATTCAGAGCTCTGTGGGCAGAGGGGAAGAAGCTGTTCCTGAATCGTTGAATGTGTGTCTTCAGGCTCCTGTACCTCCTCCCTGATGAGAGGGCATGTCCTGGGCGATGGGGATCTTTAATGATGGATTTTTCCTTTTTGAGGCATCGCTCCTTGAAGGTGTCCTGGTTGGTGCGGAGGCTAGTGCTCATAATAAAGCTGACTGAGTTCACAACTTTCCCTCTGCTCCTCCTCCTTTTCCCCTTCTCCTGTCCCTCTTCTCCCCCCCCCACCCCAGTTCCTCTCCCACTCCTTATCTCCCTCATTACCCTCCCTGCCATTGAGGACATTTTCAAAAAAAAACTATGTCTCAATACACATGAGGCTGCTTACCAAGATAAGAGCCTGTGGTATTACAAGAAAGTTACTGGCATGGTTAGAGCATTGGCTGATTGGTAGGAGGCAGCGAGTGGGAATAAAAGGATCCTTTTTTGGTTCACTGCCAGTGGCTTGTGGTGTTCCACAGTGGTCAGTGATGGGGCCACTTCTGATTATGCTGTATATTAATGATCTAGATGATGGAATAGATGGCTTTGTTGCCAAGTTTGCAGATGATACAAAGATTGGTGGAGGGACAGGTAGTGGTGATAAAGTCCCACATAGGAGATTAGTGGGCAAAATTAAGGCACATGGTATTGGGGTCGGAGTACTGACATGGATTGAAAATTGGCTGGCTGACAGAAAACAAAGAGTAGCGATTAATGGGTCCCTTTCGGAATGGCAGGCGGTGACCAGTGGGGTACCGCAGTGTTCAGTGCTAGGACCGCAGCTGTTTACAATATATATTAATGATTTAGATGAGGGAATTAAAAGTAACATTAGCAAATTTGCTGATGACACAAAGCTGGGTGGCAGTGTGAAATGTGAGGAGGATGCTATGAGAATGCAGGGTGACTTGGACAGGCTGGGTGAGTGGGCAGATGCATGGCAGATGGAGTTTAATGTGGATAAATGTGAGGTTATCCACTTTGGCGGTAAGAACGGGAAGGCAGATTATTATCTAAATGGAGTCAAGTTAGGAAAAGGGGAAGCACAACGAGATCTAGGTGTTCTTGTACATCAGTCACTGAAAGCAAGCATGCAAGTACAGCAGGCAGTGAAGAAAGCTAATGGCATGCTGGCCTTCATAACAAGGGGAATTGAGTATGTAGCCCCCCTGGCCACCCTCAGGGTTGCTCGGCTCGCTGTCGTCTAGGGAAACAGCCTCGGCCCCGCCAAACTGGGTAATTCGTTTGTGTGGATGCTGTGTGAGGTACCCCACCCCGCCCAAATAACAGACAATACACCAGATGCAATTAAATGATTTACAGTTTATAGATATTACTAATTCTATGACATTAATATGCATTTGATACAGAGAGGAAAGTAATGGGAAAAAAAAAGGCGCCAACACTTATCAAAGTTCAATCTCTTCGTGCACAAAAACCGTTGGAGCTCAAGGACCTTCTTCTTCACCCTGCGACCCCTCGGACCACCTCGACCGGCCGCCTGGGACCAACAACGGTGGTCGATCAGACGCTCCACACGAGTCCGTCTCCGTCTCCTCGCCGAACGTCCCGCTCGGAGTCCGACCCCGTTAGCGGACTCACAGCACCTGGTCCATCCTCTGTCTCGCTCTCCCGCCTTCTGCCCCCAAACCCCCTCGCAAACAGTATCTTCAAATACACCAAAACCATAACAACTATCCCAATTGGTTAATAGCACCCTGTTATCACCCTCTAAACCACAACAAGCTGCTAGCACAAACTTTCTCAGCGTTAAAGCACAACAAAGCCGCATTCCCCAGATTAACATAACAAAAACGCCATTTTAATTAGCCTCCGCAGTAACATAAAAACCGAAACCCCCTTACACTCTCCCCCCACCAAATAAAGTCATGTGCAGCACGTCATCCTTCGAATCCGTATCCTTCCTCATTCCCTCGATCGATAGCTGCTGGTTAAACTGAAACATTTAGCCGGGGCTACCCCTTCAGCCTCCTGCAGTCGAGACGTCAGCTTCTTCGGGGACTCCTTCAACTCTCGCCACAGCCTCAGCAGTTCTGACTCAGGTTTCCTGGCCATCTCAATCTGGGACGCAGTTACCCCACCAGCTTCTTCCTCCCTGACCTGAAAAGCAGCAGTTAAAGGATGTTCAGCCTCCGGTTGTTTCTTCCTGAGGGCGTCTTCCAGGTCAACTTTCAGTTTTTCCACTTCATTTAAACTCGCGATAGTCATCTTCAGGTTCCTTTCAAGCGTCCGCCTCCTTTTTCCGAGATCTGTCCTCCATTTCTTTACCTCCTCGGGAGTGTAGTCAAACTCCCCTCCCTGGGCTGTCGGTTTTCTGTTGACCTTAGTCAGAACACTTCCTTGATCTTCCCCAACTTGTAAATCTTCCAATCTGTTCTGAATGGACGTCTTGAGTTTCTGCTGATCCCTTCGAAGGTGGGTCATTGTTTCTTCTCGCTGGATTAATTCGTCAGTATATGACCGCAGTGCGGTGCAAATCCCCTCTCTTCCCTGTGTCTCATTCATTTGACGACCTGGGTTTCCATCCCCCGGTCCACCACCGTCTGTCCCAACACCAGGAAGTTCAACTGGTATGTCGTGTCATTTTCCTCACATTGCACCAAACTCCTCCGGCCAAAAACTCCTTCACATTTGACACTTCGCTTCAGTCGCCCGGGCTCAGCCACTCGCCTCGCCTCATAATCCCCCCAGGCGAATCCAAGCTCTAGGCGGTCATCCACATACGTCAAAACTCCACACACCTTCACTTCCCCCATGGTTTTCCTCATCCCCCGCGGGAAGGATGCAGGGGCTCCGGATATGCCCTTGGGCACCTTTTCGGATCGGAAGAATCCTAGGGAACTAGTAAAGGCCATCTTCAGCTCAACAGCCGCACTCCTCAGGATCTGGCAACATCCACCCCTCAGATGCAGCATATTAAACCACGTCGCATCATCCACACACACGCTGCCTTCATCTTCCAAGCCGCCAGGGTCCAGTTGCCACGACCTCTCTCTCACTGAGGTGTCTTCAGCAGTCAACTCCCCTCCCTCGTGGTAGTTCGGAGCATCTACTAAGAGGGTCTCACCCTCAGCTACTTTCCCCAGGCCGTACCACCGCTGGGTCTCGTTTAAATTCGGTACCGGCTCAAGGCTGCTACACACGTCCTCAGAAGCAACTCGACACGCTGGGTGCCCAGACAATGCCCCCATGAACTCCAGGGTCAGTAACCAATCATCGTCTTCTGGATAACTACTGCCACTAGTACCCAAAGTCTCCGGTGCCCTTGCAGTTGTCAAGGGTAAATGTTTCAGACACCGGTTGTAAAACGAACTGTCCAACAACTTGACCTGTGCCCCGGGGTGAAGGATGGCTTTAGAATCACTTCCCTCTATCCATAACGTCACCCTGGGGCGTGGTCCCTCTAAGCCTTCAGGAATAGGGTCTTTTCCTTGCGGAAGTTCAGTGGTACATTGCTAGGAACGTGCTTCCCCAGAGACCGCAGGCCGTTCCCCCACTGGGCCTCCACTAAGTTTCCCGACACCTCTCTGATCAGCTGAACAACTGATCCCCTGAAATGATCCCCCTGGGACTACAAGCAATTTAGCCGCCCTCCTCGCCAGAGAAGGCACACTGAAAACTTTCCCCCCCTCTTTCAAACAACTGACAGCTGTCACTACGGTGTAAGTGAACCTGACAGCTCTAACACAGTCACCAGCCCACCTACTCAAACTTTCAACCAATCCCTGTCGCCCTCTCTCAACCAAGCACTGCCACTCATCTGACAACGGAGTTCCGCTCCGCCCACGTCTCGCATGCCTCCGCCCCTCTTGGGGTGGACACTATCCCAAACGCCAGGCGGAGCCTGTCAGAGCTAGAACATTTATTCGCAGACTCTACCTCCAAATCAGACCACTCTTTCCTCTCTCTCCCAACTGCATGGACAGCCCCGAGTGCCACCTCTAACTCGTCAATGCTAGTCTGAACTCGAACAAAGACCGCACCCGCAACGCATACTGCAATCAACAGCAAATAACCCACAGAGACACACATTACAGATTTAAACAGGGCACCCACACAGCATACCAACAGACTCAATCTCGGACAAAGCCCACACAATGTAGCCCCCCTGGCCACCCTCAGGGTCGCCCGGCTCGCTATCGTCTAGGGAAACAGCCTCGGCCCCGCCAAACTGGGTAATTCGTTTGTGTGGATGCTGTGTGAGGTACCCCACCCCGCCCAAATAACAGACAATACACCAGATGCAATTAAATGATTTACAGTTTATAGATATTACTAATTCTATGACATTAATATGCATTTGATACAGAGAGGAAAGTAATGGGAAAAAAAAGGCGCCAACACTTATCAAAGTTCAATCTCTTCGTGCGCAAAAACCGTTGGAGCTCAAGGACCTTCTTCTTCACCCTGCGACCCCTCGGACCACCTCGACCGGCCGCCTGGGACCAACAACGGTGGTCGACCAGACGCTTCACACGAGTCCGTCTCCGTCTCCTCGCCGAACGTCCCGCTCGGGGTCCGACCCCGTTAGCGGACTCACAGCACCTGGTCCATCCTCTGTCTCGCTCTCCCGCCTTCTGCCCCCAAACCCCCTCGCAAACAGTATCTTCAAATACACCAAAACCATAACAACTATCCCAATTGGTTAATAGCACCCTGTTATCACCCTCTAAACCACAACAAACTGCTAGCGCAAACTTTCTCAGCGTAAAAGCACAACAAAGCCGCATTCCCCAGATTAACATAACAAAAACGCCATTTTAATTAGCCTCCGCAGTAACATAAAAGTCGAAACCCACTTACAAGTATAAAAGGAAAGAGGTCCTTCTGCAGCTGTACAGGGCCCTGGTGAGACCACACCTGGAGTACTGTGGGCAGTTTTGGTCTCCAAATTTGAGGAAAGACATTCTTGCTATTGAGGGAGTGCAGCGTAGGTTCACACGGTTAATTCCCGGGATGGCGGGACTGTCATATGTCGAAAGATTGGAGCGACTGGGCTTGTATACTCTAGAATTTAGAAGGCTGAGAGGAGATCTTATTGAAACATATACTGATGGGTGAGTCCAGAACCAGAGGCCACAGTTTAAGAATTAGGGGTAGGCCATTTAGAACGGAGTTGGGGAAATTTTTTTTCACCCAGAGAGTGGTTGATATATGGAATGCTCTGCCCCAGAAGGCTGTGGAGGCCAAGTCTCTGGATGCTTTCAAAAAAGAGATAGATAGAGCTCTTAAAGTTAGCAGAATCAAAGGTTATGGGGATAAGGCAGGAACTGGATACTGATTGTGGATGATCAGCCATGATCACAGTGAATGGCAGTGCTGGCTCGAAGGGCCGAATGGCCTACTCCTGCATCTATTGTCTATTGTCTATTGTCTATAGAAACAGGTGGGATGCAGAAGGATTGAGACAGATTAGGAGAATGGGCAAATGAAATACAAATTTGGAAAATGCATGGTCATACATAATGTTAGCATTCATTTCAAGTGCTCTCAAACATAAGAGCAGGGATGTGATGCTGAGGCTTTACAAGGCAGTGGTGAGGCTTCACCTTGAGTATTGTGAACGGTTCTGGGCTCCTCATCTGAGAAAAGATGTGCTGGTATTGGAGAGGGTTCAGAGGAGGTTCATAAGGATGATTCCTTGAATGAAAGGCTTATCATACAAGGAACATTTGAAGGCTCTGGATCTGGACTCGCTGGAATCTAGAAGGATGAGGGGGAATCTCATTGAAACTTTTTGAATGTTGATAAGCCTGGACAGTAGATGTGCAAAAGATGTTTTCCAAGCTGGGGGAGTCTTGGACAAGACGGCAGAGGCTCAGGATAGATGGGCGTCCATTTAAAACATAGATGTGGTGAAATTTCTTTAGCCAAAGGCTGGCGAATTTGTGGAATTTGTTACACAGGCAGCTGTGGAGGCCAGGTCAATGGGTATGTTTGAGGCGGAGCTTGATAGCTTCTTGAATGGACACGGTATCAAAGGTTACGGGGAGAAGGCTGGGGAGTGGGGCTGAGGAGGGGAAAGAAGGGTCAGCCATGATTGAATGGTGGAGCAGACATTCATGGGCCAAATGGCCTAATTCTGCTCCTATGTCTTATGGTCTTATGGTCTAATGGTCTAAGAAGGTGGCATCCATCACAGAAGACTCAAACCATCCAGGGCATGCCCGCTTCTCGTTAACTACCATCAGGGAGGAGGTACGGGAGCCTAAACACCCACACTCAAACGCTTCAGGAAGACTTCATCCCATCCGCCGTCAGATTTTTGTGTGGACCCCGAACCCATGAACTCTACCTCACTGTTCCTCCTGGAACTACTAATTAATATTTATAACTTATAATGATTTTTATGTCTTGTACTGTACCGTTGCCACTAAAAGCAAATTTCACGACGTATGTCAGTGATAATAGGCCTGAAGCTTATTCTCTCTCTCTCTCATCTCTTAATCTCTCTCTCTCTCTCTCTCTCTCTCTCTCTCTCTAAAACTCGCTCTTAATCTCTCACTCTCAATCTCTCCCGCTCTCTGTTTTAGCAACATGTGCGCACTGAATGTAAGCCCGAAGCTATCCGAAGGATAGTAAACTACCAAATTCAGTTTGTTGTTCATTGTTTAAAAGAAATAAAATAATACACAATAAATAGCTTATTTCTCATATACTGGGCGTCAGCATGTAATAATATCAACCTTTTCACATGTTATTAACATTGTTTGAAATGGTCAAACATTACAAAGCTAGATGACAAAAGATCCAGATAGGTATTTTAACGCGTCTGTTTGCGATCGGAAGAACGCTTATTTGGTGCTTTCATTCTGCCTTCTCGACTTTTATATAGTGGAAGGCAGTGTTTTATTTTGATAGATATTCATCACAACAAAAGAATTTCACTTATCTGGGATGCAACGGCGCGGTACATCTTGACAGAAAAATGGCATATCCTGGCGTTAAAAAAGTATAGTCTTGGGCTTCGGGCTACACGTTTTCCACATCCCTGCATGGTGACAGCTGAGAATATGCAAGGCCTGCTACCAGCTGCAGAAAGATATATTACATGAAATGAAAGTAGATTAGGTGATGAAATCTTGTTAATTTGTTGAAACTTGAAATATAACTTTAATATGTTGAAATATACTTAACATGCCAACGAGGCTGAGGGTGACAACCTTTTATGCGCAGCTTAAATTCTTTTCTGCGCTAGTAGCAAAGGATGTGAACATTGCCCAACCTTTATCTCTCTCTCTCAAACAAGAGAAAATCTGCAGAAGCTGGAAATTGGAGCAACACACACAAAATGCTGGAGGAACTCAGCAAGCCAGGCAGTATCTAGGAAAAGAGTACAGTCGAAGGGTTTCGGCCCCAAACGTCGACTGTACTCTTTTCCTAGATGCTGCTTGGCTTGCTGAGTTCCTCCAGCATTTTGTGTGCGTTGTCCTCTCCCTCTCAATCTCTCTAAATCTTCCCCTTTCCCTCTTTCAACCTCTCTCCCACTCTCTCATTCTCTCTCTCTCTCTCTCACGCACACACATTCTCCGCTGGCTTGCCTTCCTGGGTCCCCCATTGTTCGTCTGTTTGCCTATTTTTCTCTCTTTGTCTCTCTCCCTCCCTCCTTCACTTTCTCTCTGTCTCTGACACTTGCTATCTATGTGTCTCTCTCTCTCTTTCTCTCTGCTTGTCTCTCTCATTTCCTTCTCTCTCTGCCTCTCTGTCTTCACAACCCCCCAGCCCCCCAACCCCACAGGCACCACCTGATCTGCCAAACATTCCCTCCCCTGTCTGGGTTATCGCCTAACCTCCAGCGCCCGGTTGTTTTGTCAGCGACTGTCTGTGGCTCTTGACGGGGGAGGGTCGGTGTGTTGGCGGACACTGCAAGTCTCCCAATGAAACGCCGCACGTTTGCGAAACCTATGCCCAAGGGGACGCTAAATCACTGTGAGCGAAGACTCCGCTAGCGACCGGGGAAGCTAAAGGTACTTGTCTTTTAGATTGCAAGAAGACCGTGCGAACGGGTCAGCACCTTTTGATCCTCTTTCTTAAAGCGCCGCGGAGTCCGCACCTGGGGATAAGGTGTTCAGTTCTGGTCTCCCAGCTGGACAGGTGCATCAAGAAGGCGGCATCCCCCACCATCCGGACATGCCCTCTCCTCATTACTACCATCCGAGATGAGGTACAGGAGACTACGTACTTACACTCAAAGCTTCTTCCCCACCGCCATCAGGTTTCTGAAAGTTTATGGTCCACTTATCCATGGAAGTTACCTGGCTGATCGTCTCTTGCACAATTAACACACTCCCGGAGACCCCTGTAGATATTAGCACACTCCCCTGTCCCCCTATAAATATTAACACAATCCCAGGGACCCTTGTAAAAATTAACATACTCCCTGCGTCCGAAGACCCCTGTAGATATTAACAAACTCCCCGGGACCCCTTCGTAAAGACTAACACATTTCCGGCACGCCTTTGGAAGGCACCCGGCGAAAATCCATGCATTCCACGCGGTGGTCGTACAGGGAGCGACGGCTCACTGAACGGCGCCGGAATCGAACTCCGAAACGCTCCGAGCTGTACTCACGAGGAATATCTGCAGATGCTGGAAATTCAAGCAACACACATCAAAGTTGCTGGTGAACGCAGCAGGCCAGGCAGCCTCTCTAGGAAGAGGTACAGTCGACGTCTCGGGCCGAAACGTCGACTGTGCCTCTTCCTAGAGATGCTGCCTGGCCTGCTGCGTTCACCAGCAACTTTGATGTGTGTTGCTTGAGCTGTACTCACATCGCGCTAACCGCTGCACTACCGTAGACCACCAGGTTCAGGTACAGTTATCACACGTCAACCATCAGGCTCTTGTACCGACGTGGGTAACTTCATTCACATCAGCTCTGATCTGATTCTACGACCTACAGACCCACCCTCGAGGGCTCTATACAACTCATGTTCTCAGTACAGAACGCTGGAGGAGCTCAGCAGGCTAAGCAGATCGAGGGTCTCGGCCTAAAACGTCGACTGTTTACCCTTTTCCAGAGATGCTGCTTGTTCCTCAGGCTCTTTGCTTCGATTTCCAGCATCTGCAGATTTTCTCGTCATTGTTTTTATTTCTACAGTTTGTCTTCTTTTGCACATTATTTAATTTTCAATATTTGTTTACGTATAGTTTTCCGTAAAATCCTATTGTATTTATTTTTTTTCCCTTGCTGGTAAGAAAATGTTTCTCAAGCTGTATATGGTACTTTGATTGAAAAAAATGACTTTGAACTTTGAACTAATGTATTTCAAAGAACAGTACTGAACGAGAACAGCCCATTCGGCCTATAAGCTGAACCAGTAAATTAATAATGGTATGGACTACTATACTAACATCTTCTGTCCACGCAGTTAAAGAATTTTGGTTCTGAGCCACGCCTCTGACGCGGACACCAGCAATTCAACATGATCGAGGGTTAATGGTTAAATTGAGACAGTTTAAGGCGGGCCTGATGTAGTGGGTGAGACACCGCGCCTTGCGGGAACAATCTCCCGGATTCCTGCGGCGGGCAGCGAGGCACCTCTGCAGCGGTGACAGAGGTTCCCACCTATTGCAGTCTCGGTCCGTGTGCTCTGGGAGTGGATCCGCCTCAGGTGTGAAAGGGACGGGGAATGTAGGACGTGGGGGGCGGGTGCGTTTCAGGGCGAGAAGGATGGGGTAGCGATGAAGGAGAGAGGGACCAGGAAGGGATGGAGGAGTGGGGTGAGGGTGAGAGCAGAGAGAGGGATGGAAGAGAGTGCAACGAGCGAAGGATGAGAGGAAGGGATGAGGGAGGGTGGGAGGGATAGGAAGAGAGGGATGATGGAGAGACAAGGAGGGAGGTGTGAGGGAGAGGGATGAGAAAGGGGGCAAAGAAGGGAGAGGAGATTCCAGAGAGTATTAAAGGAGGAATGAGCAAGAGAGAGATGGAGGAGCGTTGAGGGAGAGATGAGCGAGAGAGGAATGAGGAAAGGACGGACGAATGAGGGAGAAGGGGATAAAGGAGGAACGAAGAGGAGGTGGAGAGGGATGGAGGAGAGATGAGGGAGGGCCAGGACTCTCTCCAGCTGTCTGTATCTCGGTGCCTCGGGACGTGCGTGTGGGGGAGAGGAGGGGAAGCAGGAGAAATTGAGAAATTCCACTTTCACCCCGCCACACCCACCCTCTCTGCCCCTCCCCTCCGTTCTATCCCAGTTCTTCCTGGGCTGGGAGTTGTCAGTATCTCGGAGCGGCAGCTGGGAGCCTGTGTGAGGCAGAGACAAAGAGAGAGAGAGCGCATAGCCCGTGAGTGCACACATAACCTCCGACCCTCCGCTCACCCTCTCTTCCCACTCCCGATCTCCCCTCTCACTTACACTTTTCCCGACAGCTTCACACAGTCGCTTCTCTCCCTTCTGTCAAACCATCAAACTAAATTGCTCTGTCACACTGCGTCGATCTATCTCTTGCTCTCTCAAACATAAAAACTCTCTCTCTATTTCTCTCCCCATCTGAAACTCACCCATTCTGTCACACCCTCCATCTCTCAACCTAAATCTTTTCCCCCTCTCCCTCTATCAACTAACTTACTTTCTCCCTCGATCGCTGTCAAACTAAGCCCCACTCTTTTCCTCTATAAACCCCCTTGTCATAAATTCCCGTTTTCTCCCTATCCCCCTCTGTCACTCTCTCCCATTTCTCCCTATCACTCCCTGACACTCCTTTCCCTCAACCCTCACCATCGCACTCTTTTTTCTCTCTCTCTACCCTCTTCCGTGTTCCTCTGCCTGTGTCTCCCGCTCTTTCCTTTCCCCCTTCTCTCTTTTCCACTTTGACAAACTGTTATTTTTTTTCTCTCGCTGCCCCTATTTCTCTCTGCTCTCTCTATCAGTGTCTCTCTCTCTGTCCCCCATGTCTCTCCCCCTCTCTTCCTGCCCTTTCCGTTTCTCTCACCCATCTTACCCCATTACTCTCTGCCCCTCTGTCAGACCACAAACGTTCCCCGCTTCTCTCTCTGCATCAACGTCAAGCAGTCTCTGTCAAATGGCTTCTCAAACCCAATCTCGCTCTTTCCCTCCTTCTCTCTCTGTCAAACATCAAACCATCTCGCACACATTCGTTGTCCTTCTCCGTCCCTGCCATGTTAAACTAGGACCCCTCTCCTTTTCCCTGCCTAAAATACTCTATCATACATTCCCTCTGTCATAGTATCTATCTCTTCATCTTCCTGTCTCTCTGTGAAACAGTCTTTCTCTCTCTCTCTCTCGGCACACTTTAGCAAATGCCAAACTAAGCCAAACTCTGTCCCACTCTAAGTCTCTCCCCAGCTGTCGCATTTTCTTTCTCCCGCTGTCCACCCTGTGTGTGTCTCTCTTTCGCTCTTACACCCTCTCTTCTTTCACACTCTCCCTCCCTCCCGCCCATTGCCCCTTCTCCCTTTCCCTCTCGTCCGTCAGTCTCTCGAAGTGACAGTGGGACTAAAAGAGTTAATCCAATTGCAGTCTGCCCGACGTAACCAGGACAGTGGAGCTGGGAATGATGGGGTTAATCCAATTATGGTCCTGCCCAGTGTAACCAGAAGTAGTGGGGCTGGGGATGAAGGGGTTAATCTTGAACAATTTTGCCCGGTGTAAATCATGGACACTGAGCCGTGGAAACAAAAGGGTTAAGTCTGTTCACAACTCTCCATCTCTCTGGAACATAATTTTTTTATACTAGAATATAAAATAGTGGGAAGTTAGAGGTTTGGGAAACTTTGAAAATCCAACAGAAGGTAACTGAAAAAGCTATAAGGGGAGAAAAGATTGAATATGAAGGTAAGCTGGCCAACAATACCAAAGAGGATAGCAGAAGACCCCCCCCCCCCCCCCCAGCACCACCACCGAGGTGAACATAGAGAACAAAACAGAGAGTAGATATCGGACCTCTGGAAAATGGTAGTAATGGGTGGGGGAGGAGACAAAGAAATGGCGGATGAACTCTAAGTATTCTGCGTCAGCAGTGTGCCAGAAATTCGAGTGTCAGGGGGCAGAAGTGAGCGTAGTTGCTATTATTAAGGAGAAGATGCTTGGGAAGTTGAAAAGTCTGAAGGCAGATAAATCACCTGGATCGGATGGATTACAGCCTAGGGCTGCTGTAATCTTGGCTGGCAAATCAGTTGGCATTGTTAAAGGAAATAACAGGCAGGATAGACAACGGAGAGTTAGTAGATGTTGTTTACTTGGAGTTTCAGACGGAATTTGACAAGGTGCTGCACATGAGTCCGCTAAACAAAATAGCAGGCCATGGCATTACAGGAAAGGTACTACCGTGGATAGATGATTGGTTGACCGGCAGAAGTCAAAGATTGGGAATAAAAGGTCTTTTTTCTGGTTAGCTGCCAGTGACAAGTGGTGCTCCACAGGGGTTCGTGTTTGGACAGCTTCATTTTAGAGTTAAAGGGCAAAAGTTTAGGGGTAACATGAGGGGGGACTTCTTTACTCAGAGAGTGGTAGCTGTATGGAACGAGCTTCCAGCAGAAGTGGTTGAGGCAGGTTCGATGTTGTCGCTTAAAGTTAAATTGGATAGATATATGGACAGGAAAGGAATGGAGGGTTATGGGCTGAATGCAGGTCGGTGGAACTAGGTGAGAGTAAGAGTTCGGCACGGACTAGAAGGGCAAAGATGGCCTGTTTCCGTGCTGTAATTGTTATATCTGGTTATATTTTACGTTATGTTGTCAATGATCTGGATGAAGGAATTGACGGCTTTGCAGCGAAGTTTGTGGACTAATGGAAGTAAGTGCCTAGTCATGCACATCGGCAGAAGGAATAAAGGCACAGACTATTTTCGAGACGTCAAAGTTTACAGGGAAAAACCAGGAGAATAGGAAAATAACAATCAGGATAGACAAAAGAGTGTTAATAGATATTCTTCATTTGGATTTTCAGAAGGCCTTTGACAAAGTGCAGTCCGTGAGGCTGGTTAACAAGAGCCCATGGTCTGGCAGGAAAGGTACTATCTCAGAGGAAGATTGGCAGGAGACAACGAGTAAGAATAAAGGTGTAATTTTCTGGTTGTCTACTGGGGGACCGGGTGGTGTTCTGCAGGGGTCCGTGTTGGGACTGTCTTTTTCCACGTTATATGTCAATGATTTGGATGACGGAATTGATGGTTTTGCACCCAAGTAAGGGTGACGAAGGTTACGGACGCTCGCCAGGAGAATGTGGTTGAGAGGGATTATAAATCAGCCATGGTGTAATGGCGGACTAGACTCGATGGGCCGAACGGCCTAATTCTGTTCCTGTCTTATCGACTGTTGTTTGAGCCTGGATGTAATTTACGACCGACTATGACTAGAATATTAAAGCAAGGGTGTGATGTTGAGGTTTTATGAAGCACTGGTGAGGCCTCACTTGGAGTATTGTGAACAGTTTTGCGGCTCTTAACCAGCTTCTGTCGGGGTGTAATTTGTGATGGGGTTGTAGCTTGCATTAGTGTGTAATGCGACAGACTATAACGGAGGCGTAGCTTTTGTTCGGGTGAAACTTAAGACAGATTTGCTGTTGGTGTCCCGCCATAACTTACGACGCACTGTTGTTACTGTCGAGGTGTAATCAGCGACGGGTCACAGCGTGCGTCTGCATGTGGATTCTTAGCGGGACAGGGAAACACCTCACCTCTGTCTGCCTCTATAATCTGATCCCCTTCTCTCTCACCCCAGCAGGTTCCGAGAACCCCTGTCCACCTTACTCCCGATGGCTAGAGCTCCGGCAGGCTGCAGCCGGGACCTGAACTGGATCTACCACAGCCTGTGTAACCTGCAGGAAGGGTGGGGTATTCTGGTCGAGGCGCTAGCGGTGGCGGGGTTGGCGCTGGATGCCGGACTGACAGTGGCCCTTCTGACGCTGACGCACCACTCGCGGGGCCGCAGATCGGCTGCGTGGTGTAAGGGACTGACGCTACCGGCGTTGCGGGTGATGTTGGCGGCCGGCGCCTGGGGTTGCCTGGGGCTCAGCTTTGCTTTCGTGGTGAAGCCGCATGCCGACAACTGTGCGGCCCGGCGCTTCCTCCTCGGTGCCGTGCCCGCCCTCTGTTTCGCCAGCCTATGCGTCCAGGCAGGACTCCTGCTGCGGCGGGGCGGCGGCAAAACGTCCCCGCTTTGGCTGCTGGCCGCCTTCACTCTCTTCCTGGTGGAGTGTCTGATCAAGGCGGTGTGGTTGATCACGTCGACTGTCCGGGCGCGGCCACTGAAGTCCGTGCCAGGTCAGAACCCCTGTTCGGTGGCCAAGAGCGACCTCATGGGTTCTCTGGTCTATGTGATGGTGCTCTTGGCGACCGGGCTGGCTCTGTCGCTGGCCGCTCTCCTCAAGCGGCTCCGGCTGGGCCCCCGCCGGCGGTGGAGGGAGGCCGGCTATCTGCTGGTAGCCGCTGCCCTCTCTGCCGCCGTCTGGACCGTCTGCTTGGCCGCCTACCTGCGCGGCGAGCGCCGACCCTCCTGGATTCCCTACCGCGACGCCTGGGACGATTCGCCGCTCGCCGCCCTGTTACTGGCGAACGGCTGGGCGCTGCTGGCTGGCTGCCTTCTACCCTGGGTGCTGGAGGCGTGGAGGGCCCTGAGAAGAGGCGAGGAGGATGAGGACGAGACGGACAGCGAGGGGTGGGACAGCCTGGGCGTGTCCAGGGTCGGGTCGGTTTACAACAAGTCGTTCCAGCCCGAGGCAGGTAAGTGTCTCAGAGAGAGGGATAGAAGTTTTGGGGGAGGGGGCGTGGTTTGGAATTGAAAGAAGGGAATGGGACGGTGGGAGAGAGAGGAGGGAGAGATGGGGTTATGGGTGGGATAGGGGAGAGGTTATACAGAGTTAAGCAAAAGAGTTGATATGTGTGAAAGGGAAGAAAGAGGTCGGGAGGAGGAGTTAGATAAGTAGTGGAAGAGAAGGAAAGGGGAGCAGAAGGGGATAGGGAGGGAAAAAGATGGGAAGAAATGGGGAGAGAGGAAGGAGTTAGACGGGCAGGGAGAGTGAGAAGAGAGGACTAAAGGGAGAGAGGGGAGGGATTGAAATAGGAAGGTAAGAGTTGGAGAGGGGAAGTTTGGGGAGGAGTTAAATGGGAGGGATGGTTGGAGTCAGCAAGGAGGGATGTGTTGAGAGGGAGGGAGGGTCTGCAGGAGATAGAGGGGTGGGGAGTGAAAGCGAGTGTGTTTAGGGAGAGGAGGGTGAAGTCAGAGAGTGATTAGTCTGTTGATGGATGGTGGAACTAGAGACGGTTAGGAGAGAGAGAGAGATTGAGGAGATGGGTAGGGACTATGCGGATTAGAGGAGGTCTGTCGATGGATGCTGAGAGAGAGGGAGGGTGAAAGTGAAGGGAGCGGTGTTGGTTAGGTGAGAATCGGAGGGGAAGAGAGGTTTTGAGGAGTTGGGAAGGCTGTATTCAGAGATGGAGAGGTCAGGCGATGCATTGTGGGGTTGGAGAAAGAGAGAAGGATAGGGAGGTAGGGATGGTTTGAGGAGAGGGGAGAGGGTATGGTGTGAGAGATTGAGGTGAGGGCCGGAGAGGGAGAGGAGTTTTGAGGAGGAGAATGGAGAATACAGAACGGGGGATGTCTGTGGATGGATGGGGAGAGAGGAAGGTTATGTTGGAGAGAGAGAGAGGGGTATTGAGGAGAGGGGTGAGTGTATTTAGGGAGAGATTGAGGAGAGGGGAGGGAGTGGTGTTGTTGAGCTGAGCGTCGGAGAGGGAGAGAGGTTTTAAGACGGGTAGGGAGAGGCTCGTGAATGGATGATGGGATGTAGAGGGTGGGAGAGGGTTTTGTGTTGAGGAGAAGTGGGTGGGGAGGGAGATACTGTAGAATGAGATTGGTAGGTGAGGGTGGAGGTCGAGGGTGCGTTGTGCTCTGCAGATAAAGCAGGACCAAAGCCTGAAGCTGCTCTCTATCCTCCCACCTCCAGGGAAGTTGAAATCCCCTTTTGAGGATGTCGATCCGATGACGATGCTGAAGCTGGACTCCTTACCCCCGCGGCAGGAACAGCGGTTGTCCACCGTCTCTGTGAGTATCCCCATCCTCACTCTGCTGTCATCGGTCCTAGAATACCCTCCCCACACTCCTGAGAGGGCTACGGGGTCTTCAACACACCTCCATTGTCCTATCTATCTCTCCCGCTCCCCATCTACCTCTCCCTCTTCCTCCTGTCCCGCCCCCACTCTCCCTCCCCCATATCTCTCTCCCTCTCTGTGTACCTCCCTTCATAAATCCCGGTTACCCCTTTCAGTCACCCTCTCTCTTCTTTGCCTCCCCAGAACCCCCAGTACCGGACGCACTTCCAGTGAGCGAACCGGCGCCAGCACGTTCGGCCTCAGGATCCCGCTGCGCGCTGAAAGTCGGGAAAACGGAACCTGGAGGGACATTGGAATGTGTGGGAATAGGAGTGGTGGCTCGATATGGTTGGGGGGGGGTGCTGTTGTGTGATATCGTCCTTCAGTTACCTTGTCTCCTGTCTCTACCCACCAAGGCACACCAAGTCCTGCTGGGAGGGTGGGATGTGTTTTAAGAGCGATAGGTTTGCAAAGAGCCCACTTTATAATATTATAATACTTATAGGGGTTGCGTCATAATAAAATCTTCTGAAACACCGAGCCGTGTCCGTGGTTCACACTACAGTCGAATATAATCACTATAACAAAGTAAAGTAAAGGCATTTGTTAGTCTTGTGAGACCATGGAACTCTGCGCCTGGAAAGTCTTCACTCTCCAGGGCGCAGGCCTGGGCAAGGTTGTATGGAAGACCAGCAGTTGCCCATGCTGCAAGTCTCTCCTCTCCACGACACCAATGTTGTCCAAGAGAAGGGCATTAGGACCCATACAGCTTGGCACCGGTGTCGTCGCAGAGCAATGTGTGGTTAAGTGCCTTGCTCAAGGACACAACACGTTGCCTCGGCTGGGGCTCGAACTCACGACCTTCAGATCGCTAGTCCAATGCCTTAACCACTTGGCCACGTGCCTACATAAAGTACTGGGTGTTAATAGTTAAGAGATAATAGCATTTATTTTTTCACTCGTGGAGGTCAATGTCAAATTTACAGGTAGATGCAGCAATCCATGTGTGCATACGCAGCCCATCATGTTGCTTGCACCTTATTGTCTTTTTTCTTTGCAGCAGCAGTACAGTGCAATACATAAAATTTACTGCAGCACTCTGCAAAAGTCCTTGTCCTTCACCCACGGCTTAGCTTCTAACCTGGCGGAACCGTTTCTACTGACAGGAGAAGGGGCCAAGGCGGGTTACTGGCGCCTTAAAACCGGTCGCTTCGGGCAGATGGGGCTCATCAGCCGTGGTTGGCAGCTCCTACAGGAGAAGCAAACCTGATCGCAAACCTCGGCTGCCCTGCGGCTATACCCACTCACGGGGAAGGCTTCGGGAGTAAACCCCGAGGGAAAAATCCGGAGCAGGACTCCCTAACTACACTGAGTTCAATGCTGACTGGCAACTCCTGGGACGCTGCTGGCACCAAACTGTACCGGTCTCTGCCGTCCCTTTGGGTTCAGCAGTTGCGTGGAGAGGGCGAGCTTGCTCCATGTGCAACAGCTCGTTCTCCATATCGCGCTGCCCAGGCTTGTGTACCTGGACAATATCCATGGAGAACTCTGACCGACGGAAACCCTCACTCTTCATATTTATGTGTGTATGTATCTGCATATATGTATGTATATGTATATATATACATTGTAGGTACATTGAAAAACTGAGGAATGCACACAAAATGCTGAAGGATCTCAGCAGGTGAAACAGCATTTAAGATGTCTTGGGCCTAGAACCTTCATCAGACATGAAAGGAAGGGGAAAGAAGCCAGAATAAGAAAAAACTTAATAAGAAGAAACAAAGAAAAAAGAAGTGCGAATAATCCTTTCCAGTCGTGATACAGGGGCGCAGACCGGGGCGCCCAGCATCCAGCATTTTGTGCGTGTTGCTCTGGATTTCCAGATCTCCAGAAGTCCAGAATTCCTGTGCAGTGAAAAACCTACTCGCAGCAGCAGCACAGGAACACAGCATCAGATACACAACGTTCACAAGAAGAAAAATGTCCTAAATGTAAATTCTGCACGACTTATTTTTACAAGCTAGAACACAATCAGAATAAAAATAAAAAAAAAACTAAGTCCATTGCAGTGCAAAGTGTCACTGTACTGAGGTAGTGATTAGGGTTGTGTCGGTTCGTTCAAGAACCGAATGGTTGAGGGGAGTAACTGTTCCTGAGCCGAGTGGTGTGGGACTTCAGGTTTCTGCACCTCTTGTCCGAAGGAGCTGCGAAAATATGGCATGGCCCGGACGGTGGGAATCTATGACGTTACCTCCTTTAGGCAGCACCTCCTGCAGAGAGGCGAGGGAGCATAGGGCAAAAGTTGGCTGGATATGTGACGGGCCGAGGGATGAGGACGGGACGAGAGGGGGTGGGGGTTAGATCGATGGGAGTGCATGATACGCTGAGGGATGAGAAGCGGGAGGAGGCGCAGAGGGGGCGGGGTAGGTGAGCGATGAGGAAGGAGGGGAGGTGACGGGCAGGTGAAGGGAGGGTGAGAAAGAGAGGAGGTCAGAACGGGATGGGCAGGTGAGGAGACGGAGTGGGACGAACAGGCAGAGGAGAGGGGTAGTTGCGGGGTGGGGAGGGGGACAAGGAGGGGAGGAGGTGGCGCGTAGTTGATAGGGAAGTGGGGGGAGAGATCGGTGAGCGGGAAGAGTTAGAGCAGGAAATGGTGAGGGATGGGGGCGGGGTAGGGTTGGGAAGGAAGATGGCGGGTAAGGAGGGGAGCAGGAGAGGGTGAGGAGATAGTGAGTAGAGAGGTAGGTGAAGGGACCAGGAGCAGGGCGGAGATGAGGGGAGTGTAGGGATAGATGAGGGAGGAAGAGGGGAGATAGAAGGGGGGGAGGAGATGAGGTGGTGCAGGAAGAGGGGTGTGGTAAGTTAGAGAGAGGAGGGGGAAAAGAGGGGAGGGTTAACTGACGCGGGAGATGTGGAGGCGCAAATGATGGGGAGGAGGAGGAGGAGGGCGGGGGGGGGGCTGCTTCGTGACGTCAACAGGCCTCTGTTACCTACTCCGCTGACGTCAGCAGGAGCCCAAGGTGAGGATGGAGAGGGGGTTTAAAGTGTGGGAGCCCATCCTACCCCACCTCCTCGAGTCCAGGAACTCCCCCGAAGGATCGGCGGGCCACCTCGTTCGTCCAGCCGGCGGCAGCCAGAGAATGGGGCCGGGGCGGGAGGCGCCGAGCGTGACACCGGACGACAGAGGAATGTGGGGCAAGGAGAAGATGCTCTGGGCCTGGCTCTGGATACAAGACCACCTGAACCAGGGGCGCCTCTTCCTGCTGGTAGGAGACACAGTCTGGGGGACCGACTGTGGCACCGTCCCGTCCCGCGCACACCATTTGCGACATTGTCCCATTAGAAATAGAACGCCAGGCTCACTTCCCCCCGAACACAGACTTCTGGTTCCCCGTTACCCCCGGACACAGCATCTGGACCATTATCCCACAGTGAACACTCCGTCCGTAACACTGTCACAGTGCAGAAATACCGTCCCGTCGCGAACGGGCTGTTTCGGGCACTGTCTCATTTTAGACTGGCCACATGGAGCTTTGTAGTGTTGCAAACTCGCCGCACCAATAAGGCAATGAAACAGACCAACCACGATCGTCTCAAGGCTCTGCGGGGTATTACCATTACTAAAACAATATCAAAACAATTGCAACAGCAATAATAATATAAGTTCCAATACCACAATATCAATACCATTATCCATACCAATTCAATTTCCAGTACCAATGCTAATACCAATATCAATATCGACACTAATTCCAATACTAATACTATATCAATACTAATACGAATACCAATATCAATCAATACTAATATCAATACCAATTCAAATTCCAATCCAATACCAACACCAATTCCAATTCCATTTCAATACGAGTCGAATACCAATAATAACACCAATTCCAATACCAATATCTTGTTCCCCCGGGCAGGTGTCGTCGCTGATTATCTTCATCCTGGTGGCCCTCTATGGGTACCGGAGTGAGCGGCCGGGGGAGCACATCTGTATCTTCAATGGCAGGAACTTCATCTGCCGCCTCCTCTTCTTCTGTACCTTTGTGACGATGATCACCAACCTCACCTTCCTGTGCCTGGATCCCTACCTGCCACACATACAGGTTCCAAGGTACCTGCATCTCATCTGTCTGGCAGAGCTGGCGACAGCAGGTGAGGAGGCAGGAGGCTTCATGGGTGGCCCAGCTGAGGAAAGGCAAAGCAAATGGGTCTCAGGCAAAAAGTGAGGCACTCTCCATCTGGCCCATATTGCTGGGGTCAGACAGAGTGAGGCTCCTTCCGCATCACTCCATCACGCACTTCCAAGGTCAGACACAGAATGAAGCTCCCACTACACTGCCCCATCACACACTCCCAGGGTCAGACACAGAGTGAAGCCCCTTCTACACCATCCCATCAAGCACTCCTGGGGTCAGACACAGAGTGAAGCTCCCTCCACACTGTCCCATCACACACTCCCAGGGTCAGACAGAGTGATGCTTCCTCCACACCACCCCATCACACACTCCCGGGGTCAGGCACAGAATGAAGCCCCCTCCACACCGTCCCATCACACACTCCCGGGGTCAGACACAGTGTGAAACTCCCACTACACTGTCCCATCACACACTCCTGGGGTCAGATACAGAGTGAAACTCCCACTACACTGTCCCATCACACACTCCCGGGGTCAGACACAGAGTGAAGCTCCCACCACACTGTCTCATCACACACTCGCAGGGTCAGATACAAAGTGAAGCTCCCTCTACACTGTCCTATCATACACTCCCAGGGTCAGACACAGAATGAAGCCCCCTCTACACCGTTCCACCGCACACTCCCAGGGTCAGGCACAGAATGAAGCTCCCTCCACACTGTCCCATCACACACTCCTGGGGTCAGGCACAGAATGAAGCTCCCTCCACACTGTCCCATCACGCACTCCTGGGGTCGGGCACAGAATGAAGCTCCCTCCACACTGTCCCATCACACACTCCTGGGGTCAGGCACAGAATGAAGCTCCCTCCACACTGTCCCATCACACACTCCCAGGGTCAGGCACAGAATGAAGCTCCCTCCACACTGTCCCATCATGCACTCCCGGGGTCAGACACAGAATGAAGCTCCCTCCACACTGTCCCATCACACAGTCCTGGGGTCAGGCACAGAATGAAGCTCCCTCCACAGATGCCCAGCGTCTGCCCCCTCCCTGTCTGACATGCCACCTCCTCTCTTTTCTTCCTACAGTGATCTGGCTATTTGTCTGGGCTCTGCTCAGCATGTTCATCTTGGAGCAGTGGATCCGTTCGGAACCATCCTCGGCTAATGTCCACAGCACTCGCACCATCATCACCATCGCCTTGGCCGGAGCTGGCTGCTGGGTAAGTAGTTGGACTGCTGCTCTGGGCATGGTGGGGTGCTACAACTATCTGACAATCTAGGAGTGACGGGGCACTATAAATAGCTGCCTGTTTGGTACTGATGGGACGCTGCATATGGTGGCCAGCCTGGATGTTAGTGTGACAGTGCAAATGGCCACCGGCTTTGGACTGAGGGTCACTGCAAATGGTCTCAGGCCCTTGACTGATGGGCCATTGCAAATGTTCGCTGGTCTGAGAGAGATGGGACACTGATAATGTCCACAAGTCTGTGACTGATGATACACTGCAAATGGCTGCCGGTCTGGGACTGATAGGACAAAATGGCCACTGGTCTGGGACTGATGGGACATTGCAAATAGCCACTGTTCTGGGATGATTAGGACTCTACGAATATCCACAGGTCTGGGTCTGTTGCAGCACTGCAAATGGCTGCTGATCTGGAATGGATGAGATACTGCAAACGTCTGCTGGCGGTGTTCCCCTCCGTGTTTGTTCCCACTCCCAGCCCTTGGCCCATCCCAGTTCTCCTCAGAGGCTGTCAGAGACTGTTCTTCCCCCATTGATCAGTCTTCCTCCCCCTTTCCCAAAATCGGCAGCGAGCTCTTCAGCCTCCCCGACCTCAAGCGAAGGACTGTGGATGTAGTTGATGATTCTGCCTCAGCCCAGTCCTCCCAAACTCCAGCAGGATGCCTGGTGAACTCAGCGGGTCAAGGAGGGAGGGAGGGATGCGGTCTGCCTTCACCTGCAAGTCTGCTAGTGAGGTTGGGGCCAGTAGGGGGAGAGAGAAAGAAGGGCAGAACGGTCTCAGGGGGTGAGGCTGGGACAGGTGGAGTTGAGATGGTGGAACGGCCATTCACACTGAGAGAAAGGCTGCCAACGGAAGTGTCAGATGTCAGGGATGAGGGAGAACTTAATCACTCAGAGGATGGTGTGAGCGTGGAATGAGCTGCTATTGAATGTGATGGATACGGGTTTGATTATAACAATTAAGGGAGATTAGATACTGTAGGTACATGGATTTGAGGGGTCTGGATGGATATGTTCTGACTGCAGGTAGATGGAACGAGGTAAAAGACCAGATCATAGACTAGATGGGCTGAAGAGCCTGCTTTTCTGCTGTGAAGTTTTGGACCTTAATGACTGCATAATCAGAATTAGAATCAGTTCTAGTATCACAGACCTATGATGTGAAATTTGTTATTTTGTGGCAGCAGTACACTGTAATACATAAATAATATTTCTGGCACATTGGCCTTTGTATATCAGAGCACTGAATACAGGAGTGAGGATGTCCCTTTGTACAAGACATTGGTAAGGCTGTATTTGGAGTATTGCGTGCAGTTCTGGTCACCTCCCTAGACCATAAGACCATAAGACAGAAGCAGAATTAGGCCATTCGGCTCAATGAATCTGCTCTGCCACACACACGAGGAAATCTGCAGATGCTGGAAGTTCAAGCAACACACATAAAAGTTGCTGGTGAGCGCAGCAGGCCAGGCAGCATCTCTAGGAAGAGGTACAGTCGACGTTTCGGGCCGAGACCCTTCATCAGGACTAACTGAAAGAAGAGCTAGTAAGAGATTTGAAAGTGGGAGGGGGAGGGGGAGATCTGAAATGATAGGAGAAGACAGGAGGGGGAGGGATGGAGCCAAGAGCTGGATAGTTGATTGGAAAAAGGGATATGAGAGGATCATGGGACAGGAGGCCCAGGGAGAAAGAAAAGAGGGAGGGGGGAAAAACCAGAGGATGGGCAAGGGGTATAGTGAGGGGGACAGAGGGAGAAAAAGGAGAGAGAGAAAAAGAATGTGTTTATATAAATAAGTAACGGATGGGGTACGAGGGGGAGGTGGGGCATTAGCGGAAGTTAGAGAAGTCGATGTTCATGCCATCATGTTGGAGGCTACCCAGACGGAATATAAGGTGTTGTTCCTCCAACCTGAGTGTGGCTTCATCTTTACAGTAGAGGAGGCCGTGGATAGACGTATCCATGCTATCAGGTTGGAGTTGACTGATATATTAGTCCCCTTAACCCTATTCTCCTGCCTTCTCCGTGTACCCTTTGATGCCCTTACTAATCAAGAATCTATCCACCTCCGCTTTAAATATACCCAATGACTTTGCCCCCACAGATGTCTGTGGCAATGAATCCCATAGATTTACCACCTTCTGGCTGAAGAAATTCTTCCTCATCTCCGTTCTCAAGGGACATCCTTGCATTCAGAGGCTATGCCCTCTGATCTCTGACTCCCCTACTCTTGGAAACATCCACCCAATCTCTACTCTATCAAAGTCATTCAATATTTGAAGTTTCATTAAGATTGCACCCCCCATTGTTCTAAACTTTCATTTCTGGAATCATTCTTGTGAACATCTCCTCTCTAATGACAGCACATCTTTTCTTGGATAAGGGGCCCAAGTGCATGCCTTATAAATCCTCAGTATTACGTCCTTGCTCTTTTAGTCCAGTCCTCTCAAAATGAAGGCTAACATTGCATTTGCCTTTCTTACCACCGACGCAACCTGCAAGTTAACCTTTTGGGAACTCTCCATGTTCACTCTATGTAGGCCTTTCAATATTCGATAGGTTTCAATGAGATACCCCCCGCCCCCTTATTCTTCAATACTCCGGCAAGTGCAGGCCCAGATCTCCTCATGCATTAACCTTGTCATTCCCAGGATCATTCTTGTGCATGTACAGGAAAAATATCGATATATACAGATAACATTCTTGAAAGGGTGCAGAGAAAATTGACAAGGATGTTGCTGGGATTTGAGGACCTGAGCTACAGGGAAAGGTTGAATCCAATGTCCCCTCAAACATAGGTAGAGTAACATGCAGACTTTTTCCACTAAGGTTGGGTGAGACCGGAAAAAGAGGCCATAGGTTAAGGGTGAAAGGTGAAATATTTAAGGGGAACTTCTTCATTCGGAGGGTAGTGCAAGTGTGGAGCAGCTGCCAGTGGAAGTTGGGGGGGATGCAGGTTCGATTCTAACATTTAAGAGATAAATGTTAGAAATGGACAGGAGGGATATGGAGGAATAAGGTCTGACTGCAGGTCGATGGGACTAGGCAGAAGACCAGGAAGGCATGGACTCAATGAGCAGAAGGGTCTGCTTCTGTGCTGCAGGGCTCTGTGAAAAGGTCTCAAAAGCTCTGCTTTCAACAGTCTAGATCCAGGCCCAAAGCATCTGCCGTCTCTTTTGCTTCCCCCTTGCTAACCACCCCTTTCATTTCCCCAGGTCCTGATGGTGGTGCATCTGACCCTGAGGCTCCAGGAGTTCAAGTCCTCCATGACCTATGGGGTTTCGGGCCTATACGCTGGTCAGGGGGAGACCCTCCCCACCAAGTCCAGATGGGACCTGAGATCTCGTGGGGCTTCCAAATCGCCTGTTGCTTCTGTCTGAAAAACTTGTTGTTTTTTAATGGTTCTGCAATGAATCCAACTCCCCACATTTCATCTCGATGACCAGCCTCTTAAATGCACACTCTTCCGATAAGGCAACTTCTAGGACACCTAAGGAAGGTGACCCTTTGGCTTCTGCACCACGACCCCAGGACAACTCTGGAAGATTTCTGAAGTCTTATCAATCTTAAAATTATCTCTTCACTGAAAAGAAATCAGACATTAAAATTCCTCCCCGCTCCAGGGAATTATTTTTCAGCTGTAACCATCAGAATATGGAGATCTAGGTGCTTTCTTTGCGGGGGGGGGGAGGGGGAATGTTCTGCAGTAGTCTCTGAATGTTTGGAAATTGAGGGATGGATGGTGAGGAGGGAGCGCCACATTTTGGGAGAGGCTGTGAGGAGGGAGTGCTGATGGAGAGGGTGTTGTGGCAGGGAGCGCTGTGGGAAGGGTGATGAGGGAGCATTGTATTGTGCTGTGCTGTGCTGGGGGTGATGAGGAGTGAGTGTTGTGGGGGGGTAGACAGAGCACAGTGGGAGTGGGCTGAGGAGGAAGTGCTGTGGGAGGGGGTGAGGAGGGAGAGCTGTGCGAGGGCATGAGGAGGGAGCGCTGTGGGAAGGGTGATGAGAAGGGGTGGTGAGGATCACTGTATCTAGGGTTGCTGCAAACCCATACCCCTCTGCGTTTCCCTAGGGAAGAGGCAGTGGCTCAGAGACAGACCCCTGTAGGAAGTATTTTGCTTGTGTATATTATACCCCTCTTCATTACTTCTCTGAGCCTGTTCTCAATAGAGTTCGGAAGGACTAGAGGGACCTCAGTGAAAGTTATCAGATTCAGAAAGCTAGAAACACAAGAAATTCTGCACGTGCTGGAAACCCAAAGCAACATACACAAAATGCTGAAGGAGCTCAGCAAGTCAGGCAGCATCTATAGAAAGGAAAAAGCAGTTGATGTTTCAGGCCAAGACACTTCTTCAGGACAGAAAGCACTGGATAGAGTGGACATGGAGACAATGTTTCCATCAGCCGAGCGTCTAAGAGCAAAGAGCACAGCCTCACAGTAAAAGGATGTCCTTCAATAAACTGCTATGTGGAGTGTTCGAATATACAGTGGGATTCTGGTTAATTGGTCCCTCAGTTAATTGGGGCATCTGCTTATTTGGGAGAATTCCTAAAGAACACAAAACTCTTATTTGGGACACTATACCACTTAATTGGGACAGGAAGTGTCAATAGACAATAGGTACAGGAGTAGGCCATTCAGCCCTTTGAGCCAGCACCACCATTCACTGTGATCATGGCTGATCATCCACAATCAATACCCTGTTCTTGCCTTCTCAGTCATGTGTCCGCTAGGTGCAACACTATGTTTAGAGCAAACAGTTTTTAAACAGCATCGGTTGTGTGTATTTGTGTTATTTTATTCTTTTGGACTGATAGACACTGATTCAAATAGCAGTGATTTTTGATCATTTTATTTTGACACTACTTCATGCAGGAAGGCAATGAAGGAAGTTCATTATCTGCACTAATTGTCTGCACAGATTTTGTTCATTTATAGTCAATGTAAAGAATGTGCTACACTGGGTGAATTCCTCCACCAGTAATTGAAAGTTGGTGAGAAATAACCAACTTGGGGAGGGGAGGAGAAGATGGCGACGCGACGCAGCACGCGTGGCCGCTCCGAAATGATATTGTATTTGTTAAGTAGAAGCCATGCACAATCCTGATTTGATGGAGACAGACGTGAGAAGAACGGAGGAACATCTGGAGAAACTTCTGAAATGCCCGCTTCGCTGCCGCTGCTACTGTACGATCAAGAATCTCCAGAGGAGAAGGCCCCAAATCCTCAGCTTTGCCTAATGCCTGTTGCCAGGGTCGGGGTCAAAGCGCTCGGCAGAGATGGTGCTCGGTGCTCGGTGTTGGAGGGCTGTTTGGAGGCTCGAAGTTTTCCGATGGACTCGAGTCGGCTGTGGTCGGGTGCTTCCAGGATGCTGCATCAGCAAGTTTGCAGCGCTGGAGGTTCATGGCAGGAAGAGTTTTTTTTTCTTCCTTCTACCATCTGCGTGAGATGATGGGACTTTCGAGAGACTATGAGACTTTTTTTTACCGTGCCCATGGTCTGTTCTTTATCAAATTATGGTATTGCTTTGCACTGTTGTAACTATATGTTATAATTATGTGGTTTTTGCCAGTTTTTCAGTCTTGATTTGTCTTGTGTTTCTGTGATATCATTCTGGAGGAACATTGTATCATTTCTTAATGCCTGCATTACTAAATGACAATAAAAGAGGACTGCGTGTTCTCATAATCTAATCTAATCTAATCTAATCTAAATAAGCAGAAGACAATTCAGAATTGTTTCAAAATGATTTTACTACTTCAGCAAGTTAGGAACAAAGAACTTGAAGATATTGACAAACGGCTTGAATGTTACAATGACAATGAAGATTTGGAGGATGCAATCATTGAAAGCATTGTATGAAGGCAGCCCACTATCTGCACTGAGTGCCTGCACCCGGCAGTGTACTCTGTCTGAATTGCTCCATTAATAACTATTAGGAACTAATACACAGTGTTATAGTCCTGTAATATTGGTAGTGTCCTAATTTGTTCTGTAAATCATTTACATACATAATTTGTTACTCAGTTAAATGGTAGTTTGTCTTTTTCCAATACCCTTGCAGTACATGAAACACCCAGTAGTTGGGGTTGCTGCTTAATTGGGCCAAAATCTGCTGGTCCCAATGTGTTTCAATTAACTGAAATCCACTGTGCCTCCCTCCTCCTTGACTTTATTTAATTGATTGTCTATTGTGTGGACTATTTTCTAAATGGGGAGGAGATTCAATAATCAGAGGTGAAAAGAGACTCAGGAGTCCTGGTTCAGGATTTCTTAAAGATGAACTTGCAGGTTAAAGTCCTCCCAACCATTGAGCTCATCTACATGAAACACTGTCACACAAATGTAGCATCCATCATCGGGGACTCCCAACACCCAGGACATGCTCTCTTCTTGCTGCTGCCATCAGGAACAAGGTACAGGAATCTCAGGATTAACACCATCAGGTTCAGGAACAGTTATTACCCCTCAAGAATCTCTTGAACCAAAGTGGATAACTTCATTCAACTTCACTTGCCCCATCATTGAAATGTTTCCATAACCAATGGACTCACTTTCAAGAATTCTTAATCTCATGTTTTACCTATTTATTTATTTACCTGTCAATTAATTAATTGTTTCTTATTTTTGTATTTGGATAGTTTATTGTCTTCACTCTGGTTGAATGCCCTAGTTGGGCAGCCTGTTGATTCTGTTATGGTTATGATTCTACGGATTTATTGAATATGCCACGAGAAAATGAATCACATGGTTGTATATGGTGACAATAACGTACTTTGACAACAAAATTTACTTCGAACTTTGAGGGTAAGTCTGTAGTAAAGAAGGCAAATAAGTTTGTCAGGATTCATAACCTGGACCCACATCACCTCCTCATTAGTCTAGAAGGCACAACATCATCTACACTTTCTGAACAGATTGAGGCATGCAAGGCTCCCCCCATCCACTCTAACAACTTTCTACAGGAATGCCCTGTGGCTTCGAGGCATTAGACTGCAAGACCCTACGGATGACAGTAAAAAACACCGAGTGGGTCACTGGGCTCTCCTCCCCATTTAAGACATTTGTAGATGAAGGGCCCAACGCATTGTTAATGATTCCTACCACCCATCCCACACACAATCTCTTTGACCCACTACCATCAGGAGGGAGGTACAGGAGCATCAGGACTAGGCCTGCCAGACTACATAACAGCTGGGACTAATGAATACCCTGCCACCACCAAGGTCTCATCACGAGGATGTAGTGAGCAGTTCACTGCTTTATTTATTTATTGAGATGCAATACAGAATTGGGCCTTCCGGCCCTTCATGCAGTGCCACCCAGCAACCCACCGCTATTAACCGTAGCCTAATCACAGGAATTGTCAAATACCAATTAATTTACTGACCAGCAGGTCTTTGGACTGTGAGAGGAAACCAGAACACCCCAGAGAAAACACATGCATTCCACAGGAGGATGTACACACTCCTTACAGAGGACACTGGGGTTGAACTCTGATGCTCCGAGCTGTAATAGCATCGTGCTAACCACTATTGTTTACTGTTTAACTGCACTGCGCACTATGTGCATTTTTGAATTACATTTTATTAACTTATTTATGGGAATATTTTGTTTACGTGCTCTGTGTGATACATGATTTGTGGGTGAACTATGCTCAGGAGAAATGATGTTTCATTTGGTCATATATATGTACAGTCAGGTGAAAATAAACTTGAACAGTTTTGCAGGAAAATCCTACAATAAGTAGTGGATACTTTCCAGTCTGTCATGGGTAAAGCCCTCTCCACCATTGAGCACATCTACATGGAACACTAACGCAGGAAAGCAGCATCCATCATCAGGGACCCCCAGTACCCAAGTCATGCTCTCTTCTCGCTGCTGCCATCAGGTGGAAGGTACAGCAGCCTCAAGGCCCACACCACCAGGTTCAGGAGCAGTTACTACCCCTCAACCATAAGGAAGGAGGTACAGGAGCCTCCAGACCCACATCACCAGGTTCAGGAGCAGTTACTACCCCTCAACCATAAGGAAGGAGGTACAGGAGCCTCCAGACCCACATCACCAGGTTCAGGAGCAGTTACTACCCCTCAACCATAAGGAAGGAGGTACAGGAGCCTCCAGACCCACATCACCAGGTTCAGGAGCAGTTATTACCCCTCAACCATAAGGAAGGAGGTACAGGAGCCTCCAGACCCACACCACCAGGTTTAGGAGCAGTTACTACCCCTCAACCATCAGGCTCTTGAACCATCAGGGATAACTTCACGCAATTTCACTCACCCCCATCACTGAACAGTTCCTACAACCAATGGACTCACTTTCAAGGTCTCGTCATCTCATGATCTTGATACTTGCTTACTGATTCATTCATTCATGCATTATTATTATTTCTCTGCTTCGTATTTGCACAGTTTATTGTCTTTTGCACAGCGGTTGTTTGTCCAACCTGATGGGGGCAGCCTTTCATTAATTCCATCTTTGTTTCCCCCCCCCCCACCTTGTCTTTCTCCCTGGGTCTCCTGTCCCCTGATCCTCTCAGATCCCCTTTGCCAATCAACCGTCCAGCTCTTAGCTCCATCCCTCCCCCTCCTGTCTTCTCCTATCATTTTGGATCTCTCCCTCCCCCTCCCACTTTTAAATCTCTTACTAACCCTTCTTTCAGTTAGTCCTGACGAAGGGTCTCGGCCTGAAACGTCGACTGTACCTCTTCCTAGAGATGCTGCCTGGCCTGCTGCGTTCACCAGCAACTTTGATGTGCGTTGCCTGGTTTTTATACTTACTGTGCATGCCTGCAAAAGAACGAATCTCAGGGTTGTGCATGCTGACATGTCTGTACTTTGATAGTAAGCTTACTTTGAACATTTTTAGAAGTCATGAACACCAGGGTTGTACTCTTTACAAGGCGCCCGCATTTGGAACAGCGTGAGCAATTTTGGGCCCTGTATCTAAGGAAAGATGTGCTGGCCCTGAAGAGCACCCAGAGGAGGTTTACAAGACTAATCTCGGGAATGAATCGTCTGAAAAGCATGTAACATCTCTACATCTGTACTGTATGGAGTTCAGAAAGATGTGGAGTTGCAGAAACTTACTGCAAACTGAAAGGACTGGGTAGTCAAAGTCAAAGTAAAATGTATTAGCAGAGTGCAGTCACCACATACAACCCTGAGACTCTTTTCCTGTGGGCATACTTTAGCAAATGTATAGCACAGTAACTGTAAACAGAGTCACTGGACAACAAACTGCAAATGCAAATATAAATAAGGAGCATGAAATAACAAGATAAAAGGGTTCTTAAATGAGCATAGTTATCCCCTTTTGTTCAAAACTCTGATGGTTGAGGGGTAGTAACTGTTCTTGACCGATCCCTGAGGCTCCTGTATCCCCTATCTGATGGCAGCAGCGGGAAAAGAGCATGGCCTGGGTGGTGAGGATGTTTGATAATGGACGCTGCTTTCCTACAGCAATGTTTCATGTAGGTGTACTCAATGGTGGGGAGGGTTTTACCTGTGATGTACTGAGCCGAATCCACTACCTTTTGTGCTCAAAAGCATTGGTGTTCCCATACCATGTGGTGATGCAGCTGGTCAGCCCACTTTCCACCACAGCAGATGCTGGGGTCAAAGCAACACTCACAACATGCTGGAGGAACTCAGCAGGTCGGGCAGCATCCGTGGAAAAGATCAGTCAACGTTTCGGGTTGGAACCCTTCATCAGGACTGAAGAGGGAAGGGGCAGAGGCCCTATAAAGAGGGTGGGGGGAGGGTGGGAAGGAGAAGGCTGGTAGGTTCCAGGTGAAAAACCAGTAAGGGGAAAGATAAAGGGGTGGGGGAGGGAAGGCAGGGAGGTGATAGACAGGAAAGGTGAAGAAGGAACAGGGGAAAACACAATGGGTAGTAGAAGGAGGCGGAACCATGAGGGAGGTGTTAGGCAGCTGGTGGAGGGGGCAGAGTGACATAGGGATAGGGGAAGGGAGGGGGAGGGAATTAGTGGAAGTTGGAGAATTCTATGTTCACACCAAGGGACTGGAGACTACCTAGACGGTATATGAGGTGTTGCTTCTCCATCCTGAGTTTAGCCTCATCATGGCAGTAGAGGAGGCCATGTATGGACATATCTGATTGGGAGTGAGAAGCAAAGTTGAAGTGGGTGGCTACCGGGAGATCCTGTCTGTTTTGGCGGATGGAGCAGAGGTGCTCGACGAAGCGGTCCCCCAATCTGCATCGGGTTTCACCAATGTAGAGGACGCCGCACTGGGAGCACCGGATGCAATAGATGACCCCAACAGACTCACAAGTGAAGTGTTGCTTCACTTGGAAGGACTATTTGGGGCCCTGAATGGTGGCAAGAGAGGAGGTGTAGGGACAGGTGTAGCACTTGCGCTTACAGGGATAAGTACCAGGTGGGAGATCTGTGAGGAGGAACGTGTGGACCAAGGAGTCGCGGAAGGACCGATCCCTGCTGAAAGTGGAGAGGGAAAGACGTGCTTAGTGGTGGGGTCCTGTTGAAGGTGGCAGAAGTTGCGGAGGATAATGTGGTGGAAGTTGCAGAGGATAATTAAAACAGACAGGATCTCCCAGTAGCCACCCACTTCAACTCTGCTTCTCACTCCCATTCAGATATGTCCATACATGGCTTCCTCTACTGCCATGATGAGGCTAAACTCAGGTTGGAGGAGCAACACCTCAATAGCGTCTAGGTAGTCTCCAGCCCCTTGGTATGAACATTGAATTCTTCAACTTCTGGTAATTCCCTCCCCCTCCCTTTTCCTATCCCTATTTCACTCTGCCCCCTCCCCCAGCTGCCTATCACCTCCCTCATGGTTCCACCTCCTTCTACTACCCATTGTGTTTTCCCCTATTCCTTCTTCACCTTTCCTGCCTATCCCCTCCCTGCCTCCTCTCCTCCACCCCTTTATCTTTCCCCTTACTGGTTTTTCAGCTGGAACTTACCAGCCTTCTCCTTCCCACCCTCCCCCCACCTTCTTTATAGGGCCTCTGCCCCCTCCCTCTTCAGTCCTGACGAAGGGTTCCGGTCTGAAACGTCGACCGATCTTTTCCACGGATGCTGCCCGACCTGCTGAGTTCCTCCGGCGTGTTGTGAGTGTTGCTTTGACCCCAGCATCTGCAGAGTATTTTATGTTTAAGATGTGGATAGCACGTTTCCACTAGCGGGAGAGATCAGGATCTGATGGCACAGCCTCAGAATAAAGAGTTGTCCCATGAAAACTCAGATGAGGGTGATGAGTCTGTGGAATCTGTTGCCACAGAGGGTGGTGGGGACCAAGTCAGTGGGGCGTGTTTAAGGCAGAGATTGATAAAGGGTTAAGGATTACGTGAAGAACGGGGGTGGGGGCGCTTAATGCCTGAAAGCACGTACCAGAAGGATCAAGGACAGTTTCCACCCTGCTGTTGTCAAATTATTGAACCGAGTATGCTAAGGAGGACTCCAGATCTCACAATCTACCTTGCCGTGTTCCTTGCACCTTACTTTCTCTGTAACACTTTATTCTGCATTCCTTTATTGTTTTACCCCGCACTGTGTAAGGTTCTGATCTGTAAGAACAGTATGCAAGGCCTGCTGAACACAGTAGCATGGGACAGTGGGGGAAGAAGTTGGTCGGGGGGGGGGGGGGAGTTTCGCCTGACGTCACAAGACCTGAAATTACAACACGGTCGCCGTCTCCACGGGACGACCCAATGCCTGAAAATACAACACGGTCGCAAGAATGGCCCGGACGGGGATTCCCTGCCCAGGCGAGGGGTTCAGGAGGATGACCGCAGGGTCGCCTACTGCACCCAGCAGATAGGGGGCAGAATCCGGTCGTGCTTTCGAACAAGAACACATACCCCACCAGCCGGCTGCCTATCCGAGTGGGCCGTTGCTTTAGGTGAGGTTTTCGTTCCCCAAATAAAATAAAAGTGTTAACCAGAAACACTAATTTTTCTTTTAAATGGTTTTCTTCACGCTGAGATGCGTCACGGGTGCATGACCGACTCCCGGAAGTCCAGGAGGTGACGGCATACGTCACATGATTCACTCAGCTGGGCCAAGTGCAGAGAACGACTCCAAAATGCGGAGTTGGGGAGTGGAAAAGTAGCGAGGAGAGCGAGCGACAGAGAGCGAGATAGAGAGAGAGAGAAGGGGGTGAGGAGTAGGACAGCAGAAGAGAGCGAGAGGACGTTAGGCGATAGGGACGCAGACCTTTAACAGTTAGCTGTATTGCAAAAGCGAGGCCTCAAGTCGCCGGTATACTGCCCTGTTCAGCAACAAGAGGCACAGTTAAAGTCATCTGACGGCGTGAGGGGGCTCCTCCACTACAGTGCGACGGGCTCACGAAAAGGCCGGCGCTCCCCCGGGGAGAAGTGGGAGACTTTAACGCTGAACTGACGGGTAAGTTTAAACACAGAACGTTGGTAAATTTATTTATTATTGACAGGTACAGTGAGAACATGTCTTTGCGTGCTTGTTCATACTGATCATACACTGGGAGTAGTCCAAGGGAAAACAGTGTCAGAGTATATACTGGAATTGGTTTATTATTGTCACGTGTCCCGAGATGCGGTATGAAGCTTATATTGCATACTGTTCATACAGATCAGATAATTACACAGTGTAAACTGTTACATTTACAGAGAAGTGCAGTCCAGGTAGACAATAAGATATTAAGATATAGGAGCAGAATTAGGTGAGTTGACCCATGGAGACTGATCTACCATTTCATCATGGCTGATCCATTTCCCTTTCAGCCCCGATCACCCGCCTTCTCTCCGCAACCATTCACACCCTGATTAATCATCTACTACTACTATAACATTAAGGCTGACTAATCTCGAACCTGTCAACCTCTGGTTTTAGTATATCCAATGCCTTGGCCTCCACAGCCGCCTGTGGCAATGAATTCCACAGATTCACCACCCTCTGGCTAAAGAAATTCCTCTTCATTGCTGTTCTAAATGGACGTCCCTCTATTCTTAGCCTGTGCCGTCTGGTTCTAGACTCCCCCACTACAGGAAACATGCTCTCCACAACCACTCAATGGAGGCTTTTCAGCATTGGATAGGTGTTAGTGAGACCCGCGCCCTCCCCCCCCCCCATTCTTCTGAAGTCTAGTGAGTACAGGCCCAGAGCCATTAATCGTCATAATGGTAACCCTTTCATTCTTGGAGTCTTTCTTGTGAACCTCCTCTGAGCCCTTTACAATGTCAGCACATTCTTTCTCAGATCAGGGGCCCAAAACTGCTCACAAAACTCCGATCCTCTTGAAATGAATGCTGACATTACATTTGCCTTCCTCGCCCCCGACTCAACTTGCCTTCCTCGCCCCCGACTCAACTTGCAAATTAACCTTCATGAGGTCCTGCACGAGGGCTTTTAAGTCCCTTTGTCCTTCAGATTTTTGAGTTTTCTCTCCACTTAGAAAATAGTCCGTGTTTTTATTTCTTCTGCCAAAGTGTGTGACCATACACTTCCCGATACTGTATTCCATTTGCCACTTCTTTGCCCATTCTCTGAATTTGTCTATCCTTCTGTAGCCTCTCTACTTCCTCAACACCACTGCCCCCCCACATTTCTTCATATCATCTGCACAAAACTATCAATTTCATCATCCAAATTATTGACGTGTAACGTAAAAAGAAATGGTCCCAACACAGACCCCAGTGGAACACCACTGGTCACTGGCAGCCAACCAGAAAAGGCTCCCCTTAGCTCCACACTTTGCCTCCTGCCAATCAGCCAATGCTCTATCTATGTGCGTAGCTTTCCTGCAATACCACGCTCAGGCTCTTAACTTGTTAAACAGCCTCATATGCAGCACCGTGTCTAAGGCTTTCTGAAAATCCAAGTACACATCAAACGATTCTCCTTTGTCTGTCCTGCTTGTTAAATAGAAACATAGAAAACCGACAGCACAATACAGGCCCTTCGGCCCATAAAGCTGTGCCCAACATGTCCCTACCTTAGAAATGACTAGGCTTACCTATAGCCCTCTATTTTTCTAAGCTCCATGTACCTATCCAAAAGTCTCATAAAAGACCTTATCGTATCCGCCTCCACCCCCGTTGCCAGCAGCCCATTCCACGCACTCACCACTCTCTGAGTAAAAAAACTTACCCCTGACATCTCCTCTGTACCTACTCCCCAGCACCTTAAACCTATGTCCTCTTGTGGCAGCCATTTCAGCCCTGGGAAAAAGCCTCTGTCTATCCACACGATCATCATCTTATATACCTCTATCAGGTCTCCTCTCATCCTCCGCCACTCCAAGGAGAAAAGGCCGAGTTCACTCAACCTATTCTCATAAGGCATGCTCCCCAATCCAGGCAACATCCTTGTGAATCTCCTCTGCACCCTCTCTATGGCTTCCACATCCTTCCTGTAGTGAGGCGACCAGAACTGAGCACAGTACTCCAACTGTGGTCTGACCAGGATCCTATATAGCTGCAACATTACCTCTTGGCTCCTAATTCAGTTCCACGATTGATGAAGGCCAATACATCGTACGCTTTTTTAACCACAGAGTCAACCTGCACAGCTGCTTTGAGCGTCCTATGGACTCAGACCCCAAGATCCCTCTGATCCTCCACACTGCCAAGAGTCTTACCATTACAGGTTTCCCCTGCCATCCGAAGGTAGAGCATTCCTATGAAATGGTTCGTAAGCCGGAATGTTGTAAAGTGAAGAAGCAATTACCATTTATTTATATGAGAAAAATTTGTGAGCGTTCGCAGACCCAAAAATAACCTATCAAATTATGTCAAATAACACATAAAACCTAAAATAACAGTAACATATAGTAAATTCGCAAACACGAGGAATTCTGCAGATGCTGGAAATTCAAGCAACACATATCAAAGTTGCTGGTGAACGCAGCAGGCCAGGCAGCATCTCTAGGAAGAGGTACAGTCGACGTTTCGGGCCGAGACCCTTCGTCAGGACTAACTGAAAGAAGAGTTAGTAAGAGATTTGAAAGTGGGAGGGGGAGGGGGAGATCCAAAATGATAGGAGAAGACAGGAGGGGGAGGGATGGAGCCAAGAGCTGGACAGTTGATTGGCAAAAGGGATATGAGAGGATCATGGGACAGGAGGCCTAGGGAGAAAGAAAAGGGGGAGGGGGGAAAAACCCAGAGGATGGGCAATTGGTATAGTGAGAGGGACAGAGGGAGAAAAAGGAGAGAGAGAGAAAGAATGTGTGTATATAAATAAATAACAGATGGGGTACTCCCTCCTGGCACTTATCCTTGTAAGTGGAACAAGTGCTATACATGCCCTTACACTTCCTCCCTCACCACCATTCGGGGCCCCAGACAGTCCTTCCAGGTGAGGCGACACTTCACCTGTGAGTCGGCTGGGGTGATATATTGCGTCCGGTGCTCCTGACGCGGCCTTCTATATATTGGCGAGACCCGACGCAGACTGGGAGATGGTTTCGCTGAACACCTATGCTCTGTCCGCCAGAGAAAGCAGGATCTCCCAGTGGCCACACATTTTAATTCCACGTCCCATTCCCATTCTGACATGTCTATCCACGGCCTCCACTACTGTAAAGATGAAACCACACTCAGGTTGGAGGAACAACACCTTATATTCTGTCTGGGTAGCCTCCAACCTGATGGCATGAACATTGACTCCTCTAACTTCCGCTAATGCCCCACCAACCCCTCGTACCCCATCCGTTATTTATTTTTATACACACATTCTTTCTCTCTCTCTCTTTTTTCTCCCTCTGTCCCTCTCACTATACCCCTTTGAATTTGAAAAAATAAAAGTGAAATTTGTAAAAATAAAATTTGAAAAGGGAAAGGGGGAGGGAAAGAAGGAGTGAGGGAAAAGGCGAGTGAGAAAAAGCAGAATGAAAGAGAGGGAGTCAGGAAAGAGAGAAAAGGGAGTGAGGATAGAGGAAGAGGGAAAAGAAAAGAGAGGTGGGAGGTTTGACCCGGCCAAACTTAAGAAATCTTGTTTTGGGTGGATGCTATGCGATGTGTCCCATTACAAATCAGTACCATGAAAGAACAAACGGTAGACAATATGTGATTAAACAATTGAGCTTTATAATTATTAATTTGACTATATGGTTGGTAAAGAAACAAAAAAAAGGGCCTACTCTTATGAAACAGTCTAATGCACAAACGGAGCTTACGGTTTTGTCCATTTGTTCCCATCGTCACCCTCTGAGCGTAGCCGACCCTCGGACCCTCGCTCCTCAATCCACTCTGTCCGGCTGTCTACCAGCGCTCTCCATTCACGTCCTCTCTCTTCATCTCTCCCCGACAAAAGACCGTGAAAAGCCCTCTTCCAGACCCAGAAGAAAGAACAACACTGCACTCGCTAGTTAACATACATGCCAAAGTCCCCGTTATCTCCAGTCATAACCCAAACATTGCTGCTACAGAGAAACCATTGCCTTAGCAGTGAAACATTCCAGAGAGGCCATTACATTAGGAGTGAAACCTTAGAGCGTGTTTTATATATATATATATCCCCTTTGGTTCAAGAGCCTGATGTAATAACTGTTCCTGAACCTGGTGGTGTGGGTCCTGAGGCTTCTGCACCTTCTGATGGCAACAGGGAGAAGAGAATGTGTCCTGGGTGGTGGGGATCTCTAATGATTGATGCTGCTTTCCTGTGACAAAGTTTTGTGTAGATACGCTCAATGGTTGGGAAGGGTTTACCCGGGACGGACTAGGCCGGATCTACTACTTTTTGTAGGATTTTCCATTCAAGGGCACTGGTGTTTCCATACCAGGCTGTGATGCAGCCAGTCAATATACCCTCCGCCACACATGTGTAGATGCTTGCCAAAGTTTTAGCTGCCATGTCGAAATTCTGCAACTCCGCGGGAAGTAGACGTGCTGCTGCACTTTGTTCATAATTGCAATTCCATGCTGGGCCCAGGAAAGATCTCTGAAATAGTAACGGCTAGTTGATAACCTTTTCCACCTCTGAGGAGTGGTTCATGGAGGGAGCAAAATAAAGGGGCAGAGAGGAGAAAAGCATAAGAGAGATGATAAGAGAGGGATAGAGAAGAAAGGACAGAAACAAAGGGTAGAGAGAGATAGTAAGAGAGGCAGAGGACAATGGGGAGAGGGGTTTCGGACTTGGCCACTTTGGTTTGGAAACGAGATACAGGCAGGGTGGGTGGGGGTGTGGTGTTGGATGGAGGGGCATGGGTCTCCTCAGCAGCTGGGGATCTGGTTCACCTGTCCATACGAACCACGGTGGGCAGCAGGGCCAGTCCCTTCCCATTGACCCCTACTTCTCACTCTCCTGTTCTAGGGTCCGTCACTCTGAGCGTCCGTTCCTGAGGAGCACTGAAGGTCGGAGGGCCTCTCCCACTCTCAGCGAGGAGGAGCAGAGGAGGAGGGTCCCTCCCTCCGCCTTTGAGAAGGAAGAGGGTCTCGCCCATTCCCAGCAACAAAGGACAGGAAGACGAGGAGGAAGATAATTCGACGGCAAGGAAGAGGAGGGGTGTGACGATGAACGCCATCGTGGCTCTATGCCACTTCTGCGAGCTGCACGGTCCCCGGACCTTGTTCTGCACCCAGGCTCTGCACTCGGCCCTGCCGCCGGGAGGGGAGCCGGGGGTGTGTGGTGCTGCTGATGACGAGGAGGGGGGCATCCAGATGGGGGCACAGGCACGCAGCCCGGCTGATGGGGGCAGTGAAGCCTCAGGGAGCCCCGGTCTTAGGAGGGCCGAAATGTGTGAGGTAGATGGGCTTCACCGCCCCCTACTCCCTTCCCCATCACGACCGCATCCTCCGTCTCACATCTGCACCCTCCTCTCTGTAACCCACCCCTTATGCCCGTGAATTCCCTGCAAATCTCTGCCTTCCTCATTGAAGCTTTTCCCTCAACCTCTCCCTATCATCCAGTTCAAACCTCTCCCTCACCCCCTCCCGATCTCCGTAACCCCTGCAGTCCCCGTCCTCCTGTAAAAACCCCTTTCTCGCTCCCTTCGTATCTCTAACTCCTACACTTCCCGTCCTTCTGTTTGAACCCCTCCCTATCTCTGTAACCCCTACTCCCCGCCACCTGTTCAAACTCCTCCCTCAACCCTCCCTATCTCCGTAACCCCTATTCCCCGAACCCTTGTTCAAACCCCTCCTTATCTGTAACAACCTCCTTTTCAAACTCCTCCCTCAACCCTCCCTATCTCTGTAACCCCTACACCCCATCCTCCTGTTCAAACCCCTCCCTCATCCTCTCCTTATCTCTAACACCTACACTCCCCATCGTCCTGTTCAAACTCCTCCCTCAACCCTCCCTATCTCTGTAACCCCTACACCCCCATCCTCCTGTTCAAACCCCTCCCTCATCCCCTCCTTATCTCTAACACCTACACTCCCCATCGTCCTGTTCAAACTCCTCCCTCAACCCTCCCTATCTCTGTAACCTCTACACCCCCATCCTCCTGTTCAAACCCCTCCCTCATCCCCTCCTTATCTGTAACACCTACATTCCTTGTTCTCCTGTTCAAACCCATCCCTTGCCCCCTCCCTACATCTGTAACCCCTGTACTCCCAGTACTCCAGTTCAAGCCCCTCTCTCGCCCCCCTCCCTACCTCTGAAACACCCTCAGAACTGTACATTCCTTGTCTTCCTGTAAGAACACCTTCCCCTGTACTGCCTCTCCCTCAGTCCTCTCCCTTGCCCCAGCCCCTCGTTCTCTGCCTCCTCTCCTTGCACCTCCACATTGTCTCTTTCCCCTGCCCCTCTCTCCCTTGAACCTGCCTCTTCCCCTCTCACCAACATCCATCTCGCCATCTCTCTCACGCTCTGTTGCTCTTCCGTCCCCTCCCGTCCTCTCCCCTCGCCCCCTCCCGTCCTCTCCCCATTCCCCCTCCCGTCCTCTCCCCATTCCCCCTCCCGTCCTCTCCCCATTCCCCCTCCCATCCTCTCCCCATTCCCCCTCCCATCCTCTCCCCATTCCCCCTCCCATCCTCTCCCCATCCTCTCCCCTTCCCCCCTCCCATCCTCTCCCCATCCTCTCCCCTTCCTCCCTCCCATCTCTACTCTGACTCTCCCTGTTGATGTTCTAGGGCTGCCGCTCCTTCTCCCTCGGCCACCCGGGTTACGTCAGCCTGGACCGGGAGGCCTCCATCGAGTACGTCAGCCACCAGCACCCCACCCACCCGCAACTCTTCATCATCGTCCGGCAGGCCTGCGTCCGCAGCCTCAGCTGTGAGGTGGGTCTGTGAGGAGGGGGCTGCGGGCCATTTGGGGGGGCAGGGAGGAGATGGTGGTTTGGGGAGGGGGAAGGTAAAACCTTGGGGGGGGGGTACCAGCAGTGGTGGGATGCGGGGTGGTTTCATTGGAAGGGATTCATTAATACAGGGACCTTGCGCGCGTGTATATACACACACACACACACACACACACACACACACACACACACACACACACACACCCCTCCCCAGTCCCATGCCTGCTCTCCCCATCATCCCTCTCCCCAGACTTTTCCTTCTACTTAACCCTGCCACTGCGTCCTAAACCGAACCCCTCCCCACCCCACTCCTCCCTTTTCTCTCACCTCTCACCCTCCCCGCGTCCCTATCCCTTTCCTGTCGTCTCAGCACCCTCCCTCCCCTCTCCCGCTGTCTGCACTCCTCTGCCCCTTTTCTGCTGACCGAGGGGACGTTTATTTGCTTGACCCCCCCGCCCGCCCCTGTGACTGGCTCACCATCTGGCCCCCCTCTCCTCAGGTGTGCCCAGGCCGGGAGGGGCCCATCTTCTTCGGGGACGAGCAGCATGGCTTTGTCTTCAGCCACACGTTCTTCATCAAGGACAGCCTGGCGCGGGGATTCCAGCGCTGGTACAGCATCATCGTGGTGATGATGGACCGGCTCTACCTCATCAGCTCGTGGCCCTTCCTCTTCACCGCCGTCCGTGCCATCATCGGACAGCTGCAGGCCAGCGCGCTGAGGGTAGGAACCGCGGTGGGAGCACCCCCGCCTAGCCCATGGGGAGGTGGGGTGCGATGGGAGATGGACGGGGCAAGGGAGGGAGCAGGGAGGAGGGAGTGGAATAGTGTGTTAGGAGGGAGGGAAGAATGGAGGGTTTAGGGGGGGTGAGAGGGTGAGGGAGGGGATGGATGTTTGACGGAGCGAAGTGAAGTGGTGGGGTTGGGAGGATGTGGGGTCTGGAGGAGGAACGAGTTGGGGAGTTAATCCAACGTCTCTTTTACTCTCCCCACCTTCCTTTTCCCCTCTCCCCCCAGGTGTTTGAGGCAGAACAGTATGGCTGCCCCCAGCGGGCCCACCGGATGAACACGGCCTTCACCCCCGGTGCCTTCCTGCACCAGCGCAACGGGAGTGCAGCGCGGTCTCTGCCATCGCTCACCAATGCCAGCAACCTCTGGGCCTCGCTGCACAGCAGCTTCGCCTGGTGAGGGGGAACGGGGGAGGAACAGAGAGGGCAAGGAAAGGAGAGAGAGAGGTGGATGGGTGGGAGGGGACGGGAAGGGGATAGAGGAGGAAAGTGGGCTGGAGAGTGTAGCATAGGGAAGGGTTGAGAAAGGAGGGAATGGGAGGGAAAGGAGATAAGGAGAGGGATGATTAAGGCTTACAGGGAGCAGAGGAGAACAGAAGTGTGGTTGGGTCCTTGTTCTCCCAATGCCAGCACCCTCCGGGCCTTCCTCCACGCTAGCTCCCCCGCTGAGGGGGGGAATTGAGAGAGGGGGTACGAGAGGTGAAGGCTCCACAACTGTCTGTGGCTATGAATTCCACAGATTCACCACCCTCTGGCTATAGAAATTCCTTTTCCTCTCTGGTCTAAAGAAATGTCATATTCTGAGGCTGTGCCTAGACTTCCCCCACTTCAGGGGAGATCCTCTCCACTCTAAATGGGCCTTTCAATATTCGATTCATCTCATAAGACCGTAAGATATCGGAGCAGAATTAGGCAATTTGGCCCATCGAGTCTGCTCTGCCATTTCATCATGTCTGATCCATTTTCCCTCTCAGCCCCAATCTCTTGCCTTGTCTCTGTATCACTTCACTCCCTGACCAATCAAGAATCTATCAACCTCTGCCTTAAATATTGGTAAAGACCTGGGGGAAGGGGATGTATGGTCTTCTATGGGACTCAGAACTGATCACAAAATCCTGATCGTGGCCTTGTAAGGCCTCGGCATTACATGCTTGCTTTTATGTTCTCATCTTCTCAAAGTGAATGCTAACATTGCATTTGCCTTCCTCACCACAGACTCAACCTGAAAGCTAACCTCTAGGGAATCCTGCACGAAGACTTCCAAGTCCCTTTGCATTTCTGATTTCTGAATTCTGTTCAGAATGTAATCTACACTTTTATTTCTACCAAAGTGCATGACCATGCACTTCCAGCATAGTATTCCATCTGCCACTTCTTTGCCCGTCCTAGTCTGTCCAAGTGCTTCTGCAGACTCAGCTTCCTCAACGGTACTCGCTCCCTCATCTATCTTTGTATCACGTGCAAGCTTGGCCACAAAGACATAGACATCAGTTCTGTAAAAGTCATTTAGACAGGTATGTGGATAGGGAAGTTTTAGAGCAGGGGCTCCTGTCCTTTTTCCTGCCTTGGACCAATACCGTGAACCGAGGGGTCCGCGGATCCCGGATTGGGAGCCTCTGATCTAGAGGGATATGGGCCCAAGGCAGGCAAATGCGACAAGCTGAAATAGTCCGTGAGCCAGTAGGGTTGGTCGATACCATCTGAGGGGAATAATGCTCATAGTGATTTTTGGCAGGGTATACATCTCTAGAGTTAGAAAATATGTGATAACATTGCACTAGTGGTAGCTGTATTACTTCAAATAAATAATCACTTTTTGCATATATTCCATATTAACATCAGTATAGCAGATGGAGTTTAATGCTGATAAATGTGGGGTGCTACCACTAGTAGCATTAGGACTAATCAAAATAGGACATACGTGGTAAATGGTAAGGCACTGAAGAATGCTGCAGAACAGAGGGATCTAGGAATAATGGTGCATAGTTCCCTGAAGGTGGAATCTCATGTGGATAGGGTGGTGAAGAAAGCTTTTGGTTTGCTGGCCTTTATAAATCAGAGCATTGAGTATTGGAGTTGGGATGTAATGTTAAAATTGTAGAAGGCATTGGTGAGGCCAAATTTGGAGTATTGTGTAGAATTTTGGTCACTGAATTATAGGAAAGATGTCAACAAAATAGAGAGAGTACAGAGAAGATTTACTCGAATGTTACCTGGGTTTCATCACCTAAGTTACAGAGAAAGGTTGAACAAGTTAGGTGTTTATTCTTTGGAGCGTGGAAGGTTGAGGGGGGACTTGATAGAGATATTTAAAATTATGGGGGGACAGATAGAGTTGATGTGGATAGGCTTTTTCCATTGAGAGTGGGGAGATTCAAACAAGAGGACATGAGTTGAGAGTTAAAGGGCAAAAGTTTAGGGGTAACATGAGGGGGAACTTCTTTACTCAGAGAGTGGTAGCTGTGTGGAATGAGCTTCAGCAGAAGTGGTTGAGGCAGGTTCGATGTTGTCATTTAAAGTTAAATTGGACAGCTATATGGACAGGAAAGGAATGGAGGGTTATGGGCTGTGTGTGGGTTGGTGGGACTAGGTGAGAGTAAGAGTTCGACACGGACTAGAAGGGCCAAGATGGCCTGTTTCCGTGCTGTAATTGTTATATGATTATATGGAAAATGTTACCCCACCCCGCAAAAGGTAAAAAAAACCTCATTTGGAGAGATTTCTGGAGTTTTATCAATGTTATGATATTTTCCATATTGTATCAAATCAAAACAACCTTAAGTTTTTGTCATAGCGTATAAAATTACAGTACAATAATTCAAATGTGGGGTTCCACATGGCCAGAACCTAGGCTCCATTTGGTTGTAAAATGAATATATTTAATCAAAGGCTGCTTTCCATACTTTGTTTTCCATACTTTAATAACCTAAAAAGGATCTAGTGCTTTCCTGGCATATATAATGAATAAACTCTTCTCGTGCTTCCATCCGGGTACAGGTATCAATTTTAACCGACATTTCGATGACAAGCTCTGTCATCATCATCGAGGATGATGCCTGGGCAGGTTTAGTCTGGTGGTATTTATACCCCTGTCATCTGTCCTCCTCTCATCCAGTCAGGTTTCTGCTGTTTACAATCAAATTCCAGTTCTTACTTAGAGTGAGACCTTCATCTCTGTTAAAATTATTTTCCTCTAGCTTTATTTGAATGGCTTCCTTCTCGAGGTGGTCCCAAAAGCCAAAGGTGCGGCACACTGGTTTTGTGCCATCCAAGTTAATCCTATGGCCATTGGGAATAAAATTGCTACCGCCGATTTCTCCGGGTGACCCAAACAGATACACATGCTGTGCTTCTTGATGTGGGTTTCCACCGTGCGCCCAGTCTGACTGATATACGCTGCTCCACAATCACAGGGAGTCCTGCGAACGCCAGCCGACCTGAGCCCAGGTCACCTTTGACCTGGATGATCAGTGATGTGAGTTTCCTCAAGGATTTGTGGATAGTATTACTCCAGTATCTCTTCAGGATCCTGGTAATCCTTCCAGAAACCGTGGAAGACAGGTGGTAGTGATGGATTCCTCCTCTTTAGGTTTGCTGGTTTTTCGTTTGGTCCTTTTAAGAACCCGGTTGATTTCCTATGTCTGTGGAACGAGCTGCCAGATGAAGGGGTGAAGGCAGGTAGAACGACAGTGTTAAAGTTACATCAACGGCAGGAACAAAGGAAACCCTCTGCTGGTCGGGGTCAGCCATGGATGTTGCATCCTGGCTGTCTATATAAAAGCCAGGGCAGTACGATATGGCGAGCAAGCTGTTGCCCAGGCAGCAGGCTCCCCCTCTCCACGCAGTCGATGAATCCAAAGGAACAGTAGAAATCGGTACAGTCTGGCACCTGTGCTGCCACAGCAGTTGCCAGTCAGCGTTGAACTCAACATAGACCAGCCTTAGGGTCTCTGGCTCTGGATTTCCTCCTCGGGGATTACTCCTGAAGCCTTCTCCATGAGTGGGTATAGTCGCAAGGCGGCAGAGGTTTGAGATCTGAGTTTTCCTTCCCCTAGATGAGCTGTCAACCACGGCTAAAACAATTGGTTTTAAGGGCCAGTAACCCGCCTTTGCCCCTTCTCCTGTCAGTAGAAAAGTTCTGCTGGGTTTGGTAGCTAAGCTGCAAGTGAAGGCCAGGAACTGTACTTTGTTGTCAGAGGCTATTTGAGATGCCACCATTGGGAGTATTTAAAAGGTAGTTGGAGCCTATCCCCATTCCCATCCCTGGCTGTACCAAATTTAAGGACCCACAAGTATAACTACAACGTCTCAAAGAGATTTAGACAGGTACCTGGATACAAAATCATGCAAAGTCCATCACAGGTAAATCCCTCCCTACCATTGAACACATCTACACCGTGCGGTCTTGCAGGAAAACAGCATCCATTACCAGGGACCCCCACCACCCAGGACACGCTCTCTTCTCGCTGCTGCTGTCAAGAAGAAGGTACAGGAGGGTCAAGACCCACTAGGTTCAGGAACAGTTATTACCCCTCAACCATCAGGCTCCTGAACCAGAGGGGATAACTTCACTCACCCCAACACTACTGTTCCCAGGACCTATGGACTCACTTTCAAGGACTCTGCTTCATCTCATGTTCTTGATATTTATTGCTTATTTATTTATTTATTACTATTATTATTTTTTCTCTTTTCTGTTTGCAGTTTGTTGACTTTTGCTCATTAGTTGTTTGTCCTGTTGGGTGCAGTCTTTCATTGATTCTGTTATGTTTCTTAGATTTACTGTGTGGGCACATAAGGAAGCAAATTTCAGGGTTGTATGTGGTGACATGTGTGTACTTTGAGAATAACTAACTTTGAAAGACTCAGATGGGCCAAAAGCATATGATTGGGACCAGCTCAGACAGGGGTTCCTGGTCAGCAGGGATGATTTGGGCTGAATGGCCTGTGACTGTGCTGTATTTACTCTGGAGACCAATACCCTTTTCTTCTCTTGCACCCTCTCCTTCCCTATCTGCCCAGGCTGCTGAAATCCTGTGGAAGCCGTCTGACCGAGAAGCTTCTGGAAGGTGCCCCCACTGAGGACACCCTGGTCCAAAGGGAAAAGCAAGCAGGTGAGAGAATGTCGGGGAGGGGATGGGATGCCCGTGATTCCCCAGGAATTCATTTGGGGCTGAACCGACCCGGGGGAGGCAGCAATAGGCTATACTGCTTGCCACAACTGTGATTTCTTTATCTGGTGACCAGTCCGACTACTGTCAGTCTGGTAGGACACCAGTGTCCTAGGATGGGAGTATCTTGGGACAGGGATGCCAGAATCCGGGTACGCCTCGTCCAGTTCTCTCCTCACCCCTCCCCAGTATTGACTTTGGTTCCTAATGTGAGTGATGAGTGGGATCTTCCTTTACAGATGGTCACATCAGAAGGGCCATGGACAGGGGTTTTTGTGTAATGTGACTAACGGTATCTCTTTCTTCCCTTCCACACCCCCTTTCACTCCTATCCTACCCTACCCTCCCATCGCCTCCCCACCCTATTATCTCCCCCAATTCTATCCCTTTCTTGCTTATCCACCCTTTATCCCACCATCCTTCTTCCCCCCCCTGCCAAACCCCTTCTCACTCACATCACCTCTCTCCTCCCCCTCCTTTCATCTCTCACTTCTCCTCTACCACCTTCCTTCTCTCCCCTTCGTCCTCTCACTTTCCCCCACCCTCTCCGTCTCCCTGCCTGCTTCCCCTCCCTCCCCCACTCTTTCACACATGTCGCCTCTGCTGCCCCCCACTGACCCTCACTGATGTCATCTCCCCTCCCTCTCCCACTTTCCCTCACACACGTTACCGCTGCTACCTCCCCTACTGATCCTTACCCACGTCGTCTCCACTCTCTCATGCACATCCCCTCTGTCATGCACATACCCTCCCCTGCCTTCCCCCACCCTCCCTCACCCATCGCCTGCCTTCCCCCACCCTCCCTCACCCATTGCTTCTCCCCCTCCCCACAGAATTAGAGGAAGACTCCCTTTCCTGGGAGGACTCAGAACGCCCACCCCGCCCCATCGATGAAGCAGTTGGCCCCCACGACGGGACGCTGGGCCCTTCGCAGATGGGTCACCCTGCTGAGTGTGCCTGGGGCTCTGGCCGGGCCTTATGTCCTGGGTCAACTCCCGTCTTCCGCTCCCTGCGCCACATGAGGCAGGTGGGTTGGTGCAAGGTGTGGTCGGTGTCTTGGCGCCCGGTGACAACCTTCTTGTGCTCCTGCTCCTCTCCACCGTCCCCCAAGGCACGGGTCACTCAGTCTTTCGTTGTTGTTAGTCCACGTACTCAGTATCCACTGCATTACTAATCTGCCTTCCCGAACCACAACACAGTATTTCCTGTTAGTCCATGCACTCTGCATCTGTCACATCGCTGATCCACCTTCCTGAAGGTCCAACTCAGAATTTCCATCCAGTCCATCTACTCGGCATCCACTGCCTTGCTAATCCACCTTCCCAAAGCCACAACTCTGGATTTCCCATTGTTAATCCGTGAACTGTGCATCCGCCACATCGCTCACCTCTCTTCCCGAAGCTACAACTCAGGATTTCCCGTCGTTAGTCCATATACACTGCACCACCACATCACTAATCTGCCTCTTTGGAGTCCACGTACTCTGCATCTGCCACAGTGTTAATTCGGTGGGGGGGTGTGGTGGGTGAGGGAGTCCCGTTTTGGCCTCGTTATTCCATGTGATTAACAAGCAATGTTGTCTAATGCTGCAGTAGAATATTAAGTGTTCTATACATTCACCCTCCTCTCCACCACCCCACCCAGGTCCTGTCCCCAGTGTCTTTCCACGTTCTTGCCTGGCACGTGTTGATGGGGAACCAGGTCATCTGGAGGGGTCCTAACCGCAAGCTGATCGAATCAGCCATCGATGTTCTCGTGGTAAGCACAGCATCTCATAGCTTTGAGCCATGTAACTTCCTCTGTCAGCTCACTTCCTCTATGTTTCTAAAAAAAAGTTGCCCCTCAGGTTCTTATTAAATCCCTCCTCTCTCAGCTGAAACTTGTGCCCTCTGGTTCCTGCTTCCACAACCCAGCGAAATGCACTCGGTGACCACGTCATTAGGTACCTCCTGCACCTAACTATTCACTTCAGGGGTTGGACGTGTTGTGCGTTCAGAGATGCTCTTCTGCACACCACTGTTGTAGCATGTGTTTATTTGAGCTATTATCAACTTGAGCCAGCCTGGCCATTCTCTGACCTCTCTCATTAAGAAGGTACTTTCACCCACAGAACTGCCACTCGCTGGACATTTTTTGTTTTACGCAGCGTTCTCTGTTAACCTGTAGAGACTGTTGTGTGTGAAAATCCCAGGAGATCGGCAGTTTCTGAGAGACTCAGTCCACTCTGTCTGGCGCCAACAATCATTCCACGGTTAAAGTAATTTAGATCAAATTTCTGCACAATTGTCATGTCTGGATTGAAATGCAACTAAAGCTATTGACCATGTCTGCATGCTTTTATGCTTTGATTGCTGCCACGTGATATTTGCATTAACGAGCAGGTGCACAGGTGCACCCAATGAAGTGCCTTTGCTGGGGTGCAGGCTGGTACTCTTGATGTGTTGGGCAGTTTTGACTACCCATTGAAGACCTCGCTCTCTGCAGCAGTTTCCGTGCCATGCAGTGATGCATCTTGTCAGGATGCTCTCTACTGCGCATCTGCAGAATGACGTGAGTGTGTAGGTGTATCGCCTCCTGAAGTAGTTGAGCATTTGATTATGAATTTAACTTGTTTGGGGCAAACTTTATGGGCTGAAGGGCCTGTACCTGTGCTGTACTATCGAACAATGTACATGCACATTCCTGCCACCCACTGCGTGTTAAATTTCAAAGTTGCTCCTCGAGATTTGTGCGCAGTGTGCAAGTGTGTCCTCACCAGCCTCTCATACCCCTGCAATGTGACCCACCGACTTCCTGCACTCCCGCTCTCCCACCCCTCTGCCTCATGACGCGCCTTTCCGGGGAAGAAAATCTAACCCTCCCACCTTTCCTCCGTTTCCCGAGCAGACCATGCTTCCGGTGGGTTGTGTCCGCAAGGTTCCTTACAGCAACTGCTATGAGGAAGCCTACCGCTGCAATTTCCTGGGACTGAGACCTGAGGTGCAGATCCCTTCGCACATCGCCTCCTCTGGTGAGTGGGGCGGGGAGGGGTCCTCGTGAGGGAGGGTGTTTATGGAGGTTGGTAATTTGCTGTGATGGCGGAGGGGAAGAGTGGGTGGGTGGGGGCCACCAACCTCTCCACCCCGGTGCGGTGTGAGTTTGGGGAAGGGTGCGGCGCTGTGAAATTCAGGAACAGAATAACGCCATTAATTCCCAGCTGATTATTTTTTTCCCCCCTGAAGGAGGGTCTCACCCTGAAGCATCAATTGTTTATTCCCCTCCAAAGGAGGAAGTGATGCTGTGGAAGTTGAACTTGGGGATGTTCCGAGGTGCAAGATGTAGGAGTAGGATTAGGCCAATATTGTGCTGTGGAGTTCTGTGTTCAGTTTTTAAAGGGACGTCCGTTTATTCTGAGGCAGTATACCCCTGGTTCCTAGACCTCACCACCCCCCCCCCACCCAAATCATGGACTTGTCCTCTCCACGGGGGACAAAGAAGTTGCAAACGAAATTAGTAAGTAACTTGCATCAGGCTGCACTGTGGAAGACTCCAGCAGTGTGCTAGAAATCTGAGAGTGTCAGGGGGCAGAAGTGAGTGCAGTTGCTATTACTGAGGAGAAGGTACTTGGGAAGCTGAAAGGTCTGAAGTTAGATAAGTCACCTGGGCCAGGTGGACCACACCCCAAGGTTCTGAATGAGATTATGAAGGCAATAGTAATGATCTTTCAAGAATCACTAGATCCTGGAATTCTGGAGGACTGGACAATTGCGATTGTCATTCCACTCTTTAAGAAGAAAGGAAATTATAGGCCAGTTAGCCTGACTTCAGTGGTTGGGAAGATGTTGGAGTCCATTTCTAAGGATGAAGTTTCAGGGTATTTTCAGGCACATGAGAAAGCAAGTCAAAGTCAGCATAGTTTCATGAAGGGGAAATCTTGCCTGCCAAATCTGTTAGAATTCTTTGAGGAAATAACAAGCAGGATAGACAAAGGGGAATCGGTAGGTGCTGTGGACTTGGATTTTCAGAATGCCTTTGACAAGGTGCCGCACATGAGGCTGCTTAACAAGGTGAGAGCCCATGGTATTGCAGGAACGATACTAGCATGGACAGAAGATTGGCTGATTGGCAGGAGACAGTTGGAATAAAGTGGGCCTATTCTGGTTGGCTGGTGGTGATGAGTAGTGTTGTGTAGGGGTAGGGTTTGGGATTGCTTCTTTTCATGTTATACGTCAATGATTTTGGTGACAGCTTGTGACCAAGTTTGCGGAAGATGCAAAGTAGGTGGAGGGACGGGTAGTTTGAGGATGCAGGGAGTCTGCAGAACGATTTGAACAGATCGGGAGAATGAACAAATAAGTAGCAGATAGAATAGTAACACACATAATAAAAGTTGCTGGTGAACGTAGCAGGCCAGGCAGCATCTCGAGGAAGAGGTACAGTCGACGTTTCGGGCCGAGACCCTTCGTCAGGCCACGGCCCGAAACGTTGACTATACCTCTTCTTCGAGATGCTGCCCGGCCTACTGCGTTCACCAGCAACTTTTATGTGTGTGGCTTGAAATTCCAGCATCTGCAGATTTCCTCGTGTTTGCAGATAGAATAGTGTTGGTTTTAGTGTTACTATCAGTTTTACTATCCAACCAATGGTGGAAGGAATAAATGTGTAGACTATTTTCTAAGCAGGTTGGGAAGATGTTGGAGTCCATTACAAAAATCATTCAAAAATCAGAGGTGTAAGGGGTCTTGGAAGTTGAGATGATGGTAAGGAAAGCAGATTTAATGTTGGCATTCATCTCGAGAGGACGAGAATATAAGAGCAAGGATGTGATGCTGAGGCATTGGGTAGACTGCACATGGATGATTGTGAGCAGTTTGGGGCCCCTTATATAAGAAAAGATGTGCTAGCTTTGGAAAGGGTGTAGAAGAGGTTCACCAAAATGATTCAGGGAATGAAAGGGTTAACATATGAGGCTGGCTGAGTGCCTATCCCCACTGGAATTTAGAAGAATGAAGGGGGATTTCATTGAAACCTATCAAATATTGAAATGCCCAGATGGAGAGGATGTTTCCTGCAGTGGGTGAGTCCAGGACCAGAAGGCACAGCCCCAAAATAATGGGACATCCATTTAGAACCGAGCTGAGAAGGAATTTCTTTAGCCAGAGAGTGGTGAGTCTATGGAATTAATTTCTGCAAACAGCTGTGGAGGCTAAGTCATTGGGCATGTTTAAAGTGGAGGCTGATAGGTGCTTGATTAGTCAGGGATTCCAAGGTTTTTGGGGAGAAGGCAGGAGAATGGTGCTGAGAGGGATAATAAATCAGCGATGATGGAATGGTAGAGCAGACTTGATGGGCTGAGTGGCCTAATTCTGCTCCTATATTTTATGGTCTTGTGTCTGCTACGTCCAGCCCTCTTACAGTACCCATTCGGTTTCAATGAGATCTCACCTTCGTCCTTCTGAACTCCATCGCGAGCAGACCCAGAGACATCAGAATCACTGGCATAAGTCGTGAAATTTGTTGTTTTATTTGGGATGTGCAAACGTTTGTAGAAATGATTCCTACAGATGCGCCGTGGAGAGCATTCTGACTGGTTACATCGCCGTCTGGTACGGAGGCTCCAGTGCACAGGATCGAAGTTGGCTGCAGAGCACGACAGACTAAGCCAGCTCCATCCCGGGCACAACCCTCTCCACCACCAAGGGCATATTCAAGAGGCGATGCCTCAAAAAGGCAACATCCATCATTAAGGACCCTCACTGTCTGGGACATGTCCTCTTCTCATTACCCATTGGGGGGGGGGGGGCGGGGTAGTACTGGAGTCAGAAGACCCACACTCAACTTCCCCTCTGTCATCAGATTTCTGAATGGTCCATGAACACCACCTCATGATTTTTCCTCTTTTTGTACTGTTTATTTATTTTATTGTAACTTGTACTTTTTCGTGCCTTGTACTGCACTGCTGCAACCAAACAACTGTTTAATTTGTTTATTTATTGAGATCCAAAACTCTTCCAGTCCTTTGAGCTGTGCTGCCCGGCAATCCCTGTAGCCTGTACACGGGGCTACTTACAATAACCAGTTAACTTACCAACGGGTATGTCTGTGGACTGTGGTGGGAAACAGAACACTGGGACAAAACCCATGCAGCCACGGAGGGTGAGGTGGGGGTAGGGGGTGGGGACGTACTGTACCAGCTCCTTACAGGCAGTGGCAGGTATTGAACCTGCATCCCTGGTGATGTAAAACGTTGTGCTAACCACTACACTACCATAGAAACATAGAAAACCTAAAGCACATTACGGGCCCTTCGGCCCACAAAGTTGTGCCGAACATGTCCCTACCTTAGAAATTACTAGGCTTACTTATAGCCTTCTATTTTTCTAAGCTCCATGTACCTATCCAAAAGTCTCTTAAAAGACCCTATCGTACCATGCTGCCCTTTCATGACACATGTCGGTGATTACGAGTCTGATTCTGATTCTAACACTATCACATCGGTATACCATTATATCATATCCACAACTATGTAAAACACTGTTTACAATTTCAAATTAGAATCAGGTTTAACATCACTGGCATATGTTGTGAAATTTGTTGTGCAGCAGTACGTTGCAATATGTAATAAAATCTGTTCAGTACAGTAAATATATATAATACATAAAACGTAGTGCAAAAAAATGAGTGCTGAGGTAGTGTTCATGGGTTCAATGTCCGTTCAGAAATCAGATGGCGGAGGGGACGAAGCTGTTCCTGAGTCACTGAGTGTATGCTTTCAGGCTCCTGTACCTCCTCCCTGATGGTAGCAATGAGAAGAGGGCATGTCCTGGGTGATGGGGGTCCTTAATGATTGATGCTGCCTTTTTTTTTTTTGAGACATCTTTCCTTAAAGATGCCCTCAATACTGGGGAGGCCAGTGCCCATGATGGAGTTGGCTGAGTTCACAACTTCTTTCAATTTCCTCCCGTCCCCTTCCTCCCCACACCCCATACCAGACAGTGATGCAGCCAATAAGAATGCTCTCCACAGTATGCCTGTACATCGATCCTGTGCATTTTGATTTATTTATTTCCCCTCCCCCACCACCTCGTACCAGACAGTGATGCAGCCGATAAGAGTGCTGTCCACGGTAGACCTGTACAGTTGCGAGAGCCTTTGGTGCATCGCAAATCTCCTCATACTCCTCATGAAATAGAGCCGCTGTTGTGCCTCCTGTGTCGCTGCATCGGTACGTACGGCCCAGGGTTAGATCCTCAGAGATGTTGACACCCAGGAAGTTGAAATTGTGCACTCTTTCCACTTCTGATCCCTCAATGAGAACTGGTGTGTGTCTCCTTGTTTTCCCCTTCCTGAAGTCCACAATCAATTCATTGTTCTTACTGTCGTTGAGTGCAGGCTTGCTGCTGCGACTCCAGTCGACCAGCTGCTTTAGCTTGCTCCTATACACCACCTCGTCAGCATCTGAAGTTCTGCCAATGACAATAGTACGGTTTTCTCTGTACACCATACACTTGAACCCCTGGGTGGGGGGGGGGGAGGGTCAAAATTAGTTGTTTTGTGCCAGCAGTACTGTGCAAGACATCAAATTACTTTGCCAGAGTAAAGATAAATAGTGTAAAAGAGGAGTAGTGAGATACCGTTGATGGCTTCGTGGACCGCTTGTTCCTAAACCGTTGAGTGTGGGTCTTCAGGCTCCTGTACCACCTGCCGGGATCGTAGTAATGAGAAGAGGGCACGTTCCAGGTGATGAGGGCGCTGAATGATAGATGCCGCCTTATTGAGGCGCCACCTCTTGAAGATGCCCTCGGTGGTGGGGAGGGTTGTGTCCATAATGGGACTGGTGGAGCCTACAAACCTTCGCAGTCTCTTGAAATGCTGCACACTGGAGCCTCCATGCCAGACGGTGATGCAACCAGTCAGAATGCCCTCCACCGTGCATCTGTGGAAATTTCTGAGGGTCTTTGGTGATGTACCAAATCTCCCCAAACTCTGAATTTTAGTACAGCCGCTAGCATACCTGATTGCATCAAGATCCTGAGGCCCAGGATGTAGGACAGTGGGGGAGGTCAGTCTCTGACAACAAGGGTCTCTCCCTGACAATGAGACTTCATTGCTCCCACTCCCCTCTTCCCACCCCCCCACCCCAATCCTTCTAAACTCCACTTGGCACAGGCCCAGAGACGTCAGAATCAGGTCCATTATTACAAACAAATCAAGGGCACTTCGGCAGTGTTGCAGGGAATGTGACACTATTTCAGCTCAACGTCAGAGTTCGGAGCTCAAATCAGGCTCCGTCCGTAGGGAGTTTGTACGTTCTACCCGTGACCGCGTGGGTTTCTTCCGGGTGCTCTCGTTTCCTCCCACGTTCTGAAGATGAGCTGGTTAGCAGGTTAATTGCTCATTGTAAATCGTCCCGTGATTAGGCTGGGGTAAAATCTGGGGATTGCTGGGTGGTGCAGCTTGTTGGGCTGGAGATGTCTTTTCTGTGCTGTGTCTCCAAATAAAATAACTTAACATATTATCAATGACCGATATCGTACTGACTTCAAATGCTGCTCAGGAGTTCAGGTTATCATTTCCCCAGGATTTCCCTTCTTGTTTCGGCTTCTCAAGGGGATGTGTCATCGTTCCTGAGGCTGAGAGGCCTCTGATCCAGCTTTTGCTGGGGGTTTGAGGAAGAGATACTGGTGTATGGTCAGATTCAGCTATCCCCAGCTGGTTGGAAGAAGCAAGGATATGAAGCTGAGACTATTTTCCAAAACGGGGAGCGAATTCGGAAAGTGAAGGTGCAAAGGGACTTGGGGGTCCTCGTGCAGGATTCCCTAAAGGTTAACTTGCAGGCTGAGTCGATGGTAAGGAAGGCAAGCGGGCGTTCATTTCGAGAGGACGAGAATAGAAAAGTAAAGTTATAATGCTGAGGCTTTAAAAGGTATTGTCAGACCATATATGGGGGATTGTGAGCAGTTTTGGGCCCCGTATTGAAGAACGGGTGTGCTGGTATCGGAGAAGGTCCAGAGGAGGTTCATGAGAATGATTCCAGGTCACCATCATCATCATGATCTGCCATGTCAAATGATGTGGGTGATTGTGGTCTCAAGACTGTGATTGTTCTTGGCAAATTTCTCTACAGAAGTGGTTTACCATTGCCGCCTTCTGGGCAGCAGTGTCTTTACAAGATGGGTGACCCCAGCCGTTGTCAACGTTCTTCGGAGATTGTCTGCCTGGCATCAGTGGTCGCATAACCAGGACTTGTGATGTGCACCGGCTGCTCGTGCGGCCGTCCACCACCTGCTCCCATGGCTTCAGGTGACCCTGATCCAGGGGTGGGGGTGGTGCCGACGTGCTAAGCAGATGCTACACCTTGCCCAAGGGTGACCTGCAGACTTGTGGAAGGAAGGAGCGCTTTACACCTCTGGTGGTAGAGACATATCTCGACCCCGCCACTGTGGTATGGAAGCATTAATGTACGAGGAACATCTGTTGGCTCTGGGTCTGCACTCACTGGAGTTTAGAGTAATTGGGGGGGGGGGGTGGAGAAATCTCTTTCAAACCTATCAGTTATTGTAAGGCCTAGACAGAGTGTGCAAGAGATGCTTCTAATAGTAGGAGGGACTATGACCAGAAGGTACTGCCTCAGAATGGAAGGATGTCCCTTTAGAACAGAGATGAAGAAGAATTTCTTCACCAGAGTGGCGAATCTGTGAAATTTATTGCCACTGATGGCTGTGGAGGCCAAGGCACTGGGTATATTAAAGTGGAAGTTGACAGTTTCTTAATTAGTCAGGGCATCAAGAGTTTCGGGGAGAAGGCAGGAGAGGGGAAAATAAATCGGCCACAATCTAATGGTGGAGTAGACTCGATAGGATGAATGGCCTCATTCTACTCCCACGGCTTATGGTCTTATTCATAGAGGGTATTTGGAGGCAAGTGGGGATCAAGGGTTGAATGTTGATTTTTGGCTGGTGAGCAATTGGGGCTGTGGGGAATGTGGATACCTGATATTTCACTTCTCTCTTCCCCTGCCCCCATACCAGAGGGGGGTGTGTGGTTGGGGGTGGGGGGAATTGGTCCGATAAATGTGAATTGGAGAAAAAATATAGAACGGAAGAGGAGTCCAACATGGTGGGGTGGGGTGGGTGGAAGCAGGCCCTTTGCCAATCATGATACCAATCCAAGCAAGCTATTCCATGTTCATATCCCTCTCTGCACTTCCACGTTCCTACCTGAGACTTGGAATGCCTCCACCACCACCCCGGCAGCACATTCCAGCTACTTGCCCTCTGTGTCTGAAGTCACCTTGTCCTGCACATCTCCTTTGAGCTTTTCACCTCTCTCACCTTGAATTTTTTTGCTGTCCAGTATTAGACGTTTTCACTTTGGGGGATAAAGATCCCACTGCCTGCTCTGTCTATGTGACTGTCATGATCTTATAAACCTCTATTACGTCTTGCCTCAGCCTCTGCCATTCCTGTGAAAACAACCCAAGTTTGTCCAACCTTTTCTTTTGGCTCATGCCCTCTCATCCAGGCAGCACCCTGGTGAGCCTCCTTTGCACCCTCACAAAGCCTCCACATCCTTCCTGTAACGGAGGCGACCAGAACTGAATGCAATACTCCAGGCGTGGCCCGACCAGAGATGCGCAGCTTGTCCTGATCCTGACTTCTTACTGATCCTGGCATCTTGAGCCTTAACCTGAGAGCATTGGGCAGGGGCTGAAATGGTGCACTTTAAACTGTGGTGACGGGAGAGGGTGAAGGCACTAACCTTTCAGTCCTGAGCAGGGTCAGGTCGCTAAAGCCTTTGCCCTAGGGTATGGGTTAAGGTAGAGATATTGAAGTTTCACCCCTGGGTAGTGTCACGTTTGGGATCCTGACCTTTGGCTGGTGGGTGGTGTCAGAGCTTTGAGATATGGGCCTTTAAGTCCTGGGTGGAGGGTCAGGGTAAAGATGTTGATCTTTTACCCCAGGGAGTTGTGAGAGGGTTGGGACGTTGACCTGTCATGCCTGGGTGGTGGGATAGGGTGGAGACATTGACCTACAGTACCATTTCTGGACTCTAGGAGATTTTTTGGAAACTGGCCTATCAGTTCTGGGTGGTGACATTGACATTTCACCCCAGCGAGGGTAATAACATTGTCTTTTCACCCCTGGGTGGTGGAAGATTGTTGGGACATTGACCTTTCACCCCAGGGAGGTGCTAGAAAATCGACACTGACCTTCCGCCCCAGGGAGCTGGAAAATGGTTGGATCAAGCGTTCCTCACACCTGCGACACCTCGTCTTGTTCACTCCCCCACCATTAGTCGAAACAGAGAGGTGGGAAGGGGCATTGTGAAAGGCCAAGCTGACCCCTCTTCCTCCTCCTGGTTTGGCAGAGTTCTGTGTGGTGGTGGATGTCCGGCCCCTCCACTCCCCATCGCCCACGGTGACCGGCCACGGCGACCAGGACCCCCTTGGCAACTACGACTTTACCGTCAGCAGCAGTGCCATGGTGACCGATCGAGGTAAACTTTCCTCCAGTCTCTCCCCTTTCCCCAATCTGAGTTTCCTAAGGGATGGAGGGAGGGAGGAGGAAGAGGTGGCTGGGCCAAGGGGCAGGACGAGGGAGGGGGCAGGTGGAGCTGGAATGAGGGGCGGGGATAGGGAAGGAGTGTATATGTAAGGAATGTTTCTCAGGATGGAGAAGGATGGGCAGTAGAATTAGGACAGAGGGTGCATCCTAGACCTGTTTCCCAACAGGGACAGTGTCAGGGAGTTGGGGAAAGGGCATTTGGGAATGTGGAGGAACTATTGGGGTTAGAGTTAGGAGAGGAGTGTAGCCTTCATCAATTAGGGGACTGAGCTCGGTAGCCATGAGGTAACATTTCAGCTTCATAAAATTTAGATCAAACCATACTTGGGGTCCATGTTCATTGAACCCAAGTTGATAGGGTTGTTAAGCTGTGTAGTGTGTTCATTAATTGGGTTCAAGAGCTGTGAGGTAGTTTGCAACTCTAAAACTCTGGTTGGACCAGACTTGGAATATTGTGTTCACTTCTGGTCGCCTCATTACAGGAAGGATGTGGGGACTTTAGAGAGGGTGCAGAGGAGATTTACCAGCATGCTGCCTGGATTAGAGAGCGTGCCTTATGAGGATAAGATGAGCAAGCTGGGCTTTTCTCTTTGTAGTGAAGGTGGTGGAGGTGACCTGATAGAGGTGTATAGGGTGATAAGAGGCATAGAGTGGATCGCAAGAGACATTTTCTCAGAGTGTTAGTGGCCAACGTCAGAGTACATTGTTTAAAGCACGGGTTCCCAACTTTTTTTATGCCATGGACCTATACCATTAAACATGGGGTCCTGAACGCCAGGTTGGTAACAGCTGGTTTAAGGTGAGCAGAGCAAAGTATTGGGACGGGGGAATGTTGGAGGTCAGATTTTTGTTTTACACGGAGAGTGATAAGTGGAGTGATAAGGCAGAAGCTGATACATTCTTTCGTTCATTATGTGCCGTGTCGTACGAGGTGGGTGATCATGTTCTTTCCATGACCATGATTGTTCTTGACAAATTTTCCTATAGAAGTGGTTTGTCATTGCCGCCTTCTGGGCAGCGCCTTTACGAGATGGATGACCTCAGCCATTATCAAAACCCTTCAGAGATTGTCTGCCTGGCATCAGTGGTCGCCAAGCCAGGACTTGTGATATGCACCAGCTGCTCATATGACCATGCACTCCCCTGGCTTCACATGACCCTAATCGGTGGGCTAAGCAAGGTGACCCACAGGCTAGCAGAGGGAAGGAGTGCCTTGCACCTCCTTTGGTAGAGATGTATCTCCATCCCACCACCCATGCTGGTGTATTAGGGTTATTTAAAAACTCTTAGGCACACGGATGTAAGAAAAATGGAGGGTTTTAGTACTGGGTGCAGAGATGCCCACAGCACAGAAGCTGTTTCTGGACAAATGCTTGAATGGGCAAGCCAGAGAAGTAGTTGGACCAAGAATTGGTGGATGGATTAGTAGCAATACCTATTGAACAGTGTAGAAATTGTGGGCTGAAGGGCCTGTTTTTATCCCAAGGTTTACGACTGTTAAGGCCTCTGCAGCCCCTGTCATCGATATTTATTGCTTTTTTTTTGTATTTGCACAGTTTGTTGTTTTTGTGTGCATTGGTTGTTTGTCCATCTGTGTATGTGTGCAGTTCTTTGTTGATTCTATCGTGTTTCTTCGTATTTGCTGTGAATGCCCACCAGGAAATTAATCTCAGGGTAGTATATGGTGACATTTATGTACGTTGATATTAAATTTACTTCAAATGTTCATTTAATGTCAGCGAAATATATACAATATAGATCCTAAAATTCTTTTTCTTCGCAACCATACATGAAAACAGAGGAGTGCCCCAAAGAATGAAGAAAGTTAAATGTCAGAACCCCAAAGCCCCCCCAGCTCCCCCCTCCCATGTATAAGCAGCAGCAAAGCAATGAACCCACCTCCCCCACCAGCAAAAAAAAAGCATGGCACCCCCCAAGCGTGCAGCAAAGCATCAATAAAGACCCAGCCCCCCCCCCCCCCCCAAAGGCTACTTGTTCACCTGGTAATTTGACTTATCACAGGCTGTGTCTCTCCCCAATAAGGGAAAAGGAGGTGTCCCTCTTTTTATAGCAAGAAGGGAGACATAACAACTCACTGATTTACAATGTTAAGAGTCCTGGGAGATGGAAGATTGAAAGCAGCAAGCTGGCTGCTGGCTGTGTGCCCAAAGAACTCAGGTCTCTGGGCACACAGCCAGCAGCCAGCTTGCTGCTTTCATTCTTCCATCTCCCAGGACACACCGGATTCCTCCGGCAGCACCGACCACGGATCTGTTCCCCTCCAGAGCCACAAAGTCCCGAAACTCTGAAGGCGCGCTAGTCTTCTAGGCCGCGTCCTTGGGTATATCGAATAGCGGCCAGTTGTGAGACCCCGAGAGTGGGTCCCATTCCCGCAAAGAACCAAAGTCAGCGAGTAACTGCAGGAGAAGAACCCTGGAAGGAGGAAAAATTGAGATATTAAAGACAGAAATAGAGCTGTTTCTGAAGATGCAAGCAAGGAGTCGCTGTTAGGTGCCATCATCTCTCCTAAGCTGCACCCCTGAGTGCTTTGAACTTTGATCTCTGGTATCGGATGGGTTTCTGTACCAGAAGTGTTTTTGGGTGGCATTGAGTTGTAACAATTGTAGTTGGTTTGGTATTACCACATGTACTGAGGTGCAATGGCGAAGTTTGTCCTGTATACCACCTGTACAGATCGTTTCACCACATCAGTGCAACGAAGAAAAAGCAATAACAGAATGCATACCATTTATACAGATCAATTGATTACATGGTATATTAAGGGAGTACAACAAGACTGAAAGGGTCCAGGGAAAATTTACAAGGATATTGCCAGGACTGGATTTATCAGGAAAGGTTGAATAGGTTAGGATTTTATTCCCTGGAGTGCAGGAAAATGAGGGAAGATTTGATAGAGATGTACAAAATAGAGGGGTTCATTTGTTCGTTATGTGCCGCAGCGTATGACGAACGCAAATACAGCATTAGCATTCGTTTCGCGAGGACTAGAATATAAAAGCAATGACATAATGCTGAGGCTTTATAAGGCATTGGTCAGACCACACTTGGAGTATTGTAAGGAGTTTTGGGTCCCATATTGAAGAATGGATGCACTGGTTTGGAGAAGGTCCAAAGGTGGTTCATGATGGTTGTTGTCGTCATCATTGTCAGGTGTCGTGTCATATGACGTGGGCAATCATGGCCTCAAGAATATGATTATTCTTGGCAAATCTTTCTACAGAAGTACTTTGTCATTGCCATCATACCTGTCTTGCCCCGCTGCTGCCCCATCCCCCTCTGGTCTCCCCTTGCTTCCACATCCCAAAAAGGCAACATCCATCATCAAAGATCTCCATCATCAACGCCAAGCCACCTTCTTGCTGCTACCATCGGGCAGGAGGTAGAGGAGACTGAAGTCCCACATCACCAGGTTCAGGAACGGCGATTTCTCTTCAACCATTCTGTTCTCAAACCAACTGGCACAACCTTAATCACTACCTCAGTACAGCAACACTGTGACGACTTTGCATGCAGTGGACTTTATTTTCTTTGTTCTGTGTCGCTTCTTCCAAAAAAAATGTGTGATTTTAAAAATGAGAAAATCTGCAGATGCTGGAAATCCAAGCAACGCACACAAAATGCTGGCAGAGCTCATCTATGGAAAAAAAAGTACATTTGACGTTTCGGGCCGTGATCTTTCAGCAAAACTGGAGAGGGAAAAAAAAGATGAGTAGATTTAAAAGGCGGGGCAAGGGGAGAGCGAAATGCAGGGTGATGTGAATCTGGGAGGGGGAGGGATGAAGTAAAGAGCTGGGAAGTTGGTGAAAGAGATACAGGGCTGGAGAAGGGAGAGTTCGATAGGGAAGGACAGAAGGCCATGGAAGAAAGAATAAGTCGGGAGGCACACCAGAGAGAGGTGATTGACGGGCAAGGAGATAAGGTGAGAGAGGGAAAAGGGATGGAGAAAGGTGAATGGGGGGGGGGTTATTACCAGAGGTTTGAGCAATGGGTGTTCACGCCATCAGGTGGGGGGCTACCCAGATGGTATAGAAACATAGAAAATAGGTGCAGGAGTAGGCCATTTGGCCCTTCGAGCCTGCACCGCCATTTATTATGATCATGGTTGATCATCCAACTCAGAACCCCACACCAGCCTTCCCTCCATACCCCCTGACCCCCGTAGCCACAAGGGCCATATCTAACTCCCTCTTAAATATAGCCAATGAACTGGCCTCAACTGTTTCCTGTGGCAGAGAATTCCACAGATTCACCACTCTCTGTGTGAAGAAGTTTTTCCTAATCTCGGTCCTAAAAGGCTTCCCCTCTATCCTCAAACTGTGGCCCCTCGTTCTGGACTTCCCCAACATTGGGAACAATCTTCCTGCATCTAGCCTGTCCAATCCCTTTAGGATCTTATACGTTTCAATCAGATCCCCCCTCAATCTTCTAAATTCCAACGAGTACAAGCCTAGTTCATCCAGTCTTTCTTCATATGAAAGTCCTGCCATCCCAGGAATCAATCTGGTGAACCTTCTTTGTACTCCCTCTATGGCAAGGATGTCTTTCCTCAGATTAGGGGACCAAAACTGCACACAGTACTCCAGGTGTGGTCTCACCAAGGCCTTGTACAACTGCAGTAGTACCTCCATGCTCCTGTACTCGAATCCTCTCGCTATAAATGCCAGCATACCATTCGCCTTTTTCACCGCCTGCTGTACCTGCATGCCCACTTTCAATGACTGGTGTATAATGACACCCAGGTCTCGTTGCACCTCCCCTTTTCCTAATCGGCCACCATTCAGATAATAATCTGTTTTCCTATTTTTGCCACCAAAGTGGATAACTTCACATTTATCCACATTAAATTGCATCTGCCATGAATTTGCCCACTCACCCAACCTATCTAAGTCACCCTGCATCCTCTTAGCATCCTCCTCACAGCTAACACTGCCACCCAGCTTCGTGTCATCCGTAAACTTGGAGATGCTGCAATTAATTCCCTCATCCAAGTCATTAATATATATTGTAAACAACTGGGGTCCCAGCACTGAGCCTTGCGGTACCCCACTAGTCACCGCCTGCCATTCTGAAAAGGTCCCATTTATTCCCACTCTTTGCTTCCTGTCTGCTAACCAACTCTCCACCCACACCAATACCTTACCCCTAATACCGTGTGCTTTAAGTTTGCACACTAATCTCCTGTGTGGGATCTTGTCAAAAGCCTTCTGAAAATCCAAATATACCACATCCACTGGTTCTCCCCTATCCACTCTACTAGTTACATCCTCAAAAAATTCTTTGAGATTCGTCAGACATGATTTTCCTTTCACAAATCCATGCTGACTTTGTCCGATCATTTCACCGCTGTCCAAATGTGCTGTTATCACATCCTTGATAACTGACTCCAGCAGTTTCCCCACTACCGACGTTAGACTAACCGGTCTATAATTCCCTGGTTTCTCTCTCCCTCCTTTTTTAAAAAGTGGAGTTACATTAGCCACCCTCCAATCCTCAGGAACTAGTCCAGAATCTAACGAGTTTTGAAAAATTATCACTAATGCATCCACTATTTCTTGGGCTACTTCCTTAAGCACCCTGGGATGCAGACCATCTGGCCCTGGGGATTTATCTGCCTTCAATCCCTTCAATTTACCTAACACCACTTCCCTACTAACATGTATATATTGTATTGTTCCTCCAACCTAAATGTGGAGTCCAAACGACAGTAGAGAAGGCCATGGATTGACATATCGCAATGGGTATGGGAGGTGGAATTAAAATGGGTGGGCACTGGGGGATCTGGTGGTCGGAGCATATGTGCTCGTCAAAGCAGTCTCCCAGTCTACGTTGGGTCTCACCAATATACAGGAGGCCACACTGGGAGCACAGGACAGAGAATATGACCCCAACAGATTCGCGGGTGAAGCGTTGCCTCACCTGGAAGTATTGTTTAGCGCCCTGGATGGTAGTGAGAGTGGGGGTGTAGGGGCAGGTGTGGCACTTGTTCTGCTTGCAAGGATAAGTGCCAGGAGGGAGAGCAGTGAGGGAGGGATGAATGGACAAAGGAGTCATGTACGAAGCGATCCCTGCAGAGAGCAGAAAGTGGGGGAGAGGGAAAGATGTGCTTAGTGGTGGGATCTCTTTGGACATGGCAGACTATACCTCCTCCCACCCTGTTACTTGTAAAAGCACCATCTCCTTCTCTTAATTCCTCTATCTCTGTCACATCTCCTCTCAAGATGAGTCTTTTCATTCCAGAACAAAGGAGATGTCATCCTCCTTCAAAGAAAGGGGCTTCCCTTCCTCCACCATCAATGCTGCCCTCAACCACATATCTTCCATTTCACGTTCGTCTGCTCTCACCCTATCCCCCTATCACCCTACCAGGGATAGGGTTCCTCTTGTCTTTTCCTCACCAGCCTCTGTGTCCTGCACATAATTCTCCCTAACTCCCGCCATCTCCAGTGGGATCCCACCACCAAGCACATCCCTCACTCCCCTCCCTCCACTTTCTGCTTTCCGCAGGGATCGCTCCCTATGTGACTCCCTTGCCCATTCGTCCCTCCCCACTGATCTCTCTCCTGGCACTTATCCATGCAAGTGGAATAAGTGCCACACCTGCTCCTACACCCCCCCCCCCCACTTTACTACCAATCAGTGCCCCAAGCAGTCCTTCCAGGTGAGGCGACACTTTACCTGTGTTTCGTGCTCCCGGTGTGGCCTCCTGTATATCCGTGAAACCCGACATAGATTGAGCGAGCACTTCACCGAGTCTGCCAGTAGCCATCCATTTAATTCCACTTCCCATTCCCAATCAGATATATCAATCCATGGCCTCCTCTATTGTCACACTTGAGGAGCAGCAACTTGTATTCCATCTGGATAGCCTCCAACCTGATGGCATGATCATTGACTTCTCAAACTCCCTTCACCTTTCCCCATCCCCTTTCCCCCCCCCCCCTCAGCTCATTTCTTTCCCTGCCCATCTCCTTCCTCTGGTGCTGCACTCCCCTTACCTTTTTTTCCATGGCCTTCTGTCCTCTTCTATCAGACTTGCCCTTCTCCAGCCCTGTATGTCTTTCACCAATCAACTTCCCAGCTCCTTACTTCATCCCTCCCCCTCCCGTTTTTACCTATCACCTCGTGTGTCTCTCTCCCCTCTCCAACCTTTTAAATCTACTCAGCTGTTTTTTCTCCAGTTCTGCTGAAGGGTTTCGGCCCAAAACGTCGACTGTACTTTTTTACCATAGATGCTGCCTGGCCTGCTGAGTTCCTCCAGCATTGTGTGAGTGTCGGTTGTGATTAATGTTGTTCTTTCTTTGTGAATGTTGTGTCTGTGGTTCTCTGTGTCTGTGAAGCTGCTGCAAGAGAGTTTTTCTTTGTACCTGTGCAATGTGGCACGGTAGCGGAGCGGTCGGACTCTTTTCGCTTTACAGTACCAGCAACCCAGGTTCAATTCCCGCTGCTGCCTGTAAGGAGTGTGTGCATTCTCCCTGTGACTGCGCAGGTTTCCTCCCACGGTTCGATGATGTTCCGGTTGGTAGGTCAATTGGTCATTGTAAATTGTCCCATGATTAGGCTCAGATTAAATTGCGGGATTGCTGAGTGACGTGGTTTGAAGGGCAGGAGGGGCCTATATTCCATGTGGTATCTCAAGAAGTAACTAAAAATAAATAAAATCAGTGATAGATTAAACTATGCAACACTCAGAACACGCTGGAGGAACTCAGCAGGTTGGGCAGCATCCGTGAAACGATCAGTCGATGTATCGGGCCGGAACCCTTCTTCAGGACTCAAGAGAGAAGGGGCAGAGGCCCTATAAAGAAGGTGGGGGGAGGGTGGGATGGAGAAGGCTGGTAGGTCCAGGTGAAAAACCATTAATTTGAAAGACAAACGGGTGGGGGAGGGGAAGCAGGGAGGTGATAAGCAGGAAAGGTGAAGAAGGAATAGAGGAAAACACAATGGGTAGTAGAAGGAGGCGGAACCATGAGGGAGGTGATAGGCAGCTGGGGGAGGGGACAGAGTGAAATAGCGATAGAGGAAGGGAGGGGGAGGGAATTACTGGAAGTTGGAGAATTCAATGTTCATATTAAGGGGCTGGAGACTACCTAGACGGTATATGAGGTGTTGCTCCTTCAACCTGAGTTTAGCCTCATCGTGACAGTAGAGGAGGCCATGTATGGACATATTTGAATGGGAATGGGAAGCAAAGTTGTTGAAGTGGGTGGCTACCGGGAGATCCTGTCTGTTGTGGCGTTCCTCTATCCCTATTTCACTCTGCCCCTATTTTCCTCTATGCCCGACCTGCTGCGTTCCTCCAGCGTGTTGTGAGTGTTGCTTTGACCCCAGCATCTGCAGAGTATTTTGTGCTTAGATGAAAGTGGGTGATGTGGAAGGTGGTTGGGGTTGGGTGGGTTTTGATGTGAACAGCTGGGAGAGGATAGATGGAAGAGGTCAAGGGCTGAAGAAGGAGGAATCTAATGGGAGAGGGCTGTGGACTGTGGAAGAAAAGGAAGGAAGGGGGCACTGGAGGGAGGTGATGGGCAGGTGAGGGAAAGTGAAGAGGTAAGAGGAGGACCAGAGAAGGGAATGGAAGGAAACCAAGGGGAAGAGGAGAAATAACCAGAAGTTGGAGAAATCGATGATCATGCCATCAGATTGGAGGCGACCCGGACAGATTATGGGAGAAGAGGAGGAGGGCACGAAGGGGATAATGGGTGAGGATAAGAGAAGGGGTCAGAGGGGAGCTAGAATAGAGAAAGAGAGGAAGGAGGGAGGGTGGGGAAAGAATTCCTCCAGCATTTTGTGTGTGTGTGTGTGTGTGTTGCTCGAGATTTCAAGCATCTGCCTTAAGGGGGCTGCCGTCAAGTCAGATGCAGCGTCCGGCAACGGGGAGAAGCGCGTTCTCAGTCTGGGTTAGAGTGCCCCCCCCCCCGTGAGTGCCTCTCCAGCTCTGACCCTCGCCTGTGCTGTGACTCCCCCACCCCACCCACAGGTCCCACCATCCTGAGTAAACTGGAAGCTGCCCTGAGCAACGAGAGTTTGTCGGTGGAGGTGGTGGATCAGTGTCTCATCTGCCTCAAGGAGGAGTGGATGAAGTGAGTGCTGAGGGGACGGAGCGGGGTGGGAGGGAAGGACTGGGGTGAATGGGAACAGTGGGGTTGAGAAATGGGTGGAGGGAGATGAGAGAGATGTGGGTGGAGGGCGTGGGGAATGGTTAACCGCCCAGTCCTCTGGGTCTGGCAGGAGGACCAGTCAGTCCCCTGTCCTCTGCACATCGGCTTGGGTACCTCCCTGATTGTGTGTGTCTCTCACCCATTCGCTCTCTCCTCCCTTGTGTATGAGCTCTGTCTGTCCATCTGTCTGTCTCTGTCTCCACCCAGCCCCGGTTACCTGGAACTGTCTGTCCTGGGGTTAGGAGGGGTGGGTGTCAGCCCTTGGTGCTGGGCTGGGCATTGGGGTGTCTGTTCCCTGCAGGGAGGTGTCTGCATGGCCAGAGGGCATTTGGTGGTCTGGGTATACATGGGCCAGGGAAACACACCAAGCACTGTGCTGTGAGAGGCTGGGGAGGAATGGGCAGCCTGAGGCATTAATGAAGATCAACTCTTAATTTTGTCTGCATTCTTCACCCCTCCCTCCCTCTCTCGCCTTCCCTTCTGCTCCTCTCCACTCCATCTCTCATCCTCCTCCTGTCCTCCCTTTCCCTTTCACTCTCACATGCTCCTCTTCCTCCTCCATCACCTCTCACCCTCGTTCCCTCTCATACCTCACTTGGTTTCCCCTTCCCTACTCCTCCTTGCTACCTCTTTCCTCCCCCCCCCCCACTTACGCTCTGGTATTTTCTCTCTCTCATTTTTCTCTCCCCCTCCCACCCCACTTTTTGGCCGTCCTTCACTTGCCTTCCATCACCTCCACATTTCGCCCCTTCCTGTCTGTTACCCTCCCTTCCACTCTTCTGCCTCTTGCCCTCCCTCCTTCCCCCTTTGCCTTCTGTTCCCGTCTCCAACCCTGGGTCCCGACCTCCCTTTCTCCTTTATAACCCCCTTCCTCACCCACTGCCCCCCGACCCTCCCCCCCAGTAAGGTGAAGGTGCTGTTTAAGTTCTCCCGGGTCGATAGCCGCCCCAAGGAGGACACGCAGCGGCTCCTCGCCGCCCTGGGAGCCAGCGACGAGGACAACGTCAAGCTCCTGAAGTTCTGGATCACCGGACTCAGCAAGACCTACAAGTCCCACCTCCTGTCCAGCGTCCGGGGCGGCGCCCTGACCCCGACTGAGGCCCGCAATTAGCGGGTGGACCCAGCGGGGCAGAGGAGATTGGGTGGGGGATGCAGAGGAGAGCGAGGAGTGGTGTAAGGGAATTTGCATTAACATCAGTGGGGACACTGTCGGTGACACAGGGCGCTGCAGGAGAGGGGTCACTGAGGGAACTGGATTAATGTCTGTGGGGTTACAGTCAGTGACAGGACGCTGGGGAGAGGGTTCACTGAGAGACTGTGTGAAGGAGCTGGATTAATGTGAGTGATGGGGGCGGGGGGAGGGGAAGAGGGGTCACCGAGTGAGGGAGCTGGATTAATGTCAGTCCGGATACAGTCAGTGACACAGGGCTCTGAGAGGGACAGACCACTGAGGGAGCTGTATTAATGCTAATGAGGATACTGTCAGTGATGCAGGGAGGGAGGCAAGTCACTGAGGGCCAGTGGAAGGGAGCTGAATTAACGTCAGAAACTTTGGCTGCTGAGGCCATTCTGCAGAAGGCGGAAGTTTCGGTACTGGATACTACTGATGCACCTTCAATACAGGGACTGAGAGTTTGAATGTGTGTTTTCAATGACAATTTTGCTGTTAGTGTGTAATTAACTTTGTATTTAATATTTTCATCATTAAAGCCAGTGTTCTACTGAATCTGTTAGTCGTAGAAAAGCCCATCCAGTCTGTGCTGAACCATTTAAACTGCCTACTCCCATCACCATGCACCGGGACCAAGGCCTTCATACCACTTCCATCCAAGTACCTATGCAAACTCCTCTGGAACGTTGAAATCGATCTCAATTGCAACTCTGTCCTGGCAACTCGTTCCACGTTCTCACCATCCTCTGAGTGAATGGGGATCAGTCCTGCAACATCCCGAAGAAAAGACAAGGCGACGGGGGATCTGAGCGTCAAATTCACGTTCAGATTTATTTATTTATTACATTTTATTTTAAAAAAACTATTTATTAGATACAGCACTAAACAGGCCCTTCTGGTCAACTGAGCCTTGCCACCCAGCAATTTCACCCCTAGCCTAATCACAGGAGAATTTACAATGACCAAGCAACCTAGCAACTGATACATTAGGGGAACCCGGTGGACACCCATGCTGAGACTGGAGTAATGTTAAACATCTTAGAGGACGCCAAACTCTGACGCTCCAAGTGTTGTGCAAACTGCTGCGTCCCATGTATGTTCCCATGTAAACATAGAGCAAAATGCATTGTTCTGCATGAGCAACCATCATGTTGTACGGGACACCACAGTGCTTGGCGGAACAATACAAACAACAAAATAGCAGCAAATCAATAAATATATCCTCAATAATAAATCAGTCCTGCTGAAGCGTCTGCACTTGGAACGTCAACTGTTTATTCCTCTGCATAGATGCTGCCTGACCAGCTGCGTTCCTTCAGCATTTTGCGCATGCTACTCTGGATTTGCAGTTTCTGCAGAATCTCTCGTGTCAGCGACAGGCAGACGTCCCCCTTTCCGCCCTCCCACTGACCCACCCTTTCAAATACAAAGGCAGGTCCCCAACCTCAGAATAGCAGCTTCTGGGCCTTCCGACTCTAAACTTTGACCTTCGACCATTGGTATTGACCCTGAGGACTGACTGACGGTGGAACCCGAACTCCAGGCCTTGCAAAAGGTGGCATAGCACTGGAGCGTCAGCTAGCTCCATCATATTATATGAGATAATATATTGAATTATATAATATTAAATTTTATAGTTAGATCATGACTTAATAGAACATAGAATAGTACAGCAGAGTACAGGTCATTCAGCCCACATTGGTGTGCCGACCCTCAAACCCCCCCACCTTAAATTCCTCCATATACCTGTCTAGTAGTCTCTTAAACTTCACAAGTGTATCTGCCTCCACCACTGACTCAGGCAGTTCATTCCATGCACCAACCACTCTCTGAGTGAAAAACCTTCCTCTAATATCCCCCTTGAACTTCCCACCCCTTACCTTAAAGCTATGTCCCCTTGTATTGAGCAGTGGTGCCCTGGGGAACAGGTACTGGCTATCCACTCTATCTATTCCTCTTAATATCTTGTATACCTCCTTCTCCTCTCATCCTCCTTCTCTCCAAAGAGTAAAGCCCTAACTCCCTTAATCTCTGATCATAATGCATACTCTCTAAACCAGGCAGCATCCTGGTAAACCTCCTCTGTACCCTTTCCAATGCTTCCACATCCTTCCTATAGTGAGGCGACCACAACTGGACACAATACTTTAAGTGTGGCCTAACTGGAGTTTTATAGAGCTGCATCATTACCTCGCAACTCTTAAACTCTATCCCTCGACTTATGAAAGCTAACACCTCATAAACTTTCTTAACTACCCTGTCTACCTGTGAGGCAACTTTCAGGGATCTGTGGACATGTACCCCCAGATCCCTCTGCTCCTCCACTCTACCAAGTATCCTGTCATTTACTTTGTACTCTGCCTTGGAATTTGTCCTTTTAAAGTGTACCACCTCACGCTTCTCTGGGTTGAACTCCATCTGCCACTTCTCAGCCCACTTCCGCATCCTATCAATGTCTCTCCGCAATCTTCGACAATCCTCTACACTATCTACACCACCACTAACCTTGGTGTTGTCTGCAAACTTGCCAACCCACACTTCTACCCCCACATCCAGGTCCTTAATAAAAATCAATATAACATACCAGGGGTGATTGATAAGTTCGTGGCCTAAGAGGAGTCAATTTTAGAAAGCCTGGCACATTTATATTTTCTACATTTACGCACTTAGTCCAGCGGTTGTGGAGCATACGGATTCCTTCTTTGTACAAGTTGGCGTCTTGGACCTCCAGAAAGTGATCCACAGCAGGGGTGATTGATAGGTTCGTGGCCTAAGGTAGAAGGAGATGTTATTAACTTAACACTTTCTGCATAATCACGCAGAGTTGAACTGTATGTGGATGTAACGAGAGCTGTATAACTCATCTTCTTCTACCTTAGGCCACGAACTTATCAATCACCACTGCTGTGGACCACCTGGAGGTCCAAGACGCTCTCGTTACATGCACGTGCAGTTCAACTTTTTGAGTGATAATGCGGAAAGTTTGAAGTTAATTACTCATCTCCTATCTTAGGCCACGAACCTATCAATCACCTCTGCTGTGAACCACTTCTACAAAGAAGGGATCTGTATGCTCCACGACCGCTGGACTAAGTGTGTACATGTAGGAGGAGACTATGTTGAAAAATAAATGTGCTAGGTTTTCTAAAATTGACTCCGCCTACCTTAGGCCACGAACTTATCAATCACCCTTGTATAATATATATGTTAGTACCTGAACAAGCAGTGTTGGAGATCCTTAGTAGGTCAGGCAACTTCTGAAGAGGGAGATAATATAATATAATAATATAAATATATAATATTTTATAATATATTAAATCATATAACGTATATTAAATAATATAACATTATACAATATAAAATATTAAATAATGTAATATTACATATATTATTAAAAAATGTAACAGTATGTTTTATAATATAATATATTAGTATAATACTAGATAATATATATAATATAAATATATGATATTGGATATGCCGTGTTCATGGGTTCATTAAGTTTTGGCTCTGCTTCCTTTTCGCACTGGTAATCTGAAACGAGCTGCGTGCTACGCGCACCCTCTGGTGGTCAGGGCGGAATTTGTAAGGGTCAAGTCAAAGTGATGTTTTATTTTTTTAAAAAGCAAAATTCGGAATAACTTCGTTTGTCGCACGTACATCAAACATAGAGCGAAATGCGTCAATTTGCGGTAATGACCAACATAGTCCGAGAGTGTGCCGGTGCGGAACCCGCAAGCGTTGCCAGCTTTCCAGTGCCAACATAGCATGCCCACAACTTACTAACACTAACCCGTACGTTTTTGGAATGCGGGTGAAACCAGAGCACCCAGAGGAAACTGACGCGGACATGTGGAGGACGCACAGTCTCCTTTCAGAGAGCGGCGTAACTGAACCCTGATCCATTCTACTGCTAGCGGAGTAAGCCGTTCCGCTAACCGCTACGATACCGCGCGGCCCTATGTGCAAATATGCACAGTGATTGGAATTGTCCCGAAAAGTCGACTGTTTATTTCTTTCCACGGATTCTACCTGGTTTGCTGACTTCCTCCAGGAGAAAAGTGTGCGTGTGTGTGTTGCTCTAGGTTTCCAACACTTACAGAATCTCCTGTATCCATTTTAGTGCAGAGTGATCCTGGTGTTAAGGAAATTAGGATTTTGCCGGTTCAAGAACCGAATGGTTGGAGGGAAGTAGCATTTTCTGAACCTGTCGGCGTGACATTACAGGCTTCAGGACGCCCTGCCCGATGGGAGATGCAAGAGGATGTCAAATGCAATCTGTTTTTAATTAATGCATTAATTTCGATAGATATACAGCACGGTAACAGGACTCTCTTGCTCGCGAATCAGCGCCGCCGAATAACATGCACGTGATCAAATAATTGGCTAACCCGTACGAATTTGGAATGAGAAGAAAGCGGAGCAACTGGAGGAAACCCACGCAGCTCCGGGGAGAAAGTAAAGGCAGAAGCAGAGGGAGGTGAAGTTAACGGAAAAAACAGAAAAATGAAAAGAAAAATCCTCGTTCGAAGACCAAAAAATATCAGGTGTTCTAAGGCTTTGCAGTAAGTGATTTATATTCCAGGCTGTTTGCAACCGTGAAGGGGAAGCTCCATGGAACGCGTATGAGGAGATTCCAGCGCTTTGGGACCAGTGGCTTAGCGACGCCGGCTATTGAACAATTTAAACTTCATTAAGGTACAGAAATATGCGGAAGCCCCACAGACAGAAACGCGAGGCGTCCGGAGATGAGAGCGTAATACCATAAGATATAGGAGCACAAATGGGCCATTTGTCTCATCGAGTCTGCTCCGCCACTTCATCATGGCTGATACAGTCTTGCCTCTCAGTCCCAGACTCCAGCTATCTCAACGATTCCCTTCATGCCCTGGCCAAACAAGAATCTATCAACCTCTGGCTTAAATATACATAAAGACTTGGCCTCCACAGCTGTCTGTGGCCAAAAGTTCCACAGATTCACCACTCTCTGGCTGAAGAAATTCCTCGTCATATCCGTTCTAAAAGGACGGCTGTCTATTCTGAGACTGTATTCTCTGGTCTTGGACTCTGCCACCATAGGAATCTCCCTCTCCTCATACACTCTATCAAGGTCTTTCACCTTCCGATAGGTTTCAATGAAGTCACCCGTCATTCTTCTGAATCCTGGTGAATGCAGCCCTGGAGCCATCAAATGCTCTTCATATGACAAACTATTCACTCCAGGAATCATTGTCGTGAACCTTTTTCGAACCATCTTTAGTTTTAGCACATCCTTTCTAACATAAGAGACCCAAAACTGCTCACAACACTCCAATTGAGGCCTCACCAGTGCTTTATGAAGTCTCAACATTACATCCTCGCTTTTATATTCTAGTCCTCTTGAAATGAATATCAACATCGCATTTGCCTTCCTTACCACAGGCTCAGCCTGCAAATTAATCTTTAGGGACTCCTGTACAAGGACCCAAGTCACTTTGAGCTTTTAGAAACTAGCCAACTTTTTCATTTCGTCTTCCAAACGTTTCCAGACACAGTATTCCAGCCGCCATTTCTTTGCCCATCTCCTAATCTGTCTAAGTCCGTCTGGAGCCTCTCTCCTTCCTCAAGACTATCCACCCCTCCACCTATCCTCATAACATCGGCAAACTTTGCAAGAAAGCCATCAATTCCACCATCCAAGTCATTGACATATAAATGAAAAGGCATCAGTCCCAACACAGACCCTGTGGAACACCACTGTTCACCGGCAGCCTATCAGAAAAGATGCCCTTTATTCCCACTCATTGCCGCCTGCCAATTAACCACTGCTTTATCCGTGGTAGGATCTTTCCTGTAATACTACAGGCTCGTAGCTTGTTAAGCAATCTCTTGTGTGGCACCTTGTCAAAGGCCTTCTGAAAATCTAAGTACACAACATCAACCAATTCTCCTTGGTCTAACCAGCTTGCTGTTTCTTCAAAGAATTCCAACAGATTTGTCAGGCAAGATCTTCCCTCGAGGAAACCATGCTGACTGCGAGCTATTTTATCATGTGCCTCCAAGCACCCTGAGACCTTATCTTTAATAACTGACTCTAACACCTTCCCAACCACAGAAGTCAGACTAATTGGCCTATAGTTTCCTTTCTTCTGCCTCTCTCCCTTCTTGCAGAATGGTGACGTCTGCAATTCTCCAGCCTTCCGGTACCAGTCCAGAATCTAGTGATTCTTGAAAGATCATTACTGATGCCTCCACAGTCTCTTCAGTCACCTCTTTCGGAATCCTTTGGTGTACACCATCAGGGCCAGGTGTCTTATCTACCTTCAGACATTTCAGTTTCCCAAGATCCTTCTCTCTACTTATGGTAATTTCACACGCTTCACAACTCCTGACAACTGGGGAATTCAACCATATTGCTGATGTCTCCCACAGTGAAGACTGATGCAAATACCTATTCAGTCGACCGCCTTTTCTTTGTCTCCTATTACTTCCTCTCCAGCATTGTTTTCTAGTGGTCGGACATCCACTTTCACCCCTCTTTTACACTTTATGTATCTGAAGAAACTTTTGGTATCCTTTTTGATATTATTTGCTAGCTTCCCTTCGTATTCCATCTTTATTGTCTTGATAACTTTTTTAGTTGCCTTTTGTTGATTTTTAAAAGCTTTCCAATCCTCTAATTTTCCACTATTTTTTCTCTATTGTATGCCGTCCCTTTGGCTTTTATGCAGGCCTTGAATTCTCTTGTTAGCCACAGTTGTGTCATCTTTCCTAGAGAATACTTCTTCCTCTTTGGGATGTATATACTTCGTGCTTTCCGAACTGCTTCCAGAAATTTGAACCATTGCTGCTCTGCCATCATCCCTGCCAGTGTTCCTGTCAAATCAATTCTGACCATCTCCTTTCTCATGCCTCTGTAATACCCTTTACTCCACCGCAAACTGATACATCTGACCTTAGATTCTATTTCTCAAATTTCAGGGTGAATTCGATAATCTTATGATGACTTACCCCAGTGGTTCTTTTACCTTAAGCTCTCTAATCAATTCCGGTTCATTATACAGCACCCAGTCCAGAATGGCTGATCCCCCCGTGGGCAATCACCTATCCTGCCTGGTATCTCTACTGTTCTAGCTGAGGAGATATAAAGACGGGATGGAGAAAAAACTTAACCTAGAGATTTTATTTTGCTTTCTCTACTGTAGCTTCTCTTCACTGAAGTCTTGGAAAGTGAAAGCCTCAAGATGGTCACTCTGACTCTGTCCACTCACTGAACGGCAGTTGCACTTTCCATTGACTTACTTTAATGTGCTCTTGCTAATCAATCTCCAATGCCGAATGGTCGCTGGGTAGATAACGTCTTTGCATAAAGGAGTGATTTTGCTGTCTGTTGTTTTTTTCTGAATCTATCACCGGTTCTTGTGTGGTGATAGTCTTCCCCTGCAGCAAGCAAAATAAAGGCACATCATTGACCCATACTGAGTTGCTTTTTTTTTGCTGCAGTATAAGACGTAGCAAAAAGGTGCACAACAAGATGTTGATCAGCATGATGACTTTGGGAAAGTAATTGTTTTAGAGTCAGGTGGAACTGACGTCGATGCTGCGTAGCCTCATCCCTGACTGGAGTGGGACCAACATTTCAAGTTAAGTTCACTTTTATTGCCATTCAACCATACAGATGTATACAGCTAAACGAATGGTCGTCCCTCCGGGGCCAAGGTGCAAAACACAGTAGATAAAGTCACACACAGAACACTTCGAATTAATACTGCCATAAAAACAAAGACTCACCACACAATTCTCCGGATTATGTCTCTCTCCTTTAAATCCCTGGACTTGTTCGTCAATTTCAGGACTTTTACCACTAACTAACCTTCATCAACGTGGCCCATCATTGCATTACATGGATTACGAGCTCGGAATTGCATTTCGAATAAAATGACGCCGGGGACAGAATATGAACTTCAACCCATCGTAATTGCGCTTTTTGAAAAACAGATCTAGCAAGTCCTATTACGTTTTACTGTAGTTCCTCTCCGGACAACTTAAGTTAAAAGGTTTTACAAGTATGTGAACAGCAAGAGGATAAAACGTCAGAGAATAAGCGTGACAGTGGAACCGGAGGAGATAGCAGAAGTACTTAATGAGTACTTTGCTTCAGTATTCACCTCGGAAGCTGATCTTGGCAATTGTAGGGATGACTTACAGCGGACTGAAAAGCTTGAGCATGTAGATATTAAAAAAGAGGATACTTTGGAGCTTTTGGAAAGCATCAAGTTGGATGTCACCGGGACCGGACTAGATGAACCCCAGTCTACTGTGGGAGGCGAGGGAGGAGATTGCTGAGCCTCTGGCGATGATCTTTGCATCAGCAATGGGGTTGGGAAATGTTCCGGAGGATTGGCGTGTTGCAGATGTTGTTCTATTATTCAAGAAAGGGAGTAGAGATAGCCCAGAAAATTATAGACCAGTGAGTCTTACTTCAGTGGTGGTAAGTTGATGGAGAAGATCCTGAGACGCAGGATTTATGAACTTTTGGAAAGACATAATAAGATTAGGAATAGTCAGCATGGCTTTGTGAAAGGCAGGTCGTGCTTTACGAGCCTAATTGAATTTTTTGAGGATGTGACTAAACACATTGATGAAGGTAGAGCAGTAGATGTAGTGTATATGGATTTCAGCAAGGCATTTGATAAGGTACACCATGCAAAGCTTATTGAGAAAGTAAGGAGGAATGGGATCCAAGGGGACATTGCTTTGTGGATCCAAAACTGGCTTGCCCACAGAAGGCAAAGAGTGGTTGGAGATGGGTCATATTCTGCATGGCCGTGGTGTGCCTCAGGGATCTGTTCTGGGACCCCTACTCTTCTTGATTTTAAGAAAGGACCTGGATGAGGAAGTGGAAGGATGGGTTAGTAAATTTGCTGATGACACAAAGGTTGGAGGTGTTGTGGATGGTGTGGAGGGCTGTCAGAGGTAACAGCGGGGCATTGATAGGATGCAAACTGGGCTGAGAAGTGGCAGATCGAGTTCGATTCAGCTAAGTGTGATGTGGTTCATTTTGGTAGGTCAAATATGATGACAGAATATAGTATTAATGGTAAGACTCTTGGCAGTGTAGAGGATCAGAGGGATCTTGGGGTCCGAGTCCATAGGACACGCAAAGCTACTGCGCAGGTTGAATCTGTGGTTAAGACAGCATACGGTGCATTGCCCCTTCATCAATCGTGGGATTGAGTTTAGGAGCCGAGAGGAAATGTTGCAGATATATAGGACCCTGGTCAGACCCCACTTGGAATACTGTGCTCAGTTCTGGTCGCCTCACTATAGGGAGGATGTGGCAACCATAGAAAGGGTGCAGAGGAGATTTACAAGGATGTTGCCTGGATTGGGGAGAATGCCTTATGAGAATAGGTTGAGTGTACTCGGCCTTTTTTCCTTGGAGCTTTGGAGGATGAGAGGTGACCTTACAGAGGTGTATAAGATGATGAGAGGCATTGATTTAGTGGATAGTCAGACGCTTTTCTCAGGGCTGAAATAGTTAGCACGAGAGGACACTGTCATTGTCCGATCCGTGAAGTCCTCATTCCGGTTCACGGTCCAGTCTGTGGACTCAGGACTCCGGGTCCTCCAGCTGTCCCTTGTTTCGGTTGGGTTAATCATAGGCACCTGATTCCCATCTTGGGGCTTGGAATATAAGTAGCCTTGGGGTCGAGTGTGGGCTGCTGGTTTGTTTTGTTAAGATCCCCTGGGAGCAACCTGCCGGTGGAAGGTTAGAGCGGCTACTTGCCATCTTTAGGCCGCGTTGGAGAACCACCACTTCATGCAGCCTTGCTGTCGGTAGTCGGAGTTTTCTTTGCTGTATGGATTCGGCTGTTTCCCGGGCCAGCTGAGTGGGCCATCAGCCACTCCGAACTAGGTAGGGATCCGACTGTTTCCATAGCCAGCCAAGGTTGCTGGCCATAACTGCGACTTGGAGCAACCCTGATGCAGAGATGGAACTGTCTGTCATTCTTCGGTGTTTGTCTCTTCTTGTCCTCGCCTCCGTGGGGTAAGTTATCCCGTTCTGCCGTTGCCCTGCGGGGGGATCTGTCTTGTCTTGTTCTCGCCTCCGTGGTTTAAGTCAGGCCGTTCCGCCATTGCCCTGCGGGGGGACCTGTCTTGTCTTGTCTTTGCCTCCGTTGGGTAAGTCCGACCGTTCTACCGTTACCCGACGGATGGACCTGTCCCAACTTGTTGTGGAGATAAAATTGAGTCCCGGCTTGTCTAAGGATAAGTCCCGGCTCTATGTCTATGTACTGTCCATTCTCATGTTAGTGTCGTGTTAAAGATGAGTCCTGGCTTTTCGAAGGGTAAGTCTTGGCTCTATTTTGATGTACAGTTCCCAGTCTGTCTCCGAGCTCCAGCCTCCGAGTTAGCAGCATCAAACCTCAAGACCCCAGCCTGCAGCCTCAAGCCTCGAGACCCGAGACCCGAAATATGTTGGTCTTTATTTCTATAGGATTTCATTAAAATATAGCTGTATATACGGCCTTTTATGGAACACCAGAACAAGTGAACTCAATATTGCTTCCTTACCTGATATAAAGGTTAATATGCGTCAGCGGGCGTGCAGTGACTTTCCGAACATGGGAGCATTCAGTAATGGAGAGGTTCTATTGTGTAGGCTTCTTTTCCTCTGAGGTTCTAAGAAGGAAAAGCGATCTCAAGTTCAAGTTCAAGTGTAATTGTCATTCAACCATGCACATGAATACGGCTGAACGAAACAGCGTTTCTCCAGGGCCAAGGTGCATAACACAGTGCCAACAGTCAAACACAGCCCACAACAGGACCAAGCCTGTACAGTTCTCATTATGATCTTTGGCGTGTTTCTTTAAGGCTACAGTTATGACTGCTTCTACTGCCAATCGTGAGAGCATTCCAGAATCATACCAGGCCGTGTAAAAAAGCCATCTGCTGCGCATGTCATTTAATCTCTCCCTCGCATCCCTCCCCCGCCCCCCCCCCCGCAACTTAGCTCTATGTCCTCCACATAACCTTTCTACCTCAAGGAATCCTTAGAGCTTCTACAAATATGTTAAGAGCAGAAGGATTGCAAGGGACAAAAGTGGTCCTCTGGAAGATCAGAATGGTGGTAATCTATGCATGGAGCCAAAAGAGATGGGGCAGACCCCAACTGTTTTTTTTTTTTTTTGCATCTGTATTTATACAGATTGCAGAGGAAGAGGTGTTCGCTGTCTTGAGGAAAATTATGGTGGGACAAATCCCCAGGGCCTGACAAGGTGTTCACTCGGATCCTGTGGGAGGTAAGTGCAGAAATTGCAGGGGTCCTATCAGAGAATTTTAATCATCCTTAGCGACTGGTAAGATACTGGAGGGTAGTTGTTGTTCTGCTGTTTAAGAAGGGCTCTACGAATGAGCCAGGAAACTATAGGACGGCAATAGTAGGAACGTTATTGGAAGGTATACTAAAGAACCCAATATTTGAGCATTTGGAAAGACAGGGAATGATTAGGTACAGTCAGCATAGCTTTGTGTGTGGTAGGTTGTGTCTATCCAATCTTATAGTTTCTCAAGGAAGTTACCAGGAAAGTTGAGGAAGGCAAGACAGTGGATGTTGTTTACATGGACTTTAGCATGGCCATTGACAAGGTCCCAATTGGAAGGTTAGTCACGAAGTTTCATTCGCTAGGTATTCAAGATGAGGTAATAAATTTGATTAGACATTGGCTTTGCGGGAGAAGTCAGAGAATAGTAGTGGTAGATAATTGCATCTCTGACTGGAGGGCTTGGTGCTAGGTATGTTGTTATTTGTAATCCATATCAACGACCTGGATGAGAATGTGGGGAACTGGATCAGCAACTTTGTGGATGACACTGGAGGTGTAGTCGATAGCAAAGTAGACCATCAAAGCTTGCAGCGCAATCTGGACCTGCTGGAAAAATGGGCTAAGAAATGGCAGATAGAAATTAATGCAGACAGCTGCGTGTTGTTGTACTTCAGTGGGACTAACGAGGGTCGATCTTACACAGTGAATGACAGGGTACTGCGGAGTGCGGTAGAACAAAGCGATCTAGGAATACAGGTCTATAATTCATTGAAAATGGTGTCATAGGCAGATATGATCGTAAGGAAAACTTTTGGCACTTTGACTTTCATTGATCGAAGTATTGAGTACAAGAGTTGGGGTGTTATGTTGAAGTTGTATAAGATGGAGGTGAGGCCTAATTTGGAGTATTGTGGCAGGAACGATGTAAGTAAGATTGAAAGAGTAAAGAAAGTTTACAAGGGTGTTGCAGGAGCTGGGGGACATGAATTATAAGGAAAGATTGAATAGTTTAGAACTTTATTCCCCAGAACGTGGAAGACTGAGGAGACATTTGATAGAATGCAAAGTTATGAGGTTCATAAATAGTGTAAATGCAAACATTCTTTTGTTCCACTGAGATTGGGCGGGACTACATCGAGAAGTCGTAGGTTAGGGATGAAACGTGAAGGGGAGCATCTTCACTCAGAGAGCGGTGAGAGAGAGGAGGAAGCTGCCAGCCCAAGTAGGGGATGTGATTTTGATTTCAATGTTTAAGAGGTTTGGATAGGTGGATGGATGGGAGGGGGATGGGAGGGGTATGGAGGGCTATGGTCTGGGTGCAGGTTAATGGGATTAGGCAGTTTAATTGTTTAGGAAAGGACTAGATGGGCCAATAGTCCTGTTTCTGTGCTGTAGTTTACTATTTCTATGTGACTTCATGACTTACGTCTGCCCCGTGACACTCTCAAGCTTCCGGTATGCTGCTGGTGTTTTTCACAGTGAATGAAGACGGACGCAAAATACTTACTCAGTTCCTTCGCCATTTTCTTGTCCCCGACTGCCACCCCTCCAGCGTCATTTTCCTAAGTCTACTCTCGCCTCTATCTTACGTGACATTAATTTAATTTACAGCGTTGATCAGACAAGCGGTGGATGTAGTAGCAAAGAACATTTCCCAGGCTAATTGCTGGGGTTTTATGTGGTAAATCTTAATTAAACTGTAAAATAAAAACCACGTTTCTCTCCACATAGCTAATGTATGCGATCACTTCTTTGTCACCTGCACTTTCCTGCTTCATTGCTGTTCGCAATGTGATATTACAACTGAATTAAGGTAGCAAATTTGCCATTACATGGATATTCACGGAACAGATAAGATGTTGTAAATGCTGTTAGCGTCACATACGTCCGTACTGTCGCAACACCTTAGGACCTGGATCAAATATAAAACATGTGTAAAATATAAAAATAATACCGCTTGATATCAGAGCTGAACTAAAGCAACAAATCTGCGATTACAGGGACATTCAAAGGTTCATCTTATTCTCAAGGTATGCATGTACAATACAACTCTTATCTTTGTCTCTTTCTCCGTAGATCCGTGAAATACAGAAAGACGATGCGTTTTTGATGAAAGAAAAGACATCAACTTCCCCCTTCCCGGCACGAGAAAGAAAAGATACAAAAATCGCAGATCCCAAAATCCCCACTCCTTCACACGCAGAAAAAAGAAAACAGCGACAGTAACAATCCCAAACCTCCTCATCTGCAGAAAAAAAATACAGCGACCATGACAATCCCCGACCCCCTCACTCGCAGAAATAAAAGCAGTGACATTCATAAAACAGAAAAAATATTGAATCAAACTCTCCAAGAAGACCACAACGTCGGCGTAGGGATTGGAGGCTTTCGTATCTCAATGTCCTGAAGAGTTATGTTGATTGGAGTCAGGGCCTTGTGACTTGGCTCTTCGTACGGTCACCCAGGATAAACAGGTCAAAGGGCAAGAAGCCAGCCGAAGAGTGGCCCACCGGTCCTCCAGGTTTGGGGGTTCAGCTATTGGCTAACAACACTAACAGCTGCTCAAAATAAAATTGTAACGGAATCAGCAATAAAGATTCCTCTTACGTGGCCAAGAACAGACCGAAACGGGGCTGCACGAGGACATACCCGATCAAATCTTTTCCATGAACGGCTTCCAGACCGTTTGGGCTGACCGGAAGTGCACTGAGAGCGGTTAACAACCGGGCCCCAGATCCGGGTCATATTACGATCGAGGAACGTGTTTGTAGAGCGGATATTGAACTTTTTGCTGATGGACCCCGGCCATATTCCACAGTGATACAACACTGGGCGTCACGGGAGGTTGTTCCTGCCTGTGGCCAACGAACTTTGCAGCTCCTCCCGTGGAGGGCCGGACTTCCATCTGGCATAGATTGCATTTTGTTGTTTGATTGTTTGTGGTTTTTTGTATTGTTATATTTATGCTCTAGGTTGGTGCGGCTGTAACGAAACCCAATTTCCCTCGGGATCAATAAAGTATATCTATTTATCTATCTATCTAAATTAAGGATCTTCACTGCTACCCCGAACTTCAGTGGCGTATCGGCCAATTAATTATTGATTATTATAACTCGAACCATACTTAACTGTTAGGCTATTTATTGCAAATACCATATATATTATTCATGTTGCAATCATATATGTTATCAATTTACGATTTGTTGATAGGCAAGTCAGCATTCTTGTACTGGATAGACAAATTCCAATGGAATATCAATTTTAACCAATATTAGTAATTGTATGAGGATAAACTACATCCGGCTGTGGAGCATTTGCTTTGGGTAATGAGGTTACCTTTAACTACATCTACCGCTAGGTCACCCTTAGGCAAGGTGTAGCACCTGTTAGCCTCCCTACTTGGGTTACAGCGAAGCCACGGAATGCAGGTGGTGGATGAAGCAGAAGGCAAGTTGTGAATGACGCAATCGATGGTTCCTGCTTCTCAGACGCTGAGCAGTAGATCCTTTTAATAGGACAACGTTCAGGGTCACCCGTCTTGTAAGGACACTGCATCGGAAGCAAGCAAGGGGAAGCTACTTCTTGTATTTTATCCCTAGTACAGCCATGGTTAATACATACACAAATGTAAAAGACAACAGTGTAAATGGCAGCCCACTTCCAAATAGTGCGGACACCTCGCTCGGTACGGGACATCATGTAAACAGACAGGTGAGCCCAGATCGTCATAACACTACTGTCTACAAGAACAAGAGACTGCGAATCGCCACTTGGAATGTTCGAACCCTGCACCAAGCTGGTAAGCTAGAAAACGTAAAATTAGAAATCAAGAGGTTAGAAGTCTGCATCCTAGGCCTAAGTGAAATAAGATGGAAAGGCACTGGAGTATTCCAATCAGACGACTACAGGATGATATACTCTGGTGGAGATAAACATGAAAAGGGGTTTGCAATCAACTTAGACAAAGAAACATCCAAGAGCCTGCTAGGATACTGGCATATCTCAGACAGAATGATGCTAATCAAACTAAAAGGACAGCAAAACAACATCCCTATCATCCAAGTATATGCACCCACAATGGCAAGCTCAGCTCTTGGCTCTATCCAGCTCTGTCCAGCTCTTGGCTCCACCCTCCCCACCACCGTCTTCTCCTATCATTTCGGATCTCTCCCTCCCCCTCCCACTTTCAAATCTCTTACTAGCTCTTCTTTCAATTAGTCCTGGCGAAAGGTCTCGGCCCGAAACGTCGACTGTACCTCTTCCTAGAGATGCTGCCTGGCCTGCTGCGCTCACCAGCAACTTTCATGTGTGTTGCTTGCAATTCCAGCATCCGCAGAATTCCTCGTATCTACCTATGTTTCATTGACTATACAAAAGCTTTTGACACTGTCAGACAGCAAGATCTTCTGGAAATGCTTCAAGATCTTGACATAGATGGGAAAGATATACGTTTCTTTAGAAACTTGCACTGGGACCAGACAGCATCCATCAGAATAGAAGGAAAAGTGAGTGAGTATGTGAATATCATGAGAGGAGTCAGGCAAGGTTGTGTCTTTTCGCCAGACTTATTCAACCTGTATAGTGAAAATATCCTGAGAAGTATCAAAGACACCAAAGGATTCACAATTGGAGGCCATAACATAAATAACATCAGATACGTTGATGACATCGTACTAATAGCTGACTCAGAAACAAAACTTCAAGAACTACTCACTATAGTGGCAGCAGAAAGTAATTGCAGAGGCCTCTCAATCAACACCAAGAAGACAGAAAGCATGGTCATCTCCAGAAAGACAAGCATCCCACAGTGCATGATCAAGATCGGAAATACAAACATCAAACAAGTCAACAAATTCAAATATCTTGGCAGCCTAATAACAAGTAATGGCAGGTGCGACACAGATATCAAATACAGAATAGCAATGGCGAAAGAAGCTTTCCAAAAAATGAAGACCATATTAACAGACAGAAAGATGAGCATGCACACTAAAAACAGAATACTGCAGTGCTACATTTATTCTATCCTGACTTATGGAAGGGAATGCTGGACCATTTCCCCAGCAATGGAAAAGAGACTAGAAGCAGCTGAATTATGGTTGTACAGGAGAATGTTAAAAATATCATGGACCACACACACATCAAATGAAGAAGTTATCAGAAGAGCCCAAGCAGTTCAATCACTCATGTCAACAATAAGAGAAAGACAACTCAGATTCCTAGGACACATCATGGGGAAAGGTGAACTAGAAAAACTCATACTCTCTGGAAAGATTGAGGGGAGCAAACCTAGAGGAAGACCTCGGCTTATGTACATCAAAAGCACAGCCAGGTGGCTACACATCGAGGAAATGGAAGTCATCCAAAAAACGAAGGATAGATCTATATGGAAAACCATGGTCACCGAAGTCCGCATCGGATATGGTTCCTAGTCAGACAGACAATAATTGTGTCCATATGGACATTTGGCAAAACTTGGAAAATAACTGAATTTGGACTTTTATTTAACATATGATAGAGTCGCCAGTTATTTTTATGATTTGACGAATTTCACAAGTAGATTCGCTGGATACATCACCGCGTTCTTCAGCTGCGCTCTGAATTTCCTCTGCGTCAGGACGTAGATGGATGTATTCGTGCACGAGCTGAGGACCTGCAGCATGAATCCAACTGCTTCAAGGTCACTTCCAGCATAATCCAGATTTCCTGCAAAATGCATACTAATGACGTAGAATGTTACAGTGCTCCATAACAGCATAAAAGTGCCGGATATACTGAAGACTAGAACAATTGATTTCCTACGGTTGTCCAACTCTGGGTCCTTATCTTTCGCCTCATTGCTGCGTCCGCGGAGTCCTCTACGGACTCTATTGGCCGCCACAATGTGTCTCACTGTCAGAGAATTGAAAACTAACAGTAGGAAAAACGGGATACAAGGGGTTAAGACTACATCAGCAATGTCAAATGCAATCCATATGGACAGTATATAGAACGTAGGCTTCATATCACACCCTCGGGGAACATTGTCCATTGTATATTCAGGATGAAATGCGAAATACCACGGAATGTTCGTTAAGCAGCTCACTGTACCCATGAGCGCAATAATAACGCCCGCCGTTTTCTCGGTGCAATATTTGCTTCTCAGCTTCTGACAACATATGGCCATAAAACGATCAAAGGTGAACGCCACAGTGAACCAGACAGAGGCTTCCGTAGCAGCGCAATACAGGACAACGTTAACCGAGCAGACCGGGGTAACAGTCAGAAATGAGAGTGGGAAATATTTATCGACTGTCGTGGTTAATAGGACGTTGGTGACACCGACCAGGAGATCGGCAGCCGCCATGGCCACCAGGTAGCGAGTGATGCACCTGGAGAGACCGCACTCTCCTCGGCATAGGATGACAATAGCCACCAAGTTACCTGTAAAGGAAGGAAAGAAGATCATTTTATTCTTGGTTTTCAAGATTGATTTTGTGTGTCTTTAACAAGATTGGTTTGATCAATTTGATTAAAGCCTGGAACTGAGCTTTGAATGACAACTCACGTAATATAGTACAGAAACAGAACTTCCCACTGGGATAAACCTGCAGCAAAAATAAACATTCATCAGGATTAGGAGCGTAGAACGTAGAAGAAATATACTTCATTCCGCAACGCTGAAATGAAATCAGCAATGCATTAAACTGGAGCACAATACCGATGGTACCACAATATGGGCACTTACTATGCAGGCACTGTTGGGGTTTAAGGTGTGTCCAGAGATAGGTAACAGCTCCGCTGAAGAAGCGTGTCGTGCCCATTCCCGCGAAACCCACTGAACATTCGTGCCCCTGGACACTCAGTTCTCATGCTCCAATTTGATGTTTACATGCGATAGCGGCCACATCCCGGTGCACCGCTTCATCTGGAAGGCTGAACTAGGTGAGGGTAGCCGGCTGCCTTACGCCCGGTGGGGTGGGGACGTGACCGTCCTAGTACGCAAAGGCAGCTCCGGCGGACCTGGTGGATAAGATCTACAGTGAGATCCATCGGTCAGGAAGGTGGCACTGTAACGCTTTGTAGAGAGCGAAGGGCGTGACAAGGCGGAGAAGACGTCATGGTCATCCACTGCAACCAAGGAAGAAATCAATTTGTGACGACGACGCACCGGATATTATTTATTTAGCTTATGTAGAGATACAGCGCGGAACAGCCCCTTCTCGCCAAATGAACCGCTCAGCACAGCGACCCACATATTTAACCCTCGCCTAATGACAGGTCAATTTTCAATGAGCAATTAACCAACTAACCGGTACGTCTTTGGACTGTGGGAGGAAAACAGAGCACGCGGAGGAAACCACTCAGTCACGTAGAGACCATACAAACTTCTGACAGTCCGCGCGCGTATTAAAGTCCGAACTCGGCACGTCCCCGGCTGTAACCACGTCGCGCAAACCGCTGCATTGCCGTATTACAGCTGAACTAAGGCAACGAATTCGCTATTGCTGGGGCCTTCTCAGAACAGGTAACATATTGTATACGAGTGAATTTCAGAGGGACCGAGGCGATGTAGTGCATGAAGTGCAAAACGGTAGCCGGTTGGAGAAATTAAACCGTATCACATCGGTCTGGTTTCATGTTGTGTGATATCGAAAAGCAGCGTAATAACCTTATCGCAGATTATAGTCTGAAGGCTTCAATATGGGCAGCACTCACCCGGAACGCCAATGAATGTCACAGCAGGATAGTATATGGCCGCTACTTGATGAAGTACCGAGGTTCCCATCTTTTCCAAGAAGCCACAAGCTATTTCATACAGGACGCATCAGGGAGAGAATTTAATGCCTTCTGAAGTAAACCAAAAACCACTTCTTAAATCGGAATGAAATTTCCAATGACCTCAGCCCCCTGATCAATTGATGTTAGTTACACTCACTGCACAAACAAGTTACATCATTTGTCTCCAGTTGAATACTATTCCAGGAAGACACTAGGGAGAGCAGAGCGAAAGTGCAATCTGTACGTGCGTTCATGATATTTTTCTACTTCTTTAAATTCATCACACCTTCTGGGGCATAGGTCGCCGGCAGAAAGTCGGCAGAGTCCTCTGTCCTGGGTCGAAGTTTGACCGGTGCTGTAATTTCTGTTTTCACCACACAAATTCATATGTCGTTTCGGTGAAGATCCTTCTTCCTCCGGAGATGAGCTCTTCGGAGCTTTTGTTTGCCTTTCTGTAGCTCTGAGTTTTTACAGGACAGCCCCATGCCCCGTTACACTGAATATTCAAAATCAGCGAGCACAAGTGCGGATTTATTAAAGCCTTGTTGAGACCTCTAATGTGTCAGTGTTGGTCATACAGCCATTGAGCACTGAGGCAGAAAATAGACTCTTCGTCAATCTAGTCCGTGCCGGTGTGTTATTCTGTCCAGTCCCATCGAACTGCACCGAACCATACCCTTCCCACCTATGTACTTATCCTAACCTTTCTAAAATATTGCAATTGAACCCGAACCAACCACTTCCGTTGGCAGGCCGTTGCACACTCTCACCAGAGTCTGGGTGAAGAAGTTTCCCGGAGGTTTCCCTTAAATATCGCACTTTTCACTTTTAACCTATCACCCCTAGTTGAAATCTCGCCCAAAGGCAGTGGAAAATACCTGCTTGAATTAACAATCATGAATTTGTACACCTTTATCAAATAAAATCATAAGTTATAACAGCAGATTTCGGCCATTTGGCCCATCGAGTCTCCTCCTCTATTTCATCATCGCTGAATTATTTCCCTCTCAGCCCTAATCTCCTGCCTTCTCCCCGTCAACTTACATGCCCGAACTAAACGAGAACATATCCAACTTTCTCGTACATATACCAAAATGACTTGAAATCCACAGCCGAGTGTGGCAACGAGTTCCACACATTCACCACTCTCTGGCTATTCTCTGATCATTCTCCCGTTTTTCAAGTAATATATAAGACCATAAGACAAAGGAGCAGAAGTCGGCCATTCGGCCCATCGAGTCTGCTCCGCCATTTTATCATGAGCTGATCCATTCTTCCATTTAGTCCCACTCCCCCAGCTTCTCACCATAACCTTTGATGCCCTGGCTACTCAGATACCTATCAATCTCTGCCTTAAATACACCCAATGACTTGGCCTCCACTGCCGCCCGTGGCAACAAATTCCATAGATTCATCACCCTCTGGCTAAAAAAATTTCTTCGCATCTCTGTTCTGAATGGGCGCCCTTCAATCCTTACGTCATGCCCTCTCGTACTAGACTCCCCTATCATGGGAAACAACTTTGTCACATCCACCCTGTCTATGCCTTTCAACATTCGAAATGTTTTTATGAGATCTCCCCTCATTCTTCTAAACTCCAAGGAATACAGTCCAAGAGCGGACAAACGTTGCTCATATGTTAACCCTCTCATTCCCAGAATCATTCTAGTGAATCCTCTCTGTACCCTCTCCAACGTCAGCCCATCCTTTCTTAAATAAGGAGACCAAAACTGCCCACAGTACTCCAAGTGAGATCTCACCAGCGCCTTATAGAGCCTCAACATCACATCCCTGCTCCTATACTCGGAACCTATTCAATACAGTCCGAACCTATTGAATTTTCCCCTATAACTCAAGTCCTCAAGTCCCAGCGACGTTTTTGAAAGCTTTCTCTGGAATCTTTCAAGCTTATTGATATCTTTGTTGTGGGTAGGTGATCCGCAAATCTAATATCTAGATAGAATAACCGTAACAAGAGGATGCTGCAACTATTTGGTTTCGCTTGAACAAATGGACCCAAACTCGATAGTTCCTTCAAAACCCACTCTATTGTTAATACAGAGAAGAAAATAGAGAGTTGCGAGAAATGCTGTATATCGTACTTTATACTTTATTGTCGCCAAACAATTGATACTAGAACATACAATCATCATAGTGTTATTTGATTCTGCGCTTCCCGCTCCCTGGATTACAAATCGATAGTAAATATTAAAAATTTAAATTATAAATCATAAATATATAGAAAAATGGAAAGTAAGGTAGTGCAAAAAAACCGAGAGGCATGTCCGGATATTTGGAGGGTACGGCCCAGATCCGGGTCAGGATCCGTTCAGCAGTCTTATCACAGTTGGAAAGAAACTGTTCCCAAATCTGGCCGTACGAGTCTTCAAGCTCCTGAGCCTTCTCCCGGAGGGAAGAGGGACGAAAAGTGTGTTGGCTGGGTGGGTCGTGTCCTTGATTTATCCTGGCAGCACTGCTCCGACAGCGTGCGGTGTAAAGTGAGTCCAAGGATGGAAGATTGGTTTGTGTGACGTGCTGCGCCGTGTTCACAATCTTCTGCAGCTTCTTTCGGTCTTGGACAGGACAACTTCCATACCAGGTTGTGATGCACCCTAGAAGAATGCTTTCTACGGTGCATCTATAAAAATTAGTGAGGGTTTTAGGGGACAGGCCAAATTTCTTCAGTTTTCTTAGGAAGTAAAGGCGCTGGTGGGCCTTCTTGGCAGTTGACTCTGCTTGGTTGGACCAACTCAGGTCATTTGTGATATTGGTCCCGAGCAACTTAAAGCTTTTGACCTGTTCCACTTGCGCACCACCGATGTAAATTGGGTCGTGCGGTCCGCTACTCCTTCTGAAGTCAACAGCCAATTCCTTCGTCTTGCTGACGTTGAGGGATAGGTTATTGTCTTCGCACCATGCCACCAGGTTCTTAATTTCCTCTCTGTACTCAAACTCATCATTACCTGAGAGACGGCCTACAATTGTTGTGTCATCAGCAAACTTATATATTGAGTTTGGTGGAAACTTGGCTACACAATCTTTGGTGTACAGTGAGTACAGCAGGGGGCTGAGTACACAGCCTTGTGGGGCACGGGTGCTCAGAGTGATTGTAGAGGAGAGCTTGTCCCCTATTTTTACAGCCTGGGTCCTGTTTGTAAGGAGGTTGAAGATCCAGATGCTGATCTGAGTGCTAAGACCCAGGTTCTGGAACTGAGGAATCAGTTTATTTAGAATGATGGTATTAGGTACACTACCTACACCACTGATACGTAGGGCTAACTTAAAGCAACCCCACGTAGTCTACACCGCCGAGTATACTTAGCAAAGTCTGCGTGATCCCTGATGCAGGCGATCGACCGTGGACTGGCTAAGGTGGAGATCCTTGGCGCCGGTTCAGCTGCTCGGCCCGAAGGTGGGACCCAGGCGAGTGGTCTGCCCAAGAAAGAACTTGCCCAACTTTATAGCTGTATCATCACCTCCCAGTCCAGCTGGAAGGGACCAAGCATCCAATCCGACACCTACACGAACCCAACTTGGGCCAGTTCCAAGTCCTGGTCACGTATTAGGCAAACATACATCCTTCACATCTGCAGGTCCCACAATTGGGTGGCCTACAACGGTCGGCCTCTGCCTCCCCAGGGACAATGCATCCTATTAAGCTTACAATCAAACAATATAAAAAAACACATTTTTAGAGACAAGGTAACTAATTGCTTTTACACAAATCAACATTTTTAGCTTGCTTTCATGTATTTTCATCCGGTATACCAGGGGTATATATATTGTTCTCCCCTTATTTAGTATCTATCAAGGGTCAATCTGCCCAACAAACGTAAATTCCTACTTGTTAACCATTTCTTTACCGTATCCATCTTCATACCCACTCACTCTACCCATACACTATACACTTACTTATACAGTAGGTGACAAGAATTGCAGAGAATACTCCAAATTACGCCTAATAAGCGTCTTATACAATTTCAACATATATTGCAATTCCTGTATTCAATACTTTGATTGATGAAGACGAACGTGTCAAAAGCTCTAAATACACCCCTATCTATCGATAACGCCACTTTCAAGGAATTATGGATCTGTATTCCCTGATCCCTCTGTTCTACCACCCTCCTCAATGACTTCAGCCTGCAAGTCCTACCCTGGTTTGTCCTCCCAAAGAGCTGGAAAATAGGCAGATGAGATTTCATGCAGGCTATTGTGAGGATCATATACGAAGAACAGGAGAGGAGGTGGTTGTTGCTTTGAGGCAAACCAGTGCCTGAGAAGATGCCCACTTGGATCTTTGATATCCACTAGGATCTTGTGCGAGGCTAGTGCAGAAATTGTATGGGTCAAGCAAGAGATATTAGCCACGGATGAGGTTGCAATCACCTCCTCTCCTGCAATCCGTGTAAGGACCTCACACATGTCTGCATTAAATTCCATCTCCCAGTTTCAGTCCACTTTTATAGATGGCGAGACAGCTATCTGCTACAATTCTGTGGTCTCTCCCTCGAAGCCAATGTCCAATTCAATTTACTACCTCATCCTGAATGCCAGCCTTCGATGCGGGACTTTGTCAAAGATCTTGCTAAGATCGACGTAGTTAAGATCCACTGCCTTTCCTTAATCACGTTCCCTGGTAACCCCCTCGAATGGCTAGACATGACTTACAAAGCCATGTTGACGATTCTTGCTCAGACACTGTATACAAATACTTATACATCTGGTATGTTCGAATAACTTCTAGGAAGTTAGCAGCTTCTGACGTCAAATTCGCTGTCCCATAATTTCCCACTTAGTTTTAGAATATTTGTTGAACAAAGGAAAAATTTGTAAAATTTACCTCATTTACATAGACTCTGTGTCTGTCTCCCAGGTAAATACAGACGCGAAAAAATCATTTAAGGCCAAGCCATCTCTTTCGGCTCCGTGCACGAGTTACCACTCTGATCTTTAAGTGGACAAATTCTGTCCTTTGCTATCCTTTTGTTCTTAATATAGCTGTAGAATCCGTTGGGATTCTCTTTCGCTTTCTCCGCCCGAAGAACCTCACCCCTTCTTTTAGTGATTTCCCTCTTAAGTGTCCTCTTGTCCCACAAATGTTTGGGATATCTCTACTTTTGTGAGAGAAATGACTGGAATACTGTTGACCGCACGAGTCAAGTTGAAGAAAGGTGTGCTAGACCCGACACAATCATGACGGACCCGAGCAAGGAAACATTAGGCTGGGGGGTGGTGGACATAATGGGAATCAATGCGTTGAGGGAGATGTGGGATTCAGCAAAGTGTCGAAGAGTTTGGCCATGTTCCTAAAGACCAACGAATAAAGAGTCAAAAAGGTCGATATTTCCAGAGGATTTTTGTACAATTGTCAAATTGTGTTACGACTGTTCATAGGGGCTTACTGAGGCAACGCCAGCAAAGTCAGAATCAATATTATCTCCTTATATAATATAGATAACTGCCCAGTGAAGATTCACCAATCTGTTACAGAAATGGAAAGTGTCAGAAAAGGAAGGGGTTCCTTTGAGAGGGCTTTTGATCTTCGAGGTCACAATACCGAGTTTCGAACTGGTTGATGCACGCTCCATACTTAAAAGCACCAGACTGACAGATGTGATGAAGAAACCTTCCAGGATAAATTTGTGCTGAGATGATCCAACAATAATGTATAGCCAGCACAGGTCTGAAATGGAGAGGGATTCCGCCGCTGCAAACGTTTGTTAGTACGTCGACAACCTGTGAAGATTTGGTCGTTGTTTCCGATAATAACTCAAAGGGATATGTTCTCAGTTAACACGTTATTAGGTACCGGCTGCACCTGATAAAGCGTCACTGAGTGTACATTCGTACTCTTCTGCTGAAACCTATGCACTATAAGGTTCGACATGTTGTGCGGTCAGAGATGAGGTTCCTCTGACTTCTGTTGTAACACGTGGTAATTTGAGTTACTGTCAACTTCCTGTCAGTTAGAACCAATCGGACCATTCTCCTCTGACATCTCATATTAACAAGGCGTTGTTGCCCACAGAACTTCTGCTCACTGATTTTTTTTCTGTTTTCCGGACCATTCTCTGTAAACACTAGAGACAGCTGTGTGTGAAAATCCCAGAACATTCCGCGGTCAAAGTCATTTACGTTACATTTCTTCCCCATTCTGATGTTTGGTCTGAACAACTAAAACATGCTATGAGGCATTACGCTGATGTCACACGATTGGCTGATTAGGTATTTGTACTAATGAGTAGATCTAGAGGTGTAACTAATAAAGTGGCCTCTGATTGCATGTTCAACATAGTGTTCAGGAAAATCCGCTTCAGGATTATAGTCAGTATACGACCTTATTCCAAGTGCAGATGGATTCCTTAACATCGAAGTCTGTCAACTGCTGGTCAAATATACAAAATGGGGCACGTTCTCCTACATCATAGACTACACCATGCACGGAGTATGATGATAAATTAGACTAAACCTGGCTGCCTGTGCAGGATCCATTTCCCTCCATTCTGAGTGCGTTCAATGTTACTTCAAGGCAACTCGTGACAGCGATTTCCAGAATCCTACTGGACCATGTAAAAATCATACACATATGCCTTTTTATCCTCCCCTCCTCTTAACTTAAAGTTATGTCCTCTGCCATATAATATTTCTTCCCTCGAAGAAAATACTCTGACTACTTACTATATTGTCTGTTAACTTTATTAACCTCTGACTACCTACTATGTATTCTGATAATGTTATGAACCCCCAACAATTTTATAAAACTCTTTCAGGTCGTCCGTTAGCCTCCGACTTTCCACCACCTACTCTCCTACACCTCCGCCCCCCACCCTTCTTCTTTCTTCCATGGCCTTCTGCCTCTTTCACCAATCAACTTCCCAGCTCTTTGCTTCATCCCTCGACTGTACTTTTTTTCCATCGGTGCTGTCTGGCCTGCTGAGTTCCTCCAGCATTTTGTGCCTGTTGCTCGGATTTCCAGTATCTGCAAATTTTCTCTCGTTTGTCAAGAAAAGAGAATTTTTTGAGAGGGAAGAAGATCGGCATGATCAAATAGCAGACCAGTCTCAATTATGTTCCTATGTCTTATGGTATAATTGGAGCACGAATATTTTCTTTGCTGTTTGCAACGAATAAGCAGCACAGCAAAGCATTGGTGTACATATATTACCTGACGTGTCACAGCGAATTGGAGTAAGTTGAGCGTTTGATGTCAGACGACGCCTGCTTGTTTGATGGGAGTCCTAATCAAGTTCAGCTTCAATCATACACATCTGTCCAACTAAACGAAACAGCGTTCCTCCGGTGCCAAAGTGCATAACATAGGTATATACAGGCACACACAGCGCACAGCATAGGTCGCACATGTAGTTACAATAGCACATATAGTCACCATAGCACATATAGTCACAAAAAATCTGTATGAACCAAGTCCCTGAGTGGCATTACATGAAGGTTGATGGTGCACGAGGCGTTCAGATGGAGCAGCGTTTCTGCAAGAACAAACACACTGCATTTCTTTATCTTGCGTTAGTGCAGCCGCAGACGAATTCAACCCAACGTGTTTTCACCGAGCGAACACTGGAGGTCAGCACCGACGGGAGGAGCCAGCCCCCAACCCAGCACGGAATCCGATGTGTCGACGTTGGAGTGACGTCGGTCACGTGCCATTCAAATATGTCGGCAACCGTGCTATTCCCTAGTGCCTGGGAATGTGGGAGGGTAAGGCTTGGAGGAGGGGTCATCATACTCAAATGAACTTGATGAACGATATCAACATCTCTTCTATATCGCAAACGTTTCCAGATCAGATATTCACTGACATCTACCACAGCAAGGAGAAGACGGATACGGGTTACATGCGGACAAATGTGATTAGATAGTCATCACGGTCGCCATGTAGTTAGACAGTAGGAACCGTCTCTGTGCTCGACAACTATCTGACCCGATGGCCACCTGCACCATCGCTACAATTTTTCGTTCTAATTCGGTTTTGTAATTATGGTGTGCAAACTGCCTCTGATGAAGACAAAGTTCTGTGAATCCAGGTCTAGGTCAGTAGTGGAAATGTGTCCGAATCAACATGCAGCACGCCCCTGTATGCATTCTGAAGAAACAAAGAACCAGTTCTTAAAGCCAAAGACAATTAGTCAACAATTTAGGTTGGTATACATCAGTACTTTCTCTGTGGCCCTCAATGTCAAGAGCAGAGAAACCACAACTCGCAAAAAAGAAAAACGATGGGTGGGCAAGGAGATAACATGAGAGAGAGACAAGGGGATGGGAAATGGTGAAGAGGGGGGAGGCATTACTGGAAGTTAGAGTAATTGATGTTCATGCCATCAGGTTGGAGGCTATCCAAATGGAATATAAGGTGTTGTTCTTCCAACCTAAGTGTGGCCTTATCCCGACAGTGGAGGGGGCTATGTATTGACGTAACGGAATGGGAATGGGAAGTGCAAATAAAATGGGTGGCCACTGGTAGATCTCTCTTGTTTTGGCGGACGGAGCATAGATGATCGGATAAGCGGTCTTCCAATCTACGTCGGGTCTCACTGATATACAGGAGGCCACACCTGGAGTACCGAACACAGTATATGATCCCAACAGACTCACAGGTGAAGTGTTACCTCATCTGGAAGGACTGTTTGGGGCCCATGAATGGTAGTGAGGGATGAGGTGTAGGGACAGGTGTAACACTTGTTCTGCTTGCAAGGATAAGTGCCAGGAGGGAGATCAGCGGGGAGGGACGAATGGACCAGTGAGCGGCAGTTTGATGGGTGAAAACGGCTTCTTAATGACAAGGATCAGAGGAGAATGTCCAGACTGGTCCAAGCTGACAGGAAGCCGAGAGTTTATGCAAATAACCATGCGTTAAAACAGCGGTGTGCAGAAGACCATCTCTGAACGCACAACGTCGAAAGTACAAGAAGTGGATGGTATAGAGCAGCAAGAGAAGAAAAACAGATGGCAGAAAGTTGTGGGGGGTGGGGGGGGGAGGGGAAGATGTGTTTGGTGGTGGGATCTAGTTGGAGGTGGCGGAAGTTTCGGAGAATTATGTACTGGACGCGGAGGCTGGTAGTTGAGGACAAGAGGAACCCTATCCCTGGTAGCTTGGCGGAAAGATGGAGTAAGAGCAGACGTGCGTGAAATGGAAGAGATGCGATTGAGGGCAGCGTTGATGGTGGAGTAAGAGAATCCCCTTTCTTTGAAGAAAGAGGACATCGCCTTCGTTCTAGAATGAAAAGCCTCATCCTGAGAGAAGATGCGGCGGAGACGGAGGAATCGAGCGGAGGGGATGGCGTTTTCTCAAGTAGCAGCGTGGGACGAGGTAGAGTCCAGGTAGCCGTGAGAGTCCGTTGGCGGTGGATAACCTGCCTCCGGAGATAGAGACAACGAGATCGAGAAAGGGAAAGGAAGTGTCGGAAATGGACCAGGTGAATTTGAGGGCAGGGTGAAAGTTGGAGGCAAAGTGGATGAAATCGACGAGTTCAGCATGGGTGCAGGAAGCAGCATCCATGCAGTCGTTGATGTAGCGTAGGAAAAGTGCGGGACGGTCACTAGAGTTGGCTTGCAACATAGACTGTTTCACGTAGCCGATAAGCAGGGACTCATGCGTGTGCCCGTGGCTACTCCTTTTGTTTGAAGAAAGTGGGAGGATCCAAAAGAGAAATTATTTAGAATAAGGACTGGTTCCACTAGGCGGAGGAGAGTGGTAGTGGAGGGGAACTGATTAGGTCTGGTGTCCAGAAAGAAATGGATTTCTTTCCGTACCCTTTCACACCCAAGCCTATCAAGAATCTACCAACTTCCACCTTATGTGCAGACAATAACCTGGTATCCACAGCCACCGTGGCAACGGATTCCATAGATTCACCACCCTCTGGCTGAAGAAAGTCCTCCTAATCTCTGTTCTAAGTAACGTCCCTCTATTCTGAGATTGTGCTCTTTGGTCCAAGACTTCCCCCATATCGGAAACATTCTCTCTGCATCCACTCTATATAGGCCCTTGAACTTCCGATAGGTTTCAATGAGATTACACACCCCCCATACATTCTTCTGTATTCCAGTGAGACAAGCCTATAGCCATTACGAACTGACCATATGATAAACCTTTCAGTCCAGAATCACTTTCTTGAATTTACTTCGAATCCTCTCCAATGTTAGCAACCCCCTTCTTAGATAAGGGACCCAAAACTGCTCACAATTCTCCAAGTGAGGCCTCACACATGCTTTCTATCATGCTTGTTATTTCCTCAAAGCATTCCTACAGATTTTTCAGGCACGAATCCATGCTGACTTTGGCATATTTTACCATGTGTTATTAATATCGTAAAACCGCAACTTGAAGAGTGGTGTGCCATTTTTAGTTTTTCCAGTCCACCGGAATCATGCCAGAATCAAGCGATCCTTGAACAATCATGCCTCCAGAACCTCTTCTGCTACCTTTTTCAGAGCCCTGGTTTGTAATCCCTCTAGTACAGGTGACGAATCTACCTTCAGACCTATCAGCTTCCCTTGCATCTTCTCTCTAGTAATAGCAACTGTACTCAGTAAAAAGATTAGATAGAATAGTGTTTGTCAGATGTGTTCCGGCAGGTTTTCTTGATCACTTCATGGAAGTCCCAACGAAAGAGTACGCAAAATTTGATCTCCTATTAGGGAATGAGGCAGAAAGTAACAGAAGTTTGTGTAGAGTAAAGTTTGCGTCTAGTGATCATAATGCCAATAGTTTCAACCAACGTTGATGGTACGTATCAGAAATGATCTGGCAAGTATGTGTTGGGACAGGATGTTTTCCGGCAAAGATGTACTTGGTAAGTGGAGTCCTTCAAAAGTGAAATTTTGAGAGTAAAACGCTTATATTTGCATTTCAGAATAAAAGGTAAGGATAACGAGTTTAGGGAACCTTGGTTTCGAGGGATATTGAGGCCCTGGTGAAGACAGAAAAGGAGGTGCATAGCAGGTATGGGCAAGGAGGAACAAATGAAGTGCATGAGGATTATAAGAAATACAAGAGAACACTTAAGAAAGAAATCAGGAGGGCTTAAAGAATACACGGGGTTGCTCTCGCAGACAAGATGAAGGAGAATCCTTTGGGCTTATACATATATATTGAGAGCAAAAGGGTTGCAAGAACACAGTTCTTGGAAAATCAGAATGGTAATCTATGCATTGAGGCAAAAGAGGAGAAGATCTAAAATTGATTTTTTTTTTTGCATCATTATTTAGTAGGAGTCTATAGAAGTGAGGCAAAGCAGCAGTGAGGTCTTGGCCGCATGCAGATTACAGATCAGGAAGCGTTGAGGCAAACCAGGGTGGACAAATCTCCAGGGCCTGGGAAGGTGTTCGCTCGGACACACTGGGAGGCAAGTGCAGAAATTGCAGGGGCCTTAGTACAGATGTATAAATAACTCTTAGCGACGGGTGAGGTACGAATTATTGGAAGATAGCTAATGATGCTTGGCTGTTCAAGAAAGACCCTTAGAATAAACCAGGAAATTATCGGCCGGTGAACCCGACATCAGGAGTGGTAAAGTTATTGTAAGGTATTTTAAGGGACCGTATATATGAGTATTTGGAGAGATAGGGACTGATTAGGGATACTCATCGTGAGTTTGTGCGTGGTAGGTCGTGGCTAACCAATCTTATAAAGTTTTACGGGGAAGCTACCAGGAAAAGTGACAAAGGTAATGAGGAACAAGGTCTTCATTGACTTAAACAAGGAATTTGACACAGACCCACATGGGAGGTTGGGCAAGAAGGTTCAGTTACTTGGCATTCAAGATGAGGTAGTAAATAGTATTAACCATTTGCTTTGCGAGAGAAGCCAGAGAGTGGTAAGTCGATGGCTGCCTCTCTGACTGGAGGCCTGTGACTAATGGAGTGCCACAGGGATCGGTACTTTGTCTGTTGTTGTTTGTCATCTTTCTCAACGATCTGGATGATAAACTTGCGGAAGACACGAAGAATGGGGTTGTAGTTGCAGTGAGGAAGACTTGCCGAAAGCTTGCGGAGAAATTTGGACCTGTTGGAAAAATGGGTTGCAAAATGGCAGGTGGAATTTAATACAGGCATGTGTGAGGTGTTGCACTTTGAGAGGACCAACCAGAGTAGGTCTTACACAGAAACCGGTCGGGCACTGAGGAGTGCGGTAGAACAAAGGGATCTGGGAAATCAGGTCCATAATTTACTGAACGTGGCGTCACAATTAGAGAGGGTCGAAAGAAAGCGTTTGGCATGTTGGCCTACATAGATCAAGGTAGTGAGCACAGAAGTTGGGATGCCAGGCTGAAGTCTAATTTGGAGTCAGCGATGTCCAATTTGGGGTATTGTACAGTTTTGATGACCATTTATAGGAAGGATGTAAATAAGATCGAAAGGGTACAGAGAAAATTTACAAGGAATTTGCCGGGACTGGAGGCGCTGAGTTATAAGGAAAAAAGAAACGTAGAAGACTGAGGGGAGATTTGATAAAGGTGCACAAACCTATGACGATAGGGTAAATACAAGCGATCTTTTTTTTCCCACAGAGGTTGGTTGAGCCTACAAATAGAGGTCATGGGTTAAGGGTGAAAGGTGAAATGTTTGAGGGGAACATGAGGGGAAACATCTTCACTCCGCGGGTGGTGAGAGAGTGAAATGAGCTGCCAGCGGAATTAATGGTTGCGATTTCTATTTCAAAGCTTAAGAGAAGTTTCGATCGGTACGTGCATGGGAGGGGTATGGAGGGCTATGGCCCCGTAGCAGCCTATGCAGCTTAAATGGTTCGGCAGGGACTAGATAGGCCGAAGGGCATGTTTATGTGCTGTAGTTTTCTGTGACTATATGACCTCATGGCTCAATTCTGTCTCCTGACGCCCTCGAACTTCCAGCATACTGCTGGTGTGTTCCCCGGTGAAGACAGACACAAAATACTTATTCGGTTGGACCGCCATTTCCTTGCCCCTATGACTATCTGATATTAACCAGACTAATTGCGGCGGTCTTATGTGATAATTCATAATCACATTTGTCTCTGCACAGCTAATATACGTGGCCATTTTTTTATCATCTATATTTTACTGCATTACTGCTGTCAGCAATATGATATTGCAGCTGAATTAAGGCAGCGAATTCGCTATTACAGGGACATTAATAGAACAGATAACATATTGTATATGCTGTTAGCGTCACATGCATCCGTTCTGTCGCAACAACTTATAAAACATAACATAAAACATATGTATAATACAAAAATGCAGCTTGATTTCACAACTTGATTAAGGCAGCAAATTCGCTATTACAGGGGTATTCATAGAAAAGTTAAAATATTACATAAGAGTCAAACTCTCCAAAAAGACTACGACCTCGTCTTAGCGTTTGGAGGCGTTCGTACCTCAATGACCTGGAGAACTATGTTGGCTAGAGTCAGGGCCTTGAGTTTGACTCTCCGGAGGGTCACCCATGTCAAACAGATGAAAGGGTAGAGGTAGAGTGGTTCACCACTTCTCCAGGCTCGGGGTTTCAGCTCAAGGCTAACAACCTTGACTGTTCAAAAATAATACTACAGAAACAGTAATGAAGATTCTTTCTATGTTGCCAAAGACAGACAGAGATGTAGGACCTTCATTGCTGCTCTAAACGCCAGATGTGTAACGGGCAATTAATTAATAATTACTATATAGGAGTCAAAAATGTTTGACTTAGCTTATTTATTGCAAATACTAAATATATAATTCGTGTTGAATCATACACGTTATCGATTTACGATTTGTTGTTAGGGAAGACAACATTCTTGTATAGATAGATTCTGATGGAATTTTAATACTCATTAATATCCACAAGTGGAGCACATAAGGGTAATTGGCATTCAAACTTCCAAAAGGTGGAAAATAGGTGAATATGGACTTTTATTTAACATTAGATGGAGTCGCCGATTAGTTTTATGATTTGACGAATTTCACAATTAGATTTGTTGGATACGTCACCGCATTCTTCAGCTGCTCTCTGAATTTCCTCTGCGTCAGGACGTAGATGGATGTATTCGTACACGAGCTGAGGACCTGCAGCATGAATCCAACTGCTTCAAAGTCACTTCCAGCAATATCTAGATTTCCTGCAAAATGCATACTAATGACGTAAAATGTTTTAGTGCTCCATAACAAAATAAACGAGCCGGATATAGTGAAGACTAGAACAATAGATTTCCGACGGTTCTCCATCTCTGGGTCTTTACCGTTGGCTACATTACCGCTTCCGCGGAGTCCCCTACGGATGCTGCTGGACGCCAAAATATGTCTCACTGTCAGAGAATTGAAAAGTAACAGTAGGAAAAACGGGACACAAGGGGTTAAGACTACATCAGAAATGTCAAATGCAATCCATACGGGCAATATATAGAAGGTGGGCTTCATATCACATCCTCGGGGAACATTGTCCATTGTATATTCAGGTTGAAATGCGAAATACCACGGAACGTTCATTAAACAGCTCAGCGTACCCATGAGCAGAATAACAACAGCTGCCGTTTTCTCGGTGCAATATTTAGTCCTCAGCTTCTGACAACAGATGACCATAAACCGATCAAAGGTAAAAGCCACCGTGAACCAGACTGAGGCTTCTGTAGCAGCGCAAAAAAGGGTAATGTTAACCGAACAGACCGGCGTTATGGTCAGAAATGAAAGAGGGAAATAACTCTCGACTGTCGTGATTAATAGGACGCTGGTGACACCGACTAGGAGATCCGCCGCCGCCATCGCCACCAGGTAGCGAGTGATGCACTTGGAGAGACCGCACTTCCCTCGACACAGGATCACAATCGCCACCAAGTTACCTTTCGTGGAAGGAAAGAAGATTGTTGTATTCTCGGTCCTCAAGATTGACTTTGAGTGTCTTTCCCAAGTTTGTCTTCTTCAATTTGACTAAATTTGGAATTGTGCTTTAAATGACAACTCACACAACATAATGCAGAAACAGGGAACTTCCCACTGGGGAAAAACGGCAGCAAAATAAGCATTAATCAGGATTAGGAGGACAGAACGTGGAAGAAATATATTTTATTCCGCAACGCTGAAATATAATCAGCATTTGATCTGGAGTACCTTGTCGATGGAACCACAATAAGGGCATTTACTATGCAGACCCTGCAAGGCGAGGTGAAGATGGGGCATGAGAAAAAAAATTATAAGATGTTCTCAGTCCTATGATGCGTTTTATAGGGTCAGGTCGTCTAAACAATTTTACAGCAATCGTCTTGGGATTGAAGGTTTGAGCTAGAGCTTTTTATGAAGTTACAATAAGTAATCCAGCTCAACCGCGTAGGAATGGACAAAGAAAGCGTGTTGGCTCCTTATCCCTCACCAGACTTTGAAATGGAATGCAAGGGCTGGGTCATCACTCACAGCTCTAGACTGCAGATGTAAGGCCAGAACTGGAGCACCATGTAGAGCTTTAGTGACTACAGTCAAGGGCGGATGTGATTACAGTGAGCCGGTGCGTTACTTAAGTTACTCTCTCTCTCTCTCTCTCACACACACACACACACACACTCACACACACTCACACACACAAACACACACAAACACACACACAAACACACACACACACACACACACACACACACACACACCAATGCATAACTACCAAAGCAGTTATCAGCTAAACAGTAAAGCAAGTAGTCAGGAAGGTGAACACCACGTTGAGGATATGTTCCTTCAGCATTTTGGGCATCGAGGGAGAGAGGAAGAGGACAGCCAACCAGAGAGGGCCTCAAGATGGCTGCGGCTCAAAAGAGGGGAGCCATGGAGTCATAAGTAGCTTGCCATCTGCACACAAGCTGGGGTCTGATCAGCCCCGGCTGGGTCACCTGGAGGAGGTTGTATGATGTTGAAAGACCCGAAACACCCGATGATTCCAGGAACATCACTGAAGATGTGTCCGGAAGCATCAATAAATGTATGTACACAGCTTGCAGTGGGAAATAGGAGTAACCTCGAAAATTTCGAGGTGGATGTAGTAGCAATGGAGACAGTGTAAAGAACATTCACCAGGCTAATTCCTGTGGCCTTATATGAATCATAATTAAAATATAAAATAAAAATTATGTTTCTTTCTATACGACTAGCTAGGTCGCCTGTTCTATATTATTAACGCTTTTACTGTTTTACTGCAGTTAGTGGCAGATGCGTCGCTCCTGAGACAGGTAAGAAATATTAAGAATCTGTAAGATAGAAAAGCAATGTCACTTTGTATTATATTGTTTAGACTTATTGAGAGATGCAGCGCGGATCAGCAACCCAATGATTAAAATGCAGACGAATCACAGGAAAATTTACAATGGCCGATCAGCCTAGTAATCAGTAGGTCTTTGAACTGTGGGAAGAAACAGCAGCACCCTCAGTAAACCAGGTAGCCACAAGGAGATCGTAGAAATTTCTTACAGTCGGCTTCAGAATTAACCTCCAAATTGCAGAACACCCCGATCTGTAATCATGTCGCGCAAACCGCTATCTTACCATGGCTCCCCGGTATTGCAGCTAAATTGAGGCAGCAAATTGACTATGGATAGACATTCACAGAACCGACCACATATCGAATATGAGTGAATTTAAGAAGAGCATGCACTGGAAAACGTTAGCATGTGATAGAAATCAAACTTAATCACATGGTTTGGCCGGGAGCTCTGGGGTGTGCATGAGGCTGTGGCCAAGTCTTTCAGCTGTTAAATTGTGTTCTTTACACTTGTGCAGCACAAGCAAACAATTAGTAATCCATTTCGTTTTGTGATATATCGAAAAGCAACGAAACAGCTTTAACGCAGATTACGGTCTTAAGCCTTTGATATTGGCAGCACTCACCCGGAACGCCAGCGACTGCCAAAATAGGAAAATATATGGCCGTTACTTGATGAAGTACCGACGTTTCCATCTTCTCCAAGAATCCCTAAGCTACCTCGTGCAGGGCGCATCAGAGAGAAGTTTTAGTGCGTTCTGAAGTTACTCATCAACCACTTCTTAAATCGGAATGAAAGCTCCAGAGTCCTCAGCCTCCTGATCATTGATGTTAGTTACACTAATTGCACAAACAAGTTACATCATTTGACTCCAGATGAATACTACTCTGGGAAGACGCTAGGGAGAGCAGAGCGAAAGTTCATAATAGATTCATAATATTCTTCTTGAAAACTGATCACACCTACTCGGGCATAGGCCGCTGACAGATCGGCAGAGTCCTCTGTCGTGGGTCGAACATTGATCGGCCCTGTGATTTCTGCTTTCACCACACAGATAAAATCATACGTCTAGGTGAAGATGCTTCTTCTCTCGGTGATTAGCTCTTTTGTTAGCGTTCCGATAGCCCTGAGTTTGTACGGGATGGAGTTGATAACCCTATGCTCAGTTAGATTCATGATATCATCACTGAATATTCATAATCTGCGAGCACAAGTGCGGGTTCATCAAAGCCTTGTTGAGGCCGCTAATGTGTCAGTGTTGGTTATACAGCCATTGAGTACTGTGGCAGAAAAACAGATCCTTCGTCAATCTAGTCCGTGCCGATGTGCTATTCCGTCTAGCCCCGTCGACCCGCACCTGAGCTAGACCACGCTGTCAATGTGCGTATCCAAACATCACTTAAGTATCGCAATCGAACCCACATCAACTACTTCCGCTGGTAGCTCGTTGCACACTCTCAGCACCGTCTGAGTGAAAAAGTTTCCCCGAGGTTCCCCTTAAATATTTCACCTTTCCCCCTTAAGCTATCACCTCTAGTTGTAGTGTCGCCCAAGGTCAGTGGAAAATGCCTGCTTGAATTAACACTTCATGCCCTGACGAGTCAAGAACCTATCAAACTCTCCCTTAAATAAAAGCAACGACATGGCCTCCACGTCCGCATGTGGCAACGGGTTCCACAGATTCACCACTCTCAGAATAAACTCTGGTCATTTCCCTACGCCCCGGGAAACACAGGGCTAACCTATTCAACTTCCCCCTATGAATCAGATCCTCAAGTCCCAGCAACAATCTTATAAATGTTCTCTGGGATCTTTCGGTCTTATTAATATATTGCTGTAGGTAGGTGATGAGAATTGCAGACAATACACCAAAGTACGTCTCTTAAACGTCTTACAAACTTCAGCATGCATCACAACTCCAGTATTCAGTACTTTGACTGATGAAGGCAAATGTGCCGAAAGCTCTCTTTATACCCCTATCTATCGGTGACGCCACTTTCAAGGAATTATGTTCTTCCTGTTCTACAACCCTCCTCAGTGCCCATCCGTTCACTGTGTAAGTCCTACCGTGGTTTGTCCTCCTAAAGAGCTGTAAGAATGGACAGATAGGATTTAAGGCAGGCTATTATAATGATCATATATGGAGTACAGGAAAGGAGTTCTTTGTTACCTTGAGGCAAACTAGGTCCACGCGGATATTGTGTGCTCACTTGTAACTTGTGGGAGCTTAGTGCAGAAATTGTAGGTGCCCTAGCAGAGATATTTAAAACATTCTTAGCCACGGATGACGTTGTAAGCACCTTCTCTCCTGCAATCCGTATATGGACCTCACACATGCCAGCATTTTCTGCCCATTTTTATAGATGGTGGGGATCACGCTGCAAACTTTGATAGCCTTCCTTGCTCCGCACTACAGTTTCTATCTTGATATCTTTCGAAAATTTGCTGAACCAGTTTACCACATTATCACCCAGTTCGTTGATGTAGATGAAAAAAAAAACAACAAAAGACCCAGCGTCGATCCCTGCTGAGATTGACATAGACAACATCCACTGTCTTTCCATAATCAACTTCCCTGGTAACCTCTTCGAATGGCTCGGCACGACCTACCACACACAAAACCATGTTGATGATCCTTTCTCAGCCTGTCTATTCAAATACTTATATATCCAGTGCGTTAGAATAACTACAAAGAACTTACCCACCACTGACTTCAGATTCGCTGGCCCACAATTTTCCACTTAGATTTAGATTCTTTGTTGAACAACGGACCATTTATATAGTTTGCCACATTTGCATAGACCCTGTGTCGGTCTTCAGAGTAAAAACACATGCAAAATAAATTAAAAATACATACAGAAATTAAGAACACTCTATTTCTTTCAGCTCCGTGCACAGATTACTTCTCTGATCTTCAAGAGGACCAACTTTGTCCCTTGCTATCCTTTTGTTCTTAATGTATTTGTAGAATCCGTTGGGATTCTCCTTCACCTTGTCAGCCTGAACAACCGCATGTCTTCCTTTAGCCATCGTGATTTCCCTCTTTAGTGTCCTCTTGTCCCAAAAATGTTATGGATATCTGTACTTTTGTGGGAGAAATGACTGGAATATTGCTTACCGCACGAGTCAAGTTGAACAAAGGTGTGCTAGACCCGACGCAATCATGACGGATGGAGAAAGGAAACACGAGGCTGGGCGATGGTGGACGTAATGCGAATTAATGCCGTGAAGGAGATGTGGGATTCATCATGATGCGGGTGAGTTTGGCTACGTTACAGAAAGCCAACGAGCATAAGGCGAATGTTACGTTGGCCTATATTTCCAGCGGATTTTAGTGCAATTTTTAAGATGCGTTTATGGGGCTTACTGAGGCAACGTTCGCAAAGTTAGATGAATATTTTCTCCTTATTTAACACAGACAAGGAGGAGTGCAGATAAGGACTGCGCAGCGAGGATTCGCCAATCTGTTATAAAAATGGAAGATGTCAGAAAAGGGGGTGGTTCTTTTGAGAGGGTTTTTGCTCTTCGGGATTACAATACCGAGTTTCGAGCTATATGATGCGTGCTCCGCACGGAGAATAACCGAACTGACAGAGGTAATGAGGAAACCGTGCTCGATTAATTTGTGCAGAGATCGTCCAACAATATTGGGCAGGGTACAAAGGTCTAAACTGGGGAGAGATTCCAAGTGTTTTTTAATACGTCGAACCCCGTGCAGATTTGATCGTTGAATCTATCATAAACTCGAAGGGATTTCCACTCAGTTACCACGTTATCGGTATCTCCTGTACCTAATAAAGTGGCCACTGAGTGCATGTTCATGGTCTTCTGCTGCTGCTGCTCATTCAATTCAAGGTTCAATATCTTGTGAGTTCAGTGATGCTGTTCAGGACGCCACTGTTGTAGCGCGTGGTTATTTGAGTCACTTTCCCGTCAATTGGAACCAATTTGACCATTCTCCCCTGGCCTCTCTTATTAACAAGGCGTTGTCCACAGAACTTCTGCTCACTGATTTTCTCTCCTGTTTTCCGGACCTTTCTCTGTAAACGCTGGAGACTGCTGTGCGTGAAAGTCCCAGAACATTGCACGGTCAAAGACACTTACATCACATTTCTTCCCCATTCGGAAGTTTGGTCTGAAGATCTGAAGCGCTTGACCACGTTAAGATGCTTTGACGCATTGCACTGCTGTCACACGAGTGGCTGATCAGCGATTTGCATTAACCAGCAGGGGCAGATGCACAGCTAATAAAGTGGCCACTGATTGTATGTTCAACAGTGTTCAGGCAAATCAGGTTCAGGGTAATCGTCAGTGCGCGAACGTGAAACAAGTGCAGATGGAATCCTTAACATCTACAGCTGTAGACGGAAATGGAGCACTATGCGCGGTGTATGATGATAAATTATACTAAACTTTGCTGCCTGCGCAGGGATCCATTTCCCTCCATCTCGTGTGCGTTCACGTGTCGGTCTAAATGTTTCTTCAAGGCTACTATCATGTCTGTTTCTACGACCAATCGTGACAGCGCGTTCCAGAATCCTTCTGGACCTTGTAAAAATCATACGTCGCATATACAATTTAATCTTCCCTCCTCTCAACATAAAGCTATGTCCACTGCCTTTTAACATTTCTACATTGAAGAAAATAGTCTGACTACTTACTAACTTACTTACTTACTTACTTACTGACGAAGGGTCTCGGCCTGAAGCGTCGACTGTACCTCTTCCTAGAGATGCTGCCTGGCCTGCTGCGTTCACCAGCAACTTTGATGTGTGTTGCTTGACTACTTACTATATGGTCCAATAACATTATTAGCCTGTGACTACTTACTATTTCTTCTGATAATTTCATGAACATCTCATAAGTTTATTAAGCTCTTTCAGGTCACACTTCAAACGCCAACTTTCCAGAGAAAATCATCCGAATTCTGCTGAGGAATCAAGTTCTCTCTTACCTTTGGTGAAACATCATGCACTCAGCATATCTCGGAAACCAACCCCCATTGCACGGACACTGTCTGTGCTCCTCATTGCCTCAGTAAAGTAGCCAGCATAATCAAAACCTACCCTACCCCAGTTATTCTCGCGTCTCGCTCTCCCCATTGGCAGAAGATACAAGAAGAACCTCTTGGCCATGCCTGCACACGTTAACTCATTGAGCTACTGCCACATGATTGGCTAATTAGATATTTATATTAACGAGCGGGTATACAGGTGTTCTACATAAAGTGAGCACTGAGTGTAAATGATGTGAACAGAGAAATAATTCCTTCCAAAACAACGTGGGTTATGAACAGGGTTTTCACAAACTGGAAGAGATACATATAGGTAAAATATTATTGGAAACAAAATACAGAAGGCGAGAAATCAGATAACAACAAAATAGCTCGATGAAAAGGACAATATGGCAACGGATTACCCACGGATAACCAGAGATGATAAAAAAATGAGAAAATGTCAACAGAATTCGGCAAAGATGCCACGTAAAGATACAGGAGAAGCTTGAGTAATACAGACACAAAATGCTGGAGGAACTCAGCAGGCCAGCAGCATCTAGCGTGAGGAATAAACAGTTGACGATTCGGGCGGAGACCATTCATCGGACAAGAAAGGAAGGGCGCAGAAGCTTGGATAAGAAGGTAGCGGAGGGGAAGAAGTACAAGCTGAAATTTGATCATCCAGAAACGTTGTCTCGTTATCTCTCTCTATAGATTCTGCTTCAATTGCTGAGTTCCTCCACCATTTTGTATGCGTCTCACTTTGGATTTCCAGCATCTGCAGAATCTCCTGTGTTCCTGGGAGTATCTGTTCAAGATTGTAACCGGAAGGTGGCCACGGGTGGATTGTTAGTGTTAGTGGAATGGAACTAATCTGGTCTATGTTCCAGGTACTGAGGGATATATGCACTTGAGGAAAAAAACGTCCGGCTTTAACTCCGTGATAGATCAGTCCATTGTCGCAAACAGCAGACTCTTCAGCAGTAACGATAGAGATTGACCTATGACGTGGATTGTAGGTTGCTTTTGACGTAGGGCGCTCATCATTTAGTGTTATTATTATAACAAAAAATAATGATGCGTGAAAAATACAAAGGTGTAGCTGCTTTATGCACTGTGCTTTATTAACTGACAATTCAAATATACATCTGACAGAACACTGTGAACAACATATTAGAATGATCTGCCTGTCGGATTGTTCATACTGGCTCACAAAATACTGCTACCTAAATTTCGAAAATGAATTCTGAACGCTCAAAGAATACTATAGATACAGGATCAAAATCAGAATCAGATTTACTGTCACTGGTTTATGTCGCAGAATTCGTTGTGCCGTGGTAACAGTACAGTGCAAGATATACAAATTACCTGAGATTACAAAGATAATTAAATCAGAATCAGAATCAGGCTTATTATCACCTGCATGTGACATGATATTTGTTAACTTAGCAGCAGCAGTTCATTGCAATATATAATCTAGCAGAGAGAGAAAAATAATAATAAATAAAATAAAACACAATAAATAAGCAAGCAAATGAATTACGTATATTGAATAGATATTGAAAATTGTGCAAAAACAGAAATACTGTATATTAAAAAAGTGAGGTAGTGTCCAAAGCTTCAATGTCGATTTAGGAATCGGGTGACAGAAGGGAAGAAGCTGTTCTGGAAACGCTGAGTGTGTGCCTTAAGGCTTCTGTATCTCCTACCTGATGGTGACAGTGCGAAAAGGGCATGCCATTAGTGCTGGAGGTCCTTAATAATAGACGCTGCCTTTCTGAGACACCACTCTCTAAAGATGTCCAGGGTTTCTAGTGCCCAAGATGGAACTGAGTAGACTTACAACCTTCTGCAGCTTCTTTTGGTCCTGTGCAGTAGTCCCTCCATACCAGACAGTGATGCAGCCTGTCAGAATGCTCTCCACGGTACAACTATAGAAGTTTTTGAGTGTATTTGTTGACAAGCCAAATCTCTTCAAACTCCTAACAAATTATAGCCGCTGTCTTACCTTCTTTATGACTACGTCAATATGTTGGGACCAGGTTAGATCCTCATAGATGTTGAAGCCCAGGAACTTGAAGCTGCTCACTCTCTCCATTTCTGATCCCTCTATGAGGATTGGTATGTGTTCCTTTGTCTTACCCTTCCTGAAGTCCACAATCAGCACTTTCGTCTTACTGACGTTGAGTGCCAGGTTGTTGCTGCGGCACCATTCCACTAGTTGGCATATCTCACTCCTGTACGCCCTCTTGTCACCACCTAAGGTAGTGCAAAATAGGAGTAATGAGGAAATGTTTGTGGGCTTATGGACCGTTCATGAATCTGATGGAGTTTGAAGGGGATTGATGAAGAATGAGGGTGGTTCACATTGAAACTTACCGAACATTGGAAGGTCTAGATAATGTTCAAGTTCACGTTCAAGATGAAATTTATTGTCATTCAACTGCACGCCTGTATATACCTAAACAAGAGAACTTTGCTCTAGGACCAAGGTACAAAACACAGTCCGTATATCACATACAGAACTTACAATAAAATAATATTAACAGATAATTAAAACATTCTGTTGAAGTACAAGTTGATACCAAGTGCATAGACAGGCTATAGTTAAATATACAACAATATTACTGCTACTAATGCTATCATAAATAATGTGTAATGGGTGCGGTCAGGATGTTCATAAGACTCACGGGGGAGGTAGGTGTTACCCAGACTAATAGTCTTCTTCTAAGACTGCTGTATCCTCTGCCTGACGGTAGGAAGTCAAAGAGATTGTGGGATCTCCTCAGGACGTGGAGGCGCAGTTATAATTTCTTGACTAAACGGATGATGTTGAGGGATCAGATGAGATCATCCGTGATGTGCACTCAGAAGCCTTGTGCTCCTGACTCTCTCCACCGAGGACAGTTGAGTGCACTGAGGAGAAAAGGAAGTGACGGTTTCTAATACGCGAGTGAGCGTGGCTCTTCAGGCTCCTATACCTCCTAGATAGTAATGAGAAAGGAACATGTCCCAGATGATGAGGGTCTTGAAAGATAGAGGACTATCAACGATTATTGCTCTGGAAGTCGATTACAAAGGTCTCTGGGAATTCCGCGATGGAATCAATATGTTTTGATCTCTCTTTAAAGGAAAGACGGCCATGTCTTCAAACCAGATTTGTGGATGTTTCTAGAATGACTTAGGCAATAAACAGTGTATTCCAAAGTATCTGAGCATCTCGGTTAACACCAGGAGGTCGTCTGAGAATAAGTGTGGGCAGAGGTGCGCTGGGGGAAGTGCAATATGTGCTTAACCAAAACCACGTTTTATCAACATCACAGTCTTATATTTGGTTTGCAAACTTCAAAAGCAACTTCCCGTTTCAACGAGCTCACGGAGTTCAAATTTTTGCCGCCCAGGGTAATTTGGACGGGTGACATGTTTCCCTTGCGGTTTTGTGTGATTGTGATGATTAATCAGAGAATTATGTGAATGACGGGACAAGACTATGTTGTTTTCCCTTCTAAGACAAGAGATTTTGCGGGTGCTGGAACCACAGTGAAACACACACAAGGTGTTGGAAAAACTCAACAAGTCAGGCGGCATCTCTAGAGAGGAAGAAACAGGTGAAGTTTCGGGCCGAGACCCTTCATCAGGGCTGGAGATGTACGGCGCAGACACCAGAATAAGGAAATGGGGGAGGGGTCAGTGTACAAGCCGAAAGGTGTTCGGTCAGAAACGTCGTCTCGTTATTCCTCTCTATCGATTATGTCTCATTGCTGTGTTCCTTCACCATTTCATATGTGTTACTCTGAAGTTCCAGAACTGGCTGAATCTTTTGTGTTCAGAGGAGAATCTTTCCAAGATTGTCACAAAAAGATGTCAACGGGTAGATCGGAGAATGAGTGGGCAGCAGAGCTGGATATGTCAACTAGAAAAAGACATCATATGTCTTTACCCCGGTGACAGATCGCAGACAACCCGCAGATTCTTCCTCAGTAAGCGTAGAGACTGACGTATGACGTTGATTGTCAGTTGCTGGTGAGGTAGGATGTTCATGATTTGACAATTAGCATTATTATTATAATAAAAACAGTGACGTACGAAAAATACAAAGGAGCGGCTGCGCAGTTTAATGCGTGTTATTTATTGAAGACAGAAATATAGATCCAGACGACCACTGCGTACAGAATATTAGAATGAATCTACCTGTCGTACACTCTTGTTCAGAAAAGACTTCTTTGTAAGTTTCCCAAAGAATCATCAAAGCTAAAATAATATTCTCGGTTCAGAACCAAGATCCCCGTAGGAAGGTGCCCGAATAGTCAGGGAACGTTGGTAGGCTGTGTATACATGGGACAGGAGAACACACTGTGTTGTGGAAGGGAGGGGAGGGGTGGGCAGCCTGGGGTATTAACGAAGATCGACTCTTAATACTGTCCTCGTTCTTTATCCCTTCTCCCTTCCAGTTCGTCTCTCGCTTCCCTTCTGCACCCACTTCCCCTCCCTTCTCCTCCCTCTTTCATACTCCTTTCGCCCTCCCTTTGCCCTTCGCTCCAACATCCTCCCTTTCCCTTCCCTTCACCTCTCGACCCCGACCCCTCCCATCTGGGTCACGTGAAACAATGGGAGTAGGTGGGGGATGGTCGTATGAGCAGCTGCTGCAAGATCACAAGTCCTGGTTATGCGACCACTGACCCCAGGCAGACAATCTCTGAAGACAATTGATAATGGGTGAGGACACCCATCTTGAAAAGACTCTGCACAGAGGAAGGCAATGGCAAACCACTTCTACAGAATAATCTGCCTAGAATAATCACGGTCATGAGAGCTTTATCACCTACGGCACACAAGAAACGAATGACTATACTGCTGCCGCAAAACAAACAAGAAAAAAATTGGCACGTGAATGACAATAAACCTGATTGTGATCTTATCGTACTAGGGATCTATTCAATAATCTTAAAACCACAGGATAGAAGCTGTCCTTGAACCTTGTGATACGTACGTTTCTTCTACCCGTAGGACAGGGGAAAAGAGAGAATGCCCCTGATGGGGCATTATAACAACTATTACGTGCCTGTAAAAAGTATTCACCCGCAGGAGGTTATCATGTTTTATTGCTCTACAAGAGTGAATTACTGTGGATTTGATTTGGTTTTTTAAAAATTCTGATCAACAGAACAATTCTCTTGCGTGTCTGAGTGAAGATAAATCTCTACAAAGTAATATAAATTAATTATAAATATAAAACTCAAAATAATAAATTGCTAAACATTCACCCTCTTTAATATGACACACGAAATCATCACCCGTGCAGTCAATTAGTTTTAGAAGTCACATAATTAGTTGTAGATCGCCCTTTGTACAGTCAAGGTGTTTCAATTGATTGCAGTAAAAATATACCAGTTATCTGGAAGTTTCAGCTTCTGCTGAGTCAGTATCCTGGCGAAAACTACACCATGAAGACAAAAGAACACCGCAGGCAATTCTGCGAAAAAGTAATTAAAAAGCACAAGTCAGGACATGGATGCTAGCACATTTTCAAGTCACTGAATCTCCCCTTGGAGTACAATTAAGTCAATCATCAAGAAATGGAAAGAGCATGGGGCAGTTGTAAATCTGCGTAGACCGGGTCTTCCTCAAAAACTGAGTGTCTGTACAAGAAGGGTACGAGTGAGAGAAGCCACTGAGAGATCAATGACAACGCCAGAGGAGTTACAAGCTTCAGTAGCTGAGATGGGAGAAACTGCGCAACAGCAACTGTTGCCTAGGTGCTTCACCAGTCGCAGCTTTTTGGACGAGTGGTAAAGAGAAGGCCAATGTTGAAAAAAAAACTCACATGCAATCTGGGCTAGAGATTGCCAGAAGGTATGTGGGAGAGTCTGAAGTCAGTTGGAAGTAGGTTCTATGGTCTGATGAAACGAAAATTGAGCTTATTGGCCATCAGGTTAAACGATATGTTTGGAATAAACTGAAGATTGCAAATCATCCTAAACATACCGCCCCTACCGTGAAGCATGGTGGTGGCGGCGTCCTGCTGCGGGGATGCTTCGCTGCAGCAGGGCCCGAAAGGCTTGGATAGGTAGAGGATAAAATGTATCCATTAAAATTCAGGAAAATCCTGCCGGAAAACATGATGAAGTCTGCAAGGGAACTGTGACTTGGGAGAAGATACATTTGTCGGCAAGACAATGACCCCAAACATAAAGCCAACGATACACAGGAAAGGCTTAAAACAATGTTAAAGCCCTGGAGTGATCATACAAGTCCAGACCTCAATCCAATTGAAAATTTGTGACTGGATTTGAAAAAGGCGATTCACTCACGATCCTCATAGAAACCGACAGAGCTTGAGCAGTTTTATAAAGAAGAATGGGGAAAAGTTGCAGTGACCAGATGTTCAAAGCTGATAGAGACCTATCCACACAGATAGGTCTGTAATTGCTGCCGAAGGTGAATCTACTAAATACCGACTTGAAGGTGGTGAGTTTCAATTACAATGCAATCAATTATCTTGTATTTAATAATAGCAATAATCAGAATAAGCAGAATCAGGTTTATTATCACTGGCATGTGACGTGAAATTTGTTAACTTAGCAGCAGCAGTTCAATGTAATAAAGTAGAAGAAAGAAAAACAAATAAAATAATAATAATAAATAAATAAGTAAACTAATTACAGTATATGCATATTGAATAGATTAAAAAAGTGCAAAAACAGAAATAATAAATGCATTACTAAAAAGTGATGTAATATCTATGGGTTCAATGACCATTTAGGAATCAGAAGGCAGGGGGGAAGAAGTTGTTCTGAAATGCGGAGTGTGTGCCCTCAGGCTTCTTTGCCTCCTACCTGATGATAACAGTGAGAAAAGGGCATGCCCTGGGTGTTGGAGGTCCTTAATAATGGACGTCCTTAATAATAAATGAGTGATGCCTTTCTGAGACATCACTCCCTGAAGATGTCCTGGGTACTTGGTAGGCTAGCATCCAAGATGGAGCTGAGTAGATTTCCAACCCTCTGCAGCTTCTTTCGGTCCTGCGCAGTAGCTCCCCACCGCTCCCCATACCAGAGAGCGATGCAGCCTGTCAGAATGCTCTCTACGGTACATCTAGAGAAGTTCTTGAGTGTATTTGTTGACACGCCAAATCTCTTCAAACTCCTAATGAAGTATAGCCGCTGTCTTGCCTTCTTTAGGACTGCATCAATATGGTGGGACAAGGTTAGATCCTCAGAGATCTCGACACCCTTGGACTTGAAACTGTTCACTCTCTCCAATTCTGATCCCTCAATGAGAATTGGTATGTGTTCCTTCGTCTTATCCTTCCTGAAGTCGACAATCAGCTCTTTCGTCTTATGTCGAGTGCCAGACTGTTGCTGCGGCACCACTTCACAATTTGGCATATCTCACTCCTGTACGCCCTCTCGATACCACCTGAGATTCTACCAACAATGGTGTGTTATTAGCAAATTATAGATGGTATTTGAGCTATGCCTAGTCACACAGTCATGTGTATATAGAGAGTAGAGCAGTGGGCTACGCACTGAGGTGTGCCAGTGTTGATTGTCAGCGAGGAGAATATGTTATCACCAATCCACACACGTCTTTAGGGTTTCTACAGATAAGTTAAGAAAAGAAGGATTACAATGATCAAAACTGGTCCTCTGGAAGATCAGAGTAGCAATCTATGCGTGGAGCCAAAAGAGTTAGGGGAGGTCATCACTGGATTATTTTGCAACCGTACTTACTCGGGAAAGGTACATAAACTCTACAGAAGCACAAACAAGATAAAATATGCAAATACTGGAAATCCAACCAAAAGACACAAAACGCTGGAGTAACTCAGCAGGCCAGGCACATCTATGGCAAAAAGTACAGTCGACGTTTCGGGCGAGGAGCTGTATACAGATTACAGAGGAAAAGGTTTGGCTGTCTTGAGGCAAATTCAGGGTGGAAAAATCCCAAAAGATGGACAAGGTGTTCAATCGTACCCTGTGAGAGGCGAATGACTGGAGGCTTGTGACTAGTGGAGTGCCGTACGGATTTGTACTGTGTTCACAGGTATTTATCATCTATATCAACGATCTGGATAATAATGTGATTAACTGGATCAGCCAGAAGACGCAGAAGACGCTAAGACTATTGGTGTTTTGGACAGCGAGGATGATTATCAAAGCTGGCAGCGCGATCTGGACTAACTGCAAGAATTGGGCTGAAAAAGGGCAGGTGGAATTTAATGCAGCATATGTGAGATGCTACACATTTGGAGGGCCAGCTAGAGTAGATCTTACACAGTGAGCGGCAGGACACTGAGGAGTGCTGTCGAACAAAAGGATCTGGGAATACAGGTCCAAAATCATTAAAAGTGGCGCCATTGTTAAACAGGGTCGTAAGGAAAGCTTTTGGCGCACTGACCTTTGTAGATCAAAGTACTGAGTACAGGAGTTGGGGTTTTATGTTGGAGTTGCATGAGGCCCAATTTGGAGTGTTGTGTGTAGAAAAGATGTAAATAAGATAGAAAGAGCACAGAGAATATCTACAAGGATTTTGAATAGTTTAGAACTTTATTCTGAAGAACATAGAAGATTTAGGGGAGATTTGATAGAGGTATACACAATTACGAGGAGTTTAGATAGGGTAAATGCAAGCATTGTTTTCCAGTGAGGTTAGCTGAGACGATAAATAGACATAATGATTTAAGAGCGAAAGTTGAAATTTTTAAGGGGAACGTGAGGGGAAACAAATTCACAGACGGTGGAGAGAGGGGAACGAGCGTGGTAGATTCGATTCCGATATCACAGTTGAAGAGAAGTTTGGACAGATACATGGATGGGAGGAGTATGAAGAGCTACGGTCTGGGTACTGGTCGATGGGACTAAGCAGTTTAAGTGTTTCGAAGCGGAATAGATGGACTAAAGGCATGTTTCTGTGCTTTAGGTTTCTTTGTCTATATGACTTTTGACGCACTTCAGCACCCTTACACTCTCGGATTGCCGGCATACTGCTAGTGTCTTCCACAGTGAAGACTGACGCAAAATTCAGGTCGTCCGCCATTTCCTTCTCACCCATTACTACCCCTTCAGCGTCATTTTACAGTAGTTCCCTATCTACTCACGCGTCTCTTATACCTGGTATCAATTTAGTTTACAATGTTCATCAGAAAAGAGGTGGCCGTATTAGCAATGGAGACATTAGCAAATGACGTTACCACGCTAAATGTTGTGGTCTTACATGATGACTCATAATTAAACTGTAAAAAAAAGTTTCTCTCTGCACAGCGAATGTATGTGATCATTTCTTTGTCATCTACACTTTACTGCTTCAATGCTGTCAGCAATATGATATTACAGCTGAATTAAGGCATCAAATTCGCTTTTGCAGAGGCATGTACAGAACAGATAAGATATAGCATGAGAGTCGAACACTCCCAGAGGACCACAACCTTGACCTTCCGGAGGCTAGCGTGCCTCAATGGCCCGGAGACTTACGTTGGCTGGATTCAAGGCCTTGTGCATTGGCTGTTTGTAGTGTCACCCATGACAGGCAGGTCAAAGGGTAAGGCTAGAGTACGAGTGGTCCACCGGTCCTCCAGGTTCGGGGTTTAGATTAGGGCTAACAGCACTGAATGCTCAAAATAACAAATTATACCAAAAACAGCAATGACAATTCCTTCTATGTGGACAAGGGCGGACAGATGTGAAGGACCTTCATTGCTGACTAAACCTCAGTGGCATTAAGGGCATTACTTAATAATCAATGTGACTCAGATTGTGTTTGAATATTAATTTATTTATTACAAACATCAAATATATAATTCGTATTGTAATCATACATGTAATCAATGCAAGATTGTATGATAGGCAAGGCAGCTTTCTTGGATATTCCACTGGAATATTAATTCTAGTCAATATTGACAAGTGGAGCACAAACGGGTAATTGGCTTTCAAACTACCAAAAAGTGGAAAGTAACGGAATTTGAACTTTTATTTAACATTAGATAGAGCTTCCAGTTACTTTTAAGATTTGACGAATTTCACAATTAGCTTCACTGGATACGTCACTGTGATCTTCAGCTGCTGCCTGAATTTCCTCTGCGTTAGGACGTAAATGGACGTATTGGCATACGAGCTGAGGACCTGCATCATTAATCCAACTGCTTCAAAGTCACTGCCAGAAAAATCCAGATTTCCTACAAAATGCATACCAATGACGTACAATGTTTTAGTGCTCCATAACAACATAAAAGTTCCGGATATACTGAAGAGTAGAACAATAGATTTTCGACGGTTCTCCATCTCTGGGTCCTTACTGTTCGCCAAATTACTGCATCGGCGGAGTTCCCTACGAACTCTGCTGGCTACCAAAATATGTTTCACTGTCAGAGTATTGAAAAGTAACAAGAGGAAAAACGGGACACAAGGGGTTAAGATTACATCAGCAATGTCAAATGCAATCCATATGGGCAATATATAGAATGTGGGCTTCATACCACACCCTCGGGGAACATTGTCCATTATATATTCAGGATGAAATGCGAAATACCACGGAATGTTTGTTAAACAGCTCAGTGTACCCGTGAGCCCAATAATAACACCCGCCATTTTCTCGGTGCAATATTTGCTTCTCAGCTTCTGACAACAAATTGCCATAAACCGATCAAAGGTGAAAGCTACAGTGAACCAGACAGAGGCTGCAGTAGCAGCGCCAAACAAGGCAATGTTAACCGAGCACAACGGTGTAACGGTCAGAAATGAAGGTGGGAAATAATTATGGACTGTCATCGTTAACAGAACGTTGGTGATACCGACCAGAAGATCGGCCATCGCCATGGCCACCAGGTAGCGAGTGATGCACTTGGAGAGACCACACTTCCCTCGACACAGGATCACAATCGCCACCAAATTACCTTTGTTGGAAGGAAGGAAAAGAAAGTCCTTAACATTGAGTTTGACTGTCTTTAACAATTTTGTCTCGTTCATCTTGATTATATTTTGGCATTGTGCTTTAAATGACAACTCACGCAATATAATGCAGAAACAGGGATCTTCTCACTGTACGAAAGCTGCAGTAAAATAGGTATTAATATGGATTAGGAGCACAGAATGTAAATAAATATATTTAATTCCACAACGCTAAAATGCAATCAGCAGTGAATTGAACTTGTACACAATGCCGATGGAACCACAAGAGCAGTTTCTATGCTGGCACCGGAAGTCTAGATATGTTGTGGTGGGCCATCGGCAAACTATTTGTAAAATGTTTGCAGTTCAGTGACGCATTTCATGACATCAGTTTGTCTCAAACATTTCACAGCAATCGCCTTGGAACTGAACGTCTGATCTTTAGCTTTTGAGTAGTCACATGAAGTAATCCAGCTCAACCGGGAATCAATGAACAATGGAAGCGTATTGGATCCTTGCCCCCAACTAAACATTGAAATGGCATGTAATATCTGGGGTGTTATTTGCAACTTTAATACGCAGATGTAAGGCCACGGCTGGAGTACCATACAGAACTTTAGTCATTGTACTAAAGGGCAATAATGAACACGTGCAGAGCAGATACAGTAGAATGTTTTTGGATCAGCCTGTTTCCCTCTAATATCAGGTCGACAGCGCGCGCGCGCGCGCACACACACGCACACACACAAACGTACCAACGCAGTTATCAAGTAAACAATAACGCAAGCCAGTAAGAAGTTAAACATCACGTCGAGGATATGTTACTGTTGTACACGGTGGGGAAGAGGAGAAACCTCGAATAATGTGTATAGAATTGGTCCCCGTCCCTCAGAGGTGGATATAGTAGCAATGGGAACAGTGTAAAGGACCTTCAGAAGGCTACTTTCTGGGGGCTTATGCGATTAATCATAATTTAACTGTAGAATAAAAATCTCGTTTCTCTCCACGGCAAATGTAAGTCGGCTGTTATATACGGTCACCACTTTACTGCTTTACTGCTGATGGCGGCAGATGCCGCAACACCTTAGGACCGGTGAGGCACATATAAAGTAAGTCAAATAGAAAAGAAATGTCACTTGATATTATTTATTTAGTTTTATTTAGAGATACAGCGCGAAATACGCCATTCCGATCAAACGAGCAGCTCTGCACAGCAACCTGTCGATTTAACCCTCGCCTAATAACAAGACAATTTACAAAGACCAGTTAACCTACTAACCGGTACGTTTTTGGACTGCGGGAGGAAACCGGAGCTCCCGGAGAAAGCCACACAGTCACGAGGAGATCGTACCAATTCCTTCGAGTAGGTGCCGGAATTAAACTCCGAACTGCAGAACGTCCCGAACCGTAATAGCGTCGCGCTAACCGCTAGGTACCGTGGCGCTCTGGTATTACAGCTGAATCAGGGCAGCACTTTCGCTATTGCTGAGATATTCATAGTATAGATCACATATGTGATTGAATTTCAGCGGGAGCGAGGCGATGTAGTGCATGAATTAGAAAACTTTGGCAAGTTTCAGAAATCAAACCAAAGCACATGGAATGTTTCGGAGTTAGAAACATGGAAATCTACAGCACACTACAGGCCCTTCGGCCCGCAATGTAGTGCCGACTATGTAACTTCCTCTAGAAACTGCTTAGAATTTCCCTATTGTATAGCTCTCTATTTTTATAAGCTCCTTGTACCTATCTAAGAGTCTCTGAATAGACCCTATTGTATTCCTCGCTATCACTTTCGTTGGCAGTGCAATCCACGCGCCCACCACTCTCTTTGTGAAAAAAAAAATCTCTGACATCCCTCCTTGAGCCTATTTCCAAGCACCTTAAAGCATCCACACATGTTAGCCATATCAGCCCTGGGAAAGAGCCTCTGGCTATCCACAAGATCAATAACTCTTATCATCTTACACACTTCTATCAGGTCATCAGTCGCTCCAAGGAGAAAATGCCAAGTTTGCTCAACTTATTCTCAAAAGTCACTCTCTCCAATTCAGGTAACATCCTTGTAAATCTCCTCTGCACTCTCTCTACAGCATCCATATCCTTCCTGCAATGAGGTGAGCAGAAATCAACACACGTGAGGTCTGACTAATGTCTTATATAGCTGTAACACTGCCTCACGGCTGCTGAACTCAATCCCATGGCTGATGAAGACCAATACATCATTCGCCTTATTAACAACACTGTCAACCTGCGCAGCAGCTTTGAGTGTCCTATGGACATGGATCCCCAGATCTCGCTGATCCTCCACAGTTCTAGGGTGCGGTGAGGCTGTAGCAAGATAGTCCTGTTACTCACTTGTGTCCTTTACATTTAAACAACAGAAACACGCAACTAATAATCCGTTTTGGTTTGTGAGATATCGAGAAGCAGCCAAACAATTTTAACGCAGGTTATAGCCTTCTGGGCAGCACTCACCCGGAACGCCAACTGCTGCCAATATAGGATAGTATAGGGCCGTTACTTGATGAAGTACTGCGGTTCTCATCTTCTCTAAGAAGGCACAAGCTACAGAGAGAGATTTTGATGTCTTCTCAAGTAAGCCAACAAGCACTTAAATCGGAGTGATATCTCTAGTGCCCTCAGCCTCCTGATCATTGATGTTAGTTACACTCATTGAACAAACACGTTACGTCATTTCTCTCCAGTTGAATACTATTCTGAGAAGACATCAGGGAGAGCAAAGCGTAAGTGCGGTCGATACGTAGCTTCATGATATCTTATTCTTATTAAACTCATCACACCTGTTGGGTAATCGGCCGCCGGCATCATCTCGGCAGGGTAAACTGTCCTGGGCCGACGGTTGATAGCCTGTATGATTTCTGCTTTCACCACACAAACTCATTCCACTACAAGGCAAAGTTCCTTTTTCTCTCAGGGATGAAATTCTTGAAGCTTCTGTTGGCGTTTCCGTAGCTCTGGGTTTTTAGGGACTGTAGTTAGCCCCATGCCCATGATTCATTTTATGGTAACTGAATATCAGTAATCAGCGAGCACTAGTACGGGTTCATAAATGCTTTGCTGAGGCTCCTATTGTGTCAGTGTTGGTCATACTGTCATAGAGCACTGAGAAACGGGACCTGTGGTAACTTAGTCCATGCCGATATGTTATTCTGTCTAGTTACACCAATCCGCACCTGAACCATACTACTCACATGCATGAACTTAACCAAACTTCTTTTAATTTTGCAACCGAACCCGCATTACCTATTCGGCTGGAAGCTCATCCTACACTCTTACCATCCTCTGCATAAAGACGTTTCCACTCAGGTACCCCTCCACATTTTACCTTTCAACCTTAACTTATTACTGCTAGTTTCAGCCTCACCCAAACTCAGTACCTCTTAAAGTTTTGGATCTCTCCATGAAATCTCCGCTCATTCTCCGACATTCCAGGGAATACCGTACTTATCTATTCAATTTTCCCCTCTAACTCAGATTTTCAAGTCCCGACAACATCCTTTAACCTTTCTCTGCAATCCTTCAATCTTATAGGTATCTTTCCTGTAAGTAACCCATTTTTCAAGATGGTGCAGGTCACGCTGCAAGCTTTGATAGCCTTCCTTGATGTAAACCACATCCCCAATCTTGGTATCTGCAAAAATACGGAGCCAATTTCCCACAGTATCACTCATATTGTTGATATAGACGACAAACAACAAAGACTCAGTCCCAGTCCCTGCTGCACACCACTTGGCACAGGCCGCCGGTCAGAGAGCCAGCTATCTGCTAACACTCTCCGGTCTCTCCTGCGAATGTAAAGCCTAATGCAACTTACTACCTCATTTCGAATACCAAGCGACGGGACCTTCTTGACCGGCCTCCCATGTGGAACTTTGGAAAAGGTCTTGCTAAGATGGACGTAGAGAAGATCCACCGCCTTTCCTTCATTAACCTCCCTGGTAACCTCGTCGATATGCTCTATGAGATTAGCTAGATACGACCTACCACGCAAAAAGCCATGTCGACTATCGTTGCTCGGGCCATTCTACCCAAATACTTTAAGATCCGGTCCATCAAAATACCTTCCAATAACCAATTACATATATAAGATTCAACCACATGCAAATTTCCGCCTAGTTTTAGTGGCTATCTTGAACAACCGAACATACCACGTGTGTTATGCGTGCCTGTATGTTACTGTGTTTTGCACTTTGGCTCCGGAAGATCTCTGTTTCGTTTAGCTCCCCAGATGTTTATGGATGAATGACAATTAATCTTGAACTTGAACTTGATTAGCACACGGAACAAAGACAGAGATGTCGTCTGACACCAAACGCTCGACTTACACCAACTCGCTGTGACACGTCAAGCCAGATATGAACATCAATGTTTGACTGTCCTGTTTATCGTTTGCAAATATTCGTATTGAAATCATACTATAAGACCATAATAAATAGCACTGTAACTAGGCCATTTGGACCATTGAGTTTTGTCCGCTCTTTGATCAGGGCTGATGTACTTCTCTCTCAATCCCATTCTCCCGCGTTTTTCCCGTAAACGTTCATGCCCTGACCTATCAAGAATCTATAAGCTTCTGCCTTAAGTGCACCCAATGACCTGGCCTCCACAGCGGCCGTGGCAGCAAATTCAATAGATGCACCACCCTCTGGTTATAAAAAACTCCCCCTAATCTCCGTTCTAAATGAGTCCCCTCGGTTCTGAGGTTCTGGCATCCGGTCCTACACCCCCCGCCCCATCATAGGGAATTGTCAGTAACTCCGATTGAACTGTGTCTTTTTGTGTGTTTCCCCCTAGCTGTCAGTCTATGGTTTTGTATTGCCATGTGCTCCTGTCCCCGCTCCTACTATATACTTCGGCCCCTGTATTACTGGGTACTCCATCTCTCATCTGCTTCTCATTATTACCTGTATTGCTGCCACTTCTATCTCATTGTTCTCCTTCCATCATCTGCCTCTCTGTTTATTGCTCAGTGTATTTCAGTCCTGTGTTTTCACCTGTTTGTTGCCAGATTGTGCCAGTGACTTTTCCTGAGCCTTTCCAGCATTCGTGTCTGTACTCTGTCTGTCTGAATACCGACTTGGCCTGTTTGCCGATTCTGGTTTTTGGATTTCTCTGGATGTTTTGATCTCTGCTTCAACTTTGACGCCGACTTTGTTTGCACCTCGAGATTTGTTACCCAATTAATATCACTGTGTGCACAGTACTGGGTCTGCTCCAGCGTCCTGATAGGAACATCCTCTCCACATCCACTCTGTATTGTGGCATCAGAAATATCTGACAGATGTGTATGGGGACAGTATCTTTTCCGGCAAAGGTGTACTTTGAAAGCACGAGGTCTTCAAAAGTGAAAGCTTGAGTGTAAAAATGTTATAATGGCCTGTCAGAGTAAAAGGCAAGGACAACAGGTTTAGGGACCCTAGGTTTCCTAGGGATAATGAGGCCCTGGTGAAGAAAGAAAGCAGGAGCATAGCTATTATGGGGGGTGGGGTAGAAAGTACTGATGTATATGTGAAGTATAAGAAATGCAACAGAATACTTAAGCAAGAAATCAGGAGAGCTAAACGAAGACAAGGTTATTCTCGGAGACAATGTTAAGGAGATTATTTAGGGCTGTTACAGTTATGTTGAGAGCAAATGGGGTTGCAAGGACTCAGTTGCTCCTCTGGAAGATCAGAATGATAATGTATGCATTGAGGGAAAAAAAAGGAAGAAGATCTAAAACACAAACACTTTCAAATCTCTTAAAAGCTCTTCTTTCAGTTAGTCCTGACGAAGGGTATCGGCCCGAAACGTCGACTGTACCTCTTCCTAGAGATGCTGCCTGGCCTGCTGCGTTCACCAGCAACTTTTATGTGTATTGCTATAAGATTTAAAATGGATTTTTTGCATCTGAGGCAACCAGCAGCGAGGCAATGGACCTTATACAGATTACAGAGTTGGTGTTGTTTGCTGTCCTGAGGCAAACCAGGACGGACAGATCTTCAGGGCCTGATAAGGCGTTCCATCAGATCCTGTGGGAGGCAAGCGCAGAAATTACAGGGGCATTAGTATAGGCATATAAAGAACTCTTAGCGCCAGCTGAGGTACGAGGTACTGGAAGACAGCTAATGTTGTTCTGCTGTTAAGAAAGGGACTAAAAATAAAACAGGAAATTATCGGACAGCGAACCTGACATCAGTACCGGAAACGTTATTGGAAGGCATTGCAATGGACCTAATACATGAGTATTTGGATAGTTAGGGACAGGTAAGAGGTGCTCATCATGGCTTTGTGCGTGCTAGGTCGTGTCTTACCAATATTATAGAGTTTTACGAGGAAGTTACCAGGAAAGGTGACAAAGGCAATACAGTGGATGTTTCTACATGGACTTATCAAGTCAGTAGACATGGTCCCGCATGGGAGGTTGGTCAGGACTAATTAGTCGTTTGGTATTCAAAATGAGGTAGTAGGTTGGATTAGCCACTGCATTTGCGAGAGAAACCAAAGAGTGGTAGTAGATAGTTGACTATCTGACTGGAGGCCTGTGGCTAATGGAATACTACCTGGATTGGTGCTTGGCCCGTTGTTGTTTGCCATCTACGTCAACGATCTGGATCATAATGTAATTAACCGATCAGGAAACCTGCGGATAACGTCAAGGTTGGCGTTGTAGCAGCAGCGAGGATGACTATCAAAGCTTGCAGCGAGATCTAGGCCAGTTGGAAAAATGGGCTAAAGTGTAGCAGATGGAATTCAATGCCGTCATGTATGAGCTGTTGCACTTTGAGAGAACCAACTAGAGTAGGTTTTACAAAGTGAACGATAGGCCTCTGTGAGTGCGGTAGAACAAAGGGATCTGAGACTACAGGTCCATAATTTATTGTATTTATAGTTACTTAGGGTCGTAAAGAAACCTTTGTCACATTGGCCTTCATGGACCAACGTAGTGAGTAGAGGAGTTGGGAAGTTATGTTGTAGTTGTAAAAGACATCAGTGATGTCTAATTTGGATTATTGCATGCATTTTTGGTTATTTACCTTCAGTAATTATGTAAATAGTATTGAAAGGGTACAGAGAAAATTTACAACGAATTGCCGGGACTGGAGGATCTGAGTTCTAAGAACAGAGTGAATTGATTAGAATTTTATTCCCTGGAACGTAGAAGACTGAGGGGAAATTTGATAGAGGTATACAAAATTATGAGGGTAGAGCCAGGGTAAATGCAAGTAATCTTTTTTCTTCCACCGAGGTTGACTGAGCCTAGAAGTAGAGGTCATGGGTTAAGGGAGACCATAGAACATAGAAATCTACAGCATATTACAGGCTCTTTGGCCAACTATGTTATCTGCTCTAGAAATTGCCTAGAATTTCCCTACCGCATAGCCCTTTATTTTTATAAGCTGCATGTACCTATCTAAGTGTCTCTTAAAAGACTATTGTATCTGCTTGTACCATTGTCGCTGGTAGTGCATTCCACGTACGCAATACTCTTTGTGTGAAAAACTTACCTCTGACTTCCCCCTTGTACCTACTTCTAAGCACCTTAAAATCATGCTCCCTCGTGTTAGCCATTTCAGCCCTGGGGAAAAGCCTCTGACTATGCACACGATCAATGCCTTTCATCATTTTATACACCTCTATCAGGTCACCTCTCATCCTCCGTCACTCTAAGGAGAGAAGGCCAGGTTCACTTAACGAATTCTCATAAGACATGCTCTCCAATCCAGGCAACATTCTGTAAATCTCCTCTGCACTCTCGCTATAGTATCCACATCATTCCTTCCGTGAGGTGACCAAAATGGAACACAATACCCCAAGTGGGGTCTAACTAATGTCTTATATACCTTAACATTACCTCACAGCTCTGGAATTCAATCCCACGGCTGATGAAGGCCATCACACCATATGCCTTCTTAACAACACTGATTTCGCTCATCCCAAGATCTCGCTGATCCACCACACTGCCAAGAGTCTTCCATCGACGTTATACTCTGTTTTCAAATTTGATCTACCTAAATGAACCAGTTCGCAGTTATCTGGGTGGAACTCCATATGCCACTTGTCAGCCCAGTTCTGTATCCTATCGATGTCCCTCAGTAACCTCTGACAACCCGCCAGACCATCCACTACACCTCCAACTTTTGTGTCCTCAGCAAACCTACTGACCCACCCTTCTACTTCCTCATCCAGGTCACTTAGAAAAATCAGAAGGAGGAGGGGTCCGAGATCTGATCGCATGCAGAATACGGACCATCTACAACCAACGTTTCCTTCTGTGGGCAAGCCAGATCTGGATCCACAAAGCAAGGACTCCTTGGATCCTATTCCTCCTTGCTTTCTGACTGTGCTTTAGATGGGGAACCATATCAAATGCCTAACTGAAAGCCATATACCACTACATCCACTGCTCTAGCTTCATAAATATGTTTTATTACACCCTCAAATAATTCAATTAGGCTCGTAAGGCAAGACCTGCCTTTGGCAAAATTATGTTGACCACCCCTAATCAGATTTTGACTCTCTAAATGCTCATACATCCTGCCTCTCAGGGTATTCTCCCTTTCTTGAACAAGGGAGTATTTGCGTATTTCCAATCTTCTGGTACTTTTCCCATCCCTATTGATGATACAAAAATCATTGCTATAGGCTAAGCAATCTTCTCCCTCGCGTTCAACAGTAGCCTGGGGTATGTCTCGTCCAGTTCCGGCAACACCTATCTTAAGACCTTTCAAAAACTCCAGCACATACTCCTTCTTAATGTGTATACGCTGAAGCACTTCAGTCCACTGTAAGTCATCCCCACGGTTGCCAAGGTCCTTTCCCTTGGTGAATACTGAAGCAAAGTGTTCATTAAGTACCTTCGCTGCCTCCTCCGACTCCATGCACACGTTTCCACTATCCCACCAGTTTGGTCCTATTCTCACACGGCTAATCTTCTTGCTCTTCACATTCATGTAAAATGACTTGGGGGTTTCGCTAATCCTGCTCGCCAAGGCCTTCTAGCTCCCCTAATTTCATTCTTGAGCTCCTTCCTGGCATTCTTGGTAATTTTCTAGAGCTCTAACAGTACCTAGTTTCTTGAATCTTTCGTAAGCTCTTATTTTCTTCTTAACTGCATCCTTTGTACACCATGGTTCTTTTACCCTATCATCCTTTCCCTGTATCAATGGAACATACCTATGCAGAACCCCATGCAAATGTACCCTGAATATTTTTCACATTTCTGCCGTGCGTTTCCCTGAGAACATCTGCTCCCAGTTTATGTTCCCAAGTTCCTGCCTGATTACATCATATTTTCACCTACCCCAATTAAATGATTTCACAAATTCATCTGCGCTATCTTCCTATTGTGACCTTCCCTGACTCGTGACATCAGGAATAATTCGGAGATTACCACCTTGGAGGTCGTGATCTTTAGCCTCCTTCTAACTCCCTAAACATATTACGCAGGATCTCTACCCCTCACCTGCCTATGTCATTTGTACCAACATGCACCACTACCTCTGGCTGCTCACCCTCCCCTTCAAGAATATTCTGTAACCGCTCAGAAAAATACTGGACCCTAGAATCCGGCAGGAAACATATTATCCTGGCGTATCTTTTGCTGCCGTAGAATCTCTTATCTGTCCCCCTAACTATTGAATCCCTTATGACTATTGCTCAGCCTGACTTCCCCCTACTCTTCTGAGGCTCAGAGCCAACCACACTGTTATTGGTCTGGGTGCTTCTGCCTTGCCCAGATAAGTCACCCCTACCCAGCAATATCCAAACGGGTATACCTGTTACTGAGGGGAATGGCCACAGGGGGACCCTGCGCTGACGTCTTTCGCCCTTTACATCTCTCAGTGTTCACCCATCTACTCTGCGAACTCCGTACTCTGGGTGTAAACACCTGCTCAAATGTATCTATCTGTCTGTCTCCCGGATGATCTTTAGTTCGTTCAACTCCAGCTGCAGTATCTTAATGCGGTCTTTCAGGAGCTGGGGTTTGCTGCACTTCCTGCAGATGTAGTCATCAGGGAGACCAACAGCTTCCATGAATTTCCACATCCTACAAGGAGGAGCATTCCACTGCCATATCCATCCTGCCTGCATGGTACAATGAACAACCAAGACCAAATCAACAATAACGAAAAGGAAAAATTAACCATTCTAATCTGTTTCTTTGGCCTGTAGCCTCTTCTCGTCGAAGCCTTTTGCGTCAAACCCTGGCGCTCCTACTCTCACTGCTGGCCTACTCCCAACAATGGTCCTTCTGTACTTTTATTTAATTCGCAGCGCTCTGCTCCCGCTCTGCTCCCGCTGATTGGCCCTCCAGAATCACTAACATATGAGAAAGGTACGATGTTTAAGGGAACGTGAGGGGAAACGTCTGCACTCAGAGGGCGGTGAAAGGGTGGAACGATCTGTCTGCGGAAGTGGTGGATGAGATTTCGACTACAAAGTTTAAGAGAAGTTTGGCTCGATACATGGATGGGAGGGGTACGGAGTGTGCAGGACGATGGAGCTAGGCAGCTTAAATAGTTATGCATGGACTAGATGGGCTGAAGGGCATGTTCAGATGTTGTAGTCTTCTGTGATTAGATGACTCTGTGCCTCACTTCAGTCCCCTGATGCCTTCAAACTTCCGGCATACCGCTAGTGTCTTCCCCGGTGAAAACAGACGCAAAATACTTATTCAGTGGGTCCACCATTTCCTTGTCCTTTATCACTAGCTGATAAAGGTGCTCATCGAAAGGTCTCGGCCTGAAACGTCGACTGTACCTCTTCCTAGAGATGCTGCCTGCCCTGCTGCGTTCACCAGCAACTTTGATGTGTGTTGCTTGAATTTACAGCATCTGCAGAATTCCTGTTGTTTACGTCGACTGTTTACTTTTTTTGCATAGAAGCCGCCTGGCCTGCCAAGTTTCGCCTGCATTTTATGCGTGTTACTGTCCATTTAGCGTCATATTCCAGTGATCGGATATTGTTTCTTTTTTTAAATCTAGTATCAACTTAGTTAGAGGTGGATGTAGTAGCGATGGAGACATTGCAAGTGGCATTTACAAGACAAATTGCAGTGGTCAAATGCGTTTAGTCATAATAAAATTGTATAAATAAAATCATTTTTTGCTCTGCACAGCTGATGTAAGTGACTACGTATTTATCATCTACACGTTACTGCTTCACTGCTGTTAGCAATATAATATTACATCTGAATTAGGGCTGCAAATTCGATATTGCAGCGATATTCACAGAGCAGAAAACATTTGAATATGCCTTTAGCGGCGCAAGTGTCCATCTTGTCGCAACAACTTATAAAACTTAAAATAAAGTATATGCAGAATACCAAAATGTCGCCTGATATTACGACTGAATTAAGCCAGTATATTGGCTATTACAGAGATATTCACAGAGCAGATAAAATATTGCTATGAGTCAAACTTTCCAGAAGGACCCCAACCTCGTCGTAGGGTTTGGAGGCTTTCGTACCTTAATGTCTCGGAGAGCTGTGTTGGCTGGAGTCAGGGTCCTGTGCTTTGGCTCTTGGGAGGGTCAACCATACCAAACAGGTCAAAAGGTAGAGGTCAGATTAAGGGTGGTCCTTCGGTCCACCTGGTTCGGGGGTTCAGCTCAGGGCTAACAACCCTGACTGCTGAAAAAAAATGTGCTACGAAAACAGCGATAAAAATTCCTTCCATGTTTCTTAGGACAGATAGAGATGGCAGACTTTCATTGCAGCCCTAAACGCCAGCAGTGTAAAGGGCAATTAATTAGTAATTAATATGAACCAAACCATGTTTGACCGCTAGTTTATTTATTGCAAATACTAAATACATAATTCACTTTGCAATCATACATGTTAACGATTTTTTGATAGGCAAGATAATATTCTTGTCTTGTACAGATAAATCCCGATGGAGTATCACGTCCAATCAATATTGGCAGGTGGAGCGCATACCAGTAATTCGCTATCAAACTTCCAAAAGATGTAAAATAAATCTATATGGATTTTATTTAAAATTAGATGAAGTCGCCAGTAATTTTTATGATTTAACGAATTTCACAATTCGATTCGCTGGATAGGTCATCGCGATCTTCAGCTGCTGCCTGAATTTCCTTTGCGTCAGGACGTAGATGGATGTGTTTGTGCATGAACTGAGGACCTGCAGCATAAATCCAACCGCTTCAAAGTCACTTCCAGCGTAATCCAGATTTCCTGCAAAATGCATACTAATAACGTAGAATGTTTTAGTACTCCAAAGCAAAATAAACGAGCCGGATATACTGAAGAGTAGAACAATAGATTTCCGACGGTTCTCCATCTCTGGGTCTTTACCGTTCGCTACATTGCTCCTTGCGCGGAGTCCCCTACGGATTCTGCTGGCTGCCAAAATGTGTCTCACTGTCAGAGAATTGAAAAGTAACAGTAGGAAAAATGGGACACACGGGTTTAGGACTACATCAGAAATGTCAAATGCAATCCATATGGGCAATATATAGAACGTGGGCTTCATATCACATCCTCGGGGAACATTGTCCATTGTATATTCAGGATGAAATGCAAAATACCACGGAATGTTTGTTAAACAACTCAATGCACCCGTGACCCCAATAACCACACCTGCCATTTTCTCGGTGCAATATTTGCTTCTCAGCTTCTGACAACAGATGGCCATAAACCGATCAAAGGTGAAAGCTACAGTGAACCAGACTGAGGCTTCCGTAGCAGCGCAAAACAGGGCAACGTTAACCGAGCAGACCGGCGTTATGGTCAGAAACGAAAGTGGGACCGTAACCGCCATTGTAAATAGGATGTTTGTGATTCCGACCAGGAGATCAGCCGCCGCCATGGCCACCAGTTAGCGAGTGATGCACTTGGAGAGACCGCACTTCCCTCGACACAGGATCACAATCGCCACCAAGTTACCTGAAGGAAAGAAGATGGTTGTTTTGTTGGTCCTCAAAGTTGATTTTGAGAGTCCTTAACATGTTTGCCTTGTTCAATTTGATTAAAGTTTGAAATTGTGCTTTAAATGACAGCTCACGCAATATAATGCAGAAAAATGGAGCTTCCCATCGCGAGAAACTGCAGAAAGGTAAGCATTAATCGGCATTAAGAAGACAGAACATGGAAGAAATATACTTTATTCCTCAACACTAAAATGTAATCAGCAGTGTACTGACCTGGAGCACGTTGCCGATGGAACCACAACAAAAACACTTTCTACGTAGACACTGGAAGACAAGTTGTCCAGTGGTGGGTGAATAAGGGCTATGGACCAAGTATTTATAGGTTGGTCGCAGTTCTACGATGCATTTTATGGAGTCAGCTTGTCTCAGCAATTTCACAGCAATCGCCTTGGAATCGAAGGTGTGAGTAGGGGCTTTTTGCGAAGTTACATTAAGTAATCCAAGTCAGTCGGGTAGGAATGGACTAACTAGACTTGAAAATGGAATATAAGATCCGGGATATTTTTCACAACTTTATAACCTCCATAACAGTTGGAGTACTCAAACGTTGTAGATATTTAGTGACTACACTCAAGGGCGGGAGTAATTACAATGAAGCGGTGCAGAACAGATTTAGTAGAATATTGTAGGACCCACTCCGTTCCTTCCGCCATCAGGTTTCTGAACGAACAATGAACCCATAAACTCTACCTCACTATCTGTGCATTAATTGTTCAATTTACAAATAGACAGACCATAAACACTAACTTACCATGGGTTTCCTATTTAAGTTATTCTCTCTCTTTCCTCTCTCTCTCTCTCTGTCTCTCTCTCTCTCTCTCTCTCTCTCTCACACACACACACACACACACACACACACATATACACACGCACTCTATATGAACACTTTACTGCTTCACTGCTGTCAGCGGCAGATGCGGCCCTTCTGAGGCAACACCTTGGGACCAAAAAGACATTTAAGACAGCTATACAATAGAAAATCAATGTCACTAAGATTTAGTTAGAGACACAGCAACCCACCAATTTAAACCTTGCCAAATCATAGGAAAATTTACAAAGTTAGAGTAACCTACTAATCAGTAAGCCTTTTTTTACTGCAGGAAGAAGTGGAGCACCCGGAGGAAGCCACGCAGTTACGAGAGGATCGTTCGAACTCCTTACAGTCGGCTCCGGAATTAAACTCCGAAATGAGTTGTAAGAACGTCAAGGTAACCGCCACGCTAAGCTACGGTGGCGTCGCAGTATTACAACTGAATTAAGGCAGCAAATTCGCTACTGATGGGACATTCACAAAACCAATCACACATTGTGTATGACTGAATCTCCAAGAGACCGAGGCGATCTACTGCATGAATTGGAAAACGTAAGCAGGTGATAAAAATCAAACCGGAGCACATCGATTGCCCGGGAGGTTCAGGCGTGCGCGTTAGATTTTGGCCAAATCTTTCTACTATTAACTTGCATCCTTTACATTTGTACTGCACAAGCAGACACAACCAGTTTCGTTTGGTAAGATATCGAAAAGCAGCGAAACAACCTTAACGCAGAATACAGCTTTAAGCCTTTTATACGGGCAACACCCACCCGGAACGCCAACGACTGCCAAAATAGGAAAGTATATGGCCGTTACTTCATGATGTTCCGAGATTCCCATCTTTTCCAAGAAGCCGCAAGCTGCTTTGTGCAGGACGTAACAGAGAGAGTTTTAATGCCTTTTGAAATTCCCACCGATCACTTCTTAAATCGGATTGAAATCACCTGTTTTCCCAGCGTCCTGATCATTGATGTTAGTTACACTCATTACACAAACACGTTACGTCATTTCTCTCCAGCTGAATTCTATTCTGGGAAGACACTAGGGGGAGAAAAACGAAAGTGCTATCTATACATAGGTCTATGAAGGTTCTCAGTCATCCGGGTCATTGCATATCAAGTAGTAGGAAATCAAGGCAACTGGACTTGCTGTGTTGTCCAGAAGACGTTTCCCTACTCATCTTAGAGGCTTCATCAGTTTTGATCCATGGTGGATAGTTTCCGGCATATAAACTCAGTGAATTGTTGAAAGGTATTGCAATCAAATGAAGGTTGACCTTCAAGTTCCTAGCAGCACAACTCATCAATAGCCCGTGCTGGACTAACGCTGAAGTTTCCATGACCAAAAAAGCGCACCAGGTCCTTAAGTCCCTTGGAACATATAACAATTTCTGATGTACCCGTTGACACCAACCAAATACCGTAGATGCAGCATAGATAGGAACCTAATTTGATGCATCACGGCTTCGTGTGGCAGCTATTCTGTCAACGATGATATGAGACTGCAAAGAGATGAGGACACAGCTCAGCTCATCGCGGAAACCAGCCTCCACTTCATGGGCACTGCCTACCCTCCTCACTGCCTCAGCAAAGCAGCCAGCATAATCAAAAACCTGCCCCACCCCACATATTCGCTCTTTCTCCTCTCCCTATGAGCAGAAAATAAAACAGCCTGTAAGGTATACCATCAGTCGCTAGCACAGCTTCTATTCTGTTCTCTTTGGACAATTGCAGGAGAGTCTTGCACGACAAAGATAGACTCTTACCCTCTGATGCTCCTCATCATGGCTCTTGTAAATTATCGTTTGCCTGCCCTTCACGCGCCTGTAAGCCCAATCCTTTATTCAGCAATCTATTGTTCTGCCCCTTTACTACGTCGATATACTGATCGGAATGATCAGCATAGATGATCTTCAATTCAAGGGTTTTCACCGTTGCTCTATACATGTGACAATAATGAACCAGGTTTCCAATTATACTCCCCACACGCAACCTCTTCTGAATAAGTTATCTAAGTCTATTCCCTGCCCATATTTGCAACCATTGTTCACTTTGCTAACCTTCTTCATAATGCACATCTCCAGCATTTTTATTCTGCCATCCGGAATCGTACCATTTTCATCCACATTTTAGCTCAAGTCATTTAAACTTTGAGAATTAAGAGAGGACCCAGCACAAATGGGCATGGAACACTATTACGCTCAAACTCGTATGGTGAACCCAATGTTGAATCGAATTTACCAAGTCCTATGGTGTCCCATGTAAAGCAATCAAACAGATCAGCCTATCGTCAAAAGACTGTATTCATACGATTTAGTACCGTTTATGTGGACAACATCCACTGCGACACCCTCATCAGTCAATGTGGTTTCCTTCTGAAATATAAAAAAAACATTCAGTTTGTAAGACGCGACCTCTCCCGCATAATGCCATGCTGACTATCCCTATGTATCCCCTCTAACATCTTCTCTTTCAATGCAGCATACAATTTCTTCGATTATCTCTATTTCGCTTCTTAAATAATGGGCCCATACTTGTGTATTTCGGGTTCTCTGTAACCTCGACCGTGGCTACAGAAGTTGCAAGCTTCTTTGTTAAGCCCCAGTCAGTCAACTCTTGTGTTCCCCAATAATCTGGAATAAACCCCTGCAGACAATGGTTAGCTATCCACTTTACACCTTCTTCATTAGACCGAAGGAACTTTGTTCCGTCCCAACGAAGGCACTGCACGGATATAATTATTCCAGAAAATGCAAGGAAACAGAGGTGTAAAGAAAAAAGTAATATTTGGTAATTCATATTGTTTGAAAACACCATGAAACAGAAACCAAGAGATTGAGAAGCAAATCAATGCCAGCGTCCGGCAACCCCAATCGCACTGTGATACACGCAGTAGCCACTTTATTACGCACCTCCTGTACTCAATAAAGTGGCCACTGTGCGCATTTTCGTGGCCTTCTGCTGCCGTCACCCAGCCACGTCAAGGTTCAACGTATCGTGCGTTCAGAGATGCTCTTCTGACACTACTGTGTTAACAGTTTTTTCGAGTTACTATTGCCTTCCTGTTAGCTTGAACCAGTCTGGTCAATATTCCCTGACGTCTCATCACAAGCGTCTTATCGCTAATAGGACTACCACTCACTAGAAGTTTCAGTTTTGGTTATGGCACCATTCTTTGTAAACTCTGGAGACTGGTGAGGCGATCGTCAATTTCTGAGATACCCAACCATCTTGTCTGGGCATCAACAATCATTCAATGATCAAAGTCACTTAGGTCATATATCTTTCCCACTCTGATGCTTGTTCTGAACAGCACTGAACCTTTGACCAGGCCTGCATACGTTTACGCATTGAGGTTCTGCCACATGATTGCCTGATTAAATATTTGCATTAACGAATCGGTATACATGTGCACCTAATAAGGTGGCCACTGAGTGTAAATGGTTTCTACACAGAAACAATTCCTTCCAGAACGAGATGGATTACAAACAGGGTTTCTACAGACTGAAAGAGATAGATATAGGTCAAATATTATTAGAAACAAAATATAGAAGGCGAGAAATCAGATAACCACAAAATAGTTAGCCTAATGAAAAGGACAATATGGCAGCTATTTGCTAGCCAGGGGTAATCAGAGATAAGCAGGGATAACAGAAAAAATGAGAAAATATCAACAGAATTAGGCAAGGATGCAAAGTAACAATACAGGAGAACCTGCGTAACACACAGAGAAAATACTGGAGGAACTCAGCATTTCTTCGGGCGGAGACCCTTCATCGGGCCGAGAAAGGAAGGACGCAGAAGTTAGCATAAGGAGATAGGGGAAGGGAAGATATACAAGCTGAAAGGTCAGAAACGTTGTTTCGTTATCCCTCTCTATGAATTCTTCCTCATCTGCTGAGTTCCTCCACCATTTTGTGTGTATCACTGTGGATTTCCAGCACCTACAGAATCACCTGTGTTCACGGGAGGATAGCTTCAAGATTGCAAATGGAAAATATGCACAGATGGGTCAGTGTGTTAGTGCAGAGAAACTGAGCAGGTTTATGTTCAAGGCAGTGCAGGTTAGGTCGATACGAAAAAAAACATACCCTTTAGTCCCGTGATGGGTCAGTCCATTCTTCTTAACCGTAGACTTTTCCGCAGTAAGGTTAGAGACTGACGTATGACGTCGATTGTCGGTTGCTTGTGAGGTAGGACGCTCAACATTTGGGCATTAGTGTTATTATTATAATAAATATAATGACTTCCATGAAAATTACAAAGGCGTGGCTGCGTTATTTACTGATAATTTATTAACTGACGACATAGATATACATCTGACAGACCACTGTGAACAGCATATTAGAAGTATCTGCATGACAGACACCCTCGCTCACAAAAGTCTGCTGTGTAAACTTACCAATGAATTATGAACCTTAAAAGAATACCATCGATTCAGAATCAAAATCAGAATCCGACTTATCATAATTGGCTTATGTCGAGGACATTGTCAGAATCCGAATCAAATTTATTATCACCGGCATGTGTCGTGCAATTTATTAACTTAGCAGTGGCAAAGTGCTGTTGTAACAGTACAGTGTAAGATATAAAATTACAGGAAGTTATAAAGATAATTAATTCTTTCAAAATAGGAATAATAAGGTAATATTTAGGGGTTCATGGACCATTCAGCAATCTGACGGAGCTTGAGGGGGATTGATGAAGAATAAGGGCGGATCGCATTGAAACCTACCGAACATTGAAAGGTCTAGATAGAGTTCAAGTTCAATGTCAAGTTTATTGTCATTCAATTTTACGCATATATACAGCTAAACGAGAGAACGTTGCTCTGGATTCAACGTGCAAAACACAGTCTATCTGTCACATACAGAACACTCAACAATATTAACTGATAATTAAGACATTCTGTAGATGTACAGGTTGACATAAAGCACATGTACGACTTATAGTTATATATACAACAGTATTACTGCAGCCGCGCTCTCATAAATAATGTGTAGTGGGTGGTGTCGGGATGTGCAGAAATCTCACAGACTGGGGGAGGTCGGTGCTATCCAGCTTAACTGTCTTTCTTCTTTTACTGCTTTATCTTCTCCCTGATGGTAAGAAGTCAAAGAAGCTATGGGGCCTGATGGGAGAGGTCCTTGACAATGCTAGGGTCTCTGAGAGCTTAGCTCTTCTGCTGTATACCCGGGATGGGAAGGGAGTGAGACCCCGATGATTCTCCTAGCAGTCTTCACAATCTGTTGCAGGAACTTGCGGTCAATGCCTTGCAATTCTCATATCAGACAGTGAGACAGCTGGTCTGGACATTCTCGATGGAGCTGCGGTAGGAAGTGGTCAGAATAGGGGCGTGGAGTTACGCTCTTTTCAATCTTTTCAGGAAGTGGAGGCGATGTTATGATTTATTAACTAAAGAGATGATGTTGAGGGACCTGATGAGATCATACGTGATGTGCACTCCCAGAAGTTTGGTACCCCTGATTCTTTCTACAGAGGAGCAGTTGAGAAGGACTGGAGTAACTATTTCCAATACGCATTGTGGCTCTTCAGGTTTCTGTACCTCCTCGATAGTAACGAGAGAAGGGCATGTTTCGGATGATGTCTTGAAAGATGGATGACCATTAATGATCTTTGCTCTGGAAGTCGATTACAAACATCTCTGGTAATTCCAGGATGGTGATCAAGATGCTTTGATTTCCCTTTAAAAGAAAGACGCCAATGCCCTGGAACAAGATTCGCGAAGGTTTCTAGAAGGACTTACACAATAAGCAGCTTATTTGGAAGTTTAACAGTGGGAAGCCGTATAAGAATAAGCATCGGCAGAGGTGCGATGGGGGCAGTGTAATATGTTCTTAACGAAAGTTACATTGTATCAACATCACTGTCTTACATTTGGTTTGCAATCTTCAAAAGCAATTTCCCGTTTTAAACACCTCACACAGTTCACATTTATTTTGCCGGCCAGAGCAATTTGGACCCATAGCATGTTTCAACTGCGGTTTTCTGAGTTCTGTGACGATTAACCGGACCATTAGGTTCTCCTGCAGTTAGAACGGGGCACGCCTGTTCGTTGTTTTTTTCTTCTAACAAGAGATTTGCAGATGTTGTAAATCCAGAGAAAAACACACAAATGCTGGAGGAGCTCAGCAGGTCAGGCAGCATCTACGGAAATGAAGAAACAACTGACTTTACGGGCCGAAACCCTTCATCAAGACTGGAAACGCATGGTGCCGAAGCCAGAATAAGAAGGTGCGGGAGGGGACAATGCACAAGCTGAAAGATGATAGGTCAGAAACGTCGTCTTGTTATCTCTGTCTATAGACTCTGCCTCATCTGCTGTGTTCCTTCACCATTTTGTATGTGTTAATATAAATTACCAGAATTGGCTGAATCTCTTGTGTACAGGGGCGAAGCTTTTCATGATTGTAACTGTGTAACTGGAAGATGGGCACGTGTGGATCAGAGAGTGAGTGGGCAGGAAATGCTCAGGTCTATATTTAAGGCAGTCGGGATATGTCCATAAGATCATATGTCCGAAAAAAAAAACATACAACTTTATCCCGGGGACAGAGTAGTCTATTGTTGCAAACCGGGGACTCTTCCGCAGTAAGGGTAAGTCAGAAGTATGACGTCGATTGTCGCTTACTTGTGAGGTAGGCCGCTCATTTGAGTATCAGCGCTATTATAATAATAAAAATAATGACGTAAGGAAAATACAATTGTGTGGCTGCGTTATTTACTGTTTTTTGTTTATTGACAACGCAAATATCGATCTGGCAGACCACTGTGAACTGAATATTAGATGGATTTCCCCGTCGTACCTCCTGGTCACAGAATGCTGCTACGTAAGTTTCCGAATGAATAGAATACCATTGTCGATTCAGAATCATAATCAGAATCAGATTTATCATCACTGGCTTATGGCGGAATCTTCGTTCTGCTGTGGTAATAGTACAGTGCAAGAGAGAAATATTACAGGAGGATACAAAGACAATTCAATAGTTCAAATTACTGCACCATTCAAAAACCTCCTGTATATTGAGGGGGACTGACGATGAATGAGGTCAATCGCACTGAAACCTACCGAATATTGATAGACTTCAGGTTGGTTTGTTGCATTCAACTGTACACATGCATATGTCTAAACGAGACAATGTTGCTCTGGGACCAAGGAGCAAAACACAGTCAATATATCACAAAACAAAATAATATTAACCCGACAATATTTACAGAAGTATATTCTGTAGATCTACAAGTTAACAGAAATGTCATATACGAGCTATAGTTAGACATGTAACACTATTGCTGCTGCTGGCGCTGACATAACTGATGTGTGGTGGGTGGTAGCAAGGTATTCAGAAGTCTTGTGGCCTGGTGGAAGAAGCTATTACCCAGCCGAACAGTCCTCGTGTTTGCACTGCGGTACTTTCTCCTTATTGGTAGAATGTCAAAGAAATTGTGAGACGGATGGGAGGATCACAAGACGGAGAATTTGTAGAATGCCTACGAGATTGCTTTTCAGAGGTCCTGTTTCAGCCCACTAGGGGATCAACTATTCTGCATTCGCTGTTGTGCAATAAACCGGTCTTAATTAGAGAGCTTAAAGTAAAACAACCCTTAGCGGCCAGTGATCATAATATGTCAAGGTTCAGTGGAATTTAAGAAGGAGAAACTAAAGTCAGATGTATAAGTATTACAATGGAGGAAAGGAAATTACAGGGGCACAAGAGAGGAACTGGCCACCATTGACTGGAAGGGAACACTAGTAGGAATGACGGCAAGTCAGCAACGGCTGGAGTTTCTACAGAGCAATTCGGAAGGCGCAGGACAGAGAGATCTCAAAGAAAAAGAAGTATTCTGAAGGCAGGATGATGCCACCGTGGCTGACAGGAGAAGTCAAAGCCAGCATGAAAGCCAAAGTGAGGGCAAAAATTTAAGCAAAATTAGTGGGAAGTAAAAAGATTGTGAAGCTTCTAAAAATCAACAGAAGCCATCTAAGAAGTCATTAAGAAGGAAAAGATGGGCTACGACTGTAGCGTAATCAATAATATTAACGAAGATACCAAAATATTCTTCAGATTTATGAAGTATAAAAGAGAGGCTAGAGTAGATATTGACCGCTGGAAAATGATAATAGACAGCTATTAATGGGGACATGGAAATGGCGGACGAACTGCATAAGTATTTTGCGTCAGTCATGTGAAAGATATTAGCAATATGCCGGAAGTTCGAGAGTGTCAGTGGGCAGAAGTGAGTGAGTTGCTATTACTAGGGAGAAGATGCTTGGGAAACCGAGGTAGTGTTGAAGGCTAGAGTAGGAACTAGACAGATTACCAACCTCTGACTAAAATCTACCCAATAACGTAGCCTCCTGAGCCACCTATGACAACGGACTCCACAGATTCACCACTCTTTAGCTAATGAAATCCCTCCTCTTCTCCATTCTAAGTGGAAGTCCCTCAGTTCTGAGGCTGTGCCCGCTGGTCATATTCTCTTTCACCAGAGGAAATATCCTCTTCACATCATATCTATCGAGGCTTGTCGGCATTCCACAGGCTCCAATGAAATCCATCCTCATTCTTCTGAATTCCAGTGAGTACAGGTCCAGAGCCACAAAGCCCTCCTGATATGGTAAACCTTTCAATATCGGAATCAACTTCGTGAACCTCCTTTGAACCATCTCCAATGTTAGCCCATTCTTTTGAGGCCCGGAACTGCTCACAATACTCGAAGTGAGGCCTCACCAATTCCTTACAAAGGCTCAACAATCCTTGTTTTTATATTGGACCATAACACCTAGGAGCAGAATCAGACCATTCAACCCATCCAGTTTGCTCCGCCATTCCTTCATGGCCAGGCCCGGATCCTACTCAGCAACCATACACCTGCCTTCTCGCTGTATCATTTGATGCCTTGACAAATCAAGAAACTATCAACTTCCGCCTTCATATACCCACGGAATTGACCTCCACCACGGTCTGTGGCAGAGAATTCCACGAAATGACTACTCTCAGGCAAAAAATAAACCCTCCTTACCTCTGTTCTGAACGGTCGCTCCTTAATGTTGAAGATGTGCCCTCTAGTTCTGAATATCCCCACCATAGGAAACATCCATTCCACATCCACTTTACCTAGTCCTTTCAACACTCTATAAGTTTCATTGAGATTCCTCCCGAATTCTTTTAAATCGTAGGGAGTACAGGCCCAAAGCTGCCACAACCGCCTCATACGTTAACCTCTTCACTTCCGGAATCACCCTCGTGAACCTCCTCTGGACTTTCTCCAATGCCAACACATCCTTTCTGAGAATGGGGCCCTAAACTGTTGACAATTCCCCAAGTGAGGCTTGACTCGTGTCTTATAAACCTCAGCACGTTCTCCTTGCTTTTATATTCTATTAACTTTGAAATAAATACCAACATGTTATCATTCTCTCGAAATTAATGCTACCATTGCATTTGTCTTCCTCACCATAGACTTAACTTGCAAATTAACCTGCAGTGAATCCTGCACGTGGACTCACTAGTTCAAATGCACCTCAGAATTTTGTAGTCTCCCTCCAAATAAAAAAAGTCCAAGCTTCTATTTTCTCTGCCAAATTGCATGTCTATATACCTCCGGCACAGTATTCCATCTCTTACTTATTTGCTTATTTTCTTAATCTATCTATGTCCTTCTGCAGCCTCCCTACTTCCCCTAAACTACCTACCTTTCCACTTATCTTCGTATCGTTTGCAAACTCGTCTGCAAAGCCATAAATTCTGTCATCGAAATAATTGACAAACAACAAAAAGTAGCGTACTCAACTTCTGCCAATCAGGCAATGGACTATCCATGCAAGTATATCTCCTTTAATACCATGGGTTCTTATGTTCCTAAGCAGCCTGATGTGCGGCACCTTCTTAAAGGCTTTTTAAATATCCATTTCCCCAACACCCAAACAACTGGAATTCTACAGATGCTGGAAAGTCAAACAACACACGTCAAAGTTGCTGGTGAACGCAGCGGGCCAGGCAGCATCTCTAGGAAGAGGTGCAGTCGACGTTTCAGGCCGAGACCCATCGTCAGGACAGCCCCAACACCCACCGCTTTTCCTTTGTGCACCATACTTGCATTTCCTCAAAATATTCCAACACATTTTCCAGGAAAGACTCTTCCTTAACGAAACAATGCTGACTCTGGTCTATTTTTCGAATATATCTCCAAGAGCCTCGACAACTCATCTGTACAATCTAATCCAACATCTTCCCAACCCCTGAGATCTGGCTATCTGGCGCATACTATCCTTTCTTCTGTCTCTCTCCCTTCTTGAAGAGTGGAGTGACATCTGCAATTTTCCAAATCGCTGGAACGATACCGAAAACAAAGGATTCTTGAAGGATCATTAATAATGCCTCCGCAACATCTTCTACTACCTCTTTTTGAACCCTGGTTTTTAGTCCACCTGACCCGGGTTGACTTATCTATCCTCAGACCTTTCAGCTTTCCAAGCTCCTTCTCCCTTAGGAAAAATGACTATATCGGATAGAGGTTGTCAAATGTGTTCCAGGAAGGTTCCTTAATCACTATATAGAAGTCCCAACGAAAGCGTGCACAATCTTGATCTCCTATTAGGGATAAGAATGAAGGTGAAAGAAGTTTGTGTAAGGAAACGCTTTTCATCATAATATTATTAGTTTCAAGGTAATTATGTATAAGGATATGTCTGGCCCTGGGGCTGAGATACTACTTCGTAGAAAGGCCAATTCTGATGGTACCAGTGAGGCTCTGACAAGCTGCTTTCTGGCAAAGGTGTACGGTAAGCTGAAGGTCTTTAATGGTGAAATTTTGAGAGTACTCATTGTCCGCGTGGCCTCGTGTATGGCGTGTCTAATAGATTATTGTAGAGCTTTTTGAGTAATTTGCCAGGAAAGTTAATAAAACAAAGGTCGTGGACGTCCACACTATATTTGACAAGGTCTTTCATGGAAGGTTAGTGAAAAAGGTTCAGTCGCTTGGAATTGAAGATGTGGCAGTAAATTGGACTTGACTTTTCACTTGCCAGAGAAGCTAAAGAGTGTCTGAAGGTGGTTGCCTCTCTCACTGGAGGCCTCTGACTAGTGGAGTGCTGCAGAAATCGGTGCTGGCTCCGTTGTTATTTGTAATCGTCATCAATGATCTGGATGATAACGTGGTTTCCTGGGTTACCAGCTTTGCGGATGACAACAAGATTAGGTTTCTAGTGGACAGAAGATTAGCGGGACCTGGATCAGCTCGAAAAATCGGCTTAAAATGGTAGATGGAATTTAATGCGGGGTAGTGTGAGGTCCATATACGGATTGCAAGAGAGGCGGCCCCATCCGTCGTTAATGCCGTTTTAAATATCTCTGCTAGTGCCTCTGCAATTTTGGTACTATAGGTCCACATATGAAGTTCCGGCTGGACGTCCTCTCCAAAACGACTCCAATTAATAATTTAGCCCAAAGCAACAAGCAGCAGCCTATTTTCAGATACTGAGCTGGCTGTCAAGGAACTGTAGGAGACCATCAACACGCTGGAGACTGCACACCCGGAGGCTGCCTTCATCGTCGCCGGTGACTTTAATTGAGCGTCGCTGACGAAAGTCTCTCCGAAGTTTTGTCAGCACATCCAGATGAGCACTCTTGGAGATAACACACTTGACCACTGTCACACTCCCTTCCGCAACGCTTACAAAGCTCTCCTTCACCCGACTTTTGGAAAGTCAGTTCACTCTTCGCTCCTGCTTTTGCCGATGTACAGGCAGAAGCTGAAACAAGAGACAGCCATAGTTAAAACCGTCCACTGTTGCTCCGACCGATCGGCCTCCATGCTGCAGAACTGCTTCGATTACGTCGACTGGAGAGCCTTCCATGATGAGGATGTCTCCGACCTTACGGATGGAGACGATATTGTCCCCCAGAAGTCGGCCAAGGTTTTCCCCAACCAGAAACCATGGATCAATAGTTCCATGCGACGTAGAGCTTACATTGCCGGCAATCAGCAGGAGCTCAAGAAAGGCAGCTACGATCGGCGCAAAGCAATCAAGGCTGCGAACCAACAATACAAGGACAAGATTGAGTCAAGATTCACACAACAGCGCCTCTTTCACCTCAGACGGCTAAGGAAGTTTGGTATGGGCTCTCAAATCCTAAGAACTTTTTACAGGGGCACAACTGACAGCATCCGACCTGGATGCATCATTGCTTGGTATGGGCACTGCCCTCCCTTAATCGCAGCATTCTGCAGAGAGTGGCGCAGACGGCCCAGCACATCTGTAGTTGTGAACTTCCTATGATTCAGGGCACTGACAAAGACAGGTGTGTAAAAAGGGCCCGAAGGATCATTGGGGACCCGTGTCATCCCAACCACAGTCTATTCCAGCTTCTACCATCCGGGAAAAGGTACCGCAGCATAAAAGCCAGGACCAACAGGCTCCGGGACAGCTTCTTCCACCAGGCCTTCGGACTGATTTGAGTGTATTTCTATGTTACATGACCGTTCTATTTATTATAAACCAATCTGTTGGACCAATCGTTGGAGTTTTTCGAGGAGATTACCAGGAAAGTGGATGAAGGGAAGGCAGTGGATATTGTCTACATGGACTTCAGTAAGGCCTTTGACAAGGTCCCGCATGGGAGGTTAGCTAGGAAAGTTCAGTCGCTAGGTATACATGTAGAGGTGGTAAATTGGATTAGACATTGGCTCGATGGAAGAAGCCAGAGAGTGTTGGTAGAGAATTGCTTCTCTGAGTGGAGGCCTGTGACTAGTGGTGTGCCACAGGATTCAGTGCTGGGTCCATTGTTATTTGTCATCTATATCAATGATCTGGATGATAATGTGGTAAATTGGATCAGCAAGTTTGCTGATGATACAAAGATTGGAGGCATAGTAGACAGTGAGGAAGGTTTTCAGAGCCTGCAGAGGGACTTGGACCAGCTGGAAAAATGGGCTGAAAAATGGCAGATGGAGTTTAATACTGACAAGTGTGAGGTATTGCACATTGGAAGGACAAATCAACGTAGAACATACAGGGTTAATGGTAAGGCACTGAAGAGGACAGTGGAACAGAGGGATCTGGGAATACAGATACAAAATTCCCTAAAAATTGTCGTCACAGGTAGATAGGGTCGTAAAGAGAGCTTTTGGTACTTTGGCCTTTATTAATCGAAGTATTGAGTATAAGAGCTGGAATGTTATGATGAGGTTGTATAAGGCATTGGTGAGGCCGAATCTGGAGTATTGTGTTCAGTTTTGGTCACCGAATTACAGGAAGGATATAAATAAGGTTGAAAGAGTGCAGAGAAGGTCTACCATGGTGCTGCCAGGACTTGAGAAACTCAGTTACAGAGAAAGGTTGAATAGGTTAGGACTTTATTCCCTGGAGCGTAGAAGAATGAGGGGAGATTTGATAGAGGTATATAAAATTATGATGGGTATAGATAGAGTGAATGCAAGCAGGCTTTTTCCACTGAAGCAAGGGGAGAAATAAAAACAGAGGACATGGGTTAAGAGTGAGGGGGGAAAAGTTTAAAGGGAACATTGGGGGGGGGAGCTTCTTCACACAGAGAGTGGTGGGAGCTGCCAGACGAGGTGGTAAATGCGGGTTCTTTTTTAACATTTAAGAATAAATTGGACAGATACATGGATGGGAGGTGTATGGAGGGATATGGTCCGTGTGCAGGTCAGTGGGACTAGGCAGAAAATGGTTCGGCACAGCCAAGAAGGGCCAAAGGGCCTGTTTCTGTGCTGTAGTTTCTATGGTTCTATGGTTAATACTTTAAATTACTTTGTTTGCACATTGCATATTCAGAAGGAGACGGAACGTACAGATGTTTACTCCTCATGTATGTGAAGGATTTAAGAAATAAAGTCAATTCAATTCAATTTGGAAGGACAAACCAGCGTAGGACGTACACGGTGAACGGTAGGGCATTGATGTGAGCGGTAGAACAGAGGGATGGGGTAATACGGATCCATAGTTCTTTGAAAGATGCAGCAGTAATAGATGGGGTTGAAACGAGTTTTTTTTTGGCAAATTTATCTTAATCGATCACCAAAAGTTTCTTCAGATAAATAAAGTGTAAACGAGAGGCAAGAGTCGATATCGGACCATTGGAGAACGATGCTGGAGAGGGCAAGGAAATGGTGGATGTAGTGCATGAGTATTTTGTATCAGTCTTCCCTGTGGAGGACATCAGCAGGATGGCGGAAATTCCGGGTGTTGGGGGGCATGAAGTGTGTGAAGTTACCATAACTAGAGAGAAGTTTCTTGGAAAACTGAAAAACCTGAAGGCATATAAGTCACATGGACCAGATACTGAACACCCAGCGTTTTGAAAGAGATGGTTGACATGATCGTGGGGACATTAGCGATTATCTTTCAAGAATCACTCGATTATGGAATTGCTCTGGAAGACTTGAAAATGGAAAATGTTACTGCACTTTAAAGAGTGAGAGTGGCTGTAGAAAGTAAATTATAGGCCAGTTAATATGACCTCTGTGGTTGGAAAGATGTTAGAGTCGATTGTTAAGTCAGTGTTTTCGGGTACTTGCAGCTACATGACAAGTTAGGCAGTGGTCAGTATGGTTTCCTCAAGGGAAAATCTTGCCTGACAAATCTGTTGGAATTCTTTGAAGAAATAGCAAGCAGGATAGACAAAAGAAAATCATTGATGTTGTGTATTTGGTTTGTCAGGAGGCTTTTAATAAGGTGCCACACAGAAGGCTGCTGACCAAGCTACGAACCCATGGCATTACAGGGAAAATTCTAGCATGGATAAAGACATGGCTGATTGGCAGGAAGCAAAGAGTGGGAGTAAAGGGAACCTTTTCTGGTTGGCTGCCAGTGACTAGTAGCGTTCCACATGGGTCTGTGTATGGTAATGGTTTGGATGATGGAATTGATGACTCCGTTGTAAAGTTTGCAGGCGATACGAAGATACGTGGAGGAGCAGGTAGCTTAGAGGAAATAGAGAAGCTATAGATGGACGTACACAGATTAGAAGAATGGACAAGGAAGAGACAGAAGGAATATAGTGACGGGAAATGTATGGTCATGCAATTGGTGGAAGAAGTGAAAAGATTAACTATTTTCTAAATGCAGAGAAAATGTAAATATCTGAGAGAATAACAGTGAACATGCATTGCCGGAAGTCCAGTTTGTTTGCCCCAATGTTCCATGATTGTATGACCAACACTGAGACATTAGAGACCTCATAAAGGCATTGATGATCCCATACTATTTCTCGCTGATGAATATTCAGGGATCATATCATGAATCGAACTGTGCATGATCAACTCCATCCTGAAAAAACTCAGAGATACCGAAACGCCAACAGAAACTCCAACGAACACAGCCCCAGGAGAGGAAGGAACTTCGCCTTAAAGACGTATGAAATTGTGTGGTAAATGGAGAAACCGCACAGGCTGTCATCCTTCGACCCAGGATAGAGGACTCTGCCGAGTTGCTATCGGCCGCCTATGCCCCAGTATGGATAATGTGTTAAAGAATAAGAAGAATATCACGATCGCACTTTCGTTCTTCTCTCCTAGTGTCTTCCCAGAATAGTATTCAACTGGGGACAAAAGTTGCAACGTGTTTGTTTGTGCAACGAGTGTACCTACCGTCAGTGATCTGGAGACCGAGGACCCTGGAGATTTCATTCCGATTTTAGAAGTGGATAGCGGGATCTTTCAGTCGTCATTAAAACCTCTCTCTGTTGCGCTCTGCACGAGATAGACTCCGGCTTCTTGGAGAAGATGGGAACCGCGGTACTTCATGAAGTTACGGCCATATATTTTCCTATTTTAGCAGTCGTCGGAGTTCCGGGTGAGTGCTGTCCATATAAAAGGCCTAAGTCTGTTATCTGCGTTAAGGTTATTTCGCTGCTTTATACAATCCAACACAACGAACCAAACTTTTCTTTGCTGTACGAATGTAAGAGCAGAGATTAATAGTAGGAGGAATTGTTATTACCCTCACCCCAGAACTCCCGACCAATCGATGTGGTCAGGTTTGACAACTGGCAATGTTTCCAAATCATGCCATACAGCGCCTCGTTCCCTCTAAAAATCACTCTTATACATTATATAATCTGTTCTGTGAATGTACCATCAGTAGCGATTTTGCGACCTTAATTCAGCTGTAATTCCCGGTGCCCCACAGTAGCGTAGCGGTTAGAATGACGCTCTTACAGCTCGGGGTATTCATCAGTTCGGAGTTTAATTCTGACGCCGACTGTCTGGAATTTGTACGATATCCTCGTGACAGCGCGGTTTCGTCCGGGAACTCCAATTTACTGTCGCAGTCCAAAGTAGGAGTGGTTGGTAGATTAATTGAGTCTTGTAAATTGAGCTGTGATTAGGGTAATCGGTGGGTTGCTGTTTGCGCATGGCAGGAAGGACCTATTCCATGCTGTATCTCTAAATAAACCTAAAGAAGTAATAACACGTGACATTTGTTTTCCACTGTAGATATGTTTTACATTTCTTACCGCTTAGTGCAGTGAAATAGTAACGTGTAAAACATTTCAATTGCATTCGCCGTGTAGAGAGAAACGTGACTTTTATTTAATACACATAAAAATAGCTGGTGATGCTGCAGGCCAGGCAGCATCTCTAGGAAGAGGTACAGTCGACGTTTGGGGCCGAGACCCTTCGTCAACACTAACTGAAAGAAGAGATAGTAAGAGATTTGAAAGTGGGAGGGGAAGGGGGAGATCCAAAATGATAGGAGAAAACAGGAGGGAGAAGGGATGGAGCCAAGAGCTGGACAGTTGATTGGCAAAAGGGATATGAGAGGATCATGGGACGGACGGGAGGCCTAGGGAGAGGGGGGAAGCCCAGAGGATGGGCAAAGAAGTAGAGAGAGGAAGAAAATTGTAAATAATAATAAAAGATAAATAAATAAGGGATGGGGTATGAAGGGGAGGTGGAAGTTAGAGAAGTCAATGTTTATGCAATCAGGTTGCAGGCTACCCAGACGAGCCCTTCGAAGAACAACACCTTATATTCCGTCTGGATTATTTAGATGTGGAGAGAATTCAAATTGCAAAGATGCAAAGGGACTTGGGAGTCCTTGTGGAGGATATGCAAAAGGTTAACCTCCTGGTAGAGTCGATGGTGAAGAAGGCAAATGCAATGTTGGCATTCACTTCAAGAGCTATAGAATATAAGAGGAGGGATATGATTTTGAGGATCTATAAGGCATTCAGGAAACCACACTTGGAATATTGTGTGCAGTTTTGGGCTCCTTATTTTAGAAAGGATATACTGACATTGGAGAGTGTTCATCGAAAATTCACGAGAATGATTCCAGGAATGAAAGGATTACAATATGAGGAACGTCTGGCAGCTCCTGGGCTGTATTCCTTGGAATTCAGGAGGATGTGGGGCCTGACCAGATTAGATACGGCAAAGTTATTTCCCATGGCAGGGAAGACCAGGACAAGAGGGTACCACTTCAAGATTGAAGGACGTCCATTTAGAGCGGGAAAATTACTTCAGTCAGAGAGTGGTAAATCTATGGAATTTGTTGCCACGAGCGGCTGCGGAGGTCAAGTCATTGGATGCATTTAAGGCAGACATAGATAGGTTATTGATTAGCCAGGGCATCAAAGGATATGGGGTGAAAGCAGGGGAGTGGGGATGACTGGAAGAATTGGATAAATCCATGATTGAATGGCGGAGCAGACTCAATGGGCTGAAAGGCTTACTTCTGCTCCGATAACTTATGGTCTTATAATTAATGCAAAAATACCGAGGTAATGTTTATGTGTTCATTATTTGCTCAGAATCCCGTCAGCTACCTGGACCCATAGGTGAGAACTGAGTGTTCAATTGTGTCCAAAAGTGAGTGGGGTGCAACTTGCTGGGCAAGACAAGCCCCTTTTAATGAGGTTTTGCCTCTTCCTGGACACACATACACCACAACAGTAGCCTTACTGATATTCCATTGGCAACGTGCTCCAGTTCAATACACAGGTGATTGCATTTTAGCGTTGCGGAATAAAATATATTTATTCCTCTGGTACGTTGATGGAGAAGATCCTGAGAGGCAGGATTTATGAACATTTGGAGAGGTGTAATATGATTAGAGATAGTCAGCATGGCTTTCTCAAAGGTAGATCGTGCCTTATGAGACCGATTTATTCTTTGAGGATGTGACTAAACAGATTGATGAAGGCAGATCCGTGGATATAGTGTATATGGATTTCAGCAAGGCATTTGACAAGGTACCCTATGCAAGGCTTATTGAAAAAGCAAGGAGGCATGGAATCCAAGGAAACATTGCTTTGTGGATCCAGCACTGGCTTGCCCACAGATGGCAAAGAGTGGTTGTAGATGGGTCGTATTCTGCATGGAGGTCGGCAACAATGGTGTGCCTCAGGGATCTGTTCTGTGACCCTTACTCTTCGTGAATTTTATAAGTGACCTGGATGAGGAAGTGGAGGGATCTGTTATTAAATTTGCTAATGGCACAAAGGTTGGGGGTGTTGCGGATAGTGTGGAGGGCTGTCAGAGGTTACAGCGGGACATTGATAGGATGCAAAACTGGGCTGAGAAGTGGCTGATGGAGTTCAACCCAGAAAAGTGTAAGGTGGTTCATTTTGATAGGTCAAATATGATGGTAGTGTACAGCATTGATGATAAGACTCTTGGCAGTGTGGAAGATCAGAGGGATCTTGGGATCCGAGTCCATAGGACATTCAAAAGCTGTTACACAGGTTGACTCTGTGGTTAAGAAGGCATACGGTGCATTGGCCTTCATCAATCGTGGGATTGAGTTTGAGAGCCAAGAGGTAATGTTACAGCTGTATAGGACCCTGGTCTGACCCCACTTGGAGTTCTGTGCTCAGATCTGGTCGCCTCAGTACAGGAAGGACGTGCAAACAATAGAAAGGATGCAGAGGAGATTTACAAGGATGTAGCCTGGATTGGGGAGCATGCCTTATGAGAATAGGTTGAGTGAACTCGGCCTTTTCTCCTTGGAGCGACGGGGGATGAGAGATGACCTGATAGAGCTGTACAAGATAATGAGAGGAATTGATCTTGTTGATTGTCAGAGTCTTTTTCCCAGGGGTGAAATGGCTAGCACGAGAGGGCGTAGTTTTATGGTGCCTGGAAGCAGGTACAGAGGAGATGTCAGGGGTAAGTTTTTTTACGCAGAGTGTCGTAAGTGCGTGGAATGGGCTGCCGCGGGGTCTTTTAAGAGACTCCTGGATAAGTAAATGGAGCTTAGAAAAATCGAGGGTTATGGGTAAGCCTAGGTAGTTCTAAGATAAGGACATGTTCGGCACAGCTTTGTGGGCCGAAGGGCCTGTATTGTGCCGTATATTTCTATGTTTCTACTTTATTTCCTCCGAATCCTGATTAATGCTTATTTCGGTGCAGTTTTCTGCCAGTTGAAAGTTCCCTGTTTTTGTATTATATTCCTACTGAGAAGCAATCTTGTAAAACAATAATGAACCGATCCTCTTTCCTTGCCTTACAGGTAACTTGATGGCGATTGTCATCCTGTGTCAAGGGAAGTGTGGTCTCTCCAAGTGCATCACTTGCTACCTGGTGGCCATGGCGGCTGCCGATCTCCTGGTCGGTGTTTCCAACGTCCTATTAACCACGACAGTCGAAAGTTATTTCCCACTTTCATTTCTGACCGTTACCCCGGTCTGCTCGGTTAACGTTGTCCTGTTTTGCGCTGCTACGGTAGCCTCTGTCTGGTTCACGGTGGCTTTCACCTTTGATCGTTTTATGGCCATCTGTTGTCAGAAGCTGAGAAACAAATATTGCACCGAGAAAACAGCGGGTGTTGTTATTGGGCTCACAGGTACACTGAGCTGTTTAACAAATATTCCGTGGTATTTCGCATTTCGTCCTGAATATACAATGGACAATGTTCCCCGAGGGTGTGATATGAAGCTCACGTTCTATAGATTGCCCATATGGATTGCATTTGACATTTCTGGTTTAGTCTTAACCCCTTGTATTCCGTTTTTCCTACTGTTACTTTTCAATTCTCTGACAGTGAGACACATTTTGACGGCCAGCAGAATCCGTAGGGAACTCCGTGGAAGGAGTAATGTAGCGAACGATAAAGACCCAGAGATGGAGAACCGTCGGAAATCTATTGTTCTACTGTTCAGCATATCCGGCACTTTTATGCTGTTATGGAGCACTAAAACATTTTACGTCATTACTATGCATTTTGCAGGAAATTTGGATTATGCTGGTAGTGACTTTGAAACAGTTGGATTTATGCTGCAAGTCCTCAGCTCGTGCACGAATACGTCCATCTACGTCCTGACACAAAGGAAATTCAGACAGCAGCTAAAGAATGCAATGACCTATCCAGTGAAGTTAATTGTAAAATTTGTTAAATTATGAAAATAACTAGCGAATCCATCTAATGTTAAATAAAAGTATAAATTCACTTATTTTCCACTGTTCAGAAGTTTGAAAGCCACTAGTTATCAGTTATCAGTTTTCGTTTATTGCCATTTAGAAATGCATGCATTAAAAATAATACAGCGTTCCTCCAGAATGATATCACAAGAAAACACAGGACAAACCAAGACTAAAACTGACAAAACCACATAATTATAACACATAGTTACAACATTGCAAAGCAATACCATGAGTTGATAAAAAGCAGACAATGGGCACGGTAAAAAAAAGTCTCTAAGTCCCAATAGACTCATCATCCCACGCAGGAGGCAAGAAGGAGGAACTCTCCCCGCAATGAACCTTCAAGCGCCGCCAACTCACCGATGCAGCACTATTGGAAGCAATCGACCGCAGCGGACTCTGAGTCCATCCGAAAACTTCAAGCCTCCGATCAGCCCCTCCGACACAGCCTCTCCGAGCGCCATCCTCTGCCGAGCGCTTCGAGTACACCCCGGCCGTCGAGCAACAAGCAAAGCCGAGGACTCGGGGCCTTCTCCCCCGGAGATTCTGGACCACACAGTAGCAGCAGCAGCGAAGGAGGCATTTCAGAAGTTTCGGCAGATGTTCCTCCGTGGCTCACGCCCGTCTCCACCAAATCAGGATTGTGCACGGCACCCTACTTGACAAATAACAGACATCACCACCAGAGTGGCCACTGCAAGCTGCGTCGCGCCGCCATCTTTCCACCTTCAATTTAGCATATGTACTCACTTGCCAATATTGATTAGAAAAGAAACATTTATCCGAATTTATCTATACAATGCCAATCAGTACTGACTCCAGCCTGGTCACCCCACCACACTGCCCATGGTGGGGCGCTCCGGTTATAACGCATCTCTCCTGATGGCTGAAGACAGGCGACATCGTGGTTTGAGGCTCGTTCTCGCCACGACCGAGGCCACGCAGTTCCTCCGCTTTAATGTCCAAAACCGTCTTGCGATTGCAAGTAAAACCGACAAGGCGGTCATTTGCATTGGAATGCAAGCCTCCTTCGACTCACGGATTAGCACTTTGCACAGGTCGTTCATTTTCTGCGCGAGAGAGCAGCTCACTGACAGGAAAGATCTGCAGTATCTTAAGTTCGTAATATTCTGCATGATCTTGCAATCATTAAAATTCGTTTAAATACGAAAGAAGAAAGTGCAAACGTTCGGTTGTTGCTCAGTATTAAGAAAATTAATGTCCACTAGTTCTATTAAGTCCGTGGTAATAAGTGGAAAGGAAGTGGAAGCAATGACGGAAACAGGAATTCTGCAGATGCTGGAAATTCAAGCAACACACATCAAAGTTGCTGGTGAACGCAGCAGACCAGGCAGCATCTCTAGGAAGAGGCACAGTCGACGTTTCAGGCCGAGACCCTTCGTCAGGACTAACTGAAGCAAGAGTGAGTAAGAGGTTTGAAAGTTGGAGCGGGAGGGGGAGATCCAAAATAATCGGAGAAGACAGGAGGGGGAGGGATGGAGCCAAGAGCTGGACAGGTGATTGGCAAAAGGGATACGAGAGGATCATGGGACAGGAGGTCCGGGAAGAAAGACAATGGGGGGGGGGACCCAGAGGATGGGCAAGGGGTATATTCAGAGGGACAGAGGGAGAAAAAGGAGAGTGAGAGAAAGAATGTGTGTATAAAAATAAATAACAGATGGGGTACGAGGGGGAGGTGGGGCATTAGCGGAAGCTACTCTTACTCTTACTCACTCTTCCTTCAGTTAGTCCTGACGAAGGGTCTCGGCCTGAAACGTCGACTCTACCTCTTCCTAGAGATCCTGCCTGGTCTGCTGCGTTCACCAGCAACTTTGATGTGTGTTGCTGGAAGCAATGACGGATTTTGTCTTCCTCGGTTCAAAGGTTTCCCTCGGTGGCAACTGCAGCCACGAAATTAAACTCGCTTACTTCTTGGGAGGGCAGTAATGGCAAATTTAGATAAAAACCTGAAGAGCAGAGGCAGAACATTATCATGAGGATCAGTATAATTAAGCCTGTGGTATTTCCAGTTGTGATGTATGGCTGAGCGAGCTGGACTATTGTTAAGCCTCTATACAAAAGAATCGATGACCTTGAACTTGGATGCTGGAGGAAAGTGTCAAGAATTGGTGGACAGCAAGAAGATCTAACAAGTCAATTCTTGACGAAGATACAGCCAGATTGTTCACGAGGTGGCTCGATTATGAGACAAAAGTATTTTGACCACATCATGAGAAGACAGGATTCCTTGGAGAAGGCTCTCATGTTAGGTAAAACAAGGTAAAAGAAGGAGAAGTCGACAGAGGCTACGATAGATAGATAGTATTACTCAGACGATGCGCATGACCTTGGAGGATCTTTGAGAGCCAGTTTCCAGAAGGAGGCTTGGTGTGCAGGAGTCCATGAAGTCATGAAGAGTCGGACTCGACTTAACGACTGAACAATGGCACCTTTTGTTGAACACTTAGAACCGTCTGAACAAAATTGCCGCTATCTTACCGGAAGATTTGACTGTCCTTAGCCACATAGAAGGAATGTTCATTACTCTCCGTAAGTATCGTTTTAATATTGAGGTTGCTAGCCCTCAGCTAAGGCCGCGAACCTAGGGGACCAGTGCACCACTCTTGGTCTGGCGTCTACACTGTTGTTCAGTTTGGCATGGGTGACCCTACCAAGACCCAAAGCACAAGGCCCTAACTCCAGCCAAGGCAGCCCTCCGGGTCATTCAGGCAGGCAAACCTCCGAATCCTACGACAAGGTTGCAGTTCTTATGGAGCTTATGTCTTATGGACTTCCAGTTCATTGCAATACAAATTCACGAATTATATCTCTGGGATTTTCAATTGATAAATAGACATTCAAACATGGTTATACCTATATTGCTTGACTTGTCAATATGTTGGAGTTAGCTGAGCGTTTGCGTTCATGTGACATCTGTTTCTTTGATCGGAATCCTAATGAAGTTCATGTTCAAGCTTAAGTCCGAAAGCTTCCAAACGCTCCTCATATGTTAACCTCTTTATTCTCGGAATTATCCTCGTTAAGATCCTCTGGACTCTCTCCAATGCCACATTTCCTTTCTGAGATATGCGGCCCAGAACTGTGGACAGTACTCCAAGTACGGCCTGACTATTGCCTGATAAAGCCTCAGCATTATCCCATTGCTTTTATATCCTGTTCCCCTTGAACGAAATGCCAACATCGCATTTGCAAAGCCAACGTATTCTAATCCTCTCGAAATGATTGCTATCATTGCATTTGCCTTTCTCACCACCGAATGAACCTGCAAATTAATGTTTAGGGAATCCTACACCTCTGAACTTTGAATTTTCTCTCCATATATAGAAGTCTATACTTCTGTTACTTCTACCAAATTTCAAGACCATACAATTCCCGGTACTATATTCCATCTGCCACTTCTTTGCCTACATTCCTAATTTGTCTATGTCCTTCTGCATCCTCCCTGCTTCCTCAAAACTATCTGCCCATCCACTTATTTTCGTACCGTCTTCAAATTCCTCTGTAAAAACCATCAATTCTGTCATTCAAATTGACGTTCAACGTAAAAAGTAGCGGACACAACACCTACCAATCAGGCAATGTCCTTTGAATGCTCATATATTTCCTGTGATCCATAGACTCTAATTTCCTAAGCAGCCTGATGTGCGGTACCTTCACAAGGCCCCTTTGAAAATCCATGTCAACAACATCCACCGAATTTCCTTTGTCAACCATGCTTATAATTTCCTTAAGGAATTCGAACAGATTTGCCAGAAAACGATACTGACTATGGCCTACTTTCCCAATGTGTCTCCAAGTACTCCAAAACCTCATCCTGAACAATCGAATCTAACATCTTCCAAAACCCCGAGGTCGGGTTAACTGGCCCCTACGATCCTTTCTTCTGCCTCCCTCCCCTCCAGAAGACAGGAGTGACATTTGCAATTTTCCAGAACGCCGGAACCTTGCCGGAAACAAGTGATTCTTGAAGGATCATTACTAACGGCTCCGCAAAATCATTTGCAACATCTTTCAGAACCCTGTTTTCTAGTCCATCTGGCCCAGGATGACTTATCTACCTTCAGGCCGTTTAGTTTCCCAAGCACCCTCTCACTAGGAATAGCAACTGCACTCCGTAAATGGACTAAATGGGATAGAGGTTGTCAAATATGTTTCAGAAAATTTCCTTAGTCAATACATAGAAGTCCCAAAGAGAGAGAGAGATCAATACTCGACCTCCTCTTAGGGAATAAAAAAGAAAGTGACCGAAGCTTGCGTAGGGGAATGCTTTCCATTTAGACCAATAGACCATAAGACAAAGGAGCGGAAGTCGGCCATTCAGCCCATTGAATCTGCTTCGCCATTTTATCATGAGCTGATCTATTCTCCCATTTAGTCTCACTCCCCCGCCTTCTCACCATAACCTTTGATGCCCTGGCTACTCAGATACCTATCAACCTCTGCCTTAAATACACCCAATGACTTGGCCTCCACTGCCGCCCGTGGCAACAAATTCCATAGATTCACCTCTGGCTAAAAAAATTTCTTCGCATCTCTGTTCTGAATGGGCGCCATTCAATTAAGTCATGCCCTCTCGTACTAGACTCCCCCACCATGGAAAACAATTTTGCCACATCCACTCTGTCCATGCCTTTCAATATTCGAAATGTTTCTATGAGGTCCCCCTCATTCTTCTAAACTCAAAGGAGTACAGTCCAAGAGCGGATAAACGTTCCTCATATGCTAACCCTCTCATTTCCGGAATCATTCTAGTGAATCTTCTCTGAACCTACTCCAACGTCAACACATCCTTTCTTAAATAAGGAGCCCAAAACTGCCCACAGTATTCCAAGTGAAGTCTTACCAGTGCCATACGTTGCATTCGCCTTCTTCACCACCGACTCAACCTGGAGGTTAAACTTAAGGGTATCCTGCACGAGGACTCCCAAGTCCCGTTACATCTCAGAACTTTGAATTCTCTCCCCATTTAAATAATAGTCTGCCCATTTATTTCTCCTGCCAAAGTGCATCACCATACACTTTCCAACATTGTAGTTCATTTACTACTTCTTTGTTCATTCTGTCAATCTATCCAAGTCTCTCTGCAGACTCTCCACTTCCTCAGCACCACCGGCCCCTCCACTTATCTTTGTATCATCAACAAACTTAACCACAAAGCCATCTATTCCATTATCCAAATCGTTGACGTACAACGTAAAAAGGAGCGGCCCCAACACGGACTCCTGTGGAACACCACTGGTAACCGGCCGCCAACCAGAATAGCATCCCTTTATTTCCACTGTCTTTTTCCAGACAAACAGACAACGCTCTATCCACGTATGTAGCTCTCCCATCATTCCATGGGCTCTTATCTTGTTAAGTAGCCTCATGTGTGGCACCTTGCCAAAGGCCCTCTGAAAATCCAAATATACTACATCCACTGCATCTCCCTTGTCTAGCCTACTTGTAATTTCCTCAAAAGATTGCAATAGGTTTGTCAGGCAGTATTTTTTTTTAAGGAAACCATGCTGAGTTCTGCCTATCTTGTCATATGCCTCCAGGTACTCCGTAACTTCATCCTTAACAATCGACTCCAACAACTTCCCAACCACCGATGTCAAGCTAACAGGTCTTTGCTTCCTTGTCCCCTTCTTAAATAGCGGAGTGACATTTTCAATCTTCCAGTCCTCCGGAACCATGCCAGAATCTACTGACTTTTGAAAGATCATTGCTAATGCCTTTGCAATCTCCACGGCTACTTCTTTCAGAACACGAGGGTGCATTCCATCTGGTCCGGGAGATTTATCTACCCTTCGACTATTCAGCTTCCCGAGTACTTTCTCTGTCGTAATTGTGACTGCGCACACTTCTCTTCCCTGACACCCTTGAGTGGCCGGTATACTGCTGATGGCTTCCTCAGTGAAGACTGATGCAAAATACTCGTTCAGTTCCTTCGCCATCTCCTTATCTCCCATTACAATTTCTCCAGCATCATTTTCTATCGGTCCTAGATCTACTCTAACCTGTCTTTTACTCTTTATATACTTAAAAAAGCTTTTAGTATCCTCTTTGATATTATTTGCTGGTTGCCTTTCATAGTTCACCTTTTCCCTCTTAATGGCCATTTTAGTTTCCTTTTGTAAGCTTTTAAAAACTTCCCAATTCTCTGTCTTCCCACTAATTTTTGCATCCTTCTATGCCCTCTCCTTTGGTTTAACTTTGGCTTTGACTTCTTTTGTCAACCATGGCTGCATCCTTTTTCCATTCGAAAATTTCTTCTTTTTTGGCATATATCTGTCTTGCTCCTTCCTCACTTCTCGCATAAACTCCAGCCACTGCTGCTCTGTTGCCCCTCCCGCTAGTGTCCCTTTCCAGTTAACTTTGCCCATTTCCTCTCGCATGCCACTGTAATTTCCTTTACTCCATTGAAATACCAACACATTGGATTTCGGCTTCTCTTTCTCAGATTTCACAGTGAACTCAATCATGGTATGATCACTGCCTCCTAAGGGTTCCTTCACCTCAATCCCTCTAATCAGCTCTGGTTCATTACACAATACCCAATCCAGTACAGCCGATCCCCTAGTTGGCTCAACAACAAGCTGTTCTAAAAAGCCATCTCGCAGACATACTACAAATTCTCTCTCTTGAGATCCAGTGCCGATCTGATTTCCCCAATCCGCTCGTATGTTAAAATCCCCCACAATTATCATAACGCTGCATTTCTGACAAGCCTTTTCTATTTCCTGTTGTAATTTGTAGTCCACATCACTGCAGCTGTTTGGAGGCCTGTATATAACTGCCATTAGTGTCCTTTTGCTCCTGCGATTTCGTAGCTCAACCCATAAAGATTCTGCACCTATGTCACCTCTTTCTAATGATTTAATATGATTTCTTACCAATAAAGCTACGCTCCCCCCTTTGCCTACCTGCCTATCCTTCCGATATACCGTGTATCCTTGAACGTTCAGATCCCAGAGACATGCACCCTTTAGCCACGTCTCAGTGATGGCCACAATATCATACCTGCCAATCTGCAGCTGTACGACAAGATCATCCACTTTATTACTTATGCTGCGTGCATTTAAGTATAACAACTTAAGTCCAGTATTTGGTACTTTTTGCTTTGATTGCACCGCAAATCATCCCATGGCTGCAAATTTGCCCCATCACCTGCCTGTCTTTCCTGACATCTTTACTGCTCACTATCTTAAATTCATTTGTGTTTCCCCCGCTCCTCTGCTCTATCATTCTGGTTCCCATCGCCCTGCCAAATGAGCTTAAACCCTCCCTAACAGCTCTATTCGACCTTCCCGCCAAGATACAGTATTGGTCCTCTTCGGGTTCAGGTGTAATCCGTTCCTTTTGAACAGGTCATACTTCCCCCAGGAGAGATCCCAATGATCCAAGAATATGAAGCCCTGCCCCCTGCACCAGTCTCTCAGCCACGCATTCATCTGCCTGATCCTACTATTCTTGCCCTCGCTAGCAAGTGGCACAGGTAGAAATCCTGAGATTACTACCCTGAAGGTCCTACTTCTCAGCTTCTTTCCTAACTCCCGGAAATCTCTCTTCGGGACCTCCACCCTTTTCCTATCTATTTCGTTGGTACCAACATGTACCAAGACAGCTGGCTGCTCGCCTTCTCCCTTCAAAATATCCTGGACCCGAGACGAGACATCCCGTACCCTGTCACCTAGGAGGCAACACACGATGCGGGTATTTCTATCAGGCTCACCGAATCTCCTGTCTGTTCCCCTGACTATGGAATCCCCTATGACTACTGCATTCCTCTTCTCCCTGCTTCCCTCCTGCACAACAGCGCCAGGCTCAGTGCCAGAGACCCGGTCACCGTGCCCGTCCTCTGTCAGGTCAACTCCCCTCAACAGCATCCAAAACGAGGTACTTGTTGCTGAGGGGGGCAGCCACAGGTGTGCTCTCCACTATTCGGGCATTTTCTTTCCCTCTTCTGACAGTCACCCAGTGATTTAGTGATCATAGCGCTATTAGTTTCAAGGTATTTATGGATAACGATACGTCTGGCCTTCGGCTGAGATTCTACTTTGTAGAAAGGCTAATTCTGGCGGAACAGGTTTTTATCTGGCAAAGGTGTACTTGCTAGTGGGAGATCATCAATAGTGAAATCTTGAGAATATTCAGCTTGTATATGCCTGTCCGAATAAAAAGCAAGTATAACAGGTTTAGGGACCCTTGATTTTCGACGGATATTGAGGACCTGATTAAGAAGAAAGGAGGTGCATGGCAGGTATCTTCAGGGAGGAATAAACTAAGTAGGTGAGGAGTATACAAATGCAAGAGAGCACTTAAGAAATAAATCAGGAGGTCTAAAAGAAGCCCTGAGGTTGCTCTAGCGGAGGAGATGAAGGAGAATCCTCAGGGCCCCTACAGATACTGTATGTTAAGAAGAAAGGAATTGCAAGAAAACATATTAGTCCTCTAGAAGATCAGAAAGCAAATCTATTCGTGGAGCCAAAAGTAATGGGGCGATCATAAATAGATTTTTAAAAACTATTATATTTACTGGTAGAATCCATGCAGCGAGGTCCTACACAGATTATACAGGAGAAGGTGACAACTGCCTTGAGAGAAGTTTGGGTGAACACAACCACACGGCCTGAAAAGGTGTTCACTTGGATCCTGTGAGAGACAAATGCAGAAGTTGAAGGATCTGCAGCAGAGATCTTTAGATCGTCATTAGCGACAAGTGAGGTACCGGAGGTTTTGAGGATAGCTAAGGTTGTTCCACTGTTCAAGGAAATTTCTAGGAATAAGCTAGGAAATTATAGGCCTGTGAGTCTGACATCCGCAGTGGGAAAGTTATTGGCTTGTATTCTAAGGACAGAATTTGTGAGTATTTAGATAGACAAGAACTGTATGGGGATAGTCAGCCTGGCCATGTGCATGGTAGGTCGTGTCGAACCAATTATTGTCGAGGTTTTCGAGTAAGGGAGAAGCCAAAGAGTAGTAGTAGGTGATTGCCTCTCTGACTGCCGGGGTGCCGCAGCCATCAGTGCTGGGTCCATTGTTCTTTGTCATCGTTAACAACGATCTAGATGATAATGTGGATAACTAGATCAGCAAATTTGCCGATGACACCAAGATTGAAGGTGTAGTGGACAAGGAGAAAGGCTATCATAGTTTGCAGCGGGATCTGGACCAGCTAGAAAAATCGTCTGAAAATGACAGATGGAACTTAATGCTTACTAGTGAGATGTCCATATAGAGATTACAGGAGAGGAGGTGCTCGCTGCCTCATCTGTGGCTAATGATGTTTTATGTATCTCTGCTAGTGCCCCTGCAGTTTAGGTACTAGCCTTCCACAAGGTCCTGGTGGACATCCTCTCTGACCTTGGGGTCTAATCTACTCTAATTTGCTTCAAGGCAACAAATACTTTTGATCCCGTAATCCGGATATGATCCTCACAATTTCCTGCTTTAAATCTCACTTTCCATTTTCAGCCCATTTTCCAGCGCCTTGGAAGGACAAACTAGCACAGGACGTACACGGGTCGTTAAGCTGTGCGACAGAGTGGAGGGATGGAGAAATGCGGATCTATAGTGCTTTGAAAGTGGCGTTACCAATAAATGGGGTTGAAAAGCGAGCTTTTGGCAAATTTACCTTCATCAATCAAAGTATTACCAAAAGTTTATTCAGATACATGAAGTGTAAAAGAGAAGCAAGAGTGGATATCGGACCGCGGGAAAACGATGCTGGAGAGACAGTAATGGGGAATAAGGAACTGGCTGATGAAGTGAATACGTATTTTGCATTAGTCTTCCTTGTGGAAGACACTAGCAGTATGGTGGAAGTTTTCAAGTGTCAGGGGGCATGAAGTGTGTGAAGTTACCAGAATTAGAGAGAAACTTCTTGGGAAGCTGAAAGACCTGAACGTAGATAAGTCATCTGGACCAGATGGTATACTCCCTAGGATTTTGAAAGAGGTGGATGCATTAGTAGTTATCTTTCAAGAATCACTAGATTCTGGAATAGTTCCAGAAGACTTGAAAATTGAAAATATCACTCCACTTTTCAAGAATGGAGGGAGTCAGGAGAAAGTAAATTATAGGCCAATTAAACTGAACCCAGTGATTGGGAAATTGTTTGAGTCAATTGTTAAGAATGTGATTCCGGAACACTTGCACGCACATGATAAATTAGGCGGCATTCAGCATGGTTTCTGCAAGGGAAAATCTTGCCTGACAAATCTGTTGAAATTCTTTGAAGATATAACAAGCTGGTTAGAGAAAGGAGAAGAGGTTAATGTTGTGAACTTGGATTTTCAGAAGGCCTTTGACAAGGTGCCACACATGATGCTCCTTAACATGCGAGGCGATGGTATTATGGGAAAGGTTCTAGCAGGAGGCAAAGAGTGGAAATAAAGGGAGCCTTGTGTGGTTGGCTGTTAGTGCCTAGTGGTGTTTCACAGGGGTCTGTTTTTAGACCGATTGTTTCTACGGTATGTTAATAGTTTGAATGATGGAAATGATGTCTTTGTTGTGAAGTCTGCAGTCGGTACGAATATATGTAGAGTGCAGGTAGTTCAGAGGAATTGGTGGTGTGGGGGGCAACAGAAGGACGTAGAAAGATTAGAAGAATGGGCAAAGAAGAGAAAAATAGAAAACAGTGATGGGAAGTGTATGGTCATACACTTTGTTGGAAGAAATGGAAAGATTGATTATTTTCTAGTTGGAAAGAAAATACAAAACTCTGAGGCGCAAAGGGATTTGGGAGTCCGTGTGCAGGATTCCCTAAAGGTTCTTTTGCAGGTTGACTCTGCGGTGAGGAAGGCAAATGTGATGTTAGCACTTATTTCAAGAGGACTAGAATATAAAAGCAAAGATGCAACGTTGAGAATTTATAAAAAATTAGTCAGTCCTCACTTGGAGCATAGTGTACAGTTTTCGACCCCTTATCTTCGAAAGGATATGCTGAAACTCGAGAGGGTTCAAAGGACATTCAAGAAAAAATTTCCAGGATTAAACGGCTTGTCATATGAACAGCGTCTGATGGCTCTGGGCCTGTATTCACTAGAATAGAGAAGAATGAGAAGTGACCTAATGAAAACCTATTGAATGGTGAAAGGCCGTGTTATAGTGAATGTAGAAAGGATGCTTCCTATGGTGGGAGGGTCTAAGACCAGAGCAGACAACCTCAAAGTAGACGGATTTCCTTTCAGAACGGAAATGATGCGGAATGTCTTCAGCCACAAAGTGCTGAATCTGTGGAATTCGTTGCCACAGGTGCTGTGGAGCCAAATCTTTATGTAAATTTAAGGTAGAGGTTGATAGATTCTTGGTTGGTCAAGGCATGGAGGGACAGAAAGAGAAGGGAGGAGATTTGGTCTGAGATGAAAAAATGAATCACCCGTGATGGAATGGCGGAAGAGACTCGGCGGGCAAAATGGCCTAATTCTACTCTTGTATCTTATTGTATTGTGGAATAGTGATGTACATTGTAATTGTATAAGTCATCGTTCAGGCGTAACTTGGAGTGTAGTGTGCAGCACTCATAACCTGTCTCCAGCAAAGATATCAACGTTCATTGAAATATTGCGGAGAAAATTTACCAGGATGTTGCCGGGTCATGAGGACCTCAGTTACAGGTGAAGGGTGAATAGATTAGGACTCTTTTCCCGGGAGCGCTGATCCGATGGAGGTATAGAAAATTTGGTGGTGGTGGTGGGAGGGGGGGTGGGTGGGGGTGGAGGAGGTGGAGTGGGAATAACGTTAATCCAAGCAGGCATTTGACATTAAGCTTGGGTGAGACACAGCAACTAGATGTGATAGGTTAAGGGTGAAAGGCAAAACACTTGAGGAGAACCTGTGTGGAAATTTCTTTACTCTGAGGTTTGTAAGATTGTGGAACGAGCGGAAGTAGTTGATGCGGCCTCGATTCCAATATTTAAGAGACGTTTGGGTTAGTACGTTATTGGGAGCGGTGTGACTCAGGCGCGGGTCGAAGTGGCTGGACAGAACAACACACATAATACATTGCCGAAGATCCAGTTTGTCTGTCTCAGTGCTCTATGATTGTATGACCAACACTGACACATTGGAGGTCTCAGAAAGTCATTGATGAACCTGTACTATTGCTCGCTGCCGATTAACAATAATAATCGGCTACAGAAACTCCAGCCATCTCATCCCTGGGACAGGAAGGAATTTCGCCTCGAAGACGTATGAAATTTTGTGGTGAAAGCAGAAACGATGCGGCCGATCAACGTTCGACTGAGGATAGAGACCTGCCGAGCAGTTCCCGGCGGCCAATGCCCCAGTAGGGATAATGAGTTGAAGAATATGAAGAATATCACAATCCTACGTACCGATCGCACTTTCAGTCTGCTCTCTCTGGTGTCTTCGCAGAATAGTATTTAATTGGAGACAAATGAAGCAACGTGTTTGTTCAATGAGCGCAACGAACATCAATGATCAGGAGGCTGAGGACACTAGAGATTTCATTCCGATTTTAAAAGTGAGTGGTGGGTTCTTCCAGAAGGCATAATAAATTCTCTGTTGCGCTCTGCACGAGGTAGCCTCTGGCTTCTTGGAGAAGATGGGAACTGCGGCACTTCATGAAGTCACGGTCATGTACTATCCTATTTTGGCGGTCGTTGGCGTACTGGGTGAGTGCTGCCTATACAAAATGCGTAAGACTGTAATCTGCGTGAAGGTTATCTCGCTGCTTTTCGCAATCTGACAAAACGAACCGGACTATTAGTTGCTGTACAAATGTAAGGGCCACAATTTAATCGCAGGAGTATTTTCTACTTCGCGCACCCCGGACCTCCCGACTAATCGATGTGATCAGGTTTGATTTCTTATAACTGCCAGCTTTTTCCCAATTCATGCAATGCATCGCTTCAGTACGTCTGAAATTCAGTCATATTCAACATGTAATCTGTTCTGTGAATGTCCCATCAATAGCTAATTTGCTGCCTTAATTCAGTTGTAACCCTGCGGTGCCACAGTAGCGTAGCAGTTAGCGCAGTGTTCTTGCAGCTTTTTTTTTAATATAATTTTTATTAAATTTTCAAAAAGAATACATGAAAAGATAAAATCTACCCACCCCCCCTCCCCTTAACCCTCCCCCCCCATATATAGTCCTGCCTAAAAAGAAAGAAAGAGAAAAAAAAGAAAAGAACCGCCTGGTTATTGGAAGGTTTCCACATGCTCCATGGGATTCAAAATAAATTTGGTATAATTATTCGTTACTTTCCCCAAGTAACCAAAATCTTTATCGGAGCACTTAAATATGCCATCCTATCTTTTGTAAATAAGGGCGCCAAATATTCAAAAATGTTACATAGTTATCTCTTAAAATATAAGTAATTTTTTTCAAGTGGAATAGAACTAGCCATTTCATTATTCCAACGATCCATACTTAAATAAGAATCAGATTTCCAAGTAACTGCTATAGTCTTCTTAGCTACTGCCAATGCAATTTTTATGAATTCTTTCTGATATTTATTCAATTTAAGTTTCGGTTTTATCCCTTCAATATCACCTAATAGAAATAATACAGGGTTATGTGGAAATTGAATTCCAGTAATTTGTTCCAATAAGACTCTTAAATTTATCCAAAAGGGTTGAATTTTAAAACAAGACCAAGTAGAATGTAAAAAAGTACCAATTTCTTGATTACACCGAAAACATTTATCAGATAGATTTGAATTTAATCTATTTATTTTTTGTGGTGTAATATATAATTGGTGTAAAAAATTATATTGTACTAATCTAAGTCGAACATTTATTGTATTTGTCATACTGTCAAGACAAAGTCTTGACCAATTTGTTTCATCAATATTAATATTCAGATCTGTTTCCCATTTTTGCTTTGACTTATAGATTCCTTGTTTAATTGTCTGTTCTTGAATCAAATTATACATACAAGAAATAAATTTTTTAATTTTCCCTTTTTGAATTAAAATTTCAATTTCATTAGGCTTTGGCAAAAACATTGTTTGACCCAGCTTACCTATTAAGTAAGCCCTTAATTGAAAGTAACAAAAGAAAGTATTATTAGATATTTTATATTTATCCTTTAATTGTTCAACTGACATCAATATACCTCGCTCAAAACAGTCTCCTATAAATTTAATCCCTTTTTGGTACCAATTATATAAAAGTTGATTATCCATTGTAAAAGGAATAAGTCTGTTTTGGAACAAAGGTCTCCTTGCTAATAGAGATTTCTGTGTTTCCTTATCAACATTTATCTTATTCCATAGATCAATCAAATGTGTTAATATAGGAGATTCTTTCTTTTCCCGTATCCATGTAGATTCCCATTTATATATAAAATCTTCAGGTTTATTTTCTCCTATTTTGTCTAGTTCTATTTTAATCCATGCTGGTTTTTGGTCATCGAAAGAAGATGCAATAAATCTAAGTTGATTTGCTTTATAGTAATTTTTAAAGTTTGGAAGTTGTAATCCTCCTAACCCAAATTTACATGTCAGTTTTTCCAATGATATTCTTGACATTTTACCTTTCCAAAGAAATTTTCTCACACATTTATTTAACTCTTGAAAAAATTTCTGTGGCAATTGCATTGGTAATATTTGAAACAAATACTGTAATCTAGGAAATATATTCATTTTTACAACATTGACTCTACCTACTAATGTTATTGGTAGTATCATCCATTTGTCAAGATCTTCTTGAATTTTTTCAACAGTGGCAAATAATTAAATTTATATAAATTCTTTACATCACTATCAAGTCTTATACCTAAATACTTTATACCATTTACCGGCCATCTAAATTGGGTTACTAATCGACATTGACTATAGTCTCTTTTAGTAAGAGGTAAAATTTCACTTTTATCCCAGTTTATTTTGTAACCTGATACCTTCCCAGAATCATCCAATCTAGAAGATAATTTATGTAACGAATGTTGTGGGTTTGTTAAATATATCAAAACATCATCGGCAAAAAGATTAATTTTATATTCCTCTTGGTTAACTCTAAAACCCATAATATCTGGATCAATTCTAATTAGTTCTGCTAATGGCTCTATCGCCAATACAAATAAAGCAGGTGATAGTGGACAACCTTGTCTAGTTGACCTTTTTAACTGGAATGGTATTGAAATTTGAGAGTTTGTCACTATTTTAGCTTTAGGGTTAGGATTTAAAGTTTTAATCCAATTTATAAAAGATGTTCCTAACCCATATTTTTCTAATACTTTAAATAAAAAATTCCATTCTAATCTATCAAATGCTTTTTCTGCATCCAAAGCTACTACTGTACTCTTCTCATCCCTTTTTAGTGCCAAATGAATTATACTGAGTAGCCGAGTTACATTATCTGCCAATTGTCTATTTTTAATAAATCCTGTTTGATCCATATGTATTAATTTTGGTAAATATTTAGATAATCTATTCGATAAAATTTTTGCTATTATTTTATAATCCGTATTCAATAAAGAAATAGGCCTGTATGATGTTGGTTTCATAGGATCTCTGTCCTTTTTTGGCAATACTATTACAATCGCTGTTGAAAAAGATTCTGGAAGTTTATGTATTTTTTCTACTTGACGTATTAGTTCCATAAAAAGAGGAAATAAGAAATCTTTAAATATTTTATAAAATTCAGGTGGAAAACCATCTTCTCCTGGAGATTTATTACTTTGGAGTGATCCTAAAGCTTCTTCAACTTCTTTTAATGTAAAAGGCATATCTAATCCCCTCTGTTCTTCCAAATTCAATTTTGGAAGAGAAACTTGTGATAAAAATCTTTCTATCTCATTAACATCATTTTGGGATTCTGATTGATATAATTCAGAATAAAAATTTTTAAAGGTTTCATTTATTTCAAGAGGTTTATAAGATATTTTATTTGCCCTTGTTCTAATTGCATTTATTGTTTTGGAAGCTTGTTCTGTTTTCAACTGCCAGGCAAGAATTTTATGTGCTCTCTCATCTAACTCATAATACCTTTGTTTAGTTCTTATAATTGCTTTTTCCGTTCTATATGTCTGAAGCGTATTATATTGTAACTTCTTATTGAGAAGTTGTCTTCGTTTTTCTTCTGACATATATCTTTGAGATTCTTTTTCTATTCTTGTAATCTCTTTTTCCAATTGATTTAGTTCTGCCATATATTCTTTCTTAATTTTAGACGTATAGCTTATTATCTGGCCCCTAAGATATGCTTTCATCGCATCCCATAATATAAATTTATCCTCCACTGAATGAAAACTTGTATCCAAAAAAAATTGAACCTGCTTTTTCATAAAATCACAAAAATCTTGACGCTTTAATAATGTTGAATTAAATCTCCATCTATAAGCCACTTCTTCCTTGTCAGCCATTACTATTGTCATTAATAAAGGAGAATGATCTGATAATATTCTTGCTTTATACTCCATATTTTTCACTCTGTGTTGAATATGCATTGATAATAGAAAAAAAATCTATCCTTGAGTAAGTTTTATGTCTATGGGAATAGAACGAATAGTCTCTTTCTTTAGGATTGATTCTTCTCCATTTATCAATCAAATTTAGATCTTTCATCAATGATAAAGTTAAATTTACTACCTTCGATTTTATAACAGCCTTGGTTGATCTATCTAAGACTGGGTCTAAGCAAAAATTAAAGTCTCCTCCAATTAATATTTTTTCACGTGCATCCGCCAAATTCAAAAAAGCTTCTTGTATGAATTTTGCATCATTTTCGTTTGGTGCATAAATATTCATAAAAGTCCATAGTTCGGAAAAAAGTTGACAATGTATAATCACATATCTCCCCGCAGAATCAGTTATTACATTTTGTATTCTAATTGGTAACGTTTTATTGATCAAAATTGCTACTCCCCTCGCTTTTGAATTAAATGAAGCCGCAACAACACTACCCACCCAATCTCTCTTTAGTTTCTGATGTTCTATTTCTGTTAGGTGCGTTTCCTGTAAAAAAGCTAAATCTATCTTCATTTTTTTAATATATGTTAAGATTCTTTTTCTTTTCACCGGTCCATTAAGCCCATTAACATTAAAACTCAAAAAATTCAATAAATTAGTCATTATTCTTAACAAAGTTACTCCAATCTAAAACATTACTTATCTTCTCAACTCTCATAGTTCCTTGGGGAATTTCTCTAAACTTCACCATGTTGCTATGTGTTTCCCCCCCCCCCCCCCAACATTCCAGGCAAAAAGAAAAAAAGATAGAAAAAAAAAAGAAAAAACAAAATTCCCCCCCCCACTAATGTTGTGAATGAAAGGATACACAACACTACCCCCTCCATTTTACGGGTCGCGGCAAAAGCCACGCTTGCACACATGATTAACGTAGCAATCGATCAGTGCTTCTTCCAGCTCCCCCGCAACAAAAAAAGTTATATATATATAGACAAAATTAGTATTACTATTCCCATCTAATTTCCTCGAGTGTTAACCTTTCTTACCCCCCTCATATAATTAATAATATATTTATACATTCATCCAGCTTCAAAAATCCAACAAATCCATTCTTTAACCCAATCTTCATCTTCAATCTATCTCTCTCTCCTGAGTTTGTTCTTGTATCTGGTGAATATTCAGAAAATCTTGCACAAATTGCTCTGCTTTCTGGTAGTCATCAAAAAATCTTTTTTCTCCACCAGGAAAAAAAATCTTCAAAGTTGCAGGATAACGCAGTATAAATTGATAACCATGATCCCATAGGGATTTTTTCACTGGATTAAACTTCTTCCTTTTCTTCAAAAGTTCGCAACTTATTTCAGGGTAGAAAAAAACTTTGTTCCCTTTAATTATCAATGGCCCTTTTCTATCTTTGGCAGCTCGAGCAGCTGCCTGTAGAATCCTTTCCTTGTCTTGAAATCTTAAGAATTTTATTAAAATCGATCGTGGATATTGGTCATCTTTTGGTTTTGGTCTTAGAGCTCTATGTGCCCGCTCAATTTCAATTGGTCGAGCCTCCTCTCCCATTTGCAAAACATCCGGGATCCATCTTTGAAAAAATTCTATTGGCTTTTCTCCCTCCATACCTTCTGTAAGACCAACAATTTTAATCTTATTACGTCTACTGAAATTTTCCAACATATCCACTTTCTCCAAGAGTCGGTTTCTTTCCGAGTTCCAAACAAGCAAATCATTTTCTGTTTTTTCCACTCTATCATTCATAAGCCCCATTTCTCTTTCCATCTTCTGAAGCCTCTTTTCCATTTTGTCCTGTCTTTCCATAACTTTATTATAGCACCTCTTCGTATCTCTAAGCTCTTCTCTTACTTTTCTTAGTTCAGCCGTTGATTGCAATAGAGCCACTCTTATGTCTCTATCATCTCCTTTACTTCCACTCGCTTCCAATTCTTCCTCCTCTTCTTCATCTGTGTTCTCTGCAGAGTCCAATTCTGACTCTGAGTCATTTTCAATTGCAGTGGGTGTCGGTTCTTGTAGTTTGCGTTGTCGATTTGCGCATGCGCATTTCCGGTGTCTTCTTCTGAGAAACCGTTGCCACCGCCATTGCTCCCTGTTCTACCGAAGGAGATCCAACCTGAGTCCGAGGCTCCATCGTTGCAGTAGGCCCTTTTTTTTCCTCCCGTCTCGCGGCTGCTTCGCAACAGCAGACTTCTTTTGTTGCAGTTTAGGAGGCATATCGTAAAGTAGTCTTACAAAGTTTATAAATAGTTTTGAGAAAATATTTACCAACTTTGTTTTATTTAAACGGTACTTTACTGATTTGCTGCGGGAGAGCTGGATTTACACGTCTCAATCCCACGTCATCACGTGACCCCCCCCCCCCCCCCACCGTTCTTGCAGCTTGAAGTGCTCCGCAGTTTGGAGTTTTTATTCCGGTGCTGACCCAACGGAGTTCGTACATCTCCTCGCGACTGTACGATCTGATCTCTTCCGAGTGCTCCAATTTCCTGCCGCAGTCCACAGAAGGACCGGTTAGTAGGTTAATTGGGCCTTGTAAATTAGGCTGTGATTCGACTAATCGGCGGGTTGCTGTGCGCAGCGGCTCGCTTGGCCAGAAGGGACTGTTCAGTGCTGTATCTCCAAATAACACTAAATAAACAATAAAAGTGACAATTCTTTTCGAGTTTACGAATGTTTTATATTTCTCGCTGGCCCTAAGGTGTTGCGTCAGGAGAGATGCATCAGTCGCTAACACTGAAACAGGAAAGTGTAAATCAGTTACAGCAGTCAACGTGAATTCGCTGTGCAGACAGAATCGTGATTTTTGTTTTACAGTTTAAGTTCGATTCATCCCGTAGGAATTAGCCCTGTGAATGGGCATTGCAGTGTCTTCATTGCTAATAGGTCCACCTCAAAGGCACAGGGATGAAACATGTGCACAGTATTACCTCTTTCCCACCATGTTCGACTGTAACGTATCTTCAACCTGGTGTTTACCTTCTTGATAGCTTGCATTATTCTCTATTCGATAACTGCTTGGTCCTTATGCACTGGTGTGTGAATGATGTGTGTGTGTGTGTAAATTTAAAAAGTAATACAAACATCCTGAGGGCTCTATATATGTAAATTAAATAATTAATGCAAAAATAGTGATGTATTGCTTATGCGTTTATTGTCCACTGAGAAAACTGTTGGCAAGGGCAACAAGCTGTCCTAAGACATTCCACTAAATCCGCTCTGCACGGGTTCATTGTCGTCACACCTGACCTTTAATATAGTGTCTAAGTCTCTACGTATTTCTCCAGCTGTGTCCTAACATCTGCGTTATATAGTTGTTAATAACTTCCCAGATTTTAGATTCCATTTAAAAGTATACTCAGGGACCAGTATTGGATACGTTTTTTGTGCATGCTTACCCGGTTGTGCTGGATTACTTGAAGTATTTTCGCAAAAATCTGGAGCTCAAACCTTCAATTCTAAGGCGATTGCTGTGAAATTATCGAGACAACCCGATTCCATGAAATGCATCATCGTCCTGCGAACATTTTATAAATAGCTTGCCCATGACCCATCATCACCCACCACAGGACAACTCAGTTCTGAAGGTAGAAACACTGTTGCACTGAGGCGTTCCACTCTTTCGACCTCAGAGATCCAGATGCAGTGGAACGAGCAACACACACAAACTGTTGGAGTAACTCAGCAGCCCAGGCAGCATCTACGGAAGAGAGTAAACTGTCGAGATATCCCCCGAGACCCTTCACCAGGCCTTAGCCCAAAACGTCGACTGTTTACTCTTTTCCATAAGTGCTGTTCAGATTTCCAGCATCTGCAAATTTTCTCATGTTTCATAGTAGTACTAGTAGTCGTCATAGACTGCTGTGTTCATTGACTGCAGTGGATGACCACTTCATGTCCTGTACCTTGTCATGCCTTTCCCTCTCCACCTTCCTGGCCGTTGGATATCACTGTAGACCTCATGCGCGCCCTGCCCGTTAGAACTGACTTGGTACGTAAAGCAGGCATGTCTCCGTCTCACTCGGATATACGGCCGGCGACCACTCTCATCTGGTTTAGCCCGCCTATTGAAGCGGTGCACTGATGTGTGGCCGCATAGAAACAGCTACTTGGATCCACAGGTGAGAACTGAGTGTTCAGTGGTGTCCGAAGGCCAGTGGGGTGCCCCGGAATGGACCCGACAAGCCCCTTCCAGCAGAAGTGCTGCCCCTTCCTGGACACCCATACACCACAACAGTGGTCTTATCGTGATTCCATTGGCAACACACTCCAGTTCAATACACTGCTGATTTCATTTTAGCGTTGCAGAATAAAATATATTTATTCTACGTTGTTTCCTCCTAATCCTAATCAATTCTTATTTCGATGCGGTTTTCTCCCAGTTGAAAGGTCCCTGTTTCTACATTGTATTCCGTGAGCTGTCATTTGAAGCACAATTCCGAAGTGTAATCAAATTAAACAAGAGAAACTTGCAGAAGGAACTCAAAGTCAGTTTTGAAAACCAATAACGCACCGCTCGTCTTTCCTTTCCTTACAGGCAACTTGGTGGCGATTGTGATCCTGTGTCGAGGGAAGTGCGGCCTCTCCAAGTGCATCTCTCGCTACCTGGTGGCTATGGCGGCGGCTGATCTCCTGGTTGGCGTTACCAACGTCCTATTAATCACGACAGTCGAGAGTTATTTCCCACTTTCGTTTCTGACTGTTACGCCGGTCTGCTCGGTTATCATTGCCTTGTTTGGCGCTGTTACGGTAGCCTCTGTCTGGTTCACGGCAGCTTTCACCTTTGACCGGTTTATGGCCATCTGCTGTCAGAAGTTGAGAAGCAAATATTGCACCGAGAAAACCGCCAGTGTTGTAATTGGGCTCGTGGGCGCACTGAGCTGTTTAACAAACATTCCGTGGTATTTCGCATTTCATCCTGAAGACATAATAGACAATGTTCCCCGAGGGTGTGATACAAAGCCGGCGTACTATAGATTGCCCATGTGGATTGCATTTGACATTTCTGATTTAGTCTTAACGCCTTGTATTCCGTTTTTCCTACTGTTACTTTTCAATTCTCTGACAGTGCGACACATTTTGGCGGCCAGCAGAATCCGTAGGGAACTCCGCGGAAGGAGCAATGTAAAGAACGACAAAGACTCAGAGATGGAGAACCGTCGAAAATCTATTGTTCTGCTGTTCAGCATATCCGGCACTTTTATGCTGTTATGGAGCACTAAAACATTTTACGTCATTGCTATGCATTTTGCAGGAAATCTGGATTATGCTGGAAGTGATCTTGAAACAGTTGGATTTATGCTGCAAGTGCTCAGCTCGTGCACGAATACGTCCATCTACGTCCTGACGCAGAAGAAATTCAGGCAGCAGCTGAAGAACGCAGTGACGTATCCAGCGAATTTAATTGTGAAATTTGTTAAATCATAAAAATAACTCGTGACTACATCTAATGTTCAATAAAAGTACAAATTCACTTATTTTCCATACAGTATTTTGGAAGTTTGAAAGGGAATGTCCGATATGTTTCTAATATTGATTAGAATTGATATTCCATCCGAGTTCGTCCATGCAATGCCAGAATTCCCCTCTTGCCTATCAACAAATCGATAATATGCGTGATTGCAACTGGAATTATATATTTCATATTTGCAATAAATAAACTAACATTCAAATATTGTTTGGCTCATATTAATTGTTAATTAATTGCCTATTACGCTGCTAATTAACACCCATTAGCGATTCCGGCAATACTGAAGGTCCTTCATCGCAATGCAATTCAATTCAAGTTTTATTATCATTCAAGCATACATGAATACTCATGAATAGAGCCGAACGAAACAGCGTTGCTCCCCCAACTTGAGGCGTAGTCCTCGCATATACAAGACAGCAAGCACGGAGAGGATATCAGTAAAATCCTATGACTCACAATATGGTGTATATAATCCAGACTCTGAGGCCATCGTACCGCCGAGCGAACACTGGGTGGGGGGGGGGGGGCTACATCGATTCTAGCTTGGACTCCTCGCCACACCAACCACTTGGAGCACGCCGGCTACAACACTTCTCTGCTGGTGGCTGCAGACAGGCGACTTCCTGGCTTGAAGCTTAGTTCTCGCCATGAGTGAGACAACGCAGCCCCCCGCCAGCTGTCCCTGCTCACTGGCAATAAAGCAGTAAACCGAACTTACGGCATTCTACATTATTAATTTCCAAAAGGGTCTCGCAATCACAAGAAAAATGACCAAGACAGTCATTCGACATTAGACTATAAGCCTCCTTCGACTCAGGCAGCAGCAGGTTGCGGAGCTCGTTCATTTTCTGCGTGAGCGAGGAACTCGCTGACGGAATAGATCTGCAGTATCTTATATTCGCAATATTCAGCAGGATCTTGCGATCATTAAAATATGCTTAAATGCGACATTGGCATTGATTGTTTGACCCGTAGAAGCCGTCTGACTGAATACGCATCTATCTTACCGAAAGATCTGTCTATCCTTGGCCCCATAGAAGGAATGTTCATGACTTAGTTTTGCTCTAACATTGAGGTCGATAGTTCTCAGCTCAACACCCGAACCTGGTGGACCAGTGGACCACTGTTAGTCTGGCCTCTACCCTTTGGGATGGGTGACCCAACCAAGAGCCAATGCACAAGGCCCTGACTCCAGCCAAGACAGCTTTCGGGAACATTGAGGCACGCAAGCCTTCGAACCCCACAACAATGTTGTGCTTCTCTTGGAGCGTTTCACTTATTTGCAATATTTTATCTGTTCTGTGAATGTCCCTGTAATAGCAAAGGTGCTGCTTTAATTGAGCTGTTACATTAAGCGACTTTGTCTTTTGTATTTTACGTATGTGTCATAGTTTTACCCGCTCCTAAAGCGTTGCGCTAACAGAATATACAAATTTTTTTCTGATCTGTGAATACCATTGCAATAACGAATATCACACATCAACGTTGCTGGTGAACGCAGCAGGCCAGGCAGCATCTCTAGGAAGACGTACAGTCGACGTTTCGGGCCGAGACCCTTCGTCAGGACTAACTGAAGGAAGAGCTAGTAAGAGATTTGAAAGAGGGAGGGGGAGGGGGAGATCCGAAATGATAGGAGAATACAGGAGGGGAAGGGATGGAGCTAAGAGCTGGACAGGTGATTGGCAAAAGGGATATGAGAAGATCATGGGACAGGAAGCCCAGGGAGAAAGAAAAGGGGGAGGGGGGGATCCCAGAGGATGGGCAAGGGGTATAGTCAGAGGGACAGAGGGAGAAAAAGGAGAGAGAGAGAAAGAATGTGTGTATATAAATAAATAACGGATGGGGTATGAGAGGGAGGTGGGGCATTAGCAGAAGTTAGAAAAGTCAATGTTCATGCCATCAGGTTGGAGGCTACCCAGACGGAATATAAGGTGTTGTTCCTCCAACCTGAATGTGGCTTCATCTTTACAGTAGAGGAGGCCGTGGATAGATATATCAGATTGGGAATGGGATGTGGAATTAAAATGTGTGGCCACTGGGAGATCCTGCTTTCTATGGCGGACAGAGCGTAGGTGTTCAGCAAAGCTATCTCCCAGTCTGCGTCGGGCCTCGCCAATATATAGAAGGCCACATCGGGAGCACCGGACGCAGTATATTTCAGCAGCCGACTCATAGGTGAAGTGTCACCTCACCTGGAAGGACTGTCTGGGGCACTGAATGGTGGTGAGGGAGGAAGTGTAAGGGCATGTGGCCGCCAGAGAAAGCAGGATCTCCCAGTGGCCACACATTTTAATTCCACATCCCATTCCCAATCTGGTATGTCTATCCACGGCCTCCTCTACTGTAAAGATGAAGCCACACTCAGGTTGGAGGAGTAATACCTTATGTTCCGTCTGGGTAGCCTTCAACCTGATGGCATGAACATTGACTTCTCTAACTTCCGCTAATGCCCCACCTCCCCTCATACCCCATCCGTTATTTATTTATATACACACATTCTTTCTCTCTCTCTCCCTTTTCTCCCTCTGTCCCTCTGACTATACCCCTTGCCCATCCTCTGGGTTTTCCCCTGCTCCCCCTTTTCTTTCTCCCTGGGCCTCCTGTCCCATGATCCTTTCATATCCCTTTTGCCAATCATCTGTCCAGATCTTGGCTCCATCCCTCCCCCTCCTGTCTTCTCCTATCATTTTGGATCTCCCCCTCCCCCTCCCACTTTCAAATTTCTTACTAGCTCTTCCTTTTGTTAGTCTTGATGAAGGGTCTCGGCCCGAAACGTCGACTGTACCTCTTCCTAGAGATGCTGCCTGGCCTGCTGCGTTCACCAGCAACTTTGATGTGTGTTGCTTGAATTTCCAGCATCTGCAGAATTCCTCGTGTTTACGCAATAATGAATATTCAGCTTTAATAATGCAGTAATATATTGCTAACAACAAAGTGATAAATAAGTGAACTGGTACATTAAATGTGTAGAGGGAAATACGATTTTGTTCTTACGAGTTAATTATGATCCATCACATAAAACCCTAACAATGAGCCTGGTTATTGCCCTTTGCATTGTCTTCATTGCTGCTGCATCAACATTGTAAACTAAGTTGATACCACGTAAAAGAGAGGCGAGAGTAGATATCGGACCACTGCAAAATGACGCTGGGGAGGCAACAATGGAGGTCAAAGAAATGACGGACGTACAGAATAAATATTTTGCCTCAGTCGCAATGTAAGCGATGAGCAGTATGCTGGAACTTTGAGGGCGTCAGGGAGCTGAATTAAGACACAGTGTAATTGAGAAGGAGAAAACTTCAGCAGAGAAAAATACTCTTCGCACATACAGTCCATGCCGAACCATTTAATTAAGCCCATCGACCTGCAAACGTATTATAGCCCTCCATACCCTTCTTATTCGTGTTTCTATCCAAACTTCTCTTGAACTGTTAAATGTAAATAGCCCACACCATTTCCGCTGGCAGCAGGATCCATCCTCTCAACACCCTCGCAGAGAAGAACTTTTTCCTCATGTTCCCCCTAAACATTGCAACTTTTACCCTTAACCCATGACCTGAAGTGTTGCCTCGGTCAAGTTGAGTTGGAAAAAAAAAGATTGCTTTCATTTACACTATCTATACTCTCAAAGTTTTGCATACTTCTGTCAAATCTACATTCAACCTCTAATTCCTCAGGAATATTCCAACCTATCCTTTTAACTCAGGTCCTCCTTCACGGCGACTTTCTTATAAATTTTCTCTGTGCACTTTCCATCTTATTTACATCTTTCCGGTAGGTATGTAATGAAACCTGCACACAATACTCCAAATTAGGCTTCACCAGCTCTTTTTACAACTTCAAAGTAATATCCTTCCTCCGATGCTCACTATTTTGATCTATGAAGGCCAATGTGTCAAAAGCTTTCTTTAGGATCCTATCTGTGACACCACTTTCTATTAACTGTGAACCTGTAGTCCCCGATCCCTTTGTACTACCAGACTCTTCAGTTTCCTACTGCTGACTGTGCAAGAGCTGCTTTGGTTGGTCCTACCGAGGTGTAACGCCTTGCACTTGTCTGCATTAAATTCCTTCTGCCATTTTCAGCGTATTTTTGCAACTGGTGCAGATCTCGCTGCAAGCTTTGGTGGTATTCTTCGCGGTTAGTACACGTCCAATGTTGGTGTCTTCCGTAAGTTTTCTGATCAATCAATCACACTATCATCCAGATCGTTGATATAGGTGACAAACAACAACGTACCAGAACAGGTTGCAGTGGCACTCAACAAGTCATAGACCTCCTGTCAGAGAAGCAACCATCTTTTACCACTCTCTGATTAATCCCTCAAAGCCAATGGCTAATCGAATTTACTACTTCTTCTAGAATGCTAAGCGATTAAACCTTCTTGACAATCCTTCCATGCTGGACATTGAGAAATGCCTTGTTGATGCCTTACTTTCATCAACATTCCTGGAAAAGTCCTTGTGAAACTCTATAACATTGGTTAGACACGAACTACCATACATAAACCTATACTGACTATCCATAATCAGTTCCTTTCTATCTATATATCCGGTCGGTTAGAATACCTTCCAATAACTTTCCCACTACCGATGTCAGGGTCACCGGCCCATAATTTCCCGTTTTATTCTTAAAGCCGTCCTTTAACAGTGGAACATTAGCTATCTTACAATACTCCGGTCGCTCACAGGTCGCTAACAATGATTTAAATGCCTCTGCCATTTCTGCAGTTACTTCCAACAGGGTACGAGAGAACACCTTGCACGACTAGGGAGATTTTTCCATCCTGATTGACTTCAAAGTTGCAATCACCCTCTCCGTAATTTGCAGAGGGTCCATGCAGTCACTGCTGTTTTGCCTCAGTTCTGCAGGCTCCGTGTTCGTCTCCCGAGGAAATAATGTGGGCAAAAGTCAGTTTAAGATAATCCCCTTCTCTTTTTGCTCTTTGCATGGGTTACAATTCTGATCTTCCACTGGACCAGTTGTGTCCGTTCCAATCTGCTTGCTCTCAACATACCTGTAGAAGGCTCAAGTATTCTCCTTCACCTTGTCTGCTAGAGCAACCTCATGACTTCTTTCGGCCAACCTGGTCTTTTCTTGCATTTGTTCTCTTGCATGTCATACACTCCTCATGTAGTCTATTTGTTCCTCCCTACCTATACCTGCTAGGCACCTCCTTAACCAGAGCCTCAATATCTTTCAAAAAAGAAGGATTCCTAAAACTGTTTTCCTTGCCTTTTATTCTGAGAGGTAGATACAAGGCCTTGTGATCTCAGAATTTCACGACTGAAGGCCTCCCACTTACCACGTACACCTTTGCCAGAAATCAGCCTGTTCAAATCCAGTCTTGTCAGATCGTTTCTGGTAACATTAATATTTATCTTTCCATGATTTAGAATCTCAACCCAAGGATCAGACATATTGTTATCCATAATTACCTTGACATTCGTGGCATTATGATCACCCGGTGCAAAGTGTTCCACTCTCCAAACTTCTGTCCGTAATAGGAGATCAAGAACTGCACACTCCCTGATTTGAACTTCTATGTACTGATTGAGGAAACTGTCCAAAACACACTTGACAAACTCTATCCCATATACAGTGTTCCTTTTTTACTGAGTAAAGTTGCAATCAATACGGGTAAGGATACCGAAATATCTGAAGGTAGATAAGTCACCTAGATCAGATGTTACCAACCAGAGTTCTGCAAGAAGAAACTGAAGAGATTTTGCAGACATTTGAATGAAATTTTCAAGAATCATTAGATTTTGATATGGTTCTGGAGGTCTGGAAAACTGAAAATGTAACTTCCTTCTTCACGAAGGAGGCAGGCAAAAGAAAGGAAATTATAGGCCATTTAACTTGACCACACTGGTTGGTAAGATGTTGAAGTACATTGCTAAAGATGAAGTTTTGGTGTACTTGAAGGCTTATGGTAAACTAGGCCAGAGTGGGCGTGGTTTCCGTAAGGAGAAATCTTTCATGCCAAATCTGTTGGAATTCGTTGAGGAAGTAACAAGTATGATAGGCAAATAAGAATCGGTGGTTGTTGTGTACCTGGATTTTCAGAAGGATTTTGTTGCCGCTCATGAAGTTATTGAGCAAGATTCGATCCCATGGTAGTATGGGAAAGATACCAACATTCAGAGTTTGACAGATTTGCATGTGTTGTGACGGCTTCTTTTTACGTTGTATATCAATCAAAATAGCCCCCACGTGTTCCTTTTCATTGGGCTATTTTGTTGCTATCTGTTTTCTCGACTTCTATATGATATTTTTATTTATAGGTGAGCTACATTTATATCTTTTAGTCTCTGTGAACCCTGTTCGTTGTTTTGGAAGGAAATGAATAAATTCTATCTATATGAGATGTCAGGGTTCAGTTTTTTTACGCAGAGAGTGGTGAGTGCATGGAATGGGCTGCTGGCGGCGGTGGTGGAGTCGGAAACAATAGGGTCTTTTAAGACACTCTTGCATGAATAAATGGAGCTTAGAAAAATAGAGGGCTATGGGTAAGCCTAGGTACTTCTCAGGTAAGGACATGTTCGTCAGAGATTTGTGGGCCGAAGGACCCGTATTGTGTTGTAGATTTTCCATGTTTCTATATTTATATTCAGCGGCCACTTAATTAGGTACACCTCTATACGCTCCCGAATAAAAATACAATATAATACAATTATCAGTCAATGATGTGCCAGCAACGCCAAGCATAAGAACATGCAGACGTGATCAGTTGCTCCTCTGACCAAGCATTAGACCAGGGATGAAATGCGATCTAAGTGACTTTGATCGTGGATTGATAGCTGTTGCCCAGACCGGGTGGCTTGAGTATCTCATGAACTTCTGATCTCCTGCAATTGTCACACACAACAGTCTCTGGAGTTTACAGCGAATGATCCGATAATAAGAAAAAAAATACATCTCGCGTGTGCTAGTTCTGCTGGCGAAATCGCCTTACTGTTGAGAGAGGTCAGAGGAGCACGGCCAGATTGGTTCAAGCTGACAGGAAGGCGACAGTAACTCAAATCACCACTCATTGCATCAATAGTGTGCAGAAGAGCATCTGGGAATTCATAACACGCCGCACCTTGAAGTGGATGGGCCTCGGCCAGCAGAAGACCACTTCTATTGTCCTCTGCATTCAGTACAGGAGGTGGACATTGCGTGTATTCCTGTGCCATAATGGTTTGCCAGAAGCTGGCATTTTTTTTTTACTTCATGGCGTCTTGGTTTCTACGTTACAATGTTTTCCATCAGTACAATTTGCCAAATATTACTTTAGTATTTATACTAATTGATTAATTAATACTTTAGTATTGCATGCAGTTTTGGTCTCCTAATCTGATGAAAGACATTCTTGCCACAGAGGGAGTACAAAGAAGGTTCATCAGATTGATTCCTGGGATGGTAGGATTTTCATATGATGAAAGACTGGATCGACTAGGCTTATACTCTCTGGAATTTAGAAGTTTGAGGGGGATCTTATTGAAACGCATAAAATCCTAAAGGGATTGGACAGGCTAGATGCAGGAAGATTGTCCCCGATGTTGGGGTAGTCCGGAACGCGGGGTCACAGTTTAAGGATAAAGGGGAAGCCTTTTAGGACCGAGATGAGGAAACACTTCTTCATACAGAGAGCGGTGAATCTGTGGAATTTTCTGCCACAGGAAGCAGTTGAGGCCAGCTCATTGGCTATATTTAAGAGGGAGTTAGATATGGCCCTTGTGGTAAAGGGACCAGGGGGTATGGAGAGAAGACAGGTACAGGGTTCTGAGTTGGATGATCAGCCATGATCATACTGAATGGCTGTGCAGGCTCGAAGGGCTTAATGGCCTACTCCTGCACCTATTTTCTATGTTTCTATGTTTCTATATTTGCACCTCCACCCCTGGTTACTTGTCTCCTGCAATTTAGGGTTGACTACCTCCCTGTAGCTCATGTCTATCACCTCCTCATTCTCCCGTACATGTCGGACTCTGCGCTGTAACTTCATTTCCTTAATACTTTGTCTCAGGAACTGCAAATCGGTTCCCGATCGGCTTCTGGCGCAGATATTAAATGAACAAATAAGAAGAGAGAGAAGGAGAGAGAGACGGAGCGAGAGAGGGAGAGAAAGAGTGAGGGGGAGAGAGAGAGAAAGAGAGAGAGAGAGAGAGAGAGAGAGAGAATGAATTTACCTCTCACAAGCTCGAGGAGCCAAGGCCACGCTGAAGACTAGCATGCTCAAAAGAATAGCCGCTCAGAGAATACCCACTCCGCTTGTACTTATTTATTTTCTTGGCCCTTCCTAATGAATCCCTCTTGCTGATTGGTCGCTCCTCGTCTCAGAGAAGCTGCCGCAAAGCTCTGCAGTTTAAATCTCGATGACCCTCCTGATGAAAAGTTAGTTCTTTTTATACAGCCTTGACGTTGATGGTCCAACTCAGTGCGCTATGACTGTATGAGGTATCGGGGAAAGTTGAATAGTTTAGGACTGTATTCCTTGGAGTGTATGAGAATGAGCGGAGATCAGCTAGAGAGTTGTGAATCTGTGAAAGTCGCTGCCACACGCGGCTGTGGAGGCCAAGACGTTGGCAATATTACAGGGAGAGGTTGATAGGTTCTTTATTAGTCGGGGCATGAAAGTTTAATCGGCGAAGACAGGAGATTGGGGCTGAGAGGGAAATGAATCAGCCATGATGAAATGGTGGTGCGGACTCTATGGGCCAAATGGTCAAACTCAGGTGTTTTATCTTAAGGTTTAATTTGATGGAGGTATACAAAATTATCAAGTGCATACATAGTATTAATTTAAGCAGGCATTTCCCATTGAGTTTGTGTGAGACTGCAGCTAGGGCTGATAGGTTAAGCGCGAAAGGCAAAATATTTGTTGGGAAACTTCTTCACTCGGAAGGTGGTGAGAGTGCGGCACAAGCTGCCAACGGAAGTAGTTAATGCGGATTAGAATTTAAATACTTAAGAGGTTTGAATAAATACATGGATATAGCTGAGGTGCAGGTCGATGTGACGAGACGGAATAACACAGAGGAACAGAATACATTGCCGAAAGGCGTATGACTGTATGGCCAAAACTAACACGGCAGAGGCCTCAACAAGGTATTGATGAACCGTACTGTTGGGTGTTGATTTATTAATATTCAATGACAATATTATGATCTAACTGGGAACGTGGATAGCAACTGCATCCCGTAAACCTTTGAGGTACAGAACTGCCAACAGAAGTTCCACCTGGGAGAGGAAGCATCTTCGCCAAGAAGATATATGAGTTTGTGTGGTGAAAACTGAAGTCCAGGACAGAGGACACTGCCGAGCCGCTGTCAGCCTACGCCTCAGTAGGTTTGATAAGTTTAAGGAGAATAATATCATGGACCTTCCTATAGATCGCACTTTCGCTCTGCTCTGCCAAGTGTCTTCCCAGAATAGTATCCAACTGGAGACAAATGACGCAACGTGTTTGTGCAATGAGTGTAACTAACATCAATAATGAGGAAGCTGAGGACACCGGAGATTTCACTCCGGTTTTAGAAGTGGCTGGAGGGTTATTTCAGAAGGCATTAAAACCTCTCTCTGTTGCACCTTGCGCGAGGCAGCTTACGGCTTCTTGCAGAAGATGGGATCCGCAGTACTACAGCAAGTCACAGCCATATACTATCCTATATTGGCAGTCGTTGGCGTTCCGGGTGAGTTCTGCCCATATGAAATGCTGAAGACGACAATCTGCGTTAATGCTGTTTCGCACTATCGCCCCTTTCCCAACCCCTTGCCGAATTAATTTAAACCCACCCGACAAGTCGAGAGAGAGAGAGAAGGGGGGGGGGGAGAGGGAGAGGTACAAAATAATTTACCTCTCACAAGCCCGAGGAGCCAAGACCACTCTGAAGACTAGCATGCTCAAACGAGTATCCACAAGTCAGTACGGACTATTAGTTGTTTGCGTGTGCTGTACAAATGTAACGGACGCATGTTAATAGCATGCATATTTGACCATAGCATCACTCTCCCGACCAATCCATGTGATCAGGGTTGATTTCTCTGAAATCTGCCAATGTTTACCAAATCGTGCACTACCTCGCCTCGATCCCTCTGAAATTCACTCCTATACAATATGTGATCTGTTCTTCGAATGTCCCAGCAATAGCGAATTTGCTGCCTTCGTTTGGTTGTAATAACGGGGCGCCACAGTAGCGCGACCCTCTTATAGCTCGGGTGTACGGCAGTTAAATTCCTGCGCCGAAAGTACGGAGTTTGTATGATCAATTCGTGGCTGCGAAGTTTGCCCCGGGTGCTCCAACTTCCCTCGGCAGTCCAAAGAAGTATCGCTTAAAAGGTTAATTGGGTCTTGCAAATTGTGCTGCGATTAAGTAGGGTGAAATCGGTGGATTGTTTTGCCGAGCGTCTCGTTTGGCCTGTAGAGGCTGTTCCGCGCTGTATCTCTAAGGAAAACTAATATCAAGAGACGCGTATTTTCTATCTTTATATTTTATCTATCTTTATATTTGATATATGTTTTATATTTCTTACTGGTCCTGAGGTGGTTGCGTCAGGAGGGACGCATCTGCCGCTAAAGGAAGTGAAGCAGTAAAATGTTCATCATGTAGAATAGGAGACACAGTCGTGCAGAGAGAAAATCGATTTTTATTTTACTGTTAATCATCCATAAACCCACTGGAATTAGCCCGGCGAATGTTCATTGCACCGTCCCCATTGCTGCTACATCCGTCTCTAAGGCAGAGGGACCGAATCTGTGCACAGTATTCGAGGTTTCTCCTCTTCCCCACCATGTACTATTGTAACGTACCCTCAACATGGTGTTTCTTTCTTGACGGTTTGCGTTATTGGCTACCTGATAACTGGTTTAGTGTGTGTGCGTGTGTGTGTGTGTGTGTGTGTGTGTGTGTGTGTGTGTGTGTGTGTGTCCTCTCCAAAGCATTCAACACTGTGCAAAGAGAGCTCTTATGAGATGTCCTCCTCAGGTTTGGCTGTCCCAATAAATTTGTTCACATCCTCCGCCAGTTCCACGATGGGATGACTGCTCGAGTGACCATAGGAGGACAAGAGTCCGAGCCCTTCCTTGTACGCACAGGGGTGAGGCAGGGGTGTGTGCTAGCGCCAATGCTCTTTAACATCTTCCACTTGTGTGTTACCAAGCTTCTCCACAATGGGATTGAAGACAGCAGCGGTGTGGCAGTGGACGTCAGATTAGATGGCAACCTCTTTGACATCAGGAGGCTCCACACAAACTCCGTTAAGAGCGGGTTCTGGAGCTGCAGTATGCAGACGTCTGTGCTCTTGTGGCCCATACTCCGGAGGATCTTCAGATTTGTCCTTGTTGTGGTGGTGAGAGCGTACAGCAGGATGGGGCTGACTGTGAATACCACCAAGACAGAAGTGGCTTGCCAATGGAGTACCAGTGTCCCACCCACTTTACCTGCCTTCACTGTTCGTGATGAAAAGCTGTCAGTAGTGCTATCTTTCAAATACCTGAGGAGCATTCTCTCTGAGGATGGCGGCATTGACAACGGCATCCAGAGCCGCATTAAACAGGCATCAACTGCCTTTGGGAGACTTCGGCGGAGAGTCTTTCAGAACAGGAGCCTTTGTCCCTCCAGAAAGGTGGCCGTATACCAAGCGGTCTGTGTCACCACCCTCCTTTATAGTTGTGAAGCTTGGGTAACCTACAGCCGTCACATCAAGTCCATAGAGCGCTTCCACATAAGCTGCCTCCAGCGCATCCTGGGAATTACCTGGCGTGAGCGGGCGCCTCACACTGAAATATTTGGAAAGACCATCTATAGGAGTATTGAGGCCTTGATCACCCAGCGTCAGCTGCAGTGGCTGGGCACGTGATAAGGATGCCCCCATGTAGGCTACCCCGCAGAGTGTTATACGGCCAGCCACATCATGGTCGACACTCAGCTGGAGGGCCGAAGAAGCGCTGTAAGGATCAGATGAAGAATGCTTTAAGGAAGTGCAAGATCAGACCCGAGGTCCTGTAGGATGTTGTTGCTGGCCGTACTACTTAGCGACAGCTGTGTAGGGACGAGGTGTTTATTCTGGAGATGGAAAGAACAACCAGAAGACAGCAAAAGAGAGTCAAGAGAAATGCAGCCACGGTTGCCACCACTACCACCATTACCAGCACCACCACGACATATACATGTCCCACCTGCAATAGAGCTTGTGGGTCCAGGATAGGACTGTATAGTCATCAAAGATATCACCGTTAAAGGAATGGACGTCGTCATCGGATTTCGATGGACAACCGAAGAAGAAGAAGGAGAAGAAGAAGGGGGGGGGGGGTGGGGGGGAGGAGAGAGAGAGAGAGAGAGAGAGAGAGAGAGAGAGAGAGAGAGAGAGAGAGAGATAGTATGTGTGTGTGTGTGTGTGTGTGTGTGTGTGTGTGTGTGTGTGTGTGTGTGTGTGTGTGTGTCTGTAAGAGAGAGTGCGTAAAATAAATTTTAATGCAAAAATAGTGACTTAGTATTTATGCGATTATTATCCGTTCAGAAACCTCATGGCGAAGACAAAAAAACAACTGTTCCTAAAACATTTTTCTACTGAATCTACTCTGCACTGGTTCATTGTAGTCGAACCCGCCCTTTAGTACAGTGACTAAAGCTCTACTACAACTGTGGCTTATCATCTGTGTTATAAAATTGTGAATAACATCCTAGGTATTATTTTCTGTTTGAAAATCTATTTAGGGGCAAATATCCAATACGCTTCCTTTGTCCATTCCTACCCGGTTGAGCTTACTTAATGTAACTTCACAACAAAGCTCTAGCTCAAGCCTTCAATTCTAAGGCGATTGATGTGAAATTATTGGACAGTTATTGTGAAAATTTTGTAAATAATTTGTTGGTAGCCCAGCATCACTCACGGCAGGACAACTCGCCTTTCAGTGCTTGCATATATGTGACTTATTGTAGTTCCATCGGCAAGGCGCTCCATTCAGTGCATTTTAGTGCAGCGGAATAAAATATATATTTTTTTCTACGTTGTGTTCTCCTAGTCCTGATTAATGCTTATTTTGTTGCAGTTTTCTGCCAGTGGGCAGTTCCTTGTTACTGCATTATATTGCGTAAGCACTAATTTAACGCGCAATTTCGAACGTAATCAAAATTAAAAAACGAATTTGCTGAAGGCACTGAAAGTCAATCTTGAAGACCAAGAATACAACGATCTTCCTTCCCTTTTATAGGTAATTTGGTGGCGATGGTGATCCTATGTCGAGGGAAGTGTGGTCTCTCCAAGTGCATCACTCGCTACCTGGTGGCCATGGCGGCTGCCGATCTCCTGGTCGGTGTCACCAACATTATTTTAACCACGACGGTAGATGGCTATTTCCCACTTTCATTTCTGACAGTTACGCCAGTGTGTTCGGTTAACGTTGCCCTGTTTTGCGCTGCTACGGTAGCCTCTGTTTGGTTCACGGTGGCTTTCACCTTTGATCGATTTATGGCCATCTGCTGTCAGAAGCTAAGAAGCAAGTATTGCACCGAGAAAACGGCGGGTGTTGTTATTGGGGTCACAGGTACACTGAGCTGTTTAACGAACATCCCATGGTATTTCGCATTTCATCCGGAATATACAATAGACAATGTTCCCCGAGGGTGTGGAATTAAACCCTCGTTTTATATGTTGCCCGTATGGATTGCATTTGACATTTATGATGTAGTCTTAACCCCTTGTGTTCCGTTATTCCTATTGTTACTTTTCAATTCTCTAACGGTGAGGCACATATTGGCGGCGAGCAGCGTCCGAAAGGCATTCCGCAAAAGCAGCAATGTAGCGAATGATAAGGACCAAGAGATGGAGAACCGTAGGAAATCTGTTGTTCTACTCTTCAGTATATCCGGCATTTTTATGTTGTTATGGAGTACTAAAACCTTCTACATCATTAGTATGCATTTTACAGGAAATCTGGATTATGCTGTAAGTGACTTTGAAACAGTTGGCTTAATGCTGCAGGTCCTCAGCTCGTGTACAAATACGTCCATCTACATCCTGACGCAGAGGAATTTCAGGCAGCAGTTGAAGAACGGGGTGATCTATCCAGCAACACTACTTGTGGCATTCGTTAAATCATAAAAATAACAAGCGACTTTCTCTCATGTTAAGTAACAGTCCAAATTCACTTATGGTCAACCTTTTGGGACTTTGAAAGCAAATTACCCATAAGTGCACCAGTTGCCAATATTCATGAGAATTAATATACAATCGGAATTGTAGAAGATTGTCAACAAATCGTTAATTGATATCATGTAAGGTTGCAACGCGAATTATATTATTGTTATTTTCAACAAAAACAGACAAATGCTTTTATTCGTATGAATTAAATTCCCGTTACGCCGCTGGTGTTTAAGGTAGCAGTGAAAGTCCTCCAACACTTTCTGTCCTCCGCCACATAAAAGGAAGCTTGATTGCTATTTCCGTAACAGTTTGTTTTGACTATTCAGGGTTGTTCGCCCTGAGATGAACCCTGCAACCCGGAGGACCGGTGTAGTACTCTTCATCTGACCTCTACCCTTTGACCTGTTTGACATGGGGGACTCTACCAAGGGCGAAAGTCCTGACTCCAGCCAACATATCTGTCCGGGGCATTGAGGCACCAAAGAGTCCAAACCCCATGACAAGGTTGTCGTCGTCTTGTAGGGTTTGAGTCATACCCAGTATGTTATCTGTTCTGTAAATGTCCCTGCAATAACGAAATTGCTGCGTTAATTTGGCTGTAGTATCATATTGCTAACAACTGTGAAGTACTAAAGTGTAGATGATAAACAAGTGGTCACGCACATTAACTGTGTGGAGAAAAACGTAGTTTTATTTTTTCAGTTTAATTATGAATCATCACATAACACCCCAGCAATTAGCCTGCTTAATGACCTTTGCAGTGTCTCCAATCTACTACATCCACCTCTTATCAGATCAATAGGGAAACTAAATGGATACCACGTAAAAGAGAAGCGAGTGTAGGTATTCGATTACGGGTAAATGACGCTGAAGAGGTAGTATTGGAGGACAAGGAAATAACGTGCGAAGTGAATAAGTGTTTTGCGTCATTCTTCCCTGTTGAAGAGGCTAGCAGTATGCCGGAAGTTCGAGAGTGTCATGGGGCCGAATTGAGTAATATAGTCCCAGAAAACTACAGCACAGAACCATGCCTTTCGGCATCTAATCTGTACCAAATCATGTAAAGTGCCTAGTCCCATCGACCAGCACGAGTTACATAGCACTCCATACCCCTGCCATCAATGTATCTCTCCAACCTTCTCTTAAACTGGGAAATCGAAATCGCATCTGTCACTTGCGCTGGCATATCGTTCCATTTTTTTCCAGCAACCTCTGAGTGAGAGGGTTTCTCCTCATGTTTCCCCTTAAAGGATTAAATTTTCACCCTTAGCCTCTAGTTGAGGGCTCAGCCAACCTCAGTGGAAAAAAAAAACACTTACATTTACCCTACCTATACCATTTTGTATACCTCTATCAAACATTCCCACAATCTGCGTTCTGGGGAATAAAGTTGAAAACTTTTCAATCTTTCCTTATAATTCTAATTCTCTGGTCCCGGAAACTTGCTCGTAAAATTTCTCTGTACTCTTTCAACCCTAGTTGCATTTTTTCCGTAGATAAGTGACCGAAACTGCACACAGTGCTCCAAACTAGGCTTCACCAACGTCTTGTACGACTTCATAATAACATCCGTACTCTTCTACTCACTAATTTGATCTATGAAGTCCAATGTACCAAGAGCTTTCTTTACGACCCTGTCTACTTATGACGCCATTTTCAATGAATTATGGACCTGTATTTCCATACCTCTTTGTTCAACCGCACACCCTAGTGTCCTACCGCTCACTGTGTAAGACCTACTCCGGTTGGTCTTCCCAAATTTGAGCACCTCATACATGCTGGCAATAAATTCCATCTGCCAATTTTTCAGCCCATTTTTGCAACAGGTCCAGATCTCACTGCAAACTTTGATAGTGTTCCTGGCTAGCGGCACGGGAGGTCGTTCCTGCCTGTGGCCATCGAACTTGCAGCTCCTACCGTGGAGGGTCAGACACCCTAAGCCAATAGACTGGTCCTGGACCTATTTTCCATTTGGCATAGTTTGCATTTTGTTGTTTGATTGTTTGTGTTTTTTGTATTGTTATATTTATGCTCTATTCTTGGTTGGTGCGGCTGTAACGAAACCCAATTTCCCTCGGGATCAATAAAGTATATCTATCTATCGATCTAGCTGCTACTACCTCCAGACTTAGTGTGATTGCAGGTTTGCCGATCAGTTCACCACACTGTCATCCAGATCATTGATATAGATAACAAAAATCAATGGACTAAGCACCGATATTAATGACACTCCACTAGGCACAGGTCTCTTCTAAGTGAGCAATCATCTACTACCACTCTGGCTTCTTCCGCAAAACCAGTGACTAATCCAATTTGCTACCTAATCATGAATGCCGAACGACTGAAACTTCTTGACCAACCTCTCCTGTTGGACATTGTTGAGGTCCGTGTAGAAGATATCCACTAACTTACTTTCATCAACTTTCCCAGTAAATTCCCCGATAAACACTTTAGGATTGATTACACACGAGTTACCACGCAATAAGCCATGCTGACTATACTCAATCAGTCCCTGCCGATCCCTATACCCATATATTGAGTCCCTTGGAATATCTTCCAGTAGCTTTCCCTACTGATATCAGGCTCAGTGGCCTTATAACTTCTAAGTTTATTCTTAGAGCCTTTCTTAAACAGCGGAGCAGCGTTAGCTGTCTTGGAAGTCTTCGGTACCTCGGTTGTCTCTAAGGATGATTTAGATACTCTGCAAGGGCCCCAGCAATTCCTGCACTTGCTTTCCACTGTATCCGAGGCAACACCTGTGAGGCCCTGGACTTTTGTCCACCCTGATTTGCATCAAGAGCGTAAACATTTTCGCCTCTGTAATTTCCATAGGGTCCATGACCTCGCCACTGCTTTGACTCACTTCACACAATTTACTATCTTCAATATCTATCGTTGCTTTTGCATGCACTTCATTTCTTCCTCCCTGCCTATGCCTATACCGGCTGTTCACCTCCTTATCTGTCTTAATCAGGGCCTCAATATCCCTCGAAAACCAAGTTTCCTTGCATTTTAATCTGACAGGCACACACACGCCCCGTACTTCCAGAATTTCACTTGTGAAGGACTCCCACTTACCAAGTACACCTTCCCCAGAAGACATCGTGCCGATACAGCCTTACCAGATCCTTTCTGATGCCTTCCATTCCGGCCTTTCGGTAATTTAGAATCTCAATCGGAGGACCTGACATATCCTTTTCCGTAATTACCTTAAAACTAATGGTATTATGATAACTCAATGCCAAAGCGTTCCCCTGTACAAACTTCTGTCGCCTTCTTTCTCATTCAGTGATGCAAGATCAAGTTTTGCACACTAATTCACTGTGAATTCTATGTTTTGATGGAGGCAACTTTCCTGAACACATTTGACAAACTGTATCCGATCTCGTCCTTTTACTGACTGCATTTGCTACTAATATAGAGAAGGTGCATGGGACGCCGATGGGTCTGAATGTAGATAAGACACCTGGACCAGATGGACTGCAAGCCAGGATTTCAAAAGAGGTAGCAGAAGAGTTTGTGGAGGCACTTGTAATGACTTTTGAAGAATCGCTAGATTCACGTATGGTTCCGGAGGAATGGCAAATTGCAAATGCCACTCACGTCTTGAAGAAGGGAAGGAGGCAGAAGAAATGAAATTATAGGCCATTTAACCTAACCTTAGTGGTTGGGAAGATGTTGGGGTCGATTGTTAAGGATAATGTTTCGGGGTGCTTGGAGACACGTGGCAAAATAGGCGCAAGTCAGCTTCGTTTCATAATGGGAAAAACTTGTCTGCCAACTCTGTTGGAATTCTTTGCGGAAACAACGAGCATGATAGAGAAAGGCGAACCAAAGATGTTGTTCACTTGGATTATCAGAAGGACTTTGAGATGTTGCAGCATATGAGGCTGCTTAGTAAGGTAAGAACCCATGGAAGTACTAAAACATACTAGCATGGACAGAGCATTGACTGATTGGCGGGTGTGGTGGCCGCCTCTTTTCAGGTTGTATGTAAATCTTTTGGATGACACAATTGTTGGTTTTGTGGCAGGTTTGCGGACGAAACGAAGATAAGTGGAGGGGCAGGTAGTGTTGAGGAAGCAGGGAGGTTTGAGAAACAATTAGACGTATCAGGAGAATGCACCAAGATGGAATAGTGTTGGAAACTCTATGGTCATGCACTTTGGTAGAAGGAATAAAAGCGTAGACTATTTTCTTAACGTGGAGAAATTTCAAAACTCCGAAACTCCGAGATGCAGAGGGACTTGGGAGTCCTTGTGAAATGTTCCCTACAAGTTAACTCGCACAGACCATGCAAGTTGAATCGGAAGGCAAATGCAACGTTAGCATCCATTTCCAGAAGACTGGAATATGAAAACTAGGATGTAATGCCGAGGCTTTATAATGCACTCTTGAGGTCTCCTTTGGAGTATTGTGAGTAGTGTGTGGCCCCTTATCTAAGAAAGGAGTGCTGACGTTGGAGAGGGTTCGAAGAAGATTGAAGAAAGTGATTCCGGGAACGTAAGGCTCATAATATAAAGAGCGCGTAATAGCTTTGGTCCTATACTCACTGTAAATCAGAAGAATGAGGGGGATCTCATTGAAACCTATTGAATGTCGAAAGGCCTGGGTAGACTGACTGTGGGGCGGATGTTTTCTATAGTGGGGTAGTCCAGGATCGGAGGGCGCTACTTCAGAATCCAGGGACGTCAATTAAAAAGGAAACCAAGAGCAATTTATTTAGCCACAGTGTGGTGAATCTGTGGAATTCGTTGCAATGGCGACAGTCGAGGCCAGGCTATTCGGTGTATTTATGGCGGAGGTTGATAGGTTCTTGATAGGTTAGGTCGGGAGGAAGGCAGGCGAATGAGGTTGAGAGGGAAATATATCAGCCATAATCAAATGTGCAGCAGGCTCGATGGACCGAATGGCCCAATTGTGTTCCTATGTGTTATGGTCTTATGGTCTCACAGTATGATTGCAACACGAATAATATATTTGGTATTTGCAGCAGATAAATAGACTGTTAAACATGGTTATACAAATATTGTTTAACTTATCACAGCATGCTGGAGTAAGTTGAGCGTTTGGTCTCAGACGATGTCTGTTTCTTTGATCGGAATCCCAACGTATTTCAAGTTCAAGTTTAGGTCATTCAACTATACGCTAAACGAAGCAGTGTTCCTCTCAGGCCAAGTGCAAAGACCATTGCATAACATCATACACCTAGCACACAGCAGATGTAATATCTGTAGTTACAAAAGCACGTGGAGTTGCAAAAATATATGTAGCCCAAAGTCCCTGAGTTGCATAGCATGAAAATTGATGGCACTTGGGATATTGACCCAGAGCCAGTCTTCAACAAGGACAAACACGCTGCATGTCCTTATCTCGTGCTAGTGTAGGCGCAGACGAATTCAATGCAACTTGTCTTCCACCGGACGTAAACTGGAGTGCAGCACAGATGGGACGGGGTAAGCCTCCAACCCAGCAGGGAATCCAACGTGCTCGCATTGGAATAACGTCGATGATGTTGCATTCCAGATGTGTTAGTATCCTTGCCATTCCCTAATGACTGGGAATGTTGGAGGATAAGGCCTGGAAGAGGGGCGGCCATACTCAAATGAACTTGGTGAACGTTATCAAAGTGCCTGTATAATACAAAGCTTTCCAGAAATAATATTAACTGTCACCTGCCACAGCAAAGAGAAGAAGGATACGGGTTTTATGTGGGCAAGTGGGTTTGGAAATTCATCACAGTCGCCGTGTAGTTAGACAGTAGGTACCGTCTGTGTTCCATAATTCTATGTCCCGATGACCATTTACGCTACCGCCACCATTTCCCGCACAAAATTCAATTTGTATAGTATGGACTGGAAACTGTTAAGTTGACGGCTAATGAAGAAGAAGTTCTGTAAAGACAGATCCAGACATAGTGAGAACGTGTCCGAAGCCACATGTAGCAGGAAAAATCAGAGAATCAGGCCTTAAAGCAAAAGAAAACTAAACAGGGTCGCTTTCAGTGTCAAAGGAAAAAGCAACTACAACTCGCATCTCCAAATCTGCAGTACTGTGCGAAAGTCCCAGGCACACCCACAGATATATAACGAAGGTGCCAAAGACTGTTGCACAGCAACGGGTGACACCCATATTCACTCATCATTTTCACCCAGATATCATCATTTCCGAATTGATATACAGACATCCGTCAGTCTCATGGGACCATGGATTTGCCCCTTGGAAAGGTTGTATGGAAGACCAGCAGTTGCCCATGCTGCAAGTCTCCCCTCTCCACACCACTAATGTTGTCCAAGAGAAGGGCATTAGGACCCATACAGTTTGGCACCGGTGTCGTCGCAGAGCAATGTGTGGTTAAATGCCTTGCTCAGGGACACACACGCTGCCTCAGCCAGGGCTCGAACTAGCGACCTTCAAATCACTAGACGAATGCAACGCCTTAACCACTTGGCCACGCGCCAACATTTCCGAACTGATATTGCATACTATTTGACAATAATATGAAATGGGTGATAAACTATTACCCCTAATAAATTCCGTTCTAGCATTCTACATGCAAATGATAAGTCTGCATAGCGCTTTTATCCTGGTACTCGCTATTAATTGCAACAGTTTCAGCACCCCTGAGGTAGCGGTTCATAGCTCCTCCTTCTGTAGTTTCTTTTGCCCCCCCCCCCCCTTCAGCTACTGCAGTGTGTGGGTCATTAACAGCGGAATTAGCTTGGAATAACAGTGAAGACATGTCGGGGTAATTCATTTCTTTCAGACAGACTTCATTTGCTCACAGAGCTCCCATTGAATTCGCCTTACCTACCAACCCACGCAATGTGGATCGCCTTCCTTCTTAATTTTCTCTCACTGAGTAGGTGTTCTCATTCAACTAAAGACCGGATTGCCTTACTCGCGAAGCTAATTTCATGCTGTCCTCAGTTTTGTCAATCACATGGATCCCTTGTCCTCAACCTCCGTGCAATTTAACCAGCATATTGTTTTTCTGCTTCTCTAGTCTAGTGAAGGGTCAAACCTGAATGGTGGACATGCTTATTCTTCCGGCAGATACAGACTTTCTTCCTGTACAATTTCATCACTTAAAGACTTTGTTTCGTTCGTTTCAGTCTCACTTCCCCACTCCTGGCCAGTGGGAAAACTTCATGTCTCTTCTCTCTCTACCAACGGGAATATTCCACCCCTCTGTACTAGTGATGGCATATTAGCTCTCTGCTTTCTGGAATATTGGCGAAAGGTTATACTTTATTGTCATAAAGTATATAAGGTTTAATTAATTTCACGATTACACATAATTATCCAGAACCCTCAGAAGCAGAGGGAAGATAGGAAGAAAAATTAAGCGCAAGAGATTTTTGAATGCAAAAAATCAGAGTAACCCCTGCAAAATGCCCAGTCCTGATGAAGTGTCATGCCCGAAACATCGACTGTTTATTCATTTCCATATGTACTGCTGAACGGATCCAGACCCGGATCTGGGCCGTACCCTCCAAATATCCGGACCTGCATCTCGGTTTTTTTTGCACTACCTTACTTTCCATTTTTCTATTTTCTATTTATGATTTATAATTTAAATTTTTAATATTTACTATCGATTTATACTCCAGGGAGTGGGAAGCGCAGAATCAAATATCGCTGTGATGATTGTACGTTCTAGCATCAATTGTTTGGCGACAACAAAGTATAAAGTACTGCCTGACCTTTTTAGTTCCTCCAGCATTTTGTCTGTGTTACTGGGAAGAATGTTTCTGCTTTATATATGCATAACTATTGAGCCACATCCATTGACAGTTTTTATTTTCATTCATCTCCTCGATAGCTACATTCATAGCAGGTTATCTGTGGCTACCATATTCCGCCAGTCGGCCCAACGCCAGGTTTTGCACTCAAACATCACCTCGCATCCCAGACCTCAGCTCCTCTGCAGACTAAATGATTCATTTTATTTTCAATCGAAAAGATTTGAGAGGAAGAGCCGATTTTGTTTCTATCTCCACATATGCATCGCATATGCAGAGTGGAAGTTGGAACTTAAGTGAAGTTGTACCCGCAGTATGGCATGGTTCTTTTTCTCGAAAATGAAGGCGGAGACAGATTTCTTTCATGCATTCCAACACCGTCGGGATGTGGGCTCGTGGAGCAGCGACCAGTATGAATGTAATCCAAGCGTCTCTAAATCTGCTTAGGCGTTGCTACCCTCTTTCGACCGCTACCTATTTTACGCACCAAATGACGCTCTTCTGTGTCGAAAGCATGTTGTCTTAATCTTCCTGTCATTCTGTGATCATGCAGAAGATAGGTTTCAACTGCAGAAGGCAGAAAAATAGTGACGCGAACATACAAAAGGCAGCAGGTTTCAATTGCGCATACACCTATTCAGCAGAAGCGGAGGCGATGGGTTGTGAGATTGTTTCTAAGAACAAGCTGATGATAGACAAAATTGAAGTCATTAGGATACGTTGCAGTGTAGAAGGGGGGCGAAATTGAGAAGGGTGATGGATATGAGGCAGAATGGACACAGTCTACCGAATAAGCAGATGAATTTGTAACGCATTTAGAGATTAGCAAGTATGATGTTGTGAGCTTCTTTGCGGTATGGCCGAAGGAAGATTATATTTGAGAGTTTAACATGTAAGGTCTTATGGTAAAATCTTTACCAATGGAGTGAAACAAAATAAATAAAAACACAGTCTGCTGGAGAAACTCATCAGGTCAAGAGAGATGAAGGTCTCGGCCGGAAACATCGACCCTTCAGTGATTGTCATAGATGCTGACTGACCTGCTGTGTTTTCCCAGCATTCTGTGTGTTTTACGCCGTCTTTCCAGCATCTGCAGAATTTCTTGTGTTAAAAATCACACACACACACATACACTGTTGTGTCGTGCACTAACTGTGGAGGGATGTGCAGTTCACACAATGGTCTAAATAATCATCCTAGAGCAAATGAAGCCCCAGAGGAAGCATGTACTTGGTCCAAATTACTCTGAGCACGCAGAAATTGTGAACTGTGTGAGATCGTTGAAAGGGGAATTGGGTTTGAAGTTTGCAAACCACGTGTAAGACAGTAATGTTGATGCAATGTAATTTTGGTTGAGCACATATTACGTTGCCTCAGGGCTACTCTGTTGATACTTTGGCTCAGACGACTTCGTGATGTGAACCAGGAACACTCAATAACTTCCGAACAAACTGCTTATTGCATATGTCATTCTAGAAGCCTTCGCAGATCTGGTCTAAAATCATTGGCCTCCTTCCTTAAAAGAGAGGTCAAAACACACGAATTCCCATCGCGGAATTACCAGAAACCGTTTTAATCGACTTCCAGAACAATTATCACGAATGGTCATCCACCATTCAAGAGTCCCATCATCCGGGATATACTCTTTTCCCGTTACTATCATTGGCGATAATGTACAGTAGCCTGAAAAGCCACACTCCCTCAACGTATTAGAAACAGTTACTTCCCCTCCTCCCTACTGCACATCAACGGCTCCTCCGTGGTTAGAGATAGGGGCACCTAGTATCTGGGAGTGCATATCACCGATGTTCTCACTTGGTCCCTCAACGTAATCTGTTTAGACAAGAAATCATAGCAACGCCTCAGCGTCCCGAGGAGATGGAAGCCAGCGTAACTCCCTGCCCCCGTAGTAACCACATTCTCCAGGAGCACATCGAGAAAGTCCTGACCAGCGGTATCACCGACTGGTATGGAAATTGCAATGCATCTCACCTCAAGACCCTGGAACGGTTTTTCGGGACTGCTGAAATAATTATCGGGTTCTCCCTCTTCTCCCATCCACGGTAAACACTAGGCAAGCTGCCTTGGCAAAGACCCCAGCATTGTCAAGTGCGTCTTCCATCTGCCCCTCAATCCCTTTGACGCCGTACTATCAGGCAGAATGTACCGCGGTATGAAAACGAGGACTTTTATGCAGGATAACAGTTTCTTCCACGCTGAACACGCTGAGACCACCCAGGACACGTTATTTATGAGAGTGCCAGTAGCAGTATTGCTGTTGCATATTTAACTATATGCCATGTATACACTTCATGTTATCTTGTACGTCTACAGAATATTTAAAATAATCCGGCAATGTAATTGTGTTAATATTAATTTATGTTTATGTATTGATTATGTTTTGCACCTTGTTCTCAGAGCAACGTGGTTTCGTTTAGCGGCTGTATGACAATAAACTTAAATTTGAACTTGAACTCTATCTAGGCCTTTCAATATTCAGTAGGATCTGCACTCATTCTTGATCAACCCCCTTATAACTTCTTTAAAAACAGCCATATTCTCCTTTTCATTGAGCTAAATATTTTGCCGTTGTCTGTTTTCTCGCCTTTTATATTTTATTTTAATAATATTTGAGCGATATTTATGTCTTCCAGTCCGTTGAAACCCTGTTCATGATCCACATTGTTTTGGAAAGAAATAAATTCATTATTTCCATTTGTAAACCATTTATACAATGTGGCTATTTTTTTTTAGGTACACCTGTACACCTGCTCCTTATTGCAAATATCCTATCAACCAATGATGTGGCAGCAAATCAATGCACAATAGCATGCACACATTTATCGAAAGGTTCAGTTGATTTTTTGACCAAACAGCTGAATGGGGATGAAATGTGATCACAGTGACCTTGACCGTGAATTGACTGTTTGTGCCCAGACTGTTGGTGGTTTGACTATCTCCGGAACTGCTGATCTCCTCAGATTGTGCAACACAACAGTCTCGCTAGTTTACAGAAAATGGTGCGAAATTTAAAAAAAAAATCTAGCGAGTGGTAGTTTTGTTGGTGAAATGAGGGAGGTCAGAGGAGAATGGCCAGATTGGTTCAAGCTGACAAGAAGGCGACAGTATCTCAAATCACCATGCATTGCAATGGTGGTGCGGAGAAGAACACGTTCGAACGCTTTCACGTTTAGCCTTGAACTGGATGGGCTACAGCAGGAGAGGACCAGGAATATACTCAGATTATTCACTGTGTTGGAATATCTGAACGTTTTTGAGACGAACAAGCCTTTCGGCCCGACAAAGCTTTCCATATTCCTATTCACACAGTGCATTGAAATAACTATCGAGTTTAGATTTGAAAGTCTCTAAGGTATTACTTTAAATACACAACTAGGTAGTTTTTTCCATGTGTCCATGACTTACCGTGTAAAAAATGCTTCCTGATGATAATCTGAAACCTCCCTTTAACCAGTATTCACCTATGGTCCCGCCTCATCGTTGAGGTGCTGAGTTGATTATGAAGTAGAAGCTGGCATCCTCATTACTTTGCCTTTAATGACTTCGAACACTTCTATCATGTCTCCGCTAATTCTACGTCTATTTAGGCTAAAAAAAAAAATATTTATTTCAGTCTTTCTTCATAGCTCGTACCCTGCAGACCTGGAATGGGTCTCGTCGCCGTTCTCTGAACTCTCTCCAGTGTCTTCACATCCCTCACAAAATATGGAGACCAAATTTGTACAAGGTAATATCCTCACAAACGTATTATATAGCTTAAGCAGAACGTCTCTGGGCTTGAACTCCACTGAGCGCATGATGTAACCCAACATTCTATTAACCTTCCAATCGCTTGTGTGCATTGTCTAGATGTTGATAGTGATGAGTCTACCAGGACGCCCGAATTCTTCTCATACTGTGCACTTTCTAACTCAGGACCCTCATTGTCAGGGCGCTGGAGCAGCGATCCAATCGCAGATCCAGTACTGTGCACACAGTGATATTAGTTGAGTAACAAATCCCGAGGTGCAAACGAAGTCGGCGTCAAAGTTCAGACAGAGATGAAAACATCTAGAGAAATCCAAAACCAGAATCGGGAAACAGACAGAGTCGATATTCAGACGGACAGAGCACAGATACGAATGCTGGAAAGGCTCAGGAAAGTTCACTGGCACAATCTGGCAACAAACAGATGAAAACACAAGACTGAGATACACTGAGCAATAAACAGAGAGGCAGATGATAGGTGGAGCACAATGAGACAGAAGTGGCGGCAAAACAAGTAATAATGAGACACAGGTGAGAGGCGGAGTACTCACAATACAGGAGCTGGAGGAGAGCAGGAGCGGGGTCAGGAACACACGGGGCATGAAGACAAACAAGAGCACATGACAATACAAAACCACAGACTGCCAGCTAGGGGGTGTTACATATCTCAAGGAGATCTTGTGTTTTTTTTTGTGAGAATGATGTAATAGTCTTTTGGAGGTCACCTGATGTAATTTTCCCGCCGATGTGAGGTCACGTGATGACATGTTCACCACGGGTATATAAGGGAGGATCTCAGATGACGCAGTTAGTTTTTAGGTTTTAGTTTTCCAGCTAGAACGTTAGTGCTTCTCCGTTTCTGTTGTGTATTTATTTTATGACGCAGTTTCATTTTTAAAACGGAGTGTTACGTTCTGTTGCAAGGTACAATAGTGCTGGACTGGCAATGTTTGCTAGATGTGTGAATGTACCTTTTTCCAGCAGTATTGGAGAGTGAAGACTTCATCGAGGTACGAAGTATGAAGGATTAAAATAAGTCAGGAATGTTCGGCAGTTTAATAAAGGATAGACCTTATTGAGTTTTCGTTGAAGAAGTAGCGATCTGCATCGTGGATAACTCTTGCCAAAAGAGTAATGAAGTTCATGCAAGGTTTGCTCTCTAGAAACTAAGGTCAGTTGGTTAACTTCCGGTAAACGTTTTTGTTTGGTTCTCATTGTTTATCCGTGTTTAATAAATGTTTGGTTGTTTTTATATAACCTGTCTCGATTGATATTCATTGTTGCTGGTTACGTAACGGGGAAACACACAAAAAGACAGAGTTCAACTGGAGGTACTGACTCCCATTGTGTATTTATATTTAATATTTCTGCTTATATGTTTAACAGATCTAACTGTACTGTTTCTGCTTTCTGAACGTTATCAGAACGTCCCTTAATTTTGTGTCATCTGCAAAATTTCCTAGTTTATTTGTTGTATGCTTATCCAAATTAAATGTAAATTAAAAATAGCAGCAGCCCCAAAACTGATCCCTGCGGAACCCCGTTTTTAACAACCTAGGTGTGAAAATGATTCTCTCCCCATTACTCATTGTTTTCTGTTTTTGAGCCAATTCTGCACCCATTCGCACACCTTACCCTGAATCCCTACCTCTTGTAATTTGATTAATAACCTCCTGTGGGGTACCTTGTCAAAAGCCTTCTGAAAGTCCAAGTAGGTTATATCAACTGCTCTACCCTCTATTCTTATCATAAATATTAATTGCCTCTTCATAGAACCTCAGCATTTTAGTAAAACGCGATTTCCCCTTTCTGAACCCATGCTGGTTTTCTGCTAACATATCTGTTCTTATAATCTGTTTAAATCTTATCTTTTAAATATTTCCATTACCTTATCTACTGTAGACGTTAAGCTTACCGGTCAATTGTTACCAGGGTCAGTGCGGTCACCCTTCATATATACCAGGACAACATTAACCCATTTCCAGTCAATAGGGATTTCACCGGTCTTCACTAACTTTTGAAATATACGTGTTAAGGGTTTGTATATATAATTACAGACCTCTTTAAAAATCTTTGGATATATGTTGCCCAGCCCTCGATATTTATTAACTTTCAGCTTTTTTAGTTGAAGCAGGACCTCACTTTCTAAGATCTCTAAGTTACTTAAAACAACCCTATTTTTCTCAACACTTACTGGCATATTTCTAATATTATCACAGATGAATACTTTTGCAAAACATGAGTTAAGAGTATCCGCTATGTCCTCCTCTGCATAGTTTTTCACCCCACTATTATTCCTAATACACTTAACTTCCTTCTTGTCTTTCCTTTTACTGCTAATGTACTAAAACAAAATCTCTTCTGATCAATGTTTGTCACGGTCCGGTAGTGAATTCCCCATTCCGGTTCACGGTCCGGTCAATGAAGTCCGCATTCTCGTTCACGTTCCGGTCCGTGGATTCCGTACTCAGGTTATTCCGTTTTCCCTTGTTCCGTTGGGTGCCTTAACTGAGGCACCTGATACTCGTTTCGGGCTTGCAACTTAAATAGCTCTGGGGTGAAGTGATTACTGTCTGGACCGTCCTCGGTAGTAACCTCGTCAGTGTCCTCGTCTGTAACCGCGTCAGTAACCTCGTCGCTCGAAAGTTGCGACAGTGATGATCCAGCTCTCAGACTAGGATGACTCTTGCGAACACTCAACTAAGCTACGTACAGAAAACTGGAAAGTGCAACACCCAGTATGGTAAAACGAATAGTCACCTCCAAGTGGACCACAGTAGTCCACCAGCCTCCCTGCGCCCCAAAAGGCCACCAGCTCGAATGGAGTGTAATAGCTGATGAGCTGGTCCGCCACCTTATCTTACACACTGACTCTCAGATGTGATCAACCAGGTGTGTGATGCTCTGCAGCGCATCAGAAATATAGGGGCAGTATTGTTGACCAATAACAGTACAAGTGTCACCTTCCTTGTGAGCAGTTAATCTAAGGTAATCGAAATCAGTTCCCGGGATACTCTGGCCACTGCAAACTGAGAAAGGCTGTCATTGAAAACCTTCCTTCCTTTGTAATAAACCTATTACCGACCCTCATAGACAAGTTGCTCATACAGGGCAATGGGGTGGCATACATATGGCACCACATATCAACCGCACCACCCAGTGGGAACCACGGTTAGGCCGAGCATCTGCATATCCAGTAAGTGCCATACATCTAACAAGTGTCCACATTCATAACACAATTTGGCAAAGACACAGCCATCCCAGGATACTGTTTCTGATCATATGAGCTCTCCACTTTGCACCTTGTATCTGCATTCAACATACCACTTAGACTCTGTCAGGTGTGGAAATCACTTTAAGAGTTGGGACCATACAAATAAACAAGTGGTACGTTGGGGGGAAAAAAAACAGCCCTAAAGATCTTACTACACCAGGGCTATTAACCATACTCTGGGTCGAGGTTAGCTGGAACAGATTATTCCTTTCCAGCTCCTTCAAAACGGAATGCCAAAACCCAAGAAGCCAGATTATTCCTCCAACACTTTTTTGTCTTGTCAAAGGGAACAATATCAGTGACATCCCTTCCGTGACGTAGTAAGCAGTCCTCATACATATTGAACAATCTGTTCCGTTGATCTGGTGTGCAAATTCAAACGTCGTCCACAGAAATTTATCACAGGATTTTCTATCACAAGTCAGCATTCACCACTTTGCCATTCTGTAAAGCAGGGAGAGAGAAATGTACTCGTCCCTGCACATGACAAGATAGACCAAAATCCAGTATGTTTTCCTGAAAGGAAAATCGCGGCTGACTAACCTACTGCAAACTTTTGAGGAAATTGCAAGCAGCATAAATAAAGGGGATGCAGTAGATATGGTGTAGTTGGCTTTTCAGAAGGCCTTTGACAAAGTGCCGCACATGAGGCTGCTTAGCACGATAAGTGACTATGGAATTACAGGGAAGTTACTTGCATGAGTGGAGCATTCGCTGACCGGCAGAAAACATAAAGTAGGAATCAAAGAAGCCCAACCCGGCTGGCTGCCGGTTACCAGGGGGAGCTCCACAGGTGTCGGTGTTGGGACTGCTGCTTTTTATGATGTATGTCAATGGTTTTGTGGCTAGATTTGCCGATGATACAAAGATAGATGGAAGACCAGGTAGTGCTGAAGAAACAGAGAGCCTTCAGAGCTAGTTAGGGGAATGGGCAGATGAAATACAATTTTGGAAGGTGAATGGTCATGCACTTTGGTAAAGGAAATAAACGGGAAGACTATTATTTAGATAGGGAGACAATTCAAAATGCAGAGATGTAAAGGGACTAGGGAATCCTTGTGCATGATACCCCAGAGGTTAACTTCCAGGTTGAGTCAGTGGTGAAGAAGGCGAATGCAATGTTGGCATTCATTTCTAGAGGTATAGAATATAAGAGCAGGATGTGATGTTGAGGGTCTATAAGGCACTCGTGAGACCACACGGAGTATTGTGTGCAGTTTTGGTCTCCTTATTTTAGAATAGATATACTGACATTGGAGAGGGTTCAGAGAAGATTCACGAGATTGATTCCAGGAAATAAAGGGTTATCGTGTGAGGAACGTCTGACAGCTCTTGGGCTGTATTCCCTGGAGCTCAGGAGAGTGAGGGGGGATGTCATAGAAACGTTCCAAATGTTGCAAGGCCTAAGCAGATTTGATATGGCAAAGTTATTTCCCATGGCTGTGGAGTCTAGGACAAGAGGACACGACTTCAGGATTGAAGGATGTCCATTTAGAACAGAGATGCGGAGAAATTACTTTAGTCAGAGAGTGGTAAATCTGTGGAATTTGTTGCCACGAGCGGCTGTGGAGGCCAAGACATTGGGTGCATTTAAGGCAGAGATAGATATATTCTTGATTAGGCAGGGCTTCAACGGTATGGCGAGAAGGCAGGGGAGAGGGAATGACTGTACGAATTGGATCAGGCCATGATTGAATGGCAGAGAAGACTCAGTGGACCGAATGGCTACTTCCGCTCCTAAATCTTATGGACTATGGTCTTATGAGTTGTCACTGTGTATTTAGAAAACACGTAACAGAACTAATGGACGTGCTCTCCACGTGGTTATGTCTCTCTTAAATGTGGGCATCTCGTATCCGGAATAAAGTTGCCTAAATGCCGAACCCATCAACTCATATTTCACGTGGCCAGTGTGAAATGTGAATTATCCCTAAAACCAATTACATGGGGAAACAAGTAACAAAATAACAAAGTAACGGATTAAGTCACAATAAACACGTAACAGATTAAGAAAACAAGAAACAAAGTAACGGACTAAAATACAGGAAAGAAAGTAACAGATGGGAGCACAAAATCCAGGCTGTACTCTTCCTCCTGAAAACTTCGTATGGAATTTCAAAAACTTAAAACAGACAGTTAATTTCATACTTGTCAGAAATAGCACACTGTTTAGAAAACAACCGAGAAGAAAAGAAGTAAATGGGAGGGCCCCAACACATTCACATAGTCTCAGAGACTCTTGAAGGCAAATTCCTCACAGACAGATAGACAGACAGACAGACAGACACACACACACACACACACACACACACACACGCACACACACACGCAGACAAACATACACAAAAGCAAAACGAAGCGTGTAGCCACAGCTCGCATTTCTCCGCATTCAAATCATTCACACTCTATTTCCAGGGAAGAGGGATGCAGGCCAGATGAACCCCCCTCCCTACGGGGTTGACGCGCGAAGGTGCCAACCGTCCCCGATTCCCACTGCGGTCGAACGTTAGCCAAGGTGCTTTCCCGTGAACCCCGAATGGAATGCGAGTAATCTGGTAGAAGACAAACTGAGCCTTTATCGGGAGAGGACATGAAGAATTACCCTTCCTCCTCAGCAGTATGTCCGGATAGTATTTCCTCCAGATTGTATAGACGGTGGGAGTGGGAACCTCATTTACCTGCTCCTCTAGAACCCCAGCTTTGAGCAATGCTAAAAAAACATTTCTTTTCGGGACATGCAGGATTCCTAATTCCCCGTTTGTTTTAACAACCGTACCTGGCTACACGCACCCTCTTCTGCATACTCTAAACCTTGCACAAATTGAATCCCTATACCTACAGCTTCCACTTTCATTTGGGAAGCCGCTGTCCCATTATAGCCACATGTCCTATCATTCCGGAAGTCAATTCAATATCCTTCTGCTTCTCCTTCTGCTTGGTACTGCGCAAGTGCTGCTGAACGGCTGTTATAACGCGCAGTCGGTGTGAACGGCTTGGGAGTTAAATTGTAAAGTAAGCGTTTTTGACTAAATCCCCTAAATCGATTTGATTGAGTCTATCTTTAAAAATATTAATGTCAGAAATACTGCGCAGGTCTGGCGGCAGAAGATTCCACTCTCTTGTTGATCTTGGGTAGAGAGTACTGGGAGCAAATCTTATTGAATGAAGGAGTTTCCAATATGTGAGGTCCAGCTTGCTGTCGAGTTGAACTGACCTTGTGACAAATTTGGATGTTTGATGGAGTGATGTTGTGAGCTTCTTTGAAAATGAAATTTAACCGTAATTTCATCCCGTCGGTTTTCAAGTGGTTCCCATTGAAAGTTAGAGAGCATGTTGGTGACACTGGATTTCCTGCTGTAATCGTTTAACACAAAGCGAGCAGCAAGGCGTTGGATTTTTTCGATGGACTTCTTATTGTTAGCTTGATAAGGATCTCATATGGCCGCGCAATACTCAAGCTTTGGACGGATGAATGTCTTATATGCCATGTCCTTGACGGATTTACATCATGAGTGGAAGTTTCTTCTCAGGATACCCAGCATTTTATTTCCTTTGGTTGTAAACTGATTGATGTTGCATATGGCATAAGATCCTTGCTAATTTCAACACAAGGATATGGATGGTGGGTGACTGTTTCAAGAATCTGCCCATTCATGTCATATGTCGTGTTGATTGGTTTAACTTTGTGACTGACATGCACAGCATAACATTTAGATGAGTTGAAGGACAGCTCCTCCGGCGGCTTAGCAGTATCGCGGTATAATTCTGTGATTCGAGCCCACTGCCGTAGAACCTAAGTACTCCCCCTCTACTGTGCTCCATTCTGTCTGGGGTTATAAATTCAATTCAGTAAGAGAATGATACAGAAATTTAACCGGAGCCATTACTCGAAACCAAAGTGATGTATTATGCTCAGGGGAAGCAAACAGCGTTCACAGGGCGTTATTGATCGCATGTTAGGACAATTGGCTCTCTAAAAGATTCACCTCTCTATTAGATAGGCTCACTCTGGTGCCCCACTCATCCTGTCTCCTCAATATCCACGCGGCCAAAGACTCCTTAGCCTTTTGTCTGTACCTATCTGCTAAACTCACTGATTCTTTAACGGAGAATTCTCTGATCTCCGGTTCTCTCGAAGATGCCCATTGTACCATACCGCACACATTCCTGATCCTCCTGTCCCTTAACAGGGTCGGGCTGCCAACCTATTTGGCGCGCAGCGTCTAAGTGCTGTACCGCAGCTTCACTAGCTGACAAGCTATCACTACATTCTTATTCTCTAATTTTGCAGCTCGTCTGGGCCATCAAAAGCGATTTTCCAGAATAATACAGGGCTGATTAAGATTTTTCGATTCATTCTTAACACTCGCCTTCGCTTCATACTGATGTCTTAAAATCGATGCAAACAACCAGAAAGCATCCCGCCGACTATCTTTTCTCCTGGAAATGCCAACGATGTAAGTATGGAAGCAATGTGGTGTCCATTTCAAATCCGGTGAAATCTAACCGGTCTGACAAATCTACCGGCATTCCATAACCCATCAGTGGTTCAGCGAGAGTTCCACGTCATTCCCTGTTATCTGTCCACCCTGGGACTCTGTATCTCTTATACGGGATGTGGAGCAATCTTTTAACTAACTTTGTAAAGAAATGCATATCTGCTCACATCTGCGCAAAGCAGCTTCAAAATGTAATGTTGAATCAGGTCCGCAGGTCAGACGAGCGAGACAGAAAACACTGACTGCGAATAAGTTTATTAATCATTTATTTACAAACAATAAAAATTCTACCAGGCATTCATATTCCCCAAGTTACAGAAACTACAAGGCCGAATATTCAACAAACATACTTCAATAAACTTCAATTCAACAAACATTTGTAATGTCCTTGTTAAGCTTTCTACTGCTATGCTGTGAGGTAGTTCGTAGTTCTCTGTAAAACTAGTGCGCCATGTTGGAAAGTCTGCTTTGGTTTCTGCTACTGTACGGAGCCTGTTGTGTAACTTAGGAATGTGTGTCAGCCAATCAAGATACTGGGGAAGATCTTTCTGAATTACAGTAGTCTAATTTGGGGTCTTTTGGTAGGAGCTGGGGAATAGGGTACAAGGGAAGGTGGCGCAGAGTACAATGAGAAGGAGTGTCCCTGTTGCAAGAAGTGCTTTGTGCAGATGAATAGCTCCAAGGAAGAAGGGATAATACAATTGACAGAGCCAGTTCGTACGAAATGGTCTTCGACGGGAGTTCAGAATATGGCGGGTGATTTCACGCAGACCATGGGTCCATCTCGAGACATAAAACCCCAACTTACCTCCGGCGTATGTGAACAATGTAAAGGGCCCTTTCGGTAACCATTTGATTAAGTGAAAATTGATAAATATACTTTCTTTATAGTTGTATACATTGTACGATCTGTTGACAATCGATAATTGTTCATGGGCAGTATCTACAAGGCATTCACCCAAATCGAAGTTCTTTTACTCATAAATCCCAATATTCCTGTTTGGTTGAACCCCAAATCATACCCACCCCAGATTCAGGAAGGGCATCTTCTCACGATGGAATCACTTGGCAGTCAGCAGAGTTAGCTAATGAGCCTAGTTTGAAGCACCGGTGAGAAGGTTACTTTTTGTGGGGCTACGACCGGGGATTTTGGTTGCCGTGTGAACGTTGTTTTAAGATTGATAAAATGGTTTGTTTGCTTAATCCAGTGATTAAACTAGTGTCGGGGAAAGCCGTTAAGCTACCTTATTGTGGATGCAGTAGGGATTAAGGTTCGATGCGATTCCAAGAGGTTAGCCACAGATAATGTCTGTGTTCCGACCGCGGGGTGACTATCTGAAGCCCTGATGAACTGCTTATTAAAGTGTAGAGTCCTGTAAAATTGTTGGTAAAAGTATCGCTGATTGAACGCTGATTGACCGATCGGCTGGTAAAGATCTCGTGTCAGTCCAAACTAGTAGTGGCGTAACTGAAATTGCGCTACCCGTTACATTAGGGATCCTGGATTGGTACGGCCATGGGCAGTCCATATCTCTAGAGAAGATGGAGAATGTAGCTGAGGGTGAAGACTTTAAAGACAATGTTTTCTCCTTGATGTGAAGTGAGGGAAAGGAGTTGTCTGATGTGAAAAGTCCAATGGGTTCTTCAGAGGTTGATTTAAATTCTGAGGTATTACATTACTGGTTGATAAATGCCAAAGTGTACTTCCGGAGAGCCAAAGTTATCTTAGGCTGAAATATTTTCTGGAGTCAAGCTCACGCACGGTGGGGAAGAATATGAGCCCTGAGCGGAACAGACATCTCAGTTACTGGATGAGTGGAAGTGCTAGGGTTATATGAAAAAACAGAGACCGGTAGAAAGTTTAAAGGGTCCGGCTCCTGATACAATGAGGATTCAAAAGGCAGAAATCCCATTGGCCCCGTAAGCTAATTACTTTCAAGCTCTGGAAGAAGCTTTTGGCATTGCTGAAAATGCAGCCGATGTTAGGATGAATTTTAGGCACACTTTCCAGGACGAAGGAGAGAAGCTGTCTGCCACCCTTTTCAGGTGAAGAGACTGCTGCATTGCCTGTGCCACAAAAGGAGCATTCAGCTGTCTGAGAGAAATTGCTTGAGGATGTAACAACTTGTGAAAGGCGCTCTGTCACCTTATGTGATTGCTCTACGCGCTCAAATGACCGCAAGATGCGCCCTCCGCCATCCTTTACCGGCTACTTAGAGAAGTTAGAGAGGAGGCAACATGACTGAAAAGCGAAACATTTCCAAGAGCCGAGTAGCGTCTTGAGTGGTAGCCTCAGTTGCTAAAGCGACCCGTGGTGCCACAGAGCTAGAGCTTTTGAGGAATAAGGTGAAAAGCTTTAGAGCTGAGCTGAGTCGATGAATGTCTGCTAAAGCTTCAGCTAAACGTGACACGTCCGTTGGGAAACCCCACCCACCTGTAGAGCTTCTGACGCAGAGGAATGCTGCTGAATAGAATCATTTGACTAGAGAGGCGACCGGTATTTCCTATTATAACTGTGGAAAAAATGGTCATTTCAAGCGAGACTGTGAGGAACAGGAAATTCTTCGAAAAGTAAGTCAGCGGTAAATCAAACAGAGATGAAAAGAGGCAAAATATGGAGGGACCCAGTAAAGGAACGGACTGATGTCTCGGAGAGGATACGTTCCAAACAGTGCATCGAGGCAAATGCTGAAGTGCAAAACACCATTCCCGAAGGTTTAAAGGAATGAAGCTCTGTTATATCCAACCGGATTGAATGCGGATTGTGCTAGACCATACTTCACACATGTTCTCAATACTTTGCTTTCTAGATCCTTTTACAACCGGTCTTTGAAGCATTTACCATTGACGCTACTCAGTGCCCTTGAGAGCTGGGGGCTTAGCGCTGATGAGTGCCCGGACGATGGTTACTTACCGTTCAAACTGGAGTATCAGAAGCAGATATTGGATTAACGGAGACACCAGTGTTGGTCTGCCCCGACATTGAAAAGGATGAAGCTTCCATTATATTGGGATCAAATACTTAATTGTGAGAAGGCTCATGACAGAATGCAAACAGAGATATGGAGAGAACTTTTTGAAAACCTTGTCCATTCACCCTCTGCTCAGAGCGGCTTTTGAGACGGTGCACGTTCCTCCTAAGCAGGATGATGAACAGAAACGAGGAGCTGTCTGGTACATCTAGTCTAAACCTGTGATGTTACGTCATAGAAGACGTAAAGCTAGAGTGACAACAACTATCGTAATTTACGTGATTGGCCAACGGCTCGGCCATACACGAGGATGCTCCTGATGATCAGGAAGAAGGGCACACATATCTCAGGAGTGATGATGATACTTGAACTGCAGGAATCTTCGGCTGTATACACAAACAGGATGACATTGATTGTCAGGAGTACTTCAGGAAGAGATGTTACCCTCAGACATGGAATGCAAATTACCCATCGTTTTCCTGTGACAGTAGTGTCTAGTTTTCCGTTGTAAACGGAAGAGAAACCGCTTCCTGGATCGAGGAAGTCGACATCGAGGTCATTCAACTTTGGTGACTGACCGATACCCGAGGGATGAAAACATAGAAAACATAGAAAATAGGTACAGGAGTAGGCCATTCGACCCTTCGAGCCTGCACCGCCATTTATTATGATCATGGCTGATCATCCAACTCAGAACCCTGCACCAGCCTTCCCTCCATACCCTCTGATCCCCCTAGCCACAAGGGCCATATCTAACTCCCTCTTAAATATAGCCAATGAACTGGCCTCAACTGTTTCCTGTGGCAGAGAATTCCACAGATTCACCACTCTCTGTGGAAAAGGAGAATAACTGACAGGATTTCTGGAAAAGCAATGTACCATGCTGGAAAGTTTTGGCTTCGACTAAGATAAGAAGCGTGTTGTCCAAATTATAAATGTGTGTCAGCCAATCTGGATTGTGGGGAAGAGTTTTCTTAATTATAATGGTCTGGTCTGAGGTCTTTTGGCGGGTGTTGCATGGCGGATACAAGGGACGGTACGGCAGGATGCCGTTGAGAAGAGAGTCCCGGTTGACAAAATTGCTTTGTTCAGATGAATGGCACCAGGGAGGAAGGGCCAATACTGCTGAGAGAGACAATTCGTTAGAAATGGTCTTCGAGGGTGCTTGAAACATGGTGGGTGCTTTCACGCAGACCATGGGTCCAGCGCGTGATTAAAGAGGCACACCCCAGCTACTCCAGTATGAGCTCCAACAGTCATGTGCACATTGGACTGCTTTAACTGTAATGTGCCCTGTAGTTAATGTTTGACAAAGCGAGAATTGATAAATATACTTTCCTTAGAATTGAAAATGGTGTACGATCTGTTATTTCTCGTCGATAATTATTGTGTGTGGGCAATATGTACATAGCATTCACTCAAATCGAGGTCCCTTTAATCGGAAATCCCAATATTCCTGTTTAGTTGAACCGCAATTCATACTGACCTTAGACGTATATGTTGATGAAAGGTGGCCTTCTTATAGCTGAGTCACGCGGCTGTTAGCCAATCACGAAAAAAGGACGTTCGACAGGCAGAGTAAGTCACGCCCCCCACAAGACACATTGTAGGGCCACATTTACCTGTGACGCCACCTTCAATGAATTATGGACCTCTATTCCCAGATCCCTTTGTTCTACCACATTTTTCAGTGTCCTACCTTTCACTGTATAAGAGCTGCCATGATTCGTCTTACCTAAGTACAACACCTCGTACCTCCCTTCATTGAATTCCACCTGCCATTTCTCAGCTTATTTTCCTAATTGATCCAAATCCCTCTGCAATCCATGATAGCTTTCCTCGCTGTCCACTACCCTGGGAACCTTGGCGTCATCCGCGATTTTGCTCAGCCAGTTCACCATATTATCACCCAGACTGTTAATATAGATTACAAACAACAACGGATAAAACATAAATAAGGCATCGATCATGTTTGCATATCTTGCACTAGTCAGAGAGGCCTAGAAGTACCATGTAGAGAGGCACGTGAATGCGCTCTGAAAGGGGGAAATGAATCCCGGGAAGGCAGCCACGTTCAGTATAATTTATCGTCGTACTCAGCGAATGGTAGTCTGTGGTGTGGGAGAGTTTGCTCTATTTTCTATATTTTGACCGGCCGTACACAGCGGTAGATATTGGGGACTCCACCTGCACTTGTTATAAATTCGTTCGCTGACTATTACCCTGAGCTTGTACTTCTTGAACACTATATTGAACATAAAATTAATGGCCACGTTATTAGTAATATCTGTACACTGCTGGTTAATGAAAGTACCTAATCAGTCAATTATGCGGCACCAACGCAATGCATCGATGCATGCAGACATTGTCAAGCGGTTCAGTTGGTGTTCAGAACAAACACTAGAATCTAGAAAAATGGACTAATTATTGATTCCAGATAGGATTCTTTCAGTATCTCAGAAGCAGTCTGTAGAGTTCACTGAGAATGGCGTGGAAAACAGAAAAGAAATCCAATGACCTGGAGTTCTGTGGGCAGAAACGCCTTGTTAGTAAGATAGGTCAGAGGAGAATGGTCAGATTGGTTCAATCTGATAGGAAAGTGACAGGACCTCAAATAGCTACAGGTTACAACAGTGGCGTGAAAAAGAGCATCTCTGAACGCACATGTCGAACCTTGCAGTGGATGGGCTACAGCAGCCGACGACAGCGAACATACATTCAGTGGTTACTATATTAGGTGTAGGCGGTGCCAAATAACGTGGCCACTGTGTGTATATCACTTCGAGTATCTAATGGAAAAAACGACAAAACCTGCACAGTGAGTCAAAGTATTAACCAGCACTCGAAGCGACGAAATTCCTCTCTATTTCAGATCCATGTTGCCTACATATCATTGTGTGACCATCTCTGCGTAACTTCTTCCGGGAAGGCTTCTTTATCACATATTTCAGGTTGGCTCTTCTAGGCATGAAACATACATCAAATAGTTGGAAACACAGTATTATAACCCCTAAGAACAAAAGCCATCCCATAGGAATACCCTCCTTTCTGACATTTTTCCATTTTGGAACAGATAGGTGAATCTTTACTGCGTCCCTTATTAAGGGGGGGGGCGTTATCTGCTTTAGATAAAGAGATAATATTCAATCGAACTTTGCTGATGTTGCCTCAGTAAGCCTCACTAAATAGTCGTAACACATCTTACAATTGCACTGAAATCATCTGGATATAAGAGCCTTTATTGCTGTATGCTCGTTGGCCTTCAGTAATATGGCCAAACTTGCCCATACCGTGGTGAATCCCACATCTCCCTTAACGCATTAATTCGCATTACGTCCACCACCGCCTCCACCCCTGTTTCCTCATTTCGTCCATCTTGACTGCGCAGGGTCTAGCACAACTTTGTTGAACTGGGTTTGTACAGTAGGCAGCATTACAGTCATTTCTGCCATAGACGTAGAGATATCGGAACGATTTGTGGGACCTGAGTACACTTAAGACGGAAATTACGATGGCTAAAAGAAGACATGAGTTTGCTCGGGCTGGCAAGGTGAAGGAGAACCCCAGCGGATTCTACAGATATATTAAGAGCAGAAAGATAGCAAAGGACTAAATTGGTCCTCTTGAAGATCACAGCGATAATTTGTACAGTGAGCCGAAGGAGATCGGGATGATATTAAATAAATGGCTATTTCGGTATCTGTATTTACTCGGGAGACGGACACAGAGTCCATGAAACGGAGACAAAACGGCAGGGAGCGCATTGACCATACACGGACAACAGAAGAGGAGATACTTGCTGTCTTGACGCAAATTAGGGTGGATAAGTATTCAGGACTTGAGAAGCTGTCCACTGTGATCTTGTAGGAGGCTAGTTCAGAAATTGCTGGGTCATTGGCAGAGGTAGTTAAACATTCTTAGTCACGGGTGAGCTGCCTGAAGACGAGAGGATGGGTAATGTTGTTCCGTTGTTCAAGAGAACCTTTGAAACTTAATGGGAAGTTATAGGCGTCAAATCTGACGTCAGCCATGGTTATACTCTTAGAAGGTTATCTAATAGACTGGGTATATACGCATTTGCATAGACGGGGCCTGAGCAGGGATCGTCAGCATTGCTTTGTGCGTGGTAGGTTGTGTCTAGCCAATCTTATAGAACACCTTGAGGAGATTACCAGGGAAGCTGATGAAGGAAAGGCAGATGATCTTGCCTACGTCGATCGTCGCAAGACCCTTGACAAAGTCCGGCATGGGAGACTGATCGAGAAGGTCAATCGCCTGGCATTCCGGCGAGATAGTAAATAGGATTAGACATTGGCTTCAGGGGAGGCATCGGAGAGTGGTAGCAGATGGCTGGCTCTCTGACTGAAGGCCTCCGATTCATGGTTCGCTGCAGGAATCGGCGCTGCGTCTGTTGTTTGCCATCTGTATTGAGACCTGGTTGACAACATGATAAACTAGATCAACATAGTCATGGTCATAGTCATAGTCATAGTCATACTTTATTGATCCCCGGGAAAAATGGTTTTCGTTACAGTTGCACCATAAATAATAAATAGTAATAGAACCATAAATAGTTAAATAGTAGAATGTAAATTATGCCAGTAAATTATGAAATAAGTCCAGGACTAGCCTATTGGCTCAGGGTGTCTGACCCTCCAAGGGAGGAGTTGTAAAGTTTGATGGCCACAGGCAGGAATGACTTCCTATGACGCTCTGTGCTGCATCTCGGTGCAATGAGCCTCTGGCTGAATGTACTCCTGTGCCCACCCAGTACATTATGTAGTGGATGGGAAACATTGATCAAGATGGTATGCAATTTAGACAGCATCTTCTTTTCAGACACCATCGTGAGAGAGTCCAGTTCCATCCCCACAACATCACTGGCCATACGGATGAGTTTGTTGACTCTACTGGTGTCTGCTACCCTCAGCCTGCTGCTCCAGCAAACAACAGCAAACATGATAGCACTGGCCACCACAGACTTGTAGAACATCCTCAGCATCGTCCGGCAGATGTTAAAGGACCTCAGTCTCCTCAGGAAATAGAGAAGGCTCTGACCCTTCTTGTAGACAGCCTCAGTGTTCTTTGACCAGTCCAGTTTATTGTCAATTCGTATCCCCAGGTATTTGTAATCCTCCACCATGTCCACACAGAACCCCTGGATGGAAGCAGGGGTCACCGGTACCTTAGCTCTCCTCAGGTCTACCACCAGCTCCTTAGTCTTTTTCACATTAAGCTGCAGATAATTCTGCTCACACCATGTGACACCATTTGAAGATGATATCGAGATTAGGAATATAGTGTACAGTGAGGAAGGCTTTAAAAGCTTGGAACGTGATCTGGTCCGTCTGAACGTTGAATCTGACTCAGATGTAATGTAGAGTATAGTTGTCAGATCTCTTCATTTGCCTACCGCAAAGATATCAATAAGATTGAAAGATTTCAGACAAAATTTACAATGGCGTTGCCGGGACTTGAGGAACTGGGTTATAGAGAGAAAGTAGAATAGATTAGGAATGTATCCCTGGAGTGTAGGTTTAATGGCGGTATACGGAAATTTGAGGAGGAGAGATAGTGTTGAATCAAACAGGCATTTTCCACTGAGTTTGGGTGAGACTGGAACTGGAGGTGATAGGCAAAGAGTAAAAGATAAAATATCTGAGGGGAGCCTGAGAGGAAACTTCTTCACTCAGAGGGTGATGAGTGTGTGGAGCGAGCTGCCATTGGAAGTGGTTGATGTGTGTTCAATTGCAATATTTAAGAGGCGTTTTGATAGAGTATGGTGCAGTTGCAGGTCGACGGGACTAGACAAAATTACACATTGGCACGAACCCTGCTTCTCTGCCTCAGTGCCCTAAAACTGAATGACCAGCACTGATACATTATAGGCCACAATAAGGCATTGATGAACCCGTACTATTTCTCGCAGATCATTAATTTCAGTGACCATATCACTGATATAATTGGGCATGGGGCTAGCAGCTCTATCCTTTCAAACTTCAGAGCCACAGTAACTCCAACAGAATCTCCGGAGACCTCAGCCCTGTGAGAGGAGGAATCTTCGCCAAGAGGAGGTATGAACTTGTGTGAAAAGCGGCCCACAAGGCCGATTCACTTTTGGCCCAGGACAGAGATCCTTGCCGAGCTGCTTTCGGCGGTCTATACCACAGTAGGAGTGAAGAGCGTAAGAAGAAGAATAATAACATGAAACTACGTATAGATCACTCTGTTCCCCCTAGAATTCCCAGAATAGCATTCAACTGGATTTGTGCAATGAGTGTAACTAATACGAATGATCAGGAGGCGGAAGGCACTGGAGATTTCATTCCCATTTAAGAAGTGACTGTTGGCTTATTTCAAAAGGTATTAACAGCTCTCTGTGCGCCCTGTAGGAGGTTTGTAGCTTCGGGCTTGTTGTAGAAGATGGGAACCGTGGTACTTCATCAAATCACGGCCGTATATTATCCTATTTTGGCAGTCGTTGGCGGTCCGGGTGAGTGTTGCCCATATCAAAGGCTTAAGACTGTAATCTGCGATAAGGTTGTTTCGCTGTTTTTCGGTATCTCACAAAACGAAACGGACTATCAATTACTTTCTTGTTAAATTATACAAATATAAGGACACCAATTAATAGCAGGAGGATTTGGCCACAGCCTCACGTGCACCCCAGACCACCCGAACATCGATGTGATCAAACTTCATTTCTACCACCTGCTAATGTTTTCCAATTCATACACCACACCGTCTCACTCCGTCTGAAATTCAATCAAATACAATATGTGATCCGTTCTTTGATTGTCGCAGCACTCGCGAATTCGCTGCCTTAATTCAGCTGTAATGTCAGGGCGCAGGAGTAGCCTATCGGTTAGCGGGACGCTATTGTAGCTCGGGGCGTTCTGCAGGTCGGTATTTAATTTCGGCGCTAACAGAAATGAATTGTGACGAGGTCCTTGTGACTGCGAGGTTTTCTCAGGTTGTCCCAGTTTCCTCCCGCAGTCGGAAGAACTAGAAGGTTAGTAGCTTAACTGGGTCACGTAAATTGTCATGTGATTAGGCTAGTGTTCAATCTGTGCGATGCACTGCGGAGCGGCTCGTTTGAACGGAAGGGACTATTCCGCGATGTATCTCTAAATAGATCTGAATAAATAATGTCAAGTGGTATTTCGTTTTTATTTTACTTATGATATTTAATTTCCTACTGGTCCTAAGGCTTGCGTCCGGAGGAACGCATCTGCAGTTAACAGCAGTGAAGCAGTACATGGTAGATCATAGAGAACAGGCGACGAGCATTAGCCTTGTCGAGTGAAGCGTGATTTTTATTTTACAGTTTAACTAGGTTTCATCACGTAAGCCCTCTGGAATTAGCCTGGTGAATGTCCTTTACACTATCTCCGTTTATGCTATATCCGCTTCATAGGGACCAAGTCAGTGCATAGCATTGGAAGTTTCTCCTCTTCCCCACCATGTACAGCTGTAACATATCCTCAAGATGGCATTTGCCTTCTTGGTTGCTTGCGTTATTTTGTAAACGTCCGATCAGAAACCTGAAGGCGAAGGGAAAGAAGCTCTTCCTAAAAATGTCTACTGGATCTGCTTTGTACCGGTTCATTATCGTCCCACCCGCCATTTAGTGCCGTGACATAGTACTCAGGCAGTGCCCTTACACTGCGATATAAAGTTGTGAATAACATCCCAGATATCGCATTCCATTTCAATGTCTAGTAAGGGAAAAGTATCCAATACGCTTGCATTGTCCATCCGTTCAGATGGAATACTTAATGTAACCTCGCAAAAGCTACAGCTCAGTCCTTCAGTTTCATGGCGATTGCTGTGAAATAGCTGAAACGACCTGATTCCATGAAATGCGTCATAGAACTCAAGCATTTTAGAAATAATTTGTCCCTTGGTCGATCATCACCGCCTCAGGACAACATGCCTTGCAGTGCCTGCATAGCCAGTGCCTTTATTTTGGATCCATCGGCGTTGTGCTCCAGTTCGATATAAATAAAAGCATTTTAGCGCCGCGGATTAAAATATGTTTCGACTACGTTGTGTCCTCCTAACAGAAATTAATACTTATTTTGCTGCAGTTTTTTCCCAATGGCAAGTTCCCTGTTTCAGCGTTATATTACGTGAGCTGTCGCTTAAAGCACAATTATACAATTTAATCAAATTGAATAAAGCAAACTTGTTGAACGCACTGAAAAGAGATCTTAAGGACCAAGAATACAACTATCTTCATTCTTCCCCTTAAAGGTAACTTGGTGGCGATTGTCATCCTGTGTCGAGGGAAGTGCGGTCTCTCCAATTGCATCACTCTCTACCTAGTGGCTATGGCGGTAGCCGATCTCCTGGTCGATGTCAGCAACATCCTATTAACGATAACAGTCCATAGTTATTTCCCATTTTCATTTCTGACTGTTACGCCGGTGTGTTCGGTTAACGTTGCCCTGTTTTGCGCTGCTACGGTAGCCTCTGTCTGGTTCACGGTGGCTTTCACCTTTGATCGATTTATGGTCATCTGTTGTCAGAAACTAAGAAGCAATATTGCACAGAGAAAACAGCGGATGTTGTTATTGGGCTCACAGGTACACTGAGCTGTTTAACGAACATTCCGTGGTATTTTGCATTTCATCCTGAGTATACAATAGACAATGTTCCCCGAGGGTGTGATATGAAGCCTACGTTCTATATATTGCCCGTATGGACTGCATTTGACATTTGTGGATTAATCTTAACCCCTTGTCTCCCGTTTTCCCTACTGTTACTTTTCAACTCTCTGACGGTGAGACACATTTTGGCAGCCAGCAGGATCCGTAAGAGACTCCGCGGACGTAGTAATATGGCGAACGATATGGACCTAGAGATGGGGAACCGTAGGAAGTCTATTATTCTACCCTCTAATATATCCGGCACGTTTATGCTTTTATGGAGCACTAAAACAGTGAACGTCGTTAGTATGCAGTTTGAAGGAAATCTGGATTATGCTGGAAGTGACTTTGAAGCAGTTGGAACCATGCTGCAGGTCCTCAGCTCATGCACGAATACGTCCATCTACGTTCTGACGCAGAGGAAATTTAAGCAACAGCTGAAAAAGGCTGTGATGTATCCAGCGGCACTAATTGTTAAATTCGTTAACTCATAAAAAATAAATGGCTACTCCATGTAATGTTAAATAAAAGTTCAAAATCACTTCTTTTCCACCTTTTGGAAGTTTAAGAACGAATTACCAATATGTACTCCACTTGACATTGATATTCCATTGAAAATTATCTATATATGTCCTCTTGCCTTCCAACAAATCAATAATTGATAATATGATTGCAATACGAATTATGTATTTGGTATTTGCTAAAAAAAAAACAACTAACAGGCAAACTTGGTTGTGGAAGAATTTAAGACTCTTTGGATATGTAGGGGTTAACCTGATAGCTTGTGAGTGCTCTTAAAATTCAGCTGAAGTCCTTGCTCTTAGAATTTAGCTGGAAGTCCTTGATAATGTCTAAAGAAAAGTGGAAATTTAGGCCAAGTTCAAAGTCACGTTGTTTGTTACATTCTAGGCCTAAGTTCACAGTCAAGCAATGTTATTGTTAAGTACTTTTAGTTACGTACGCTGTGTCTATATAATGAAGCGTGTCTGAAAGCTAACCAGAACTTCTGAACACCGCTTTTGGGAAAAGAAGGCTTCCCGTTGTATCACGTATAAATGAAGTCCTTTAGTCTGAAGCAAGTCGGCCTGATTTGTTCTGTTTGCTGCTCCTGAGATTTTTTCCGCAACACAATGGCGACGAGGATGGGATCGCTATAGGGTACGCTGGAGCAAAAGCAAGACGCTGGCTCTTACTCTTGAGCTGAGGCAAGATAGTGGGGAGTACGCTTGAGCGGAAGCAAGACAGCGGCTCTTACGCGATTCTAGGAAACGAACCCTAGGCGGAAAAGGGGAAGCAGGACAAAAAGGTGCCTTCCAAGTTGGGAAGGAAAATTAGTCTCCGAGCTGAAAGGGGGAGACTCGTGTCCTGCGTCCTAGCAGAAAGCGGGACGGCAGGGGTCGCTCGTGGGAGTACCAGGGTAGCTACCGATTTATTCCGTGACTGAACTCAGAGACCTGTGTAAAGACAGAGGAAACACACCAGTGAGTGCTTATTGTGTACATAGTGTGTATAAAGAAACTTTGTGCTGTCTTAATTGAAATTAAAATCTTAAACAGGAAAAATGGGAAGTGCCAGCAGTAGATCAGTTAGCGCTGATCCTGCTCATAAACCGAAGAGTTCCGGAGGTAAGACGGAGGGTTTGAACACTCAACTGCAAGTAGGGAAAAAACTGCCAAAAAGATTCAAAAGATAAAACGGAATCACCAGCAAATAGACACGGTTCAGCAGGTAGACGATGGCATCATCAACTCCTAGTCGGGGCTGGTAGGCGAACTGGAGGGGATCTAAGTGTGGCCTGACCATAGGCCGGAGCAGCACCAGAACAAGTCTCTCCAGGGTCTTCATGATGTGGGAGGTCAATGCCACCGGTCTGTAGTCATTGGGGCCGCTGGGGCGCGGCGACTTCGGCACAGGGACGAAGTCGCGCCTGGATCCCCGACGGATATGGTAATCAGAGAGACTGGAGAGGATGGTTATGGGGTAACATTCAGTTATGAGTGGTCACATGGGGATTGGCTGTATAGGGGAGGTTTTAATTTGAGACTAATCCAGCACTGGGAGGACGCCACCCGAAATGGGGACGGCGACCCAAATTGGGATGCTGATTACATGTTGAGACGTTTTAAATGATGGAAGGTGGTGGCTAAAAGTCACCAACCTCCAAAGAAAAGGAGATTAAGCAGCCTGAAACAGAGAAGGCTGGTGCTGAAACAAAACCTGCCACGGGACTTCATCCCCAACTCCCCGTACTGGTCAGTGCCCCATTGGCACCCAATAGTGAAATAGACCATTTAACCCAGCACCCGAGTGCCCTCATTACCATCTCACGTGACTTCAACCAGGTTACCATGGCTAGAACGCTGCCCAACTTCAGGCAGTATGTGAGCTGTACAACCAGAGGGGAGAGGACTCTGGATTTGATGTACGCTAAGGTTAAGGATGCATACAGCTCCTCTCCCCTCCCCTCACTGGGAAGGTCAGATCACAACTTGGTGCATCTAAAACCCTGCTACCTGCCTCTGGTGAAGAGTAAACCTGCAACGTCGAGGACAGTGAGGAAATGGTCGGAGGAGGCTTATGAGGCGCTCCAGGGTTGTTTTGAGGTGATAGACTGGCAGGCACTCTGTGAGCCACATGGGGAGGATATTGAAGGGCTTCACTGATTACAACAACTTCTGCGTGGACTGCAATGTTTCGACAAGAACTGTCCTTTGTTATTCAAATAAGAAGCCATGGGTGACAAAGGACATTAAGGACATCCTGAACGCTAAAAAGAGGGCGTTTAGAGATGGAAATAGGGAGGAGCTGAGGGCAATACAGAGGGACCTGAAAGTCAGGATCAGGGAGGTTGAAGACAGGTACAGGAGGAAACTTGAGTGGAAACTCCAGCAGAACAACATGAGAGAGGTCTGGAGGGGGATGAGGGCCATCACTGGGTTTCGGCAAACTAGCAACAGAGGAGCTGAAGGCAGTGTGGACAGGGCCAACGAACTTAACCTGTTCTTTAACAGATTTGACATTGTGACCCCTGCCCATGCCCCACATGAGCCATCTGTTGTCGGCCCCCAACCAACACATATTCCACTCTCCCCTCTTACCCCTCCTCACAGTCCCCCACCCTGCTCTCATGACTATACCCTTCCCCCACACGAAACCACCACGGTGGGCTTCACGGCTGACAGGTGAGAAGACAGCTGAAACGTCTCAGCCAAGCAAGGCTGCAGGACCGTATGGTGTCAGTACTAGGGTGCTCAAAGCCTCTGCCCCTCAGCTATGTGGAGTACTTTGCCATGTATTCAACATGAGCCTGAGGCTTCGGACGGTTCATGTACTGTGGAAGACGTCCTGCCTCGTCCCTGTGCCGAAGTCGCCGCGCCCCAGCGGCCTCAATGACTACAGACCGGTGGCATTGACCTCCCACATCATGAAGACCCTGGAGAGACTTGTTCTGGTGCTGCTCCGGCCTATGGTCAGGCCACACTTAGATCCCGTTCAGTTCACCTACCAGCCCCGACTAGGAGTTGATGATGCCATCGTCTACCTGCTGAACCATGTTTACGCCCACCTGGACAAGCCAGCGAGCATTGTGAGGGTCATGTTTTTTGACTTCTCCAGTGCGTTCAACACCATCCGCCCTGCTCTGCTGGGGAAGAAGCTGACAGCGATGCAGGTGGATGCTTCCCTGGTATCATGGATTCTTGATAACCTGACTGGCAGACCACAGTACGTGTGCTTCCAACACTGTGTGTCCGACAGAGTGATCAGCAGCACTGGGGCTCCACAGGGGACTGTCTTGTCTCCCTTCCTCTTCACCATCTACACCTCGGACTTCAACTACTGCACAGAGTCTTGTCAGCTTCAGAAGTTTTCTGATGACTCTGCCATAGTTGGATGCATCAGCAAGGGAGATGAGGCTGAGTACAGGGCTACGGTAGGAAACTTTGTCACATGGTGTGAGCAGAATTATCTGCAGCTTAATGTGAAAAAGACTAAAGAGCTGGTGGTAGACCTGAGGACAGCTAAGGTATGGGTGACCCCCGTTTCCATCCAGGGGGTCAGTGTGGACCTGGTGGAGGATTACAAATACCTGGGGATACGAATTGACAATAAACTGGACTGGTCAAAGAACACTGAGGCTGTCTACAAGAAGGGTCAGAGCCGTCTCTATTTCCTGAGGAGACTGAGGTCCTTTAACATCTGCCGGACGATGCTGAGGATGTTCTGCGAGTCTGTGGTGGCCAGTGCTATCATGTTTGCTGTTGTTTGCTGGAGCAGCAGGCTGAGGGTAGTAGACAGCAACAGAATCAACAAACTCATCCGTAAGGCCAGTGATGTTGTGGGGATGGAACTGGACTCTCTCACGGTGGTGTCTGAAAAGAGGATGCTGTCTAAGTTGCATGCCATCTTGGTCAATGTCTCCCATCCACTACATAATGTACTGGGTGGGCACAGGAGTACATTCAGCCAGAGACTCAGATGCAGCACAGAGCGTCATAGGAGGTCATTCCTGCCTGTGGCCATCAAACTTTACAACCCCTCCCTTGGAAGGTCAGACACCCTGAGCCGATAGGCTGGTCTTGGACTTATTTCATAATTTACTGGCATAATTTACATATTACTATTTAATTATTTATTGTTCTATTACAATTTATTATTTATGGTGCAACCGTAACGAAAACCATTTTCCCCGGGGATCAATAGAGTGTGACTATGACTATGACTAATGACGCCGACTGCCATGGGACGACCCGCACCCACTCCTTACAACCCCCCATGCCAGAAGTTCAGGCACTTGACAGTCCCAGGTGAGCAGACATCAGTAACAAGAGAAGGGTCTCAGGAAAGAGGAATTGAAGCCTAGGGAGTTGAAGGAAGTGCTAGCAGTACTAGAGGTGACTAAAAGAAAAACTTCCGGTAATGCCCTCTCCCTCCCTTCCCCTATCCTTATGTCACTCTGCCCCCTCCCCCAGCTGCCTATCACCTCCCTCATGGTTCCGCCTCCTTCTACTACCCATTGTGTTTTCCCCTATTCTTTCTTCACCTTTCCTGCCTACCACCTCCCTGCCTCCCCTTCCCCCACCCCTTTATCTTTCCCCTTACTGGTTTTTCACCTGGAACCTTCCAGCCTTCACCTTCCCACCCTCCCCCCACCTTCTTTAAAGGGCCTCTGCCCCTTCCCTCTTCAGTCCTGACGAAGGGTTCCGGCCCTAAACGTCGACCGATCTTTTCCATGGATGCTGCCCGACCTCCTGAGTTCCTCCAGCGTATTGTGAGTGTAGATTTGATCGCAAACACGAGGAAATCTGCAGGAGCTGGAATTTCAAGCAACACACATAAAAGTGTCTCATATCCCTCCATACGGCTAAAGGGATCAGGGGATATGGAGGGAAGGCTGGTACAGGGTTCTGAGTTGGATGATCAGCCATGATCATAGTGAATGGCGGTGCAGGCTCGAAGGGCCGAATAGCCTACTCCTGCACCTATTTTCCATGTTTCTAAGTTTCTATCCCTCCCCCTCTTATCTTCTTCTATCATTTTGGATCTCCCCCACCCCCTCCCACTTTCAAATCTCTTACTAGCTCTTCTTTCAGTTAGTCCTGACGAAGGGTCTCACCCGAAACGTCGACTGTACCTCTTCCTAGAGATGCTGCCTGGCCTGCTGCGTTCACCAGCAACTTTCATGTGTGTCGCTAGATTTGATCAGCTGCCCCAACCGGAATTTATACCTAGGTTTGGAATTCCCCTAGGGATAAATAGCGACAGGGGAACACATTTTACAAATACAGTAGTGCAGGGACTGAAGGAAGACTTGGGGTTCTATTAAAAATTGCATAACCCCTACCAGCCTCAGTCCTTAGGTATGGTAGAAAGAGCAAACGGGGAAATAAAAGCGGCTTTTACAAAAGTTTGTCTCAGGTTGAACACTTTTTTTTTGTCTGCCATTGCCCACGGACCTTTTTCCGTATCATCCTCGTGGCCCACACAATCACTCAGCTTTGTGCCATCAGCAGACCTGGAATGGTACTGCTTCAGCATCACCTTCATAAGCCTAGAATGAAGGACATTAGGGTTGTATCGTACTTCTTGTCCTCATTCATTTAACCAATTTTTTTCCTTAATCATTGCAAGTTTCAAGACCATTTAATGGAGCGACACTGTAGCATAGCGGTTAGAGCGCCGCTATTACAGCTCGGGTGTCACAACCACGGATTCAGCAGCGCAGTAGATACGGCAATTCCGCTTTGAATTTGCACGTGTCAGGTAATTATTATTTAATTGTGATAGTATTTAACTCCATTCTTGTCGTCGTATTGCTTGTCGAGACTTGGACAGAGCATAGCAACGCTTCGCTGCTGTTTTGTATTCGGCCTTCCCTGAGCCACTGGACTTTCAAAATCAAATAAAACAATAAACGCTCGGCCAAACAGGGCCGTTAACTAAAACTGTCAAAAGGGAGCCTACACTGCGGCTGAAAAGAATATCGAAACATTAAACAAATACCGCTAGTCTTCAGAGTCAGTGGATTTTGAAAGTCCAATGGCTCAGGGAAGGTCAAGCACTAGGACAACAAGGATGGAGTTAAATACTATCACGATTAAATATTAATTACCTGACACCTGCAAATTCACAAGAGCAGTAGCTGTATCTACTGTGTTGCCGGATCCATGGTTGTGACATCGGGATGCCGGAGTTCAATTTGGATGCCATCTCGAAGGGATTTCCACGTCTTCCCCATGAGCGCGTGTTCTTCCTCCAGGTGCTTCAGTTGTCCTCTCTTGTGGAAGGAAACAGAATTCATGACTTAAGTTGTCAGTCCAGGGTCATCATTGTTGAGTTGACATTTGTACAGTGAAAATAAAGTGCAACCTTTGAATTAAATAGGATCAGGGTAGAGAATTGTCTAACCTAGGTCAGTTGGCAAAAGGTCAATGAGTACATGGATGGGGGAAGTGTGGAGGGTCCAGTCAAGTCAAATTTGTTGCCATTTAACTATATAAATGAATATCGTCAAACAAGACAATGTTTCTCTGGACCAGAGTGTAAAACGCAGTAGTACAGATAACACACATGTATAACACACAATAACTTCAGAGAGTAAGGATAAAATCTGCTGGATCATGGAAAGAAACTGGAGCACTACAGTGAAGTCTACACGGTCACAAGATGAACATGCAAACTACACAAAAGGGCACTGAAGATTAGGTCTGAGTCCACTGTGTTGTGTCACAGCAGGACTATTTTCAAGCAATTGACTTCTGTTCTTTTTCTGTGTGATTAAGCACATACGGCCTTTATTTTGAAATGAGCAGTTTCAGATCTGTATGAGGTCACTTCCTGCAGTCAGGAACTAGGAAGTAGGAAAGCTCTTTGGCTGGCAGAAGTCCGGAGGTTTATGTCAGGAGCTAAAGAAGTTTCTATCTAGAACCCCCCTGTTGTTTCCCCAGCAGAAGCATTGACTGTAACTTGACGTTATATTGTTCAGAAGTTAATCTAAAGGTATCAGTTAGATTTTGCTGAAATAGAACGTTAATTTTGAGTTTATTAGACACTAACCCAGATGCCAATGGTTTACACATACTACTTAACTGTAGTCAGAATCCTATAATATTTACCTGTAGGAAACTTAGCTAAGTTCTTACTTACCTGCGCATATTTACTTGTGGGACTGGGTATATTTGTGTTGTATTTTGTTGTTTATCAGTTTCACTCCTTATTCACTCTGTTGTGCCATTGCGTCTACAATAAACCCAAGGAGCTAGGAGACCGTACCCTGACTCTCATGTCATTTTGAATGGAGTTTGGCTCACTGTCTAGTTGATGTTATTACACCTCGGGGGGGCGGGGGGCAATATGATTGGTATTGGTTTATTATTGTCATATGCACCAAGATACAGTGAAAAGTTTGTTGTTTGCATACTGTTTATACAGATCAAATCATTGCAGAGTGCATTGAACTGAAATTAGGTAAAAGAATAACAATGCAGAATAAAGTGTCAAACCTACTAAAAGAGTGCAGTGCAGGTAAAGTGCAAAATCATAATGAAATAGATTGTGAGGCCAAGAGTACACCTTGTTGCACAAGAGGTCCATTTAAGTGTCTGACAGCCATGGGGCAGAAGCTGTCCTTGAGCCTGGTTCCAGGTCGGTTCTTTCAGGTGTTAGCATCTTTGGGCCAGTGGGAGAGGAGGGAAAAGAGAATGTCCAGAGTGTGTAGGATTTTTAATGATAATAATAATAAATACTTTATTGATCCTGAATGGGCAATTATTTCATTACAGCAACAACATTTAGAAACACACTTAGCAATAATAATAATAAATATAATAATAGTTTTGTTGGTGTTCAGTCATTAAGTTGAGTCTGACTCTTCATGACCTCATGGACCATATGGTTTTCATGGCAAGATACGAAAATAGTTTGCCAGGCCTTTTTTCCGCACAGATACTGCTGCTGCCCAGGTTGGGACCTGGCTGGGTTTGAACTCACGACCATCTGCCTTGAAGTCCAGTGCTGATGCCACTACACCAGCTGGTATTAATTCATATAAATAGAAGTATTAACTAATAATGAAGTGTTATGGTCATGGTTATGCACTTTGGCAGAAGAAATAAATGGGCAGACTATAATTTAAATGGGGAGAGAATTCAAAGTTCTGAGTTTCATCGGGACTTGGGAGTCCTCGTGCAGGATACCCTTAAGGTTAACCTCCAGGTTGAGTCGGTGGTGAAGAAGGCGAATGCAATGTTGGCATTCATTTCTAGAGGAATAGGGTATAGGAGCAGGGATGTGATGTTGAGGCTCTATAAGGCACTGGTGTGATCTCACTTGGAGTACTGTCGGCAGTTTTGGTCTCCTTATTTAAGAAAGGATGTGCTGACGTTGGAGAGGGTACAGAGAAGATTCACTAGAATGATTCCGGGAATGAGCGGGTTAACATATGAGGAACGCTTGTCCGCTCTTGGACTGTATTCCTTGGAGTTTAGAAGAAGGAGGGGGGACCTCATAGAAACATTTCGAATATTGAAAAGCATCGACAGAGTGGATGTGACAAAGTTGTTTCCCATGATGGGGGAGTCTAGTACGAGAGGGCATGACTTAAGGATTGAAGGGCGCCCATTCAGAATAGAGATGCAAAGAAATTTTTTTAGGCAGAGGGTGGCGAATCTATGGAATTTGTTGCCACGGGCGGCAGTGGAGGCTAAGTCATTGGGTGTATTTAAGGCAGAAATTGATAGGTATCTGAGTAGCCGGGGCATCAAAGGTTATGGTGAGAAGGTGGGGAGTGGGACAAAATGGGAAAATGGATCAGCTCATGATAAAATGGCGGAGCAGACTCCATGGGCCGAATGGCCGACTTCTGCTCCTTTGTCTTATGGTCTTATGGTCTACGTGCAGGATAGTTATATATACAGTAATAGTTTACTAATGTGGGATACTCTGCAATAATAATGTACGAAATAACAAAGCAGAGACTATTATACTTTGTGTGTTCTCCTGTCGCACAGAGACGTATAGGCTTACTGCATTTGCTTTACTTATGCTGGCTGCCTTACCGAGGAGGGGGTAAGTACAGAACAGAGTCCATGGCACGGGGCTGGTTCCTGTGATGTGCTGAGCTATGGTCTTGTGGTCACATGCAGAGCTCTTGCACCATGCACCCAGACGGGATGCTTTGTATGGTAAAACTTGATACAAATTGGTATGTCAATGGGACTGTGCTGAACTTCCTCAGCCTCCTGAGGAAGTGGAGGCGTTGGTAAGCTTCGTCGCCCGTGACATCGGTGTGGACCGACTCAGGCTATTGGTGATGGCCACTTGTAACTCTCAACCTCAACACCACTGATATAGGCAGGAGCCTGTGCATCACATCCCCACCCCTTCTGAAGTCAATTTTCAGCTCTTTTGTTGACATTGAGGGAAAGGTTGGCGTCGTGACCTGTCCTGAAGGAACAAGTTATGATGACCACAAAACAGTCAGATTTCTATAAAACCCGATGTGATCTGTTTACCGTCTTCAGGAATAGAACGGATCAGTACAGCCCAGGAACAGGCCCTTCGGCCCACAATATTGTGCTGAACCAGATTAAAAGTAAATCAAAAATGCCCAAACACCAATCCCTCCTACCTACACCATGTCCATATTCCTCCATCTTCCTTACATCCACGTGCCTATCCAAACGTCTCCTAAAAGCCTCTAATGTATTTGCCTTGATAATGAAAGAGGTCAGAGGAGAATGGCCAGACTGGTCCAAGCTCTCAGGGGCACGACAGTAACTCAGATAACCACGTGGTGAGCCAAAGAGCATCTCTGAATACAGAACTTGTTGAATCTGGGAGTGGATGGGCTACAGCAGCAGAAGACCACTCCAGGTTCCACACCTGTACCTGATAAAGTGGCTAATGAGTGTGTCTTCTATTAAACCATTGGAATGTTGCTAAAAATGTACTCAGTGTTACGTAAAATAAAATGTTATTAATCCCCCAATATTTTTATTTCATTTTTGCATAATACACACCAATAAAAATAAAGCAAGCATTAACATACAAACACTTTGGACCTTGGCTCCAGCTGTAATCCACCCATGTTCCTGACCATTGGCGTTCTTGACCTGGACCACAGCTCCGCCTGATACTGAGCCTACTCCCCGGTTCTGTCTGTACACCCTGCTTATATTTGAGACGATATCTCAAACTCCAGACAAATGAGTAAGCCAGATGCTGTAAATGGGAATTTTACAGACCCATGAGAGGCAAGCATTTCATCCATGCCTATTTCAATAAAATCTTTAAATTGAAGGCGGTCTTAGGGTCACAGAAAAGGCCCTTTGGGTCATCTAATCCATGCCAAACCATTCGAACTACCTACTCCCATCAACCTGCACCGGGACCATAGCCCTCCATACCCCTACTACCCATGTACCTATCCAAATTTTTCTTAAATGTTGAAATTGAGCTTGCATGCACCGCTTGCACTGGCAGCTCATTCCACACACTCGCGACCCTCTGAGTGAAGACGTTTCCCCTTATGTTCCCCTTAAACTTTTCACCTTTCACCCTTAAACCATGATGTCTAGTTGTAGTCCCATCCAACCTCAGTGGAAAAAGCCTGCTTACATTTATCCTATCTATACCCCTCATAATTTTGTATACCTCTATCAAATCTCTCTCAGTCTTCTACCTTCTAAGGAATAAAGTCCTAACCTATTCAATCTTTCCTTATAACTCAGGTCTTTCAGTTCTGGCAACATCCTTGTAAATTTTTTTCTGTACACTTTCAATCTTATTTGCGAACTTTGTAGATTAAATTTCACCATGTAGAAACCAACAATGGGTAATATTTAAAGGGGTTGAAGGGCAGGCACCATGGTGGTGTAGCAGTTAGCACAATGCTATTACAGTTCGTGGTGTTCCAGAGTTTGGAGTTCAATTCCAGCGCCTTCTGCAAGGAGTTTGTACATTCTCTCCGGGACCACGTGGGTTTCCTCCAGGTGCTCTGGTTTCCTCCCACATCCCAAAGACATACCGGTTCATCGGTTAATTGGTCATTGTAAATTGTCCTGTGATTAGGCTACTGTTAAATAGGTGAATTGCTGGGTGGTGCAACTTGTTGGGCTGGAAGGGCCCATTCTGCACTATACAGTATCGCTAAATAAAATAATACAAAATAGAAATAATTATATACATATATAATATGTTTATTATAATTATTAAAATACATGCCTATAAACTCAGCATCAAAATAGAAATAAAGTTTAATATTTTACATTAATACTGTAAACACTTCTGGGGAGTATTTTAAATTCTACTTTACAACTATGAATACACTACACATAAAAAGAAAATCTGAATAAACTAATTCTTTTTGTGCTCACTTTTTAAAAGTTTCACAAGTTTGTTTTCATGTCAACATGGCACAGTCGAACTGAGCAAAAACAGGCCTGACTGGAGCACATTTTACAAGGTCTCAACTTGTACCGGAGATAATTCTGTTCTAGCAATCCTTATCAAGAGCATGTTAAAAGCAAACTTTTTCAAGCCGTTCCAACTGCACATAAGCTTGGGCAAAATTAAAATTATCTCCAAACTCATCACTTTTCAAGAGAACTTTTCAAGGTGTGAAATTGTAAAATTAATCTCTTGTTTCAGTTCCCCGATTTTCATAATTTTCTTGCTACAAGATAACCCGTCTCACTGATAAAATGTAGGGTTTACATTTCAAGCATATGATATTGCTGAAGAAGCACGACTTTTTTTTTTTACACTGAAGTGAATACAGATATGGTATCAGTCCACACAGTCGTAGAGCTCTCTTTAGTTCCTTGATGTCTGCAGCCATGTTTCCTCCATTCTCTCTCAAACATCGACGAAAGAGTAACTGGGGTTATTCCGGCAAATGAAATGTGCAACCAACTGTCCATCACCAATCATCAGCAACAAACCGACACTTAAAAGAAGAATCATAGTTGTTAAAACTCATAACTATCACCATGGTCTATGAACTGTACAAATAGTCTTACAATACTTTACAAGATGGAATAGGTTGAAGATCAGGCATCAGAAATTTAAAAGGGACATCAGGGTCAGCTTCTCAGTGCAAAGGGCGGTGTGTTTGTATTTGGGATGAGCTGCCAGATACAGTACAGCACAAAAGTCTTAGGCACACATACACAACTAAGGATTTTGCACAGTGCTGTACTTGTCAATGTGAAGCAGAGAGCGAGTTTGTAACTCTGGCAGGAGCAAAGGTTGTTGGGAATAGTGAGCGTGGAGCGCCGTAGGAGGAGTGTGGGACAGGTGGAAGCAGAGGAGTGCCAGGGGTGGGGGTTTGCTGTAGGTGCAGATACACCCAGCCCTGAGACAACAGGCAAGGTCATTTGATGCCAAACAATTGGTTTATTAATCATTCCGGAATGTCTCCCTGGTGCTTCCCTCTCCCTTCCCCTTTTCCCAACCACGATTCTCCTCTCCCTGCCCCCTTCCCACTCTCAGTTCACAATAGAGACCCATAGGTTTACCACCACTCACATATGCCATGAAATTTGTTTTTTTTTGCAGCAGTACAGTGCAATATATAAAATTATTAGAGTACTGTTTCGTGGAAGTCTGTGAAGAGTAAGAATTTCAAGTTGTAGACTGTATACATTCTCTGATATTAAACTGAACCATTGAACATTTAAAAACCATCAAATGCATGGATTGGAGAGGTTTAAAGAGCTATGATCCAAACATGAGCAGATGAGAGTAGATTGCTGTATAACATGGTCAGCATAGACAATTTAGGCCAAAGGGCCTGACTCTATGACTAACTATGATAACATCATTTCAGCATTGTATCTCTGTTAAACTGCAAAAAGAAATTTAGTGCTCATTGTCCAGTAGAGTCTGATTTAACTATACAGAAGTCAATTGAATTAAGAATCTACAGCATGTTTATAACATTTTTTAAGAAAATCTACTCAGACTCAGCCAATGCCAAACACCATTGCCATACTAAAGGAAATTCGACCATCACTGTAAATGAAATGAAACCCGAATTTAATGACTTTGCAGTGTTTCACACCTTGACATAAGATTCTTAAAACAAGCAAACTGAGGAGGAATTTCTTTAGCCTAGGATGGTGAATCTTTGGAATTTATTGCCACAGATGGCTGTGGAGGCCAAGTCTCATCTTTTCATTCAAATCACAGAATAGAGGAAGACCATTTCCCCACCACCAGTACCCAGAAGAACAGCCCGTCATCCTTTCCCAAACTCCAGTCCATTATTTCCCTTTGTGCCTATCCAGTTCCTTTTTGAAAATGGTTTCTTACCACCCTTACAGCTGATCAGTTCAAAATTGTAAGTATTCTGCATGAAATGTTTTTCCGTCTATCTCCTTCTACCCGTGACCTTGAAACCCCCTTCACACGTCTCCCACCCCCATCTGCTTAACCTGACTAGTGATAGACCCGTACATCTTTATCAAATCAACTCTCAACCTTCATTGCTTTAAGGAGAATAACCCCAGCTTCTCCAGCTTCTCATGTTTTCTGACTTATTACTTGAGACCGTTGATGCAGAGGTATAGCCATTACACCAAGCCACATGTTGCCACCTCTGTCTGGTTCCGCATATCCCCTTGCAGATATACTTCATAGGCACGTACAAAGGGACTGATGGAAAATTTCTTGGTCACCACCTCAGTGGCCCAGGATATACCAACCAGTGAAACAAAGGGCAATTAGAATAATTGACACTAGGGAAAACCATAATATTTAAAGCTGATATAAAATGACTCCCATATTCCAGTTCATGATATGATTAAATCTGAGTTCTTACCTGCTGAAGTCAGCAGGATATGGCTGAGTGCAACTGTGAAAGAGTAGTCCCAAACCCTTTCCTTAACTACAGCTGCAAACAGCAGACCGCTGATGAAATATGTCAATTCCATTGACAGCAGGTTCACCAGGAGAGTGAAGAAAGAAACTTATTGACAAGATTCATTACAAGTACCACAGTGAAGCCATTTTATTGTAAACTATTAGCAAAAACTAACAAGCATAAGCAGTAAACGAACAAAAGCACTGGAAATACTACTTTATTTTAAGGTAAGTAGACCAAAACTGTGTACAGTATTCCAGGTTTAGTCTCAACAATAGGTTGTACGACTATGATAAAACCTAAACTCGCAAATGGTAGGGAGACTTTAAGATCCTCTCTTATTAAACTCTCCATTTTTAAACTCCAGTTCCTTTTCAATAAATGCAAAATACCATTTGCCTTCTTAACTACACATTGGATCTGCATACCAACTTTTTCTGATTCAAGTCAAGTTTATTGTCATTTAGCTATATACATGTTTACCATCAAACGAGCCAACACTTCTCTAGACCAGGGTGTAAAGCATCCAAGTACCCATAACACACATAATACGTAATAACTTATGAAAGTAAGGATAAAATCTACAGATGAATTACACATAATTAAACAAAGTAAAGTGCACAAGTTAAATATTGTAAGGTACAGAACAGTTTAACCGGTGACATTTTGAATGTGACACGGCAGCGACTTCAGGAGCCTCATGGCCTGAGGGAAGAAACTGTTTCCCATCCTGGAGGTTTTGTCTTTATGCATCGGAGTCTCCTGCCTGATGGTAGAAAGCTAAGGAGGAAGCTGGATGGATGAGTGGGAACCTTAATAATACTAAGGGCCCTGTGAACACAGTGCTTCTGCTGTATGTCCCCGATGAATGGTAGGGAGACCCTATGATCCTCTCGGCCATTCTCACAAATCCTTTGAGGGGCGACCAGTCCGATGTTCTGCTGCTCCCAGACCAGATGGAGATGCAACTTGTTGGGATGCTCTAAGTGGCACTTCACCTCTTGGATTCCTCTGAATTTCACTACACAGAGTCTCTCTCCATTTCCATAATCACTTGCCTTTTGGTTCTAGAAGTGCATTACCCCAAATATTCCCTAAGACAATCATTCTATGTATGTCAGAATGCAGAATCACTGTGTCCTCCTCATAACACAACCTTCCGCCCACATAGGTATCATCTGCAAACTTGGAAACCTTACATTTCATTCCTTCCTCTAATTCATTAATGTCAATAGTATAGAACTGACAGCCAATCTCTCCACTCCAGTTACATCCAAACCCAGCCTGATAAGGACCCACGTATTTCAACGTTTTGTCTCCTATGTCACAGCCAGTGTTCAATCCATGCGGCACCACCACCTGGAATAGGAACACCAATGCCTTTAAATGGAAAATCCTGCAAAGAGTAGTGGATTCGGCCCTGTACCTCATCGGTAAAGTCCTCCCGACCATTGAGCATATCTACATGAAACGCTGCTGTAGGGAAGCACAGATCCTCACCACCCAGGCCATGCTCTCTTCTAGCTGCTGCCATCAGGCAGAAGGTATGGGACCCTCAGGACTCGCACACCAGGTTCAAGAACAGTAACTACCCCTCAACCAACAGGCTCTTGAACAAAAGGGGATAACTACATTCCCCTGCCCATATAATGAAATGTTTTCATAACTAATAATCTCACTTTAAGGACTCTTTATCTTGTTATTTCATGTTCTCGTTACTTATTGCTATTTATTTATATTTGCATTTGCACAGTTTGTTGTCTTCTGCACTCTGGTTGATAGTTCATTGACCCTGTTATAGTTACTGTTCTATAGGTTTATTGAGTATGCCTGCAGGAAAATGAATCTCAGGGTGCAAAACATATACAGCGCTTTCAAAATAACGAGGAAAAAAAAAGACACGCCAAAAAAAAAAACACACATATAGTCCAAGACCTTGTGTGACATGTTCTACAAATTGACGGTAATATAATGACATTACCCTTTTGAATGAATGCCTATTTGCTAATCAGCATAAAATACAGTTTGAGACCGTCTCTGAAAGACAACTATAGTTAAACTACAAAATGAATCCTGTTGTGAGAAGAGGTATTAATCTGAAGGAAAAAACCTTAGATTTCCTAGAATAGGCCAGAGCATTAAAAGGTCATTAAAACTTGCAGGGATTCAGGTTGCTCATCTAGCGAGCCCAAAATAAATAATAATTCTACTCCACAGCACTTTGATCAGATTATAATTTTGAAACTCTTCAATCAATTGTGTAATTTTTCTTACCTAGGTACTTTGAGCTGGATGTTCAAGCTGGAGTTTTAAAGTCAAATGGAATCAACCCATCGAATGAATCATGACTGCAATGCGCAAAGAGTTTCAGGAACATATGAATATAGGACGTGGAAGCAAACATAGGCCATTCAGCTCATCATCCTTCTTCAATCATTCAATAATGTCATGGCTGGTTTTTTACCTCAGCACCATCGTTCTGAACAGACCCAATTCCCATAATAAATAAAAACAGATCAAGTCTTGAACGTGTTCAGCGACTGGGGTTCTGCAATGATTAAATAACTTTGGGGAGAAGAAATTTCTTTTAACCTTTTCTCAGACTGATCCCTTACTTTGAGACTGTCAGGAAACCCAAGTCCACATCTACCTTGTTAAGCCTCTTAAGAGCTAATGAAAGAGAAACATTACAAATTGTAGGAGCCCTATATTCTGTGCTGGGCATTTATTATGTGTATATGGTAACTAGTCACATTAATGGGGACGTGGCAAAAGCGAAGGGAATAAGTTACTTATAGATGCTTACTTTGGGACCGTGGAGGTCATACCTTTGCTGACTGCTGACGCCCAATAATGCTTAACTGTATGTTTGCTAATTGCTAATTAAGGAACAGAATAAGGAATTCGAATCTTTGGAGCAGTGGCGTGTCACACAAGTATAACAACGCCGTGGAGTCGCAGGCTGATGGCAATTGATTTGTTTTGATTTTGGATCCATTTTGCAACTACACAAACCTTCCGAGAGCTTGCTTCCCAAAGAATGAATTCTTTTTAAATTTAAACAGGGGCATAAGGGAATGTTGATAGGATAAGATTGTTGGTCCATTGATTCCATCGGATACCATATTTAATACACTAAGAACATTATCACTTCCAATCCCCAGCCATTAATGGTGAAGTTACTAAGTTTACTAGCCGTTCTTTCTAGTATTTCTTTCAGGAGTTTTTGTGTACTAAAAAGCCATTTGCACAATTACTAAATCATTATGTTCACGACTATTTTGGCATACTAATTAACTGAATAAGCAGTTTTCAATGCCCCAGATAACGAAAGCCAATATTCAGTATGGTTTTTGTCTCGCTATGCTGCCATCTTCCAAGGCTCTTTCGTCTTGCAGTCCAAGATCCATCCCTTCCTCGATACTTCCAATGATCGGACTATCCATGGTGTATGTCCTAGCCTCCTAATACTCCCAAAACACATCTCAGTATGTTTATCAGTGTTAATACTATCAGCCGTTTCTCAAGCATGCACACAAAATGTTGGAGGAACTCAGCAGGTCAGGCAGCATCTATGGAAATGAAAGAAGAACATAGAACACAGAAATTTGCAGCACATTACAGGTCCTTCGGCCCACGATGTTGTGCCAATCATGTAACCTACTCTACAGACTGCCTAGAATTTCCCTACCACGTAGCCCTCTATTTGTCTAGGCTCTATGTACCTATCTAAGAGTATCTTAAAAGACACTATTATATCCACTTCCACCACCACTACCAGCAGTGCAGTCCACGCACCCACCACTCTGTGTGAAAAACTTACCCCTGATGTCCCCTCGGTACCCATTTCCAAGCACCTTAAACTAGGCCCCCTTGTGTTAGCCATTTCAGCCCTGGGAAAAAGCCTCTGGCTATCCACACGATCAATGCCCCTCATCATCTTACAGACCTCTATCAGGTCACCTATCATCCTCCATCGCTCCAAGCAGAAAAGGCCAAGTACACTCAACCTATTCTCATAAGGTACGCTCTCCAATCCAGATAACATCCTTGTAAATCTCTGCTGCACTCCCTCTATAGTATCCACGTCCTTCCTGTAGTGAGGTGACCAGAACTGAACACAGTACTCCAGTTGGGGTCTGACCAAAGTCTTATATAACTGTAACATCACCTCACGGCTCTTGAGCTCAATCCCATGGTTGATGAATGCCAACACACCATGCTCCTTCTTAACAACACTGTCAACCCGCGCAGCAGCTTTGAGTGTCCTATCGATACAGACCCCAAGATCTCTCAGATCCTCCACACTGCCAAGAGTCTTACCATTTATATTATATTCTGTCTTCAAATTGGACCTAACAAACTGAACCACTTCACACTTACCTGGGTTGAACTCCATCTGCCACTTCTCAGGCCAGTTCTCCATCCCATTGATGTCCCGCTGTAATCTCTGACAACTCTCCAGACTACCTCCTGATTTCCTGAGTTATTTCTCCTCCTCTTCTTGAACAAGGGAACAACATTTGCAACCCTCCAACCCTCCGGTACTTCTCCCGTCCCTAGTGATGAGGCAAAGATCGTCGCAAGAGGCTCGGCAATCTCCTCCCTTGCTTCTCACAGTAGCCTAGTGTATACCTCATCCAGTCCCGGTGACTTACCTAACTTCATACTTTTCAAAAGCTCCAGCACATCCTCTTTCTTAATGTCTATATATTCTCAAGTGTTTCAGTCCGCTGTAAGTCATTCCTGCAATTGCCAAGCTCTTTTTCCCTAGTGAATACTGAAGCAAAGTATTAAGTACCTCCGCTACCTCCTCCATCTCCATGCACTTCTCCACTATCACACCTGATTTGGTCTTATTCTCACACGGCTCATCCTCTTGCTCTTCACATACTTGTAGAATGCCTTGTGGTTTTCTTTCATCCCACTCACCAAGGCCTTCTCATGGCCCCTTCTGGTTCTCCTAATTCCATACTTAAGCTCCTTCCTCGCAACCTTGTCATTTTCTAGAGTTCTAACAATACCTAGTTACTGTAATATTGTCAATTCAACTGGATTCCAATTGATGTTACCTACAGAATATCCATCTGAGATCTAACCGTGGCCCACCAGCTCAGCAGACATCAAGGCAAGGTCCTAACTGGATACTTTGTATCAAGATTTACAAGCAGAAGGACATCATATTTGGAGAATAGAGGGAGGGTGGTTGCAACCTAGAGGGATGGTGGAGGTAGAGCCTTTCACCACATTTAAGCGAAAGTTTGGGCACCCTGCACGGTCAGTACTTAGTAACTCCTCCTTTGGCAGGTATCACAGTTTGTAAACGCTTTCTGTAGCCAGCTAAAAGTCTTTTAATTCTTGTTTGGGGGATCTTTACTCATTCTTCCTTGCAAAAGGCTTCTAGTTCTGTGAGATTCTCAGGCCGTCTCGGATGTACTGCTGTTTTGAGGTCTATCCATAGATTTTCGATGATGTTTAGGTCGGGGGACTTTCAGTACCACGGCAAAACCTTCAGCTTGCGCCTCTTTTGGTAGTCCATTGTGGATTTTGAGGTGTGTTTAGGATCATTATTCTGTTGTAGAAGCCATCCTCTTTTCATCTTCAGCATTCTTACAGATGGTGTGATGTTTGCTTCCAGAATTTGCTGGTATTTAATTGAATTCATTCTTCCCTCTACCAGTGAAATGTTCCCCGTGCCACTGGCTGCAACACAAGCACAAAGCATGATCGATCCACCCCAGTGCTTAACAGTTGGAGAGGTGTTCTTTTCACGAAATTCTGTACCCTTTTTTCTCCAAACATACCTTTTCCCATTGCAGCCAATAAGTTCTATTTATCTTCATCAGGGCTTGTTTCCAAAATGCATCAGGCTTGTTTAGATATTCCTTTGCAAGCTTCTGACCCTGAATTTTGTGGTGAGGACGCAGGAAAGATTTTCTTCTGATGACTCTTCCATGAAGGTCATATTTGTGCAGGTGTCGCTGCACAGTAGAACAGTGCACCACCACTCCAGAGTCTGCTAAGTCTTCCTGAAGGTCTTTTGCAGTCAAACAGGGGTTTTGATTTGCCTTTCAAGCAATCCTACGAGCAGTTTTCTCAGAAAGTTTTCTTGGTCTTCCAGTCCTCAACTTGACCCCCACCGTTCGTGTAAACTGCCATTTCTTAATTACGTTAGCAACTGAGGAAATGGCTACTTAAAAACAGTTTGATATCTTCTTATAGCCTTCTCCTGCTTTGTGGGCATCACTTATTTTAATTTTCAGAGTACTAGGCAGCTGCTTAGAGGAGCCTATGCCCTCCTTCTTGGGACGAGGTTTGAGGAGTCAGGGTATTTATAAAGCTTTGAAATTTGCATCACCTGGCCTTTCCTAACGATGACTTGTTAGCCATAGCCCTAACAAGCTAATTAAGGTCAGAGACCTTGGTGAAAGTTATCGGAGAGCTCAAATCTCTTGAGGTGCCCAAACTTTTGCATGGTGTACCTTTCCTTTTTTTAACTCTAAAATTGTACAAAACAAAAATAATACACTAGTCTTGCTTAAAATGTTGAAAAGAATGTTTCATCTTTAATTTTATGACATTTTAAGATCAGTTCATCTTCTACTCACTTAACTATTCACAGTAACAGAAATTTTGACCAGGGGTGCCCAAACTTTTGCATGCCACTGTAACGGCGACAATATGTCTTTCCCAAATGCTCCAATGCAGACACTTGCAAACAGGTAGTAGACTGCGTAGAATACCAGCAAACAGACCAGCAAGTTCAGCAGGATAGTCTAGGAAAATGCAAACCAACATGGATTTGATTTTTTATTTACTACTTATCAAGATACAGTGTGGATAGGTCCTTCTGGCCCTTTGAACCACGCCACTCAGCAATCTCCAGATTTAATCCTAGCCTATTCATGGGACAATTTACAATAAGCAATTAACCTACCGATAGATACGTCTTTGGACTGTGGGAGGAAACCGGAGCACCTGGAGGAAACCCACGCAGTCATGGGCAGTATGTACAAACTGCTGACAGACAGCAGCGGGAATTCATTAGAAGCTTCAAGGAGATTTTGGTATATCACCAAAGACTCTGGCAAATTTCGATCGCCGGGCAGCGGAGAACATTCTGACTGGCTGCATCACCATCTGGTATTGTGGGGCTCCAGCGTGCAGGATCGAAGGAGGCTGCAGAGCATTGTGGACAACCCTCGCTTCCATTCAAAATAAAGTGTAGAGCTAATGGCAGGACCCTTAAGAGAAATGCTTTATGGAGTGTCCCTGGTCTCCAAGGAACTGAAAGATTGCTGCACAGTTTGATAGGGGAGTAAAGAAGGTTTACCGGTCGAAGCACAACACCCAAAATGCTGGAGAAACTCAGCAGGCCAGGCAGCATCTGTCCTCTAGCATTTAGTGTGCTTTGCCTTGGATTTCCATCGTCTGCAGGTTTTCTTGTGTTTGTATTCATTGGGGCATTGATCTTATAAAGGAAGGTATATTGCAGCTTGATAAAACTCTCACAAACATTTCTAAATTTTTTATTAATGCTGTCATAGCAACCTGTTATTTTGCACAGCCATTCTGTCGATATATATCATGTGGAGAGAAGTGAAATTAGTGGGAAAGATATGCCATTGAGTGACTGTCTCAGCATGGCATTGGCAGAGACATGGAAACATTTAGTCCGATTGATGCCACAAAGGCATAGAGTGGCATAGTGACTAAGAATTGAATTCATATCCGGAGCCTCAACTGTTCATTCAAACTATACACCCCAACAACAAAAACAAGCTCTAATATCTGTATAAAACTGGAATGAAATACTTGTAACCCTGAAGAAGGATCTCAGCCCGAAACGTCAACTGTTTTCCGTAGATACTGCCAGGCCTGCTGAGTTCCTCCAGCATTTTGCTCGTGTTGCTTGCATTTCCAGCATCTGCAGATTTTCTCTTGTTTGTAAAATAATTGTATAATCAGATGGTTATAAAAACCCCACTGGTTCACTAATGTCTTTTGAGAAGTGAGTTACAGAATCATCCAGCTGGAAGGTGGCCTTTTGGCCCCTCATGTCTGTGCTAGTCATCAAGTACCAGGTACATTAACACAACTAAGTCTGCGGCGCTGGAAATCCAAAGCAACACACACTAAATGCTGAAGGAACTCAACAAGTCAGGCAGCATCTATGGAAGTGAATAAACTGTCGAAGTTTTGGGCCGCAAACCCTATGCAGTGCCTACGCGTTAAATTCTAATACATTAAATTCTAATGTATTTCTTTACTTTCTTCTAAATGCCTGCAAGAAAACCAATGTCAGGGTTGTATATGGTGACATATACTGTACATACTTTGATATGTGTGTGTATTTCTCTCTCTCTCTCTCATGTGCATGTGTGCGCGAGTGTATAGATTTGTCTCCATAGTCACCCTTGATGGACAATTATATGAAATAGTTTGTGACGCACTTGCCATTTCTCTCCAGAAAACATGCAATTCCCATAATTGTGGAGTAACACCAACAGGCCTATGAAGGCCCCAATTCTGAACACATTTCGTTGATCTCTTGCTAGAATTTCTCATGTGTTTATTACTGGAACAAGATACTGAAAATTTTTTGCTTTTGTGATTTCTAAGGAAAGCTAACACTCTTACATTCTGCTAAAATACCAAGAACGTATAGCCGAAATTTGTTGTTCTAAGGACTAAAGCACATCAACATCTTGTTTCCGAAAATTTATCAATTTTGTGTAATTATTCAATACTCACAACTAATGCAAGAATGGTGACTCAGTAGCATAGTGGTTAGCACAACGGTTTACAGTACAGGCGACCTGGGTTCAATTCCTGCTGCTGCCTTTAAGGAGTTTGTACATTCTCCCCGTGACCGCATGGGTTTCCTCCGGGTGCTCTGGTCTCCTCCCACAATCCAAAGACGTACTGGTTGACAGGTCAATTGCTCATTGTAAACTGTCCTGTGATTAGGATGGGATTAAATCGGGAGTTGTTGGCCAGTGCAGCTCTAAAGGCTGGATGGGCCTATTCCATGCTATTTTATTAAATAATTAATTAGATTAGTTAGTGCGCAAAGGCAGCGTGCAGTGTAACCATGGGCAATTGTCGTGGACATTTTACATTAGATTAGATTCAACTGTGTTGTCATTGTGCCGAATACAGATACAAAGCCAATGAAATGCATTTAGCATCTGACCAGAAATACAAAGAATAGTGTTATTTACAAAATAACTGCAAATAAAAAAAGTGCTACAGCACACAAATATAAAAGCACTGAGACAGTACAATACCGATGCAATATTGCTTAGCGCTGTGATGTAATAACATTTTAACCAGTGTTTTATTTCAAATAACATGTGCCTGTTGAAAAGGTAAGGAGAAATGTATTTCTGTTTCCCACATTCATGGAAAACATTTCTCATGATACGTCCAGTTTAGGAGTAAGCGCTGGACTGAAAATACTGTGTAGTGAACCAGTGCAATATGACTGCATGAATTTGCAATTGGTTTTGAAAACCAATGTCTTTTTTCCCCCTCCATGTATTTGCACAGTATTCTGCCTTTTTCACTTTATTGTACTGCTCTTTAGAGATATGCACCCATTGGGGAGCAGAGGTTGTTTTTGTTGTACGGACAAGGGAAGCGTGAATGCCTGCTTCTGCTCCCAACAGATGACATGACAGCCTGGGCTCTAACAGCCACCTTGATCAAATGAGAAGCCAGCAATCTGCTCACCTCCCAAAACCATATCTTTGTTCCAAGGACTCTGTCTTTGAAGGCCATTTAAAGAGCTAAAGAATTCTGAATTGCACTGAGACTTATTCCTTCTCGTTCTTTTGGCTTCACGGTCCTCGGCCGAAGGAGAGACACAGTGCTGCCCACAGGACAAGTTGACAGCAGAGGAGTTAATTCTGGGTATCACCAACCCCAACAACTGCAGATCCCAAACTGTCTACCTTGCCAGTAGAATTTAGCGAAGGACAAAATACCGCAGAAAACCTGAAGTAAAGAACAAAAATGCTGTAATCTTCAGAAAGTAATTGGTTTACAATTGTCATAAGAGACAGTGTTGGAGAGTAAGAATGAAGGCCTTTGCTCATTTATTTTTAAAATTATAGCAATTGTGGAACTTGTTGCTACAGGCGGCTGTGGAGGCCAAGTCATTAGGTATGTTTAAGGTAGAGATTAGTAGATTCTTGATTAGACCATAAGATATAGGAGCAGAATTAGGCCATTTGGCCCATCAAGTCTGCTGCACTCTTTTATCATGGCTGATCCAATTTTCCTCTCAGCCCCAGTCTCCTGCCTTCCCCCCCATATCCCTTCAGGCCCTGACCAATCAAGGATCTACCAAGCTCTGCCATAAACATGCATAAAGACTTGGCTTCCACAACTGCCTGTGGAAAAGAATTTCACAGATTCACCACTCTCTGGCTAAAGAAATCCCTCCTCATCTCCTTTCTAAAAGGACACCCCTCTATTCTGAGGCTGTGTCCCCTCGTCTTAGACTCTCCGACCATAGAAAACATCCTCTCCACATCCACCCTATCAAGACCTTTCACCATTTGATAGGTTTTTAATGACATCATCCCTCATTCTTCTAAATTCTCATGAATACAGGCCAGAACCATCAACACTCTTCATAATACAAGCCATTCAATCTTGCAATCATTTTCCTGAACCTCTTTTGAACCCTCTCCAGTTTCAGCATATCCTTCTAAGATACGGGACCCAAACCTGCTCACAATACTCCAAGTGAGGCCTCACCATTTCTATATAAAGCCTCAACATTACATCCTTGCTTTTATATTCTAGACTTCTTAAAATGAATGCTAACATTGCATTTGCTTTCCCCACCACAGGCTCAACATGCAAATTAACCTTCAGAGAAACCTGCACAAGCACTCCAAGACCTTGCACCTCAGTTTTTTTGTATTTTCTCTCCATTTAGAAAATAGTCAACCCTTTCATTTCTTGTACCAAAGTGCGTGACCATACACTTCATATGAATTGCAGGGTACTGAGGTGTGCAGTAAGAACAAAGAGGCCTGGGAATCATCAGCATGATCTGGTTAGGGCTGGTTAGCAGGACTTAGTGAGGGGTAGACATGCTCTCTTCTCATTGCTGCCATCAGCAAGAAGGTAAAAGAATCTCAAGACTCAGACTGCCAGATTCAGGGACTCCTCAACCATTAGGCTCTTGAACTAAAGGGGGTAGCTTCACTCAACCTCACATATCCATCATTGAAATGTTCCCACAACCAAAGGACTCACTTTCAAGGACTCTTCATCTCATGTTCTCGATACTTGTTGTTTACTTATTTATATTATCGATTCTTCTTTTTGCATTTGCACAGTTTGTTTTCTGCACTCTGGTTGATCTTTCATTGATCCTATTATAGTTATTAATCTATCGACTTGCTGGATATGTCCGCAGGAAAATGAATCTCAGGGTTGTATTGGGTGGCATATATTTACTTTGAACTTTGCTGTGTGAGGACAGGTTAGCTTCCAGCATTAGGAAAAATGAGAGGAGTTCCATTTGAAATGTATAAACTTCTTATAGTGCTTGTCAGGGATATATGGAGAATGTACAATGTCAAAGCCAGTTACTCTCACTCCACCTCTTTGGATAAAAGCTGTGACGAGATCTGAAGCTGCGTCTTGTGACAAAACCCAAACTAAAAATCAGTGAGCAAATTGTGAAGATGACGTTTCACAACACTTATACCGCCTTGCTGATGATGCAGAGTGGACTTTCTTTTCTCTTGCTCTTGTTAGATAGGTCATGACCAGGATAACGTTCAGTAAATGTCAGTGTAGTAGCTACAGTGAAATGGGGTACATGGCTCTTTCGAAATGCAGATACGGTTTGAGTCTATCCCATTTAAAATGACAAAGGGGAAAAAGAGAGCAAGAAGGGAGGTCGTTCGGCTCTTAGAGAATACTCTGCCATCCAAAATGATCATTCTTTACCTCAGCACCAATTTTCCATTGATGCCTTTTGTGTCTGGAAATCTAGCTACCCTCTTAGCTTCTGCTTCCTTCTATATTAAGATTCAATAGTCGTATTTCTCCTAAAATGTCTTTTCCCACATTCTGAGACTGTTATTTATTGATTGATTGATTGTTTCTGATACTGCATGGAATAGGCCATTACAGAAACGCTGAACTCCAACCGTACCATCGACTGTGAACGATGGAGACAAGACAGGAGATCATCAGTGGCCTATGCTCCACTGGGGGCTAAAGGCCCCAGAAGAAAAAAACTATATTACCGGTAAATATGACGTTGTTTCAATATTGTAATGCCCTGTCAACTTTGCTGCCCCTTCTCCCCATGAAAAGCCGCCGCCTCTTTTTGTCACAAACAAGAGGAAATCTGAAGATGCTAGAAATCCAAACAACGCACACACAAGATGCTGGAGGAACTCAGCAGGCCAGGCAGCATTTGTGAAAAAGAGTACAGTTGGCGTTTCAGGCTGAGACCCTTCGAACTGAGAATCCGCCCAAAACATTGACTGTACTCTTTTCCTTAGATGCTGCCTGGCCTGCTGAGTTCCTCCACCATTTTCTGTGTACTGCCTGTTTTTATCTCTGTCATCCAATCAAGCACTGATCCTTCTTTTTTCAGATACTCTTTTTGAAGTAATTCAAAATTCAACAATCTAAATTAATATATTAATTTTGCATAATTCCATATTTATGTGTTAGTATCTTAGCATCTTCCTGACAAAACAAGTTTAATAGTACAAGCTCCTAAGGGAAATTTCTAATCACTCACCTCTCTCTGTTTTCACCATCAATGTCTGAATTCAAATAACAGTTGTTTAGTCAGTATGATGCACCTAACAGAGAGAATGCAAGATCCGGAATTAGAATGCTCTATTATGACGTCTCAATAGTATCCAATGGGCGGATAGAATGGTTTTGGAATTTTTAAACATATTGTTATTTCATTTGTTACTATGCACTTTTGAAAGCTGTGATACTTTACTGCCTTCTATTTGCCTTATACATTGCTACTATTTTTTTTCCCCAACTCACCTGAACCTGAATTAACAGCACCTGCCTGTTACACGGTTGGCATTTAGGACAGCAATGAAGGTCCTCCATCTCTGAATACGAAGGATTCTTCCTTGCTGCTTTCTTAACAATTGTTTTTTTTTGACTAGTCATGATTGTTAGCCCCCCGAACCTGGAGGACCAGTGGACTGCTCTTAGTCAGGCCTCTACCCTTTGACCTGTTTGGTGTTGCACACTTGGACTCAAAAGGGACTTCCAGGCATGCAGAAGTTTAAAATAACGTCTCTATTTTCCTTTCTGGAAACACCGGAACACAGCGCATCGGCTTTCCACGTACGCTGCCGGACCATCTCCGTCTACTCCATCACATGCGCACTCCCGTGCCCCCAGGACCCCTCAGCTGCCCCAAGTGCCTGTATAAGCTTTGCCCATTGAACATTAATCAAATTGTGAATGAATCAAATAACAAAACCAAAGCAATACAAATAATATGAACATAATATAAGAAAATTAGAGGGGTTATCCAGTGTCCAATAATATACTCCACATTACTATGGGTCCCACACTCTTCCCTTTCTTGGAAGGTATCCTAACGGACCGGATATATAAGTATTTGTATAGACGGGATCTGAGCAGGGATCGTCTATATGACTTTGTGCGTGGTAGGTCGGGTCTAGTCAATCTTATAGAACCCATTGCGTAGGTTACCAGGAAAGATGATGAAAGAAAAGGAGTGGATCATAGCAAAACCTTTGACAAAGTCCCGCTTGGGAAGCTGGTAAAGAAGGTTCAGACGCTTGACATTCAGGGTGAGGTAGTAAATTGGATAAGGGGTTAGCGTCGCGGTATTGACCAGAGAGTGTTCGTAGATGGCAGGCTCGCTGACTGGAGGCCTGTGACCAGTGTTACGCTGCAGGGATCGGTGCTGGGTCTGCTGCTGTTTGTCAAAATTTGCCCGCAACTGCGAGCAAACTGCACTTGGGTAGGACGCATCATTTAGACGTTGCAGTTGAATAAGATGCCATTTGGAGTATATTGTGCAGTTCTCCTCACTTACCTACAGCAAAGATACCGGTAAGATGTCAAGACTGCAGAGAAAATTTACAAAGACGTTGGCTGGACTCGAGGACTTGAGTTATAGAGGAAAGGTGAATAGGTTAGGATTGTATGTATCCCTGGAGCGGAGGAGAATAAGCCGGGATTTAATAGAGGTATACAAAACTTTGAGGGGTATAGATAGTGTTAATTCAAGCAGGTATTTTCCACTGAGTTTCGGAGAGACAGCAAAAAGAGGTGATAAGTTTAGCGTGAGACGAACCTGCAGGAAAGCTTCTTCACTCAGAGGGTGGTGACAATGTGGAAGTGAAAGTGGTTGATACGGTTTCGATTAAGAGAGTTGCGGGTCGATGGACAGAATAACACATCGGCACCCACTAGTTATCCGAAGGGTCTGTTTCTCTGTCTCTGCTCTCTTTGATTGTACGACCAACACTGACACATTTGAGGCCTCAACAGGGCACTGATAAACCAGTACTATTACCCGCTGATTGTTAATATTGAGTGAAATTATCATGAATCTAACTGGGCATGCGTGTAGCAGCACCATCGCTAAAAACGTAGAGCTATAGAAACGTCAACACAGACACCAACGAACGCATCCCTGGGAGAGGATGGATCTTCCCTTAGCAGACATATGCATTTGTGTGGTGAACTCTGAATCCGGAAGGCCGGTCATCATCGGCCCCGGACAGGGGACTATGACGAACAGCTATCGGTGGCCTATGGTCCACCAGGTGTAATGAGTGGAAGAAAAAAAAATATAATGAACCTACGTATAGATCACACTTTCGCTATTATCTCCCCAGTGTCTTCCCAAAATAGTATTCATCTGGTTACAAATGATGTAATGTATTTGTGCAATGAGTGTAAAGAACACGAATGATCGTTAGGATGAGGACACTGGAGATTTCATTCCGATTTAAGAGGTGATTGCTGGGTTATTTCGGAAGGAATTAAAACCCCTGTCTGTTGCACCTGAACGAGGTATGTACCTTTTGGCTTCTTCGAGAAGATGGGGACCGCGGTACTTCATGAAGTCATGCCCATATACTTCCCTATTTTGGCAGTCGTTGGCGTTCCGGGTGAGTTCTGCCGATAAAGGACTTAAGGGTATAATCCACGTTATGGTTGTTTCACTGTTTTTCAGTATTACATAAAATGAATCGGACTATTAGTTGCTTGCCTGTGTTGTACAAATGTAAAGGGCACAGGTTAATAGCAGGAGTCACAGCCTCACGACTTCCCGACCAATCAATGTGATCAGGTTTGATTTCTGAAACCATGCACTTTATCGCCTCAGTCCCTCTGAAATTCACTCATACACAATATGTGATGTGTTCTGTGAATGTTCCATCAACAGCGAATTTTTTTGCTGTAGTTCAGCTGTAATACTAGGCGCCAAATTAGAGTAGCTGTTAGCCTCTCGCTGTTATAGATTGGGGTGTTCTACATTTCGGAGACTAATTCCAGCGCCGACTGTCAAGAGTTTGTACGTTCTCCCCGTGAATGCGTGGTTTCATCTGGATCCAGTTTCCTCCCCCAGTCCAGAAGTACGGGTTAGTAGGTTAATTAGGTCCTGTAAATTGTACTGTGATTAGGCCAGGGTTAAATCGGTGGATTGCCGTGCGGAGGGGCTCGTTTGGCCGAGAGGCCCTGTACGGTACTGTATCTCTAAATATATTAAAGTATATAATATCAAGTGACATTTCTTTTCTATTTCATATGGTTTATATTTCTCACAGATACTAAGATGTTGTTTCAGGAGGGACGCACAGCAGTGAAGCAGTGCTGTAGACCACAAAGAACAGGCGACGGACATAGCCATGTAGAGCCAAACGTGATTATTATTTTACAGTTTAGTTATGACTCAGCACATAAGACCCCAGGATCTTACATTCCATTTCAAAGTCGGGTAAGGACAAGTATTCAATCGGCTTTCTTTGCCCATTCCTAGCCCGTTGAGCTGGATTACTAAATGCAACAGCATAAAGCTCTAATATTCCAACTTTCAATTCCAAAGGGACTGCTGTGAAATTTTTTACACAACCTGATTCCATGATATGTGCCATGGAACTATGATAATGACATAAATAGTTTGCCGATCGCCCATCACCGCCCATCACAGGACAACACCTTGCAGTGCCTGCGTGGTTGTTGGCCATGGTGTCCGACGTTGACAGGAAACCTGTGCGAGAGAGTATTAAAAGTGGAAAAGCTTTTGCACTGGGACATTTCCATTCTCTCCACCTCAGACATCCGGATACAGCAGTACGTCTGGTCTTCAGAAACAGGTGTCTTCCTTGCTTGCAATGGATGACCATAAGGTTTTCCGCGCCTTGCCATGCTGTTCGCTGTCTAGGGAGCGTTGCAATACCGCCTTCCTGAACGTTGGATCTCACAGTAGATTTCATCCACCCAGACAGCCGGAGCTGGTTTCTTATGCTAGGACAGGGGGTGTCCCAAACTCGCCGGGTATAAGGCCCACGACCACCCTCACGTGGTTGAGTCGCCAGTCGAACCGGCCCATCGGGATGTGGCCACGTAAGTCAACACCTACTTGGAGCCAAAGCTGAAAGCTGAGTGTCCAGTGGGGGCCACACGTCAGTGAGCTGCCGCAGAATGGACTCGACAAGTTCGTTCAACAGAAGTGTTAACTCTCCGCAGACAGTCTAAACACCCCAAAAGTGGTTGCATAGTCAGGACCACTATTGTGATTCCAGTTGTATACTCCGCTGATTCTATTTTGGAATTGCGAAATAAAATGTTTTTCTTCTACGTTGTGCTCTCCTAATCTTGATTAATACTTAATTTGCTGAAGTTTTCTCCCTGTAGGAAGTTCCCCGTTCCTTCATTATATTGTGTTAGCTGTTATTTAAAGCACAATCCCAAAGTTAACAAGGCAAGTTTATTAAATACACTCAAAATCAATTTTGAGGACTAAGAATACAACGATCTTATTTCCTCCCTTTACAGGTAACTTGATGGCGATTGTAATCCTCTGTCGAGGGAAATGTGGTCTCTCCAAGTGCATCATTCGCTATATGGTGGCTATGGCGGCGGCCGATCTCTTGGTCGGTGTTACCAACCTCCTATTAACCACGACCGTGGATAAATATTTCCCACTTTCATTTCTGACCATCACGCCGGTCTGCTCGGTTAACGTGGCCCTGTCTGCCGCAGCTACGGTAGCCTCTGTTTGGTTCACGGTGGCTTTCACCTTTGATCGGTTTATGGCCATCTGCTGTCAGAAGCTGAGAAACAAATATTGCACCGAGAAAACGGCGGGTGTTGTTATTGGGCTCACGGGTACATGGAGCTGTTTAACGAACATTCCGTGGTATTTCGCACTTCGGCCTGAATATATAATAGACAATATTCCCCGAGGATGTGGTATAAAACCCACATTCTATGTATTGCCCACATGGATTGCATTTGACATTTACGATATAGTCTTAACCCCTTGTGTCCCTTTTTTCCTGGTGTTGCTTTTCAATACTCTGACAATGAGATACATTTTGGCGACCAGCAGAATCCGTAAGGGACTCCGCGAACGCAGTAATATAGCAAGCGATAAGGACCCAGAGATGGAGAACCGTAGGAAATCTATTATTCTACTCTTCGCTATATCGGGCACATTCATCTTGTTATGGAGCACTAAAACATTCTACGTTATTGGTATGCATTTTGCAGGAAACCTGGATTATGCTGGAAGTGACTTTGAAGCAGCTGGGTTCATGCTTCAGGTCCTCAGCTCGTGTACGAATACATCGATCTACGTCCTGATGCAGAGGAATTTCAGAGAGCAGCTGAAGAACGCGATGACGTATCCAGCGAATTTAATTGTTAAATTGTTTACATCAAAAAAAATAACCGGCGACTCTATCTAAAGTTAAATCAAAGTCCTAATTCATTTATTTTCTACCTTTTGGAAGTTTGAAAGCCAATTACCCATTCGTGCTCTGCTTGCCAACATCGATTGGAATTGATATTCCATCAGTATTTAGATAGACAATCCCAGAATGTTGTATTGCCTATCAACAAATCGTAAATTGATAAAATGCATGATTTCAAAACGAATTATATATTCGGTATTTGCAATAAATAAGCTAACCGTCTAACATGGTTTGAGTTATATTAATTATTAATTAATATCCCTTTACGCCACTGTCGTTTAGGGCAGCAATGAAGGTCTTCCATTTCTGTCTGTCCGTGGCCACATACTCTATTGTAGAAGGAATCTTCCTTCTACAGTAGACTGAACTGATAGCACCTAAAAGTGAAGCGAGAGTGCATAACGGACTACTGGAAATTGACGCAGGAAGTGTACTAAAGCGGGAGAAGGAAAAAGCAGACGAGCTGAATAGGTATTTTGTATCAGTATTGTGGAAGACACTAGCAGTATGCCGGAAGTTCGAGAGTGTCAGGGGATTGAAGTGATCAATGAGGATATAGTCATAGGTAACTACAGCACAGAAACAGGCCCTCCGGTCCACCTAGTACGTCTTAAACCATTTAAGCTGCCTAGTCCCATAGACCTGCAAGCGACCTGTATGCCATTCTCTTCCATGCATGTATCGAAACTGCTCTTAAACGTTGAATCGAAATCGCAGCCACAACATCCTCTGGCATCTCGTTTATCTTCCTCACCATACTTTGTCTGAAGAAGTTTCGCTTATATTCCCTTTAAAAATGTCTCCTTCCACCCTTATCCCATGACATCGTAGTCTCACCCAAATCAGAGGAAAACATCGCTCGCATTTTTCCTATGTATATCACTCATAATTTTGTATACCTCTATTCAATCTGCCCTCAATCTTCGACTTTCCAGGGAATACCGTTCTAACCTATTCAATGTTTCCTCATAACTCGGATCCTCAAGTCCTGGCAACATCCTTGTAAACTTTCTCTGTAATCTTTTATCATTATTTATGTATTTCCCGTAGATAGGTGTTCAAAACTGCACACTTTACTCCAAGTTAGGTTTCAACATCGTCTTTTTAAAACCTCAACATAACCTCCCAACTCCGTGCTCAGTACTTTGATGTATGAAGGCAAATGCGTTAAAAACTTTCTTTAAAACTCTATCTATTGTGTCGCCAATTTTAGTGAGTTATGGAACTGTATTCCCAGATTCCTTTGTCCGACTGTACATCTCAGTGTCGTACCGCTTACTGTGTAAAACTTAATCTGGTTGGTCCACCCAAAGTGCAACACCTAACACAAGTCTGCATTAAATTCTACTGAACCTTCTTGATCCAGCTTTTCTAGCGGGACTTTGTCAAAGGTCTAGATAAGATCGACGTAGAGATCCATAATGGTGTCCCTTCATAGACTTCAATGGTAAACCCCTGGATATGTTCACTATGAAGGGCCATCACGCCGAAAGCCATGTTGACTATTCCTGCTCGGGCACTGTATATTCAAACACGTGTATGTCCGATCCGTCAGAATACCTTCGACTAATTTACCTACAACTGACGTCGAAGTCGTCGGCTTATAATTCCCCGCTTATTTTTAGAGGCTTTTTCCAACTTAGATAAGTGTGAGGTGATGTATTTTGGATAGATAAAACCAAAGTAGAACCTATTCAATGAATGGCAGAGCACTGATGAGCGTTGTTCAACAGAAGACTTGTGAAAACGAGTGCACAGGCCTCTAAAGTCTGCCTTGAAAGTGGACAAGGTAGTGAAGGTCGTTATTAGTAATGGCATTCATTGGAGGAGTAGGTGTCACAACCACTGATTTGGCAGCGCAGTGGATACGGCAATTGCGTTTGTGAATATTCATGTGTCAGGTAATTATTATTTCATTGTGATAGTACTTAACTCCATACTTGTCGTCATAGAGCTTGTCGAGACTTGGACACAGCAACGCTTTGCTGCCTGCTTGTATTCCATCTTGCCTGAGAAATTGGACTGTCGAGTCAACTGACTCTGAAAACTAGCGGCATCCGTTATATGTTTAGTGTTCTTTTCAGTTGCAGTGTAGGCTTCGCTTTGAATTTGCGAGTTTTAGTTAACGGCTCTGTTTGGCTCGCCTTTATTGTTTTCTTTTCCCTTTAACACTGTTCGCATTAAAGTCTGTGAACTATCGACCTGCTTCAGTGTCTTTCACACCGCATTTGGGCCATCTCCAAACCCGGGGGGCGGGGTGGTGTGGTGACATTAGCTTCATTATGTTGCAGTTATGCAATTACTTCTTAAGGGTGCGCTTGGATGATTCTGTACATATATTGTCGTCGAATTAAGAAATACATTATCAAGCTGGTTAGAGTGCAGATGAAATTCATGAGGAAGCTACGTTGTCTAGAAGGCCTGAGCTATAGACAGATGTTGGCCACACTGTACTTTTATTCCATGGAACGTTGGAGAATAAGGCTAGAAGATTATAATGTCATGATGGGGTCGAAAATATGGGCGGAAATTTTTGTGCAAGGGTTGGAGAGTCCAAGAGTAGAGGTGAGATATTTTAGAGATATCTGAGAGCTAACGAGTAACGTCTTAATACTTTAATATATATAGGCATCCGTTAGTCTCGTGAGACCATGGATTTGCGCCTTGGAAGGTTTCCAGGGCGCAGGCCTGGGCAAGGTTGTATGGAAGACCGGCAGTTGCCCATGCTGCAAGTCTCCCCTCTCCAGGCCACTGATGTTGTCCAAGGGAAGGGCACTAGGGCCGGTACAGCTTGGCACCGGTGTCGTCACAGAGCAATGTGTGGTTAAGTGCCTTGCTCAAGGACACAACATTAGGCTGAGGCTCGACCTAGCGACCTTTAGATCACTCGACCGACGCCTTTACCACTCGGACACGCGCCAAACCTTAATACAGAGGGTTGTGATTACCTGGAATGAGCTGCCAGAAGAAATCTTGCGAGTTGGGTGCAATTGCAACATGCAAGATGCGTTCTGGTGGATACATGGGGGGAAGTGTCTTGGAAGTTTATGGAAGGTATGTGGGAAACTGGGACTAGCAAGGAAGCTGCGTGGTCGGAATTGGTTAGTTCGGCTGTAGTTTCAGTTTATGTGCTGTACAACTCTAGGAATGAATCAATTAAGCATTGAAAATTACAGCGGCGAATCACTGTCAACATAATGATATAACAATTGTAGAAAGAGAAAAGTAGTTCCACTTGAATGTGAAAAAAGAAGTGTAGTTCCGAGCAACAGCTTAAATAATTTTAAACAAACGTTGAAATAGAAATACATTGAATATTTCCAGACCGGGGCTTTCCTTGATGTTTTACAATCATGAAAGGTGAAAACCACAACGTACTGGGCGAGTGCGTGGTAAAAACAGGGTGAGTGACAACGCGTGTGTGTGATTGCACAAATCTAAAGTTAGACTTTGAATGATGCATTTAAGAAGGAAAACGTCATATTTTTTTCAGACTATTATCTAGCCTGCAGTTACTTCTGTAATTGAAAATGTAGTATTCTCTCTTTTTCCACACCCCTGACAAGAAAATAGAAGAGATAAAAACAAAAATCCAAGGTAAATATTCATTCTCATGGACGTCAGAACAGAAAAATACCATTTTTATACATGTAAGACTCGCTTTGCCTAGTGACATATTCTCGGGGGTGGCACCCCCTAACCGGCCAAACTTTAGCACTCTTGTTTGAGTGGATGCTGCGTGTTGTGTCCGCTGTGCAACATCAGTACCCCGAAATAACATTCAGTCCACAATGTGCAGTTAAACGATTAAGATTTTATATTTAAGTACAGGGTTAGTGGAGAACCAAAAGAAAAGGAAAACAAATAACAACGCCAATAATCTCATAAATATGTCCAGTGCACAAACGTTGGAGCTCACGGATTCCCTGTCACTGATCTTCCACCGTTCGTCGTCGACCCCTGGGCTCCTGCCCTGAGCCCAGGCCCAGCGGGTCCGGCAACCATCTCCTCAAGCCATGTCTTCTCTCTTCATCCTCCTCGCGCCTTCTCCCCAAGCCCGCGCAGACTAACAGCTGTCACTCAGACAGAAAGAATAACATTCTATCCCAATTGGTTAGCAAATGAATACAAGTCCCGTTATCACTAAATATAACCCAAACATGCTGCTCCAGGGAACATTGCCTCATCAGTTAACATTACAGTGAAGCCATTTCATTATACACTCCAGAGAAGCCAGTTCATTATTAGCCTTAGCAAGTAACATGAAAGGACAAACCCTTACATACATAATGGACTAGCAGCTATGGATATTGCCCTCTTCTTTACTCTCTGTATACCAAAACTATGTCGCCACCCCCAGCTCCAATCTGCTACTTAAATGTGCTGACAATACAACATTGATGGGCCGACTCGCAAATAGTAACGAGGCGCCTACTGCGAAGAAGTTATCACCCGGATACAGTGATGTCAAGAAAACAACATCTCCCTCAAAGTCCCAAAAACAGTGGAGCTGGTTGTGCGCTAAAGGAGGAATAGAGACAGGCTAACCCCTCTTGACATCAATAGATCTGGGGTTGAGAGGGTGAACAGTTTTAAGTTCCTCGGTATGCACATCACAGAGGATCTCATGCAATCTGTACGTACCGGCTGTCTGGTGAAAAAAAAGCACAACAGCGTGTCTTTTACCTCAGAAGGTTGAAGAAGTTTGGTATGTTCCACTAAATCCTAAGAACGTTGTACAGAGGCACAATTGAGAGCATCCTGACCGGATGCATCACTGCCTGGTATGGGAACTGTAATTTCCTTAATCGCAGAACTCTGAAGAGAATGGTGCATACAGCCCAGCGCATCTGTAGATATGAACCTCCCACTATTCATGACATTTACAAAGACAGGTGTGTAAAAAGAGCCCGAAGGATTATTGGGGGTCCAAGCCATTCCAACCACAAACTGTTGCAGCTGCTACCATCCAGGAAACGTTACCGTAGTATAAAAGCCAGGACCAACAGGCTCCGGTACAACTTCTTCTACCAGGCTATCAGATTGATTAACTCACGCTGAAACAATTGTATTTCTATGTTATATTGATTGTTCTGTTGTACGGTGCATACTATTTATTACAAATTACTATAAATTGCACATTGCACATTTAGAGGGAGACGTAACCTAAAGATTTTTTCCTTCTCATGTACATGAAGGATATAAGTAATAAAGTCAATTCAGTTCAATATTGGCCACTTAGAGAGCAGTGCATATTCAAATTCCCTACCTGTGAGATCAAACGCCATTCACAATACAGGTGTTAAAACTCAAAATAAACTACAAACTAACAACCAACGATAGTTTGAAGTTAGTAAAATAATTGTCCCTTAGTTGGTGCTCAGTTTACTGACCGTTACGTTGCTGATGTTTAGAGAAGCAATGAATGTCGGCTATCCTTGGTGGTGTTTAGGTTTACCTTCATCATGTCAGTAGGTTCCTCTCAGTTTTCACCACTGTCCATCATGCAAGTCCCTGGTCGAGGCTCAGGAATATCATCCCGCTCAGTATAGAAGGATTCTTCATCGCTTTTTCCATAACGATGTTGTCTTAGCGGTCAAGGTTGTTAGCCCTGAGTTGAACCCCACTAAACCTAGAGGAATGGTGAACTTAATCTGGCCTCGACCCTTTGTCTTTCTTGCATGGGTGACCCAACCAACAGCCAAATGCTTAATTTCCTGACACTAGCCGACATAGGTCTCTGGGTCATTGAGGCACGCAAGCTCCCAAAGCCCGACAAGGTTGTGGTCCTCTGGGATGTTAGCCGATGGCGTTCATTGATTACTCCCAGGAATCGCTCCGTTATATTCTTATCTCTTCTCTCTCAAATTGCTCCAGTTCGCTGAGTGCAAAGGGAAGTTATGGTCATTAAGGACCTTTCTTAAAAGACCTGGGATGTCTGCACTCTATTAATCCGCCTTGTCCCATCGACTGCACGCGGACCATAGCCCTCGCCGCCCTTCCCATCCATGTTCCTGTCTAAGTTACTCTTAAATGTGGAAATCATACCTTGTTCCGCACTCTGAAGGAAGACATTTCCCTTCATGTTCCCCTAAAACATTTCACCCTTCACTCTTAACCATTGACCTCCAGTTCTCGTCTCGCCCGATGTCATTTGAAAAAGCCTGCTTACCTTTACCCTACCTATACCATTCATAATTTTGGAATACCTCTGCCAAATCTCCCTTCATTTTCCTACGCCCTGGGGAAGAAAGTTCTAACCTATTCAACCTCTCCCCATAACTCTCCTCCTCAAGTCCCGAAAACATCTTTGTTACGTCTTTATGACGTTTTTTTCGGCCAATCTGCATGTACATCCAGCGACCATCCTATGCCAATATTATTTTTGTCCCTACGTTTCAATAGCCCCTTGTGTTCAAACGCTGCTATTGGGTTCATTTAGAGTGGCCGGTTGCTTAATAGTGTATCACACCTTCGACGTGCGGAAGGAGTTCGGATAACCCGGGCAAAACCAGAATGGTCACAGAAAGAATGTGAAAACTTAAGCTAAGATGTAATGGAGGTCATAATTGAAGCTGTGAGGAAGCAACTCTGCCAGATGTGTGAATGTTTGCGGTCCCATGCGGTCACAGTACAGACCACAATAATATATAGTAGGCGCCGCTGCAACGTAGCGGGTAGCGCGAAGCTGTTACAGCTCGGGACGTCGGATTCAGTGTTCAGTTCTGGCGTCCGCTGCGAGAATTTTGTACTGTGAGCTTGTGGGGTTCTTCCAAGTGCTCCGGTTTTCTCCCACAGTCCAAAGTCGTACAGATTAGTAAGTCAATTGGTCATTGTAAGTTGTCCTGTGATTACGCTCTGGTTAAAAAATGAGTTGTTGGATAGACGGCTCGTTGAACTGGAAGGGCCTGTTCTGCGCTGTATCAAAAAAAGGTCAAAAGACATCGGAGCAGAATTCGGCCATTGAGCTCAAAAGTTCAAAGGAATTTAATCGCTGTTCATATTATTTTTTTTTCCCTGTCTGTATGTTGTTCATGTCTAAATATATAGGCATAATTTCGAACACAGTTGCAACGTGGTCACATTTCAACTTGGAAATAGAGTCGAGGTAATGAGTTAGAGATAGGAGTTGTAAGGAGTTCCTTCCTTTCGCTAGCCTGAAGGTCATCCTTGAACAATGCTTAGCACTTGTTTAGCCTTCCGCCCACCCCCGATCAGTGACATGTGAAGCTATGGGAGCAGGTGGTGGATGGTCGTATGAGCAAGATAAAATCTGAAGATGCTGGAATTCCGAGCAACACACACAAAAAGCTGGAGAAACCCAGCAGGCCAGGAAACATCTATGGAAAATAAGTACAGTTGACGTTTTGGGTCGAATGTCCTGTCGAAGGGAAGGGGCGAATGGTCAAGGGAGCGGCGTAGGGAGCGATCCCCGCAGAAAGGTAAAGTAATGGGGGGGGGGGAGGAGGGGTTAAAGGGAAAGGTGTGCTTGGTGGTAGGATCCCGTTAGAGATGGCGGAAGTTACGGAGAATTAAGAGCTCTCCCTCTCTTTGGGATTTAAATCATTCAAATTCAAAGAATTAAATCTGGTTTATTTTGACAATGATCAACAGAGAAAGACTCATTCCTGTCAAATTGAACAGATCTTTATAAAGTGATCTAAATTAATTGCAAACATAAAACACAAATTAATGGATTGCATAAAAATTCACTCCCTTCAAGTCAGTAGATGCAACATTGGCAGCAATTGCAGACTTGAATCTACGTGGATATGTCTCCATCAGTTTTGCACATCCCGGCATTATATTTCTTCCTCACTCTTCTTTACAAAACTGTTCAAGCTCCTTCGGATTGCATTGGGATCGCGAGTGAACAGCCCTTTCTAAATCCAGACGCAAATTATCAATTGGATTGAGATCTGGACTCTGACTTGGCCACTCTGGGACATTAGCCTTGTTGTGTTTGATCCATTCCTGTGTGGCTTTGGCTTTATGCTTGGTGTCATTGTCTTGCTGGAAGACGAATCTTCTACTAAGTCGCAGTTCTCTTGCAAACTGAATCAGGTTTTCCTCCATGATTTCCTTATATTTTGTTGCATTGATTTTACTCTATATTTCACGTGCATTCCAGGACCTGCTGCAGTGAAGGATCCCCACAGCATGATGCAAGCACTGCTACGCTTCACAGCAGGGATGGTGTGTTTTTGATTATCTGCGGGAGTCTGCCATTCTTCCGCACTTGAGTTCAGTTGTCTATCAGCGCACCGCGTAACAATATGTAATAGAATCAGAATCAGGATTATCTTTAATATTATTGACATATGCCATGAAATTTGTTGTTTTGCAGCAGCAGTACAGTGCCATACCCATAAAAACCATAAGTTACAATAAGAAACACGCTGCATATTAAAAAAAAAACAAATTAGACAAATAGTGCAAAACGAGAGCAAAATAATGAAGTAGTGCTGACGGGCTGGTTCATTCACCATTCAGAAATCGGATACAGAAGGGAAAAAGCTGTGTGTCTTTAGGCTCGTGTACCTTCTCCCTGATGGTAACAATAACGAGAAAAAGGCTGGCAGTCAGTCCATTCTACCATCCAGTCTATAACACAGTGGAGCTCCCTACCGGTCACACATTTCACTATGCCACTGATATTCCGGTCATCGACTTATTTACAAAGTATTCTTTATACACAGAGATTAATTACACTAACATACAGTGCCATGCAAAAGTCTTAGGCACCCTGGCTATATAAATATGCCCAAGGGGAATCTTGCACAGTACTGTACTTCTCTCTGTCTCTCTGTCTGTCTGTCTGTCTCTCTCTCTCTCGCGCCCTCTCTCTCCATCTCTCTCTCCCTCCCTCCCTTCCTCTTACCACTCAGTGCTTCTCTTACACATTATCTCTTCGGCTCCCTCTTTCTCTTTCTTTCTCTCTATCTCTCAATCACAAATACATACTCATACATTTACTCATGCACCCAGACATACATACACGAGCGCGCACGCTGCTAGTAGAGTTTATTACAAGCTTTGTTTACTCGATGGGTTATAAACACCTTCCCTGGTCAATACGCATATCACCCTATGCCAGTGAATATGCATTACGAATGAGAGTTTTCGCATCAATTTGAATGAATGAAATTTCTTTAGCAGGTGCAGCTCCTGGAACTGGGCATTTATGATAGGCTAGGTTCTTGTACCTGATAGACAGGCCACTGAATGTAAGGAGGTTATTCTGTGGCTGGCCGCTGTCCGACTTCAAAAACCTCCTCGTCCTTCCGATGTTATTCGTTTACGTGGTGACTGGCGTCACCAGGCCCAGAAGTCAAAGGGAATCACACGCCTCGACTCAAACACTCGTACTATGCCTATTCTGACGATTAGAAATAACAGTAGTTAAAATTGGCATTCAGCTCTAAATATCTTTTCTTCAGTCTTGACGTAGCAAAGTCCAATATGTTATACCTGGATCAGATGGACTACATCACTGCGTTCTGAAATAAGACGATAAGATATAGGGCCAGAAGTAGCCCATTCGGCCCATCGAGTCTGCTCTGCCATGCAATCAAGATCCAATTCTTCCAATCATCTCCACTCCCTTGCTTTCACCCCCTTTGATGCCCTGGCCAATCAAGAACCTGGCTAATCAAGAATTGGTAGCAGAAGTGATTGCAGTAGCATTAGTAGTGTTCTTTCAAAAATCACTATATTCTGGAATGGTTCTGAAGGACTGGAAATTTGAAAATTTTACTCCATTCTTTAAGAAGACAGGAAATTATAGACCAGTTAGCTTGACTTCAGTAGTTGAGAAGATATTGGATGATGTTTTCGATAATTAAGGATGAGGTTTCGGGCAGTTGAATCCACATTTTAAGCCATGTAGAAGTAAGCGTGGTTTACCTAAAGGGAAATCTTTCCTGATAAATCTGTTCCAATTCTTTGATAGTTAAAGGAATGCCAGTGATGTTTCATTGGATGTTCAGAAGGCCTTTGACAGGATGCCTCTCTTGAGGCTGCTGAGCAAGATAAGATTCCGTGGGATTACAGGGAAGATACTAGCATGGAAGGAAAATTGGCTAACAGGCAGAAATCAAAGAGTTGGAATAAAGGGGGGCTTTTCTGATTAGCTGCCGCTGATAAAGTGGTGTTTCGCAGAGGTCTCAGTTGTGACCGCTTCTTTTCACGTTACTGTATATGTCAATGATTTGGATAATGAAACTGATGGCTTCTGGCCACGTTTCTGGACGATGCAAAGATAAGTGGAGGGGCAGGTATTGTTGAAGAAGCAGCGTGTCTGCAGAAAGAATTGGATGGATCAGGACAACGGTAAAGAGGTGGCATATGAAATAAAGTGTAGGGAAGTGTATGCACTTTGGTAGAAGGAATAACGACGTAGACTATTTTATCTACGTGGACAAATGTCAGAAACCAGAGATGCAAAGGGTCTTGGGAGTACTTACACAGGATTCCCAAAAGTTTAACTTCCATTTTGAGTTGTTGGTGAGGAAGGCAAATGTGATGTGTGCATTCATTTCAAGACGGATAGAATGTAATATCAAGGATGTAATGCTGAGGCTTTATAGAACGTTGGTCAGACCACACTTGGGATACTGTAAAAATTTTTGGACCCGTTGTCTAAGAAAGGATATGCTGGTATTGGAGTGGTTCCAAAGGATGTTCACGAGAATAATATCAGGAATGTGAGGATTGACGTATGTGGAGCGTTTGATGGCTTTGGGCCTGCCCTCGCCATATTTCAAAAGAATGAGGGAGATATTATTGAAACATATCGAACATCGAAAGGCCTAGATAGATTGGAAGTTGAGACGATGCTTCCTATAGTGGACGAGTCTCTGACCTGAAAGCGCAGCCTCATAATAGCCTTCCCTTTCTCCCATAGTCAACTCTCCACTCATATCAGATATGACCATCTACTGCTCTTTACTTTTTCTACCTATCACCTCCGAGTACTAATTTAATTTCCCTTCTCAAACCATGTGCCTTCATCTATCATTTTCTAGTTTGTACTCCTTTTCATTCCTCACATTTTATTCTGGATTCTTCCTCCTTCTTTTTCAATTCTGCTGAAGTGTCTCGGTCGAAACAGCGATTGTTTATTCATTTCTGTTGATGCTGTCTCATCTGCTAAGTTACTCCAAAATTCTGTATGTGTTGCTCTGGATTTCCAGCTTCTTCAGAGTCTCTTGTGTTTATGCCTTTGGCCAAGTTATTTTTTGAACTCAGATTCAAAATGTGAACGTGTGTACGATCAAGAATTCTACAAGTATTTCAACTTGTTATTGGATAAGTTTGGCGAGACTAGGTTCCCCTTGAACCAACTTTCCATTACGTGCTGCCTTGATGACAGCGGAAGCCACCTTGCCTCACTTCCAGAATACAGCTGTTTGGTCCGCGATTGGACCAAATGCCGTAATTCAGAAAAATTCCTTTCACACTATCTGGCAAACAGATCAGTTGACGCTGTAAAGTACATAAGCAAGCTGGTGACGCAATACGTCCAATTTAAATTGTCTGAGGATTGCATCACAATGTGCGGCTAATTTGTTCCAGGTCATCCTCCGCAGCATTCTTTCAGTCGCAGACTTACCTCAAATTCAAGATGTGGTTATTATAAGACCAAAAGACTAAAAGACAAAGGAACAGAAGTCGGCCATTCGGCCCATTGAGTCTGCTCCGTCATTTTATCATGAGCTGATCCATTCTCCCATTTAGTCCCACTCCCCCGCCTTCTCACCACAACCTTTGATGACTTGGCTACTCAGATACCTATCAATCTCTGCCTTAAATATACCCAATGATTTGGCCTCCACTGCTGCCCGTGGCAACAAATTCCATAGATTCACCACCCTCTGGCTAAAAAACTTTCTTCGCATCTCCGTTCTGAATGGGCGCCCTTCAATCCTTAAGTCATGCCCTCTCGTACTAGACTCCCCCATCACGGGAAACAACTTTCCCACATCCGCTCTGATCATGCCTTTCAACATTCGAAATGTTCCTATGAGGTCTCCCCTCATTCTTCTAAACTCCAAGGAATACAGTCCAAGAGCGGACAAACGTTCCTCATATGTTAACCCTCTCATTCCCGGAATCATTCTAGTGAATCTTCTCTGTATCCTCTCCAACGTCAGCACATCCTTTCTTAAATAAGGAGACCAAAACTGCCCACAGTACTCCAAGTGAGGTCTTACCAGTGCCTTATAGAGGCTCAACATCACATCTCTGCTCCTATACTCTATTCCTCTAGAAATGAATGCCAACATTGCATTCGCTTTCTTCACCACCGACTCAACCTGGAAGTTAACCTTTAGGGTATTGAGGACTCCCAAGTCCCGTTGCATCTCAGAACTTTGAATTCTCTCCCAATTTATATAACAGTCTGCCCGTTTATTAAGTGCATAAACATACACTTTCCAACATTGTGTTTATTTTGCCACTTCTTTGCCCACTCTTCCAATCTATCCAAGTCTCTCTTTAGACTCTCTATTTCCTCAGCACTACCGGCCCCTCCACCTATCTTCGTATCATCAGCAAACTTAGCCACAAAGCCATCTATTCCATAATTCAAATCGTTGATGTACAACGTAAAAAGAAGCAGCCCCAACATGGACCCCTGTGGAACACCACTGGTAACCGGCAACCAACCAGAATAAGATCCATTTATTCCCACTCTCTGTTCCCTGCCAATCAGCCAACGCCCTATCCATATCATGGTCTGGTCCGTGAAGTCCGCATTCCGGTTAACGGTCCGGTCTGTGGATTCAGGACTCCGGGTCTTCCAGCTGTCTCTTGTTTGACTAAATCAAAGGCACCTGATTCCCGTCTTTGGGCTTATAATATAAGTAGACTTGGGATTGAGTGTGGGCTGCTGGTTTGTCTTGTCAGTCCTCCTTGGAGTAAACTGCTGATAAAACCATTTGTGATATCTAGGCCTAGTTGGAGGACCACTGCTTCATGGTGCCTTGTTGTCACCTGCTGGAGTAGTCTTTGTGGTATGGATTCGGCTGTTTCACGGGCTAGCTGAGATGCTGCCAGCCACTCTGAGCTAGGTCGGGATCTGGCTGTTTCTGTAGCCAGCTGAGATTGCTGGCTGAACTGAGACTTGGAGCTACCCCAGAGCAGAGATGGAACTGTCTGTTGTTCTTTGGTGTTTGTCTCTTCTTGTCCTTGGAGTAAGTCAGGCCGTCTTGACGTTGCCCTGCATGGGGACATGTCTTGTCTTTGCCTCTGTTGGGTAAGTCTGGCCGTCCTGCCGTTATCCAATAGTTGGACCTGTCCCACCTTGGTGTAGAGAAGTTGAGTCCCGGCTTGCCTTAGGATAAGTCCCGCCTCTATGTCTATGTTCTGTCCTGTCTCAAGTTAGTGTCGTGTTAAAGATGAGTCTCGGCTTGTTGAAGGATAAGTCCCGGCTCGATGTTGATGTTTGGTTCCCAGTCTGTCTCTGAGCTCCAAGAACCCCAGCCCCAGACCCGGGAACCCCAGCCTTAAGCTATGTCATGTCCTTGCCTGGTTCTGGGGTCCAAGCCCGAGGCAAGATCCAGGTTCTGGGTCCTTGTCCAGTCTCGGTCTCACAGTCCAGGCGTTGTCTTATAGTCCATGGTTCCTAGTCCTGGTCCCACTTTGCCTCGCCCAAGTCTACGCTCTTGTCCCTGCTCCTTGCCTGAACCCTGTCACGTCCTTACTCCAGTCAAGTCCTGTTCCTTGTACTTTAGTGTCTGTGTCTTGCATTTGGGTCCGTTCCCAGCACCGCCATTGTGACAGAACGAACCAGCCCTCCATGGACCCAGTGGCACAGACATTGGAGATGTACTCTCGCCATCCTGGATTCCCTAGGGCTGAAACCTCCCATCCGCCTGCCCTAGTTGTCCTTAGTCCTGGAGAGCCTCTTCAGTCGCCCGGAGGCTCCCGTGGGAAGTCGGGTGGTGGGGGGGGAGGGGGTGAAGAACTGTCATGGTCCGGTCCATGAAGTCCGCATTCCGTTTCATGGTTGGGTCCGTGGACTCAGGACTCCAGGTCTTCCAGCTATCCCTTGTTTGACTAAATCAAAGGCATCTGATTCCCATCTTTAGGCTTGCAATATAAGTAGCCTTGGGATTGAGTGTGGGCTGCTGGTTTTTCTTGTCAGTCCCCCTTGGAGCAACCTGCTGATGAAACCATTTGTGATCTCTAGGCCTGATAGGAGGACCATTGCTTCATGGGGCCTTGTTGATAATTTTTGGTGTAGTCTTTGCTGTATGGATTCAGCTGTTTCCGGGCCAGCTGAGTGGCTGCCAGCCATTCCAAGCTAGATCGGGTTCCGGCTGTTTCCGTAGCCAGCTGAGGTTGCTGGCTGAACTGAGACTTGGAGCTACACTGGAGCAGAGATGGAAGTGTCTGTTGTTCTTTGGTGTTTGTCTCTTCTTGTCCTCTCCTCCGTGGGCTAGGTCAGGCCGTCTTGCTGTTGCACTGCGGGGGGCGGGGGGACATGTCTTTGCCTCTGTTGGGTAAGTCTGGCCGTCCTGCTGTTACCCAACAGGTGGATCTGTCCGACCTTGATGTGGAGAAGTTGAGTCCCGGCTTGTTGAAGGATAAGTCACGGCTCTATGTTGATGTTTGGTTTCCAGTCTATCTCTGAGCTCCAAGAACCCCAGCCTCGAGGATCCTGCAGCCAAGCTCAAGACCCAAGACCCCAAGCCTCGAGGATCCCGCAGCCAAGCTCAAGACCCAAGACCCCAGCCTGAAGCCATGTCATGTCTTTGCCTGGTTCTGGCGTCCGAGCCCGAGGCAAGACCCAGGTTCTGGTTTCTTGTCCAGTCTCGGGCTGGGAGTCCAAGCCTTGTCTCCTAGTCCATGGTTCCTAGTCCTGGTCCTGCTTTCCCTAACCCAAGTCTGCGCTCTTGTCCCTGCTCCTTGCCTGAATCCTGTCACGTCCTTACTCTAGTCAAGTCCCGTTCCTTGTACTTCAGTGTCTGTGTCTTGCATTTGGGTCCGTTCCCAGCACCCCCATTGTGACAATCCATGTATGTAACTTTCCCGTAATTCCATGGGCTCTTATCTTGTTAAGAAGCCTCATGTGTGGCACCTTGTCAAAGGCCTTCTAAAAATCCAAATATACAACATCCACTGCATCTCCCTTGTCTTGCCTACTCGTAATTTCCTCAAAAAATTGTAATAGGTTTGTCAGGCAGGATTTTCATTTGAGGAAACCACGCTGAGTTCTGCCTATCTTGACATATGCCTCCAGGTACTCCGTAACCTCATCCTTGACAATCGACTCCAATAACTTCCCAACCACCGATGTCAGGCTAACAGGTCTATAATTTCCTATTTGCTTCCTTGCCCCCTTCTTAAATAGCAGAGTGACATTTTCAATCTTCCAAGGCTCCAGAACCATGCCAGAATCTATCGACTTTTGAAAGATCGTCGCTAATGCCTCCGCAATCTCGACAGCTACTTCTTCCAGAGCACGACGGTGCATTCCATCTGGTCCAGGAGATTTACCTACCCTTAGACTATTCAGCTTCCTGAGTACTTTCTCTGTCGTAATTGTGACTACGTACACTTCTCTTCCCTGCCACCGTTGCTGATGTCTTCCTCAGTGAAGACTGATGCAAAATACTTGTTCAGTTCCTCCGCCATCTCCTTCTCTCCCATTTCAATTTCTCCAGCATCATTTTCTATCGGTCCTATATCTACTCTTACCTGTCTTTTACTCTTTATATACTTGAAAAAAATTTTAGTATCCTCTTTGATATTATTTGCTAGCTTCCTTTCATAGCTCATCATTTCCCTCTTCATCATCTTCTTAGTTTCCTTTTGTAAGCTTTTTAAAACTTCCCAATCCTGTCTTCCCACTAATTTTTGCTTCCTTGTATGCCCACTTCTTTGCTTTAACTTGGGCTTTGACCTCTCTTGTCAGCTACAGTTGCATCTTTTTTCCATTTGAAAATTTCTTCATCTTTGGAATATACCTGACTTACACCTTCCTCACTTCTCGCATAAACTCCAGCCACTGCTGCTCTGCCGTCCTTCCCGCCAGTGTCCCTTTCCAGTCAACTTTGGCCAGTTCCTCTCTCATGGCACTATAATTTCCTTTACTCCACTGAAATACCGACACATCGGATTTCGGCTTCTCTTTTTCAAATTTCACAGTGAACTCAATCATGTTATGATCACTGCCTCCTAAGAGTTCCTTCACCTCAATCCCTCTAATCACCTCCAGTTCATTACACAACACCCAATCCAGTACAGCCGATCCCCTAGTGGGCTCAACAACAAGCTGTTATAAAAAGCCATCTCGCAGACATTCTACAAATTCTCTCCCTTGAGATCCAGTGCCGACCTAATTTTGCCAATCCACTCGCATGTTTAAAATCCCCCACAATTACCATAACACTGCCCCTCTGACAAGACTTTTCTATTTCCTGTTGTAATTTGTAGTCCACATCACTGCAGCTGTTTGGACGCTCCCCCGACTCGTCAGTTCAGGGTTCATTTCATTTTGTTGAAGCGATGCGTTTGGTCAGTTGCAGAATCCTGTATTCGCCCATTATTGTCACGAGTAGAGATCCACAGTGAAATGCTTGTGTTAAGGCGAGCAGAAAAAACCAACCCCTTTCGGTCGGATGACAAGCAACTGACTACCACTGATTTCCCATCGTCCTGACAACGGCTAGCATATTCTTCGATAGACGTTTAAATAGTTGTGTTCTGGTTGCACCTTTAATTTTTTGGCTGCTTGTTTTTACCGGAATAAGGTTTATTTCGTGTTCTGGCTTTGTTCTATCTCCTGGCTCAGGGTCTCATTACTTGCTACTTGTGTGGAATGAGCTGCTAGCAGAAGTGGTGGATGCGGGTTGGATTTACACAATTAAGAGAAATCTGGATAGGTACATAGATTAGATTGAGGACACGCAGTCCTCTTTTATTGTCATTTAGTAATGCATGCATTAAGAACTGATGGAATATTCCTCCGGTGTGATATCACAGACACACAGGACAGATCAAGACTGAAAAACTAATAAAAACCGCATAATTATAACATATAGTTACAACAGTGCAACAATACTATAACTTGATGAAGAACAGGCCATGGCACAGTAAAAAAGTTCAAAGTCTCTCGAATGTCCCTCATCTCACGCAGAGGGGAGAAGGAAGAAAACTCCTCCTGCTATGCCCGACCACAGTCCGACTCTGAGTCGTCCGAAAAGTTCGAGTCTTCGATCAACCCTCCGTCACCCAGTACCGAGCACCATTTCTATCCGAACGCTTCGAACTCAGCCTTGGTTGCCAGCAGCAGGCAAAGTCGGAGATTTTGGGGCTTTCCTTCCGGATGATTCTCGATCGCGCATTAGCAGTGGCAGCGAACCAAAATTTCAGAAATTTCTCCAGATGTTCCTCTGTGCTTTCACGTCTGTCTCCATCAAATCAGAATTGTCCACGGCCCCTATTTAACAGATACGATATCATTTCACTGGAGAGCTGCGCCCGCTGCGTCACAGTGCCATCTTCTCCTCCCGCCTCATGGGAGGGGTATTGAGGGCAATGATCCGGATGCAGGTGGATGGGACTAGGAATATTCAGAGGTCAGTCTGAACTAGTTTTTGTGCTGTAGTTGTTCTATGACACTGAGACTTTATGAATCTATGACGCTGTTCAACACAGACTAGGTGAGTCTGAGGGCCTGTTTCTGTGCTGTAGCATTCTATAACTCCTTGACTCGATGACAACATACTCAATATATTACCTAATGCATTGAGCTATCCCGAGATGTACTGGAATACATATAGGCCTTCAAGGTAAACAAAAATATAGTGAAAATGATAGAGATTGTCCTCCCGACATAGGAAGGTGCAAAATCTTCAGGCAGACAATTAATGCATATTACGGCAATAGTGCCACCAACAGTGATGGCAATCCGTTCTGCTAGCTCCACGCAAGAGTTATTTTCTTACTTTTGCATTTTCACATATCTTCGCAATTGCATAAACCACACGTCAGATCAATGGCAAAGTTTACGTTTCGAACTGTTTAACGTGCCTGCCCGAAGCAAAGAAAATAGGGACAAACCGCGTTTCTGAGCAAACTCACGACCTTTCCTATTAATGTGTAAATGAGCAAGATGTTCACAATGCACTGCGGGCTAATTACCTCAATTTGTGTTACGCAATCGAGTCGTGCCTGTTCCTTACTTTGTCATAATTTCTTTTTTTCACATGAAAGTGGACGCCGAGTAATTTACGAGGAGTTCAGTCATCAGAAGCCGTGTTATCTTGCAAAAGACATCTGTAGAATATACTCTCAGTGATCACCTCCTCTTTGTAGTCGTCTGCTTCTGCAGCCCGACCAATTCAAATTTCAACACGATATGCCTCTGTTCTAACATTTGGTTATTTGAGTTAATAACTCCTTCCTGTTAGCTTGAAACTATCTGGCCATTCCAATTTGACTACTCTCATTAACAAGGCGTTTTCACCCACATCACTGTCGCCCACTGGAAGTTTTTTTTGCCTGTTTCTCGCATCATTCTCTTTAAATTCTAGAGACAGTTGTGAGTGAAAATCCTGGGAGATCAGCCGCTTCTGAGATAATCAAGTTACCCTGTCTAGCACCAACGGTCAAAGTCACACAGATCACATTACTTCCCCATTCTGATATTAAGATTGAACAATTGTACCTCGTGACCCTGTCTGCATATTTTCTGCATTGAGTTGCTGCCACAAGATTGGGAGTTAGAGGGGCATGAGAGAGGCGGAGGCCAATGTTGGTTGGAGAGATGACGGCAGACAGCAATGGCTAGTGCTTCCGGGAGCAATTCGGAACGCGCAGTATAGATGCATCCCAAAGAAGTAGTATTCTAATGGCAGGATGACACAACCGTGGCTGACAAGGGAAGTCAAAACTACATAAAAGCAAAAGTGATGGCATTTACTAGATCAAAAGTTAATGCGAATTTATGTGATTAGGAAGCTCTTAAAAAGGAACAGAGGGCAGTTAAAGAAGCCATACTGCGGGGGGGGGAGATTAACTATGGAGGTAAGCTAGCCAACGATATCAACAAAAATACGGAAAGTTTATTCAGGTATATAAAGTAAAAGAAAGACAAAAGTACATAAAGTACTTTTGGAAATGACACGGGAGCAATGGGGGACAAGGAAATGGCGGAGGAGCTAAATAAGCATTTTTTATCAATATTCATTGTGGAGGACACGAGCAGTATGTCAGAAGTTCGAAAGTGTCAGAGTCAGAGGCAATTGCAATTATTACAGATCGGTGCTTGGCAAGCTGAAATGTCTGACGGTGAATAAGTCACCTGGATTAGATGGACTAGACCCAACAGTTCTGATGTAGGGAGCTGAAGAGATTGTGGTGGCATTAGTAATGATCTTCCAAGCATCACTAGATTCTGGCGTGGTTCTGTAGGAATGGAAAATTGTAGATGTCACTCCACTCTTCAGGAAGAAAGTGAGATGAAAAGCAATAATAGGCCAGTTAGACTAACCTCAGTGGTTGACAAGAAACTAAAGTTGATTGTAAAGAATGTATTCTCAGGGTACTTGGAGGCATAAGATAAAATAGGACAACGTCAGTATGTTTTCCTTAAGGGAAAAGCTTAATTAAAAATCTGTTAGAATTATTTGCGGAAATAACAAGTAGGATAGACAAGGGAAAAACAGCGGATGCTGTATGATTGAATTCTCAGAAGGCCTTTGACAAGGTGCCACTAATGAGATCCCTTAAACAATTCAATTAATTTGATACAGCATCGTTCAAAATATGTTGACATTTTACAGACCTGCTTCCCTCTTAAGTCACTGAGTGAAAGCTAAATGCATGATAATCATGAGAAAAGCGGCCTAGCGATTTGTAATGGTTCTTTGTCTTTCACCTGAAAGTCGCACCCCTCCTGCAAGCAAGCAAGGTCTGTATACTTTCTGTAAATATCCTTTGGAGTACAAATAGAAATCGCACAGAAGTGCGATTCGCATGAGAACATATCCTTCTCGAGCTGGAGCAGTGCCAGAAAAAACAGTGACAACTTGGAGAAAAATAAAACATTTTGTTAACCATTAATTCCACTTAGAACAAAAACTGCGCAATAAGTGTTTTGAGGCATCCGATAGGGTGAAGTGTGAGGGCGGGGTAGAACAGCAAGCGAAACGTAGCGGTTTAATGAAATTAAACATCATGAAGCGCACGTGAGCAATTGCTGAACTGTACATAGAGTTGAGCAGATGGAGATAGAGAAATATGGATAGATAAACAGAGAGAGGGGAGGGGAGAGCAGTAGAGAAAGAGGGAGTGAGGGGGGAAAGAGAGAGAGAGAGAAAGAGAGGAGAGGGAAGGAGAGGGAGAATAGGGAGATGGATAGTGATAGCCACAGAGACAGAGGGGAAAGAGTGAGATGGAGAAAGATAGAGATAGAGAGAGAGGGAGAGAGAGAGAAAATAGGCAGATCGACAGCGACGAACACAGAGACAGAGACAGACAGGGGCGTAAAACCGAGGTACAGAGGTGAAAGCCGAAAGGGGAGATGGAGAGAGTGGGTAGGCAAATGGGCCTAAGGCGACTGGGAGCAGATGGAAAAGAGAGAGAAGGATGAAGGGCGAGATCGAGGAAAATAAGAAAGGATACTGAGAGTGAGAGAGGGAGGTGGCATGGTAAAAGATAGATGCACAATGAGATCAAGAGAAAACGAGTGGTGTAGACTAAGGCTCAGAGTATACGGGCCTGATATGCAGAAGCCTAATGTGAAGCAGATAGTAATAGTGAGAGGGAAGTCAAGATGCAGTGGAGGGAAAGGTATGGTGAGAAGAAACGAAGAGCGAAGTTGAGATTGAACAAAGGGTGAGTAATCAGAAATAGGGTTAAGATAGAAAGGCAGAGAGAAAAGAAGGAATAGAGTGAGGGGAAGGAATACGTAGAATTAGGGAAAGATGAATGAAAGGGGAGTGGGGGAGGGAGAGAGAGCGAGGGAGATGATGGGGACAGGGGAGGAGAGAGGCACATAGAAAGGAAGAGAAATGTATTGGCAGTTTTCAGCTGGAATCAAGAAGCCGAAATTGAGGAACATATTCTGTGTGAAGAAAAGGAGACAGACAGAGAGAGACAGGTATGAGAATAAAAGCGAGGGGGCAGATATGGGGGGAGAGAGAGAAGGAGAGAGTGAATGAGTGAATGAGAGACAGGGATAGAGAGGAGAGAGAGACAGAGAAAGAGAGACAGCTAAAGGGAAAAGTTCATTGCAGAGAGGAGAATTTTCCCCAACGGTGTAAACACCACACAAACAGAGTCCAGGGAAGTGTAAACACATTGAGAGCATCAAGCCTCCGAGTGCGCACAGAGTCCTAGTTAATGTCAACATATCAGGACATTCACCCTCAGTTCGCAAACACAGAGGGAACACAGGTCGCGAGAATGACAACACAGCACTGGATACGTGGCCAATATAATGTAAGTACCAAGGTGTAGACAGAACACGGGTATTGCCCTTGTGTAAAGACAACAGAAGTACGTTCCTCGGTGCTTGGTCCGTGCGGAACAGTGGTATGCACAGATTGAGCTGGGTTAAGGGTTAGGCTTTGGCTGAAAACGTCGATGCTACTAGGGCGGCTAGGGTGGTTGCGGAATTGCGATTCATTGTAGAGCAAGTATGGATGAACAACATGTACGATTCTAAGTTTCGATATGAAATCCGGTATGTGAACATATGCCCCAACTGTGTTTTTCGTCTGGATCAAGGCTTAAGCTTGGTAGAAGTATAAAAAAATGAAATCCTGACGTTATTGTGAACACCAGATTTTGTGCCTGAGATGTTCGTTTGCTCAATCGAACCTTTTTGTTTTCAAGATTGCTTGACCGTTATCAGGAAGAGGGGTTAGATTTCCAAGCCAGAAACGCGTAGAACACGTATACATGACTTGGACGTTGTTATTTCCGACCTTAGGTAAGTGACTCCAACCTTAGGCAAGTAGTCTCTTGCGGGGATTAGAACAATACAGCACAGTGATAGGCTCTTCCGCTCAAGCTGTCTGTGTTCAGCATAATACCGTGTTATAGTAATGCTTTCTTTCAGCACGTGGGCCACATATAATAGCTACTTGTGGAGTTTATTGTCAGATACACAAGTACATATAGGTATAGGTGTAATTAAAAAAAATATATACTAACAACAGGAACACGCGCATAAAATGCTGGAGAACTGGGCTGCCGGCGACAGTCGTGGAGGCAGAATTGATAGGGTCTTTTAAGGGACTCCTGGATAGGTACATGTAGGTTAGAAAAATAGAGGGCTATGAGTAATCCTAGGTAACTAGGTAAAGTGAGGACATGTTCGGCGGAGCATTGTGGCCGAAGAGCCTGTGTTGTGCTATAGGTTTTCTGTGTTTTTATGAACTCAGCAGGCCAGGCAGAATCTATGTTAAAAAGTACAGTCAACGTTTCAGGTTAAAACCCTTCGGAGTGGGGGAAAAAGCTGAGGAGTAGATTTAAAAGGTGGAGGAGGGGAAAGAGAGCCAACAGGTGAAAATAAGAACATTAGAAATAGGAGCAGGAGTAGGCCATCGGGCCGTTTGAGCCTGCTCCTCCAATCAATAAGATCATAGCTGATTTGACCATGGAATCATCTCCACCAGCCTGCCATTTCCCATGACCTTTCATTCCCCTACAATGCAAAAATCTAGCCAACCTTTTCTGGAATATATTTACTGAGATAGCTTGCACTGCTTCATTAAGCTGTGCATTCCATAGATTCACCACGCTTTGGCAAAAGCAGTTCCCTATCATCTCCGTTCTAAATTTACTCCATCGAAGCTTGAGGCTTTGTACCCTAGTTATTGTCTCACCTACCAGTCGACATAACTTTCCTGTATCTACCTTATAAACCTTTCATATTTTTATATTACTGTAAGATCTCCTCTCATTCTTCTGGATTCCAGCGAGTTCTGTACCAGGCGACCCAACCTCTCCACATGGTCTAACGCCCCGCATCTCTGGAATTACTGGTGACCCGCCTCCAAAGCCAGGAGATCCTTCCTCAAGTAAGGAGACCAGAAATGCAGGCAGTACTCCAGATGTGGCCCCACCATTACCCATAGAATTGCAACCTAACTTACCTGCTCTTAAATTCAATCCCTTTATCAATGAAGGCTAACATTCCATTTGCCTTCTTGATAGCCTGCTGCACCTGCAAACCAATCTTTGACGATTCATGCACAAACACTCCCAAGTCCTTCTGCACAGCAACATGCTGCAATCTTTTACTATTTACATAATTATCTACTCTTCCGGTTTTCCTTCCAAGGTGGATGACCTCGCATTTACCAGCATTGTACTCCATCTGCCAGACCCTTGCCCGCCCACTTAACCTATCTATATCTCTCTGCAAATCTCCGTATCCTCTGCATAATTTGATTTTCCACTCAATTTAGTGTCGTCAACAAACTTTGATACACTACACTCGGGCCCCTCTTCCAGATCGTTAATGTATATCGTGAACAGTTGTGGGCCCAGCACCGACAGCTGCGGCAACTGATTGCCAACCAGAGAAACACCCATGTATCCCAACTCTCGGCTTTCCATTGGTTAACCAATCCTCTATCTATGCGAATACATCATCCCCAACTCTATGCATCTGTACATTATGGACAGGTCTTTTACGCGGCACCTTATCCAACGCCTTCTGGAAATCCAAGTAAATAACCGACCATCTATTCCCCTCTATCCACTGCCTTTGTTATATAGACAATAGACAATAGGTGCAGAAGTAGACCATTTGGCCTTTCGAGCCTGCACCGCCATTCTGAGATCATGGCTGATCATCTACTATCAATACCCGGTTCCTGCCTTGTCCCCATAACCCTTGATTCCCCTATCCATAAGATACCTATCTAGCTCCTTCTTGAAAACATCCAGAGAATTGGCCTCCACTGCCTTCTGAGGCAGCGCGTTCCACACCTCCACAGCTCTCTGGGAGAAGAAGCTCCTCCTCAACTCTGTCCTAAATGACCTACCCCTTATTCTTAAACCACGCCCTCTGGTACTGGACTCTCCCACCATCTGGAACATATTTCCTGCCTCTATCTAGTCCAATCCCTTAATAATCTTATATGTCTCAATCAGATCCCCCCTCAATCTCCTTAATTCCAGCATGTACAAACCCAGTCTCTCTAACCTCTCTGCGTAAGACAGTCTGGACATCCCAGGAATTAACCTAGTGAACCTACACTGCACCTCCTCCACAGCCAGGATGTCCTTCTTTAACCCTGGAGACCAAAACTGCACACAATACTCCAGGTGTGGTCTCACCAGGGCCCTGTACAAATGCAAAAGGATTTCCTTGCTCTTGTACTCAATTCCCTTTGTAATAAAGGCCAACATTGCATTAGCCTTCTTCACTGCCTGCTGCACTTGCTCATGCACCTTCAGAGACTGATGAACAAGTACTCCTAGATCTCTTTGTATTTCTTCCTTACCTAACTCCACACTGTTCAGATAATAATCTGCCTTCCTGTTCTTGCTCCCAAAGTGAATAACCTCACACTTATTCACATTAAACACCATCTGCCAAGTTTCTGCCCACTCACCCAGCCTATCCAAGTCACCTTGAATTCTCCTAACATCCTCATCACATGTCACAATGCCACCCAGCTTAGTATCATCAGCAAACTTGCTGATGTTATTCACAATGCCTTCCTCTAAATCATTGACGTAAATCGTAAACAGCTGTGGTGCCAATGCCGAGCCCTGTGGCACCCCACTAGTCACCAACTGCCATTCCGAGAAACACCCATTCACTGCTACCATTTGCTTTCTATCTACCAACCAGTTTTCTATCCATGTCAATATCCTCCCCCCATGAGTTCTGATTTTACCCACTAATCTCCTATGCGGTACCTTATCAAATGCCTTCTGAGAGTCAAGGTACACCACATCCACTGGATCTCCCGCGTCTATCTTCCTGGTTACATCCTTGAAAAACTCCAATAGATTAGCCAAGCATGATTTGCCCTTGGTAAATCCATGCTGGTTCGGCCCAGTCTTATCACTGCTATCAAGATATGCCGCTATTTCATCTTTAATAATGGACTCTAGCATCTTTCCCACTACTGATATTAGGCTAACAGGGCGATAGTTCTCTGTTTTCTCCCTCCCTCTTTTCTTAAAAAGTGGGATAACATTATCCATTCGCTAATCCTCAGGAATCTAAGGAACATTGGAAAATGATCACCAATGCATCCGCAACTTCCAGAGCCACCTCCTTTAGTACCCTAGGATGCAGGCCATCAGGACATGGGGATTTGTTATTCTTCTGTCCCATCAGTCTACTCATCACCGTTTCCTTCCTAATGTCAATCTGTTTCAGTTCCTCTGTTACCCTATGTCCTTGGCCCATCCATACATCTGAGAGATTGCTTGAGTCTTCCCTTGTGAAGACAGATCCAAAGTACTTATTAAATTCGTCTGCCATTTCTCTGTTTCCCATAACAATATCTCCCAATTCATTCTTCAAGGGCCCAACATTGTTCTTAACTGTCTTCCTTCCCTTCACTTACCTAAAAAAAAACTTTTGTATCCTCCTTTATATTCCTAGCTCTAGCTTGCGTTCATACCTCATTTTTTCTCCCGTATTGCCTTTTTAATTCAGTTCTGTTGCTCCTTAACAATTTCCCAATCATCCGTCTTCCCACTCACCTTAGCTCTGTTATACTTGTTCTTTTTTAATGCTATGCTATCTCTGACTTCCTTTGTCAACCACTGTGGCCACTTTCCCCCCTTTGAATCCTTCCTTCTCCGGGGGATGAACCGATTTTGCTCCTTGTGCATTATTCCCAAGAATACCTGCCATTGCTGTTCCACTGTCTTCAAAGGATTCCAGTAAGTCTGTCAAAAAGGCCTACCTTTACTAAATTCACGCTGCGATGGCTTGATGGACCAGTTTTCTTTCCCAATGCCTCGTTATTTCTTCTTTAGTTATAGCTTCAATCATTTTCCCAACTACACATGTCAAACTGACTGCCCGATAGTTAACTGTGTTTTGCCGACTTCCTTTTTTGAACAGTGGCGTGACCTTAACCTTCCGGGACCTGCTCAGCGTCCAGAGAATTTTGGTAAATTATCACCAAAGCCCCAACTATAACCTCTGCAATTTATTTCAGTATCCTGGGATGCATACTATCAGGACCAGGGCACTCGTCCATCTTTAGGCCCATAAGTTTGCTCAGCACTACCTCTTGTATCGAGATCCTCACCTCCTATCACATCCATATCATCTCTTCAGAATTTTACATGTGTCCCCCATAGTGAAGACGGACACAAAATAGTCATTCAAAGCCTTGGCTATTTCCTCATTATCCAATATCAATTCCCCTTTCTCGTCCTCCAAGGACCTGCGTTCACTTTCGCCAGCCTTTACCGCTTTATATGATTATAAAATCATTTGCTAGCCGTTTATATATTGTGTGCTAGTTTATTTTCGTAATCTATCTTCCCTTTCTTTATTTCTCACTTAATGGTTCTTTAATGTTTTTTAAAGTTTTCCCAGTCTTCCAATTTTCCCCTACTCATAGTGAATTTGTACGCACAAGCTTTTAGTTTGATGCCTTCCTTTATTTTTTTTAGATGTCCATGGCTGGCACTCTCCACCCTTACTGTTCTTGCTTTTAACTGGAATGTATTCGTGTTGAGCACTATGAAAAATCTCTTTGAAAGTCTTCCACTCTTCCTTAACCGTCTCACAATATATCCTACGTTTCCATTTTACCCTACCAACTCCTCCCTCAACCCGTTGTAGTCTGTCTTGTATGGGCACTGGTTTTAGATCGAAATATTGCACCCTTCAGTTGTATGAGAAATTCGCCTATACTGTGATCACTCTTTCCAAGAGGATACCGAACTACAGGATTGCTAATTTTACCTGTTTCATTACATAGAAACAGATCCATGATAGCATGTTCCCTTGTAAGTTCAGTAACACGCTGTTCAAGAAAGCTATCAGGTATGCATTCTATGAAGTCCTACTCAAGATTGCCTCGACCAACTTGGTGCACCGCACCTATGTGCAAGTTAACGTCCCCACGATAACTTCTGTTCCATTCTTACATAGCTCAGATATTTCTCGGTTTATTGCCTGTGCCACTATAATGTTATTATTCACAAAATTATTCAGTGGTCTATAGGAAACTCCCACCAGTGATTTCTTCACCCTTACTATTCCTAATCTCTATCCAGATGGATTCAATATTCTGCTCCTTAGATTTTATATCGTCTCTCACTATCTCCCTGATCTCACCCTTAATTAAGACAACTACCCCACCTTTCATACTTTCCTGCCTATCCTTCAGTATTGCCTGATATCCTGGATATTTAATTTCCAAACCTCTCCACCCTGCAACCACGTTTCTATAATGGCCTCTTAATCATACCCCTTTATACTGATTTGAGCCACAAGTTCACTGACATTGTTACGAATACTACAGGCGTTCAGATAAAGTGCCCTTACACTCAGTGTGCCTTTAAAATCTACTCATCTTTGTCTCTTATGCACTTGGCTTTTCTGCACTCCACCCTTACTTTTCTCTTTTTTCATCTTTTACTTTTACTTTATCTTTATCCACACTTTTCTCTTTTACTTTCTCCATACTTTTGCAGTCTGTTGAAGCAACCCCACTGCTATTTAGTTTAAACCCCTATCTAGAACCTTAGTTATGCGAATCGCCAGGATCCAGGTCCCATCATGGTTCAAGTGGAGCCATCCTAATGGAATAGTTTCCTCCTCCCCAATACTGGTGCCAGTTTCCTATGAATCCAAACCCAGCACTCACACACCAATCCTTCAGGCACGCATTTAATTCTCTAATCTTCTTAATTCTGTGCAGATATGCATGTGGCGCAGATAGTAATTCCGAGATTACCACCTTTTTGGTTGTCCTTTTAAATTTATTCCTTAGCTGCTCAAATTACGTCAGCAAACCTCTTTTCTTGTTCTACCTATGATGTTCATACTCACATGGAGCATTGCAACTGGATCATTCCCCAACCACTGGCAATTCCTCTGCAGGTCAGATAAGATGTCCAAAACCCGGACATCGGGCAGTCGATATATCCTTCGGGATGCTCTGTCCCTGCGACAGAGAACTTTGCCTATGCCCCTAACTGTACAATGTCCAATTATCACTCATTCCTCTTCTCTTCCCCCTCTTGAATGGCCCCCTGAACCACGGTGCCACAGTTAGGTTGCTCATCCTTCCTCCAGCCCCACTCTCGTCCACACAGGAAGCAAGAATCTCAGATCTGTTGGACAAAATCAAGGGATGAGGTTCCTCCAGCACTGCCTCTTGGATGTCACTACCTGCCTGACACGCAGTCACGCCCTCTTTCCCCTGACCAAAGACCCAATTTGGGTGCGCCTAGCTCCTGAAACAGAGCATCCAGGTTACTCTCTCCCTCCCTGCTGTGTCGCAGTTTGAAGCTCAGATTCCAGGTCATCAACTTGGAGTCTGAGTTCCTCGAGCAGCCAATATTTGCTGTAGATCTAGTCACCAGGAACCACAAACTCCCATATCATGCGGCTACCGCACATCGCCTGATCCTGCGCCTTCCTTACTTTATTTAATTAGTTCACAATGCTAAAAATGTGCAGTGAATGATGACCTTTGCTTCGATATCACGTCCGAAGCTTCAGGAACAGCAAAAACTTAAATTCCGTAGAAACCTGTTGTTTTAAGATACGGATGCCCTTTCAAAATCACTTCGCTGCTATATATTACTGGCTCTAGTAAAGTTTCTGGGAATATGTTGCAGAAGGGAATATGCCATGCAAGTTAATTTAATTGCAATATTACACTATAAAATTGTTCAAAACGTTTGTTGATAGCGTATGTTTTTTTACAGTGATTCTGGGAATTCAGCAGAATGTGTATTCACAAGGTTAGTACTTAATTTTTCAGAAAAAAACTCGCCATGGTTTCTCGTAAACATTAATACTGTCCTACAGTTCATACTCTTAATACATCGTCTTTAGTACCTAAGGTGGACAGATCTAAGCCGACTAGCTGTCGCCTTTTTGATGTAAATCACTTAGTTACCTGAATTTACTCTTTACCATCTGCAGAATTTCCCTGTTGACCAATGAATAAACATTTAGGCGACACACCATTTGGCAGAATATGACAAACGAAAGCTCAGCAGATAATTATCAGCGAGAGTTGTATTCGCAAGCGCAGACGCAAGAGTACATAATCTATGCGGAGGTAACCCCTTCACCAACAGACAGAACCACACGCATATAGATACACAGGCGTATCTTTCACTCTCTCACACGCGCATCTTCACACACACACACACACACACACACACACACACAATAGAAGAAAAATATTTCAAAGTTCATTGGAAATCTATTTTCAAATTCGGACGCGTCACCATGTACTTGCGGCCATTCACAGTAAACGAAATAAATACAATTAAAATCAATGGAAAACAGCCAACGACAAACAACCAACGTGCAAAAGAAGTCAAATCGTGCAAATATTAAAAAAGCAAAAAATATATCTACAGATCGACAGATGGAATTATTAATCGAGAGACAGACAGATAAATAGATAGGTAAATAGATGGATAGTTAGAGAGATGGATAGATGGATGGATAGATAGATAGTTAGATAGGTAGATTTTAGCCGTTGGTGATGAGACAGAGTTCTGTATAATTGCGGTATTATATAAAAGATGTGATTAAATTGGGGGGAGTGCAGAGCAAATTTACGAGGGCATTACCTGGTCAGGAAGCCTAGAGTTAAAGGGAAACGTTGGTCAGGCTTCATTGGAATGTGGGAGTAAGAGATATGAGATTATAGAGGGTTATATATGATAACTACATTTTGGCAGGGTCGGGCAGAGTAAAACAAGGGGTCATCAGATTAGGATGGGGGAGAAACATTTAAAAAAGCAACTGTGGAACAACCTTTCACAGAAAGGGTGGTGAGCATACAAAATGAGATGCCAGAAGAAGTGGTTGCGATAGACGCAATAACATCATTGAAGAAGCAATTGTCTGGCCAAGGATTGAGAGATACAGTGCGAAAGTCTCATGTTAGGACTATCTGGATCGGTGACCTTCTAGCTAGCATCTGCGCTGTACTGATGTGCAATTGTTTTCTTCTTTAAATGAAAGAATATCTCATTGGACGAGAGATGTTGACAAATTTCTTTATTCAAAGGTTCTTGAATCTCTTGTATTTATGCCCACAGACGGCCATGGAGGCCAAGCTATCGGATGTTTCAAAGCGAAGGTTGATGGGTTCATGAGTAGTAAGGGGAGAGGCTTGGAGTATGGGGCTGAGCGGGCAAATGTATCAGCCATGATGATATGGCAGAGCAGACTCAAGTGGCCTAATTCAGCAGCTACGTTTTCTGACCTTATAGTCTTAACTCCATGACTCTAGTCAATAAGGGCGTTGTAATCTGCGGATCCTGTTTTATTTTTAAATATTGCAGCATTGCCAATGGCATCAGGAAGCAGCATCAACAATCGAGCATTGCGGTATGTAACTTATCTCCAAATATAGATCATGAGGACCTTCATCGGTCGAGGTCGACCATACACATTCCATTCTGGCTGCAACGTAGTCGATATCGAGAGCAAACTGTTGTCCCTGAAGCAGCAACCCCCACCCCCAGCAACACCACCACGCTACAAAGACGATGAATCCAAAGGTGTGGCAGAAACTGCCAGTTTGTTACCAGCAGCTTTGCTGGAATGATCAGTCGGCGTTGAATTCCTCGCAGGTCTGCCTTAGGATCACAATTTCAGGATTGCTCCTTGGGTTTTACTCCTGAAGCCTTGACCGTAAGTGGGTATGGCCGCAAAGCAGGGAAGGTTTAAGATCAGGGTTTTAGTCTCCAAGATGAGCTGCCAACCACAGATGACCAGCTCATGTGTCTGAAGCAACTGGTTTTATATCGCAAGTAACTCGCCTAGGCCCCTTCTCCTTTCGGTAGAAACTGTTATGTCGGGTGTTGTAGCTAGAACACATATCAATGCCAGAAGCTCGGCTTGCTTGTCAGCGCCATCTCCAGCTGCACGCCATTGGCAGTGTTTAATAATTAGCTGGAACTTATCTTTCTATCTCAACTTTCATCGATCTAGCTATCACGGATGCAACCCCACCCAGAGGGAGAGAGATAAAGACAGAGGTAGAGCGATAGAGAGAGGGAGTGAGCGAGGTGGGGGGGGGGGAGAGAGAGAGAGAGAGAGAGAAAGAAAGAATAGGCAGATCGGTGGTGATAGACAGACATAGAGACAGATCGGGGCGTAAAACCGAGGTAGGGTAGATAGGTGAAGGCAGAAACGGGAGCTGGAGAGAGTGGGCAGAGAGAGGGAACCAAATGCAAAATTAATGTTTGTTTGAATTTCATTTCAGTGCCTGCGGTGCGATTGGTGAACGGAGATGGCTACTGTTCAGGAAGAGTGGAAATAAACTACAATGGAACGTGGGGAACGGTCTGCGATGATGACTGGTCCTTGGATGACGCGCGGGTTGTGTGCCGTCAGCTGGGGTGTGGTCTTGCCGTGTCAGCAGACTCCTCTAGCAAATTCGGGCCAGGTACAGGGAAGATTCTCATGGACAACGTTGCCTGTAGCGGGACAGAATCCTTCCTGTCGGCCTGTTCCTTCGGCGGCTGGGAAAACCACAATTGCAAACACGAGGAAGATGCTGGTGTTGTCTGCCAACCAGGTATGAGTATTGTTGAACAACCTTCTTTCTTTCAGCAGAAGCATTTCCACGTTCAACAGAAACGCTGTTCGAACTTTACTCCATAATAGGTGCGTGGCCAGGTGGTTAAGGCGTTCGTCTAATGGTTTGAAGGTCGCTAGGTCGAGCCTTGGCTGAGGTAGCGTGTGTGTGTCCGTGAGCAAGGCATCTAACCACACATAACTCTGCGACGACACCGGTGCCAAGCTGTATGGGTCCTAATGTCCTTCCCTTTGACAACATCGGTGGCGTGGAGAGCGGAGACTTGCAGCATGGTCAACTGCTGGTCTTCCATACAACCTTGCCCAGGCCTGTGCCCGGGAAACCTACCAAGGGCACAAAACCATGGTCTCATGAGACTAACGGATGCCTATAGAATAGGCGACGATATAGTATCTGTAACTTGTTTATTGTTCCATAAAGCAAAGCGAATATGCAGATGCTGAAAATCCGGAGTGATACATACGAAATATTGGAGGAACATCAGGAAGTAAGTCAGCATTTATGGAGAGGATTGAAGCGTCAGCGTTTTATGTGGAGAGACTTCATTAGGACTGGAAAGTTAGCGGGGAGAAGCCAGACATAGATAGAGAGGTAAATTCCAGCCGTTGGTGAGACTACACAGTTTTGTATAATTGCGGTATTATATAAAAGATGTGATTAAATTGGAGCGACTGCAGAGCAAACTGACGAGGGCATTACCTAGGCATGAAGCCTTGGACTTAAAGGACAACGTTGGCCTGGCTTCATTGAAAAGATAGTAAGGTAGAAGGGCTGAAATGTGTGTACCTCAATGCAAGAAGCATCTGGAACAAAGGTGATGAACTGAGAGCTTGGAAACATACATGGAATTATGAAGTACTGGCCATTACAGAGACTTGGCTGGCACCAGGGCAGGAATGGATTCTCAATATTACTGGATATCAGTGCTTTAAAAGGGATAGAGAGGGTGGAAAATGGGGAGGAGGGTGGCATTACTGGTCAGGGATACTATTACAGCTACAGAAAGGGTGGGTAATGTAGCAGAATCCTCTTTTGAGTCAATATGGGTGGAAGTCAGGAACAGGAAGGGAGCAGTTACTCTATTGGGGGTATTCTATAGGCCCCGTGGTAGCAGCAGGGATACAGAGGAGCAGATTGGGAGGCAGAATTTGTAAAGGGGGAAAACTAACAGCGTTGTTATCATGGGTGACTTTAACTTCCCTAATATTGATTGGCACCTGATTAGTTCCAAGGGTTTAGATGGGGCAGAGTTTGTTAAGTGTGTGGACAGGCCAACCAGGGGGAATGCCATACTAGATCAAGTACTAGGTAATGAACCGGGTCAGGTCACAGATCTCTCAGTGGGTGAGATTGTTGGGGACAGTGACCAACGCTCCCTGGCCTTCAGCGTTATCATGGAAAAGGATAGAATCAGAGAGGACAGGAAATTTTTAATTGAGGAAAGGGAAATTATGAGGCTATACGGCTAGAACTTGCGGGTGTGAATTGGGATGATGTTTTTGCAGGGAAGTGTACTATGGACATGTGGTGGATGTTTAGAGATGTCTTGCGTGATGTTAGGGATAAATTTGTCCCTGTGAGCAAGATAAATAACGGTAGGGTGTTGGAAACATGGGTGACAAGTGAGGTGGAAAATCTATTCAGGTGGAAGAAGGCAACATACATGATGTTTAGGAAGCAAGGATCAGATGGGTCTATTGAGGAATACAGGGAAGCAAGAAAGGAGCTTAAGAAGGGTCTGAGAAGAGCATGAAGGGGGCATGTGAAGACCTTGGTGAGTAGGGCAAAGGAAACCCCACGGCATTCTTCAATTATGTGAAGAAAAGAAGGTTGACAGGAGTGAAGGTAGGGCTGATTAGAGATAAAGGTGGGAAGGTGTGCCTGGAGGCTGTGGAAGTGAGCAAGGTCCTCAATGAATACTTCTCTTCGGTATTCAACAAATGAGAGGAAACTTGATGATGGTTAGGACAATGTGAGTGAGGTTGATGTTCTGGAGCATGTTGATATTAAGGGAGATTTAGTCTCCAAGGTGAGCTGCAAACTACAGTTGACCAGCTCATCTGTCCGAAGCAACTGGTTTCATATCGCAAGTAACTCGCCTAGACCCCTTCTCATTTCGGTAGAAACTTTTCTATCGGGTTTTGTAGCTGGAACACATATCAATGCCAGAAGCTCGGCTTGCTTGTCAGCGCCATCTCCAGATGCACGCCATTGGCAGTGTTTAATAATTAGCGGGAACTTATCTTTCTATCTCAACTTCTCTTTTATCTAGCTATCTCAGGGATGCAACCCCACCCCCGGAATGCGCGCCCACACACACACACACACACACACACACACACACAACCAGAGGGAGAGAGATAAAGACAGAGGTAGAGAGATAGAGAGAGGGAGTGAGCGAGGTGGTGGGGTGGCGGGTGTGTGTATAGAGAGAGAGAGAGAGAGAGAAAGAATAGGCAGATTGGTCGTGATAGACAGACACAGAGACAGATAGGGGTGTAAAACCGAGGTAGGGTAGATAGGTGAAAGCAAAAACGGGAGATGGAGGCAGTGAGTAGAGAGAGGGAACCAAATGCAAAATTAATGTTTGTTTGAATTTCATTTCAGTGCCTGCGGTGCGATTGGTGAACGGAGATGGCTACTGTTCAGGAAGAGTGGAAATAAACTACAATGGAACGTGGGGAACGGTCTGCGATGATAACTGGTCCTTGGATGACGCGCGGGTTGTGTGCCGTCAGCTGGGGTGTGGTCTTGCCGTGTCAGCAGACTCCTCTAGCAAATTCGGGCCAGGTACAGGGAAGATTCTGATGGACAACGTTGCCTGTAGCGGGACAGAATCCTTCCTGTCGGCCTGTTCCTTCGGCGGCTGGGAAAACCACAATTGCAAACACGAGGAAGATGCTGGTGTTGTCTGCCAACCAGGTATGAGTATTGTTGAACAACCTTCTTTCCTTCAGCAGAAGCATTTCCACGTTCAACAGAAACGCTGTTCGAACTTTACTCCATAATAGGTGCGTGGCCAGGTGGTTAAGGCGTTCGTCTAATGGTTTGAAGGTCGGTAGTTCGAGTCTTGGCTGAGGTAGCGTGTGTGTCCATGAGCAAGGCACCTAACCACACATTACTCTGCGACGACACCGGTGCCAAGCTGTATGGGTCCTACTGTCCTTCCCTTTGACAACATTGGTGGCGTGGAGAGCGGAGTCTTGCAGCATGGTCAACTGCTGGTCTTCCATACAACCTTGCCCAGGCCTGCGCCCTGGAAAACTTCCAAAGGCACAAAACCATGGTCTCATGAGACTAACGGATCCCTATAGAATAGGCGACGATACAGTATCTATAACTTGTTTATTGTTCCATAAAGCAAAGCGAATATGCAGATGCTGAAAATCCAGAGTGATACAGACAAAATATTGGAGGAACATCAGGAAGTAAGGCAGCATTTATGGAGAGGATTGAAGCATCAGCGTTTTAGGTGGAGAGACTTCATTGGAACTGGAAAGGTAGCGGGGAGAAGCCAGACATAGATAGAGAGGTAAATTCCAGCCGTTGGTGAGACTACACAGTTTTGTATAATTGCGGTATTATATAAAAGATGTGATTAAATTGGAGCGACTGCAGAGCAAACTGACGAGGGCATTACCTACGCATGAAGCCTTGGACTTAAAGGACAACGTTGGCCTGGCTTCATTGAAAACATAGTAAGGTAGAAGGGCTGAAATGTGTGTACCTGAATGCAAGAAGCATCTGGAACAAAGGTGATGAACTGAGAGCTTGGAAACATACATGGAATTATGATGTACTGGCCATTACAGAGACTTGGCTGGCACCAGAGCGGAAAATGGGGAGGAGGGGTGGCATTACTGGTCAGGGATACTATTACAGCTACAGAAAGGCTGGGTAATGTAGCAGAATCCTCTTTTGAGTAAATATGGGTGGAAGTCAGGAACAGGAAGGGAGCAGTTACTCTATTAGGGGTATTCTATAGGCCCCGTGGTAGCAGCAGAGATACAGAGGAGCAGATTGGGAGGCAGAATTTGTAAAGGGGCAAAAATAACAGGGTTGTTATCATGGGTGACTTTAACTTCCCTAATATTGATTGGCACCTGATTAGTTCCAAGGGTTTAGATGGGGCAGAGTTTGTTAAGTGTGTGGACAGGTCGACCAGGGGGAATGCCATACTAGATCAAGTACTAGGTAATGAACCAGGTTAGGTCACAGATCTCTCAGTGGGTGAGCATCTCGGGGACAGTGACCAACGCTTCCTGGCCTTCAGCATTATCCTGGAAAAGGATAGAATCAGAGAGGACAGGAAAATTTTTAATTGGGGAAAGGGAAATTATGAGGCTATACGGCTGGAACTTGCGGGTGTGAATTGGGTTGATGTTTTTGCAGGGAAATGTACTATGGACATGTCGTGGATGTTCAGAGATCTCTTGCGGGATGTTAGGGATAAATTTGTCCCGGTGAGCAAGAGAAATAACGGTAGGGTGTTGGAAACATGGGTGACAAGTGAGGTGGAAAATCTATTCAGGTGGAAGAAGGCAACATACATGATGTTTAGGAAGCAAGGATCAGATGGGTCTATTGAAGAATACAGGGAAGCAAGAAAGGAGCTTAAGAAGGGTCTGAGAAGAGGATGAAGGGGCATGTGAAGACCTTGGTGAGTAGGGCAAAGGAAAACCCCAAGGCATTCTTCAATTATGTGAAGAAAAGAAGGATGACAGGAGTGAAGGTAGGGCTAATTAGAGATAATGGTGGGAAGGTGTGCCTGGAGGCTGTGGAAGTGAGCAAGGTCCTGAATGAATACTTCTCTTTGGTATTCAATAAATGAGAGGCAACTTGATGATGGTGAGGACAATGTGAGTGAGGTTGATGTTCTGGAGCTTGTTGATATTAAGGGAGATGTAGTCTCCAAGGTGAGCTGCAAACTACAGCTGACCAGCTCATCTGTCCGAAGCAACTGGTTTCATATCGCAAGTAACTCGCCTAGACCCCTTCTCATTTCGGTAGAAACTGTTCTATCGGGTTTTGTAGCTGGAACACATATCAATGCCAGAAGCTCGGCTTGCTTGTCAGCGCCATCTCCAGATGCACGCCATTGGCAGTGTTTAATAATTAGCGGGAACTTATCTTTCTATCTCAACTTCTCTTTTATCTAGCTATCTCACGGATGCAACCCCACCCCTGCAACACACACACACACACACACACACACACACACAACCAGAGGGAGAGAGATAAAGACAGAGGTAGAGAGATAGAGAGAGGGAGTGAGCGAGGTGGTGGGGTGGCGGGTGTTTGTATAGAGAGAGAGAGAGAGAGAGAGAGAGAGAGAGAGAGAGAGAGAGAGAGAGAGAGAAAGAATAGGCAGATCGGTCGTGATAGACAGACACAGAGACAGATCGGGGCGTAAAACCGAGTTAGGGTATATAGGTGAAGGCAGAAACGGGAGATGGAGACAGTGAGTAGAGAGAGGGAACCAAATGCAAAATTAATGTTTGTTTGAATTTCATTTCAGTGCCTGCGGTGCGATTGGTGAACGGAGATGGCTACTGTTCAGGAAGAGTGGAAATAAACTACAATGGAACGTGGGGAACGGTCTGCGATGATAACTGGTCCTTGGATGACGCGCGGGTTGTGTGCCGTCAGCTGGGGTGTGGTCTTGCCGTGTCAGCAGACTCCTCTAGCAAATTCGGGCCAGGTACAGGGAAGATTCTGATGGACAACGTTGCCTGTAGCGGGACAGAATCCTTCCTGTCAGCCTGTTCCTTCGGCGGCTGGGAAAACCACAATTGCAATCACGAGGAAGATGCTGGTGTTGTCTGCCAACCAGGTATGAGTATTGTTGAACAACCTTCTTTCTTTCAGCAGAAGCATTTCCACGTTCAACAGAAACGCTGTTCGAACTTTACTCCATAATAGGTGCGTGGCCAGGTGGTTAAGGTGTTCGTCTAATGGTTTGAAGGTCGCTAGTTCGAGCCTTGGCCGAGGTAGCGTGTGTGTCCGTGAGCAAGGCATCTAACCACACATTACTCTGCGACGACACCGGTGCCAAGCTGTATGGGTCCTAATGTCCTTCCCTTTGACAACATTGGTGGCGTGGAGAGTGGAGACTTGCAGCATGGTCAACTGCTGGTCTTCCATACAACCTTGCCCAGGCCTGTGCCCTGGAAACCTTCCAAGGGCACAAAACCATGGTCTCATGAGACTAACGGATGCCTATAGAATAGGCGACGATACAGTATCTATAACTTGTTTATTGTTCCATAAACCAAAGCGAATATGCAGATGCTGAAAATCCAGAGTGATACATACAAAATATTGGAGGAACATCAGGAAGTAAGGCAGCGTTTATGGAGAGGATTGAAGCATCAGCGTTTTAGGTGGAGAGACTTCATTGGAACTGGAAAGGTAGCGGGGAGAAGCCAGACATAGATAGAGAGGTAAATTCTAGCCGTTGGTGAGACTACACAGTTTTGTATAATTGCGGTATTATATAAAAGATGTGATTAAATTGGAGCGACTTCAGAGCAAACTGACTAGGGCATTACCTAGGCATGAAGCCTTGGACTTGAAGGACAATGTTGGCCTGGCTTCATTGTAAAGACAGTAAGGTAGCAGGGCTGAAATGTGTGTACCTCAATGCAAGAAGCATCTGGAAGAAAGGTGATGAACTCAGAGCTTGGATACATACATGGAATTATGATGTACTGGCCATTACAGAGACTTGGCTGGCACCAGGGCAGGAATGGATTCTCAATATTACTGGATTTCAGTGCTTTAAACGGGATAGAGAGGGTGGAAAATAGGGAGGAGGGGTGGCATTACTGATCAGGGATACTATAACAGCTACAGAAAGGGTGGGTAATGTAGCAGAATCCTCTTTTGAGTCAATATGGATGAAAGAAAGGAACAGGAAGGGAGCATTTACTCTATTGGGGGTATTGTATAGGCCCCCTGGTAGCAGCAGAGATACAGAGTAGCAGATTGGGAGGCAGGTTTTGGAAAGGTGCAAAAATAACAGGGTTGTTACCATGGGTGACTTTAACTTCCCTAATATTGATTGCCACCTGATTAGTTCCAAGGGTTTAGATGGGGCAGAGTTTGTTAAGTGTGTGGACAGGCCGACGAGGGGGAATGCCATACTAGATCAAGTACTAAGTAATGAACCGGGTCAGGTCACAGATCTCTCAGTGGGTGAGCAGCTGGGGGACAGTGACCAACGCTCCCTGGCCTTCAGCATTATCATGGAAAAGGATAGAATCAGAGAGAACAGGATAATTTTTAATTGGGGAAAGGCAAATTATGAGGCTATAAGGCTAGAACTTGCGGGTGTGAATTGGGATGATGTTTTTGCAGGGAAATATACTATGGACATGTGGTCGAAGTCTAGAGATCTCTTGTGGGATGTTAGGGAGAAATTTGTCACGGTGAGCAAGATAAAGGACGGTAGGGTGAAGGAACCATGGGTGACAAGTGAGGTGGAAAATCTACTCAGGTGACAGACTGACAGAAGAAGGCAACATACATGATGTTTAGGAAGCAAGGATCAGGTGGGTCTATTGAGGAATACAGGGAAGCAAGAAAGGTGCTTAAGAGGGGTCTGAGAAGAGCAGGAAGGGGGCATGAGAAGGCCTTGGTGAGTAGGGCAAAAGAAAACCCCAAGGCATTGTTCAATTATGTGAAGAAAAAAAGGACGACAGGAGTGAAGGTAGGACTGATTAGAGATAAAGGTGGGAAGATGTGCCTGGAGGCTGTGGAAATGAGCAAGGTCCTCAATGAATACTTCTCTTCGGTATTCAACAAATGAGAGGGATCTTGATGATGGTGAGGACAACGTGAGTGAGGTTGATGTTCTGGAGCATGTTGATATTAAGGGAGTTTTAGTCTCCATGGTGAGCTGCCAACCACAGTTGACCAGCTCATCTGTCCGAAGCAACTGGTTTTATATCGCAAGTAACTCGCCGAGACCTCTTCTCCTTTTGGTAGAAACTGTTCTATTGGGTGTTGCAGCTAGAACACATATCAATGCCAGAAGCTCGGCTTGCTTGTCAGCGCCATCTCCAGATGCACGCCATTGGCAGTGTTTAATAATTAGCGGGAACTTATCTTTCTATCTACCTATCTCACGGATGCAACCCCACCCCCGCAACACACACACACACACACACACACACACACACACACACACACACACACAACCAGAGGGAGAGAGATAAAGACAGAGGTAGAGAGATAGAGAGAGGGAGTGAGCGACGTGGTGGAGGAGTTTGGGTGGAGAGAGAGAGAGAGAAAGAATAGGCAGATCGGTCGTGATAGACAGACATAGAGACAGATCGGGGCGTAAAACCGAGGTAGGGTAGATAGGTGAAGGCAGAAAGGGAGCTGGAGAGAGTGGGCAGACAGAGGGAACTAAATGCAAAATTAATGTTTGTTTGAATTTCATTTCAGTGCCTGCGGTGCGATTGGTGAACGGAGATGGCTACTGTTCAGGAAGAGTGGAAATAAACTACAATGGAACGTGGGGAACGGTCTGCGATGATAACTGGTCCTTGGATGACGCGCGGGTTGTGTGCCGTCAGCTGGGGTGTGGTCTTGCCGTGTCAGCAGACTCCTCTAGCAAATTCGGGCCAGGTACAGGGAAGATTCTGATGGACAACGTTGCCTGTAGCGGGACAGAATCCTTCCTGTCGGCCTGTTCCTTCGGTGGCTGGGAAAAGCACAATTGCAATCACGAGGAAGATGCTGGTGTTGTCTGCCAACCAGGTATGAGTATTGTTGAACAACCTTCTTTCCTTCAGCAGAAGCATTTCCACGTTCAACAGAAACGCTGTTCGAACTTTACTCCATAATAGGTGCGTGGCCAGGTGGTTAAGGCGTTCGTCTAATGATTTGAAGGTCGCTAGTTCGAGCCTTGGCTGAGGTAGCGTGTGTGTCCATGAGCAAGGCATCTAACCACACATAACTCTGCGACGACACCGGTGCCAAGCTGTATGGGTCCTACTGTCCTTCCCTTTGACAACATCGGTGGCGTGGAGAGCGGAGACTTGCAGCATGGTCAACTGCTGGTCTTCCATACAACCTTGCCCAGGCCTGTGCCCTGGAAACCTTCCAAAGGCACAAAACCATGGTCTCATGAGACTAACGGATGCCTATAGAATAGGCGACGATACAGTATCTGTAACTTGTTTATTGTTCCATAAAGCAAAGCGAATATGCAGATGCTGAAAATCCGGAGTGATACATACAAAATATTGGAGGAACATCAGGAAGTAAGGCAGCATTTATGGAGAGGATTGAAGCGTCAGCGTTTTATGTGGAGAGACTTCATTAGGACTGGAAAGTTAGCGGGGAGAAGCCAGACATAGATAGAGAGGTAAATTTTAGCCGTTGGTGTGGCTTCACAGATTTGTATAATTGCGGTATTATATAAAAGGTGTGATTAAATTGGAGCGACTGCAGAGCAAACTGACGAGGGCATTACCTAGGCATGAAGCCTTGGACTTAAAGGACAACGTTGGCCTGGCTTCATTGAAAAGATAGTAAGGTAGAAGGGCTGAAATGTGTGTACCTCAATGCAAGAAGCATCTGGAACAAAGGTGATGAACTGAGAGCTTGGAAACATACATGGAATTATGAAGTACTGGCCATTACAGAGACTTGGCTGGCACCAGGGCAGGAATGGATTCTCAATATTACTGGATATCAGTGCTTTAAAAGGGATAGAGAGGGTGGAAAATGGGGAGGAGGGTGGCATTACTGGTCAGGGATACTATTACAGCTACAGAAAGGGTGGGTAATGTAGCAGAATCCTCTTTTGAGTCAATATGGGTGGAAGTCAGGAACAGGAAGGGAGCAGTTACTCTATTGGGGGTATTCTATAGGCCCCGTGGTAGCAGCAGGGATACAGAGGAGCAGATTGGGAGGCAGAATTTGTAAAGGGGGAAAACTAACAGCGTTGTTATCATGGGTGACTTTAACTTCCCTAATATTGATTGGCACCTGATTAGTTCCAAGGGTTTAGATGGGGCAGAGTTTGTTAAGTGTGTGGACAGGCCAACCAGGGGGAATGCCATACTAGATCAAGTACTAGGTAATGAACCGGGTCAGGTCACAGATCTCTCAGTGGGTGAGAATGTTGGGGACAGTGACCAACGCTCCCTGGCCTTCAGCGTTATCATGGAAAAGGATAGAATCAGAGAGGACAGGAAATTTTTAATTGAGGAAAGGGAAATTATGAGGCTATACGGCTAGAACTTGCGGGTGTGAATTGGGATGATGTTTTTGCAGGGAAGTGTACTATGGACATGTGGTGGATGTTTAGAGATGTCTTGCGTGATGTTAGGGATAAATTTGTCCCTGTGAGCAAGATAAATAACGGTAGGGTGTTGGAAACATGGGTGACAAGTGAGGTGGAAAATCTATTCAGGTGGAAGAAGGCAACATACATGATGTTTAGGAAGCAAGGATCAGATGGGTCTATTGAGGAATACAGGGAAGCAAGAAAGGAGCTTAAGAAGGGTCTGAGAAGAGCATGAAGGGGGCATGAGAAGGCCTTGGTGAGTAGGGCAAAGGAAACCACACGGCATTCTTCAATTATGTGGAGAAAAGAAGGATGACAGGAGTGAAGGTAGGGCTGATTAGAGATAAAGGTGGGAAGGTGTGCCTGGAGGCTGTGGAAGTGAGCAAGGTCCTCAATGAATACTTCTCTTCGATATTCAACAAATGAGAGGAAACTTGATGATGGTTAGGACAATGTGAGTGAGGTTGATGTTCTGGAGCATGTTGATATTAAGGGAGATTTAGTCTCCAAGGTGAGCTGCAAACTACAGTTGACCAGCTCATCTGTCCGAAGCAACTGGTTTCATATCGCAAGTAACTCGCCTAGACCCCTTCTCATTTCGGTAGAAACTTTTCTATCGGGTTTTGTAGCTGGAACACATATCAATGCCAGAAGCTCGGCTTGCTTGTCAGCGCCATCTCCAGATGCACGCCATTGGCAGTGTTTAATAATTAGCGGGAACTTATCTTTCTATCTCAACTTCTCTTTTATCTAGCTATCTCAGGGATGCAACCCCACCCCCGGAATGCGCGCCCACACACACACACACACACACACACACACACACACACAACCAGAGGGAGAGAGATAAAGACAGAGGTAGAGAGATAGAGAGAGGGAGTGAGCGAGGTGGTGGGGTGGCGGGTGTGTGTATAGAGAGAGAGAGAGAGAGAGAAAGAATAGGCAGATTGGTCGTGATAGACAGACACAGAGACAGATAGGGGTGTAAAACCGAGGTAGGGTAGATAGGTGAAGGCAGAAACGGGAGATGGAGACAGTGGGTAGAGAGAGGGAACCAAATGCAAAATTAATGTTTGTTTGAATTTCATTTCAGTGCCTGCGGTGCGATTGGTGAACGGAGATGGCTACTGTTCAGGAAGAGTGGAAATAAACTACAATGGAACGTGGGGAACGGTCTGCGATGATAACTGGTCCTTGGATGACGCGCGGGTTGTGTGCCGTCAGCTGGGGTGTGGTCTTGCCGTGTCAGCAGACTCCTCTAGCAAATTCGGGCCAGGTACAGGGAAGATTCTGATGGACAACGTTGCCTGTAGCGGGACAGAATCCTTCCTGTCGGCCTGTTCCTTCGGCGGCTGGGAAAACCACAATTGCAAACACGAGGAAGATGCTGGTGTTGTCTGCCAACCAGGTATGAGTATTGTTGAACAACCTTCTTTCCTTCAGCAGAAGCATTTCCACGTTCAACAGAAACGCTGTTCGAACTTTACTCCATAATAGGTGCGTGGCCAGGTGGTTAAGGCGTTCGTCTAATGGTTTGAAGGTCGGTAGTTCGAGTCTTGGCTGAGGTAGCGTGTGTGTCCATGAGCAAGGCACCTAACCACACATTACTCTGCGACGACACCGGTGCCAAGCTGTATGGGTCCTACTGTCCTTCCCTTTGACAACATCGGTGGCGTGGAGAGCGGAGACTTGCAGCATGGTCAACTGCTGGTCTTCCATACAACCTTGCCCAGGCCTGTGCCCTGGAAACCTACCAAGGGCACAAAACCATGGTCTCATGAGACTAACGGATCCCTATAGAATAGGCGACGATACAGTATCTGTAACTTGTTTATTGTTCCATAAAGCAAAGCGAATATGCAGATGCTGAAAATCCAGAGTGATACAGACAAAATATTGGAGGAACATCAGGAAGTAAGGCAGCATTTATGGAGAGGATTGAAGCATCAGCGTTTTAGGTGGAGAGACTTCATTGGAACTGGAAAGGTAGCGGGGAGAAGCCAGACATAGATAGAGAGGTAAATTCCAGCCGTTGGTGAGACTACACAGTTTTGTATAATTGCGGTATTATATAAAAGATGTGATTAAATTGGAGCGACTGCAGAGCAAACTGACGAGGGCATTACCTACGCATGAAGCCTTGGACTTAAAGGACAACGTTGGCCTGGCTTCATTGAAAACATAGTAAGGCAGAAGGGCTGAAATGTGTGTACCTGAATGCAAGAAGCATCTGGAACAAAGGTGATGAACTGAGAGCTTGGAAACATACATGGAATTATGATGTACTGGCCATTACAGAGACTTGGCTGGCACCAGAGCGGAAAATGGGGAGGAGGGGTGGCATTACTGGTCAGGGATACTATTACAGCTACAGAAAGGCTGGGTAATGTAGCAGAATCCTCTTTTGAGTAAATATGGGTGGAAGTCAGGAACAGGAAGGGAGCAGTTACTCTATTAGGGGTATTCTATAGGCCCCGTGGTAGCAGCAGAGATACAGAGGAGCAGATTGGGAGGCAGAATTTGTAAAGGGGCAAAAATAACAGGGTTGTTATCATGGGTGACTTTAACTTCCCTAATATTGATTGGCACCTGATTAGTTCCAAGGGTTTAGATGGGGCAGAGTTTGTTAAGTGTGTGGACAGGTCGACCAGGGGGAATGCCATACTAGATCAAGTACTAGGTAATGAACCAGGTTAGGTCACAGATCTCTCAGTGGGTGAGCATCTCGGGGACAGTGACCAACGCTTCCTGGCCTTCAGCATTATCCTGGAAAAGGATAGAATCAGAGAGGACAGGAAAATTTTTAATTGGGGAAAGGGAAATTATGAGGCTATACGGCTGGAACTTGCGGGTGTGAATTGGGTTGATGTTTTTGCAGGGAAATGTACTATGGACATGTCGTGGATGTTTAGAGATCTCTTGCGGGATGTTAGGGATAAATTTGTCCCGGTGAGCAAGAGAAATAACGGTAGGGTGTTGGAAACATGGGTGACAAGTGAGGTGGAAAATCTATTCAGGTGGAAGAAGGCAACATACATGATGTTTAGGAAGCAAGGATCAGATGGGTCTATTGAAGAATACAGGGAAGCAAGAAAGGAGCTTAAGAAGGGTCTGAGAAGAGGATGAAGGGGCATGTGAAGACCTTGGTGAGTAGGGCAAAGGAAAACCCCAAGGCATTCTTCAATTATGTGAAGAAAAGAAGGATGACAGGAGTGAAGGTAGGGCTAATTAGAGATAATGGTGGGAAGGTGTGCCTGGAGGCTGTGGAAGTGAGCAAGGTCCTGAATGAATACTTCTCTTTGGTATTCAATAAATGAGAGGCAACTTGATGATGGTGAGGACAATGTGAGTGAGGTTGATGTTCTGGAGCTTGTTGATATTAAGGGAGATGTAGTCTCCAAGGTGAGCTGCAAACTACAGCTGACCAGCTCATCTGTCCGAAGCAACTGGTTTCATATCGCAAGTAACTCGCCTAGACCCCTTCTCCTTTTGGTAGAAACTGTTCTATCGGGTTTTGTAGCTGGAACACATATCAATGCCAGAAGCTCGGCTTGCTTGTCAGCGCCATCTCCAGATGCACGCCATTGGCAGTGTTTAATAATTAGCGGGAACTTATCTTTCTATCTCAACTTCCCTTTTATCTAGCTATCTCACGGATGCAACCCCACCCCTGCAACACACACACACACACACACACACACACACACACACACACACACACAACCAGAGGGAGAGAGATAAAGACAGAGGTAGAGAGATAGAGAGAGGGAGTGAGCGAGGTGGTGGGGTGGCGGGTGTTTGTATAGAGAGAGAGAGAGAGAGAGAGAGAGAGAGAGAGAGAGAGAGAGAGAGAGAGAAAGAATAGGCAGATCGGTCGTGATAGACAGACACAGAGACAGATCGGGGCGTAAAACCGAGTTAGGGTATATAGGTGAAGGCAGAAACGGGAGATGGAGACAGTGAGTAGAGAGAGGGAACCAAATGCAAAATTAATGTTTGTTTGAATTTCATTTCAGTGCCTGCGGTGCGATTGGTGAACGGAGATGGCTACTGTTCAGGAAGAGTGGAAATAAACTACAATGGAACGTGGGGAACGGTCTGCGATGATAACTGGTCCTTGGATGACGCGCGGGTTGTGTGCCGTCAGCTGGGGTGTGGTCTTGCCGTGTCAGCAGACTCCTCTAGCAAATTCGGGCCAGGTACAGGGAAGATTCTGATGGACAACGTTGCCTGTAGCGGGACAGAATCCTTCCTGTCAGCCTGTTCCTTCGGCGGCTGGGAAAACCACAATTGCAATCACGAGGAAGATGCTGGTGTTGTCTGCCAACCAGGTATGAGTATTGTTGAACAACCTTCTTTCTTTCAGCAGAAGCATTTCCACGTTCAACAGAAACGCTGTTCGAACTTTACTCCATAATAGGTGCGTGGCCAGGTGGTTAAGGTGTTCGTCTAATGGTTTGAAGGTCGCTAGTTCGAGCCTTGGCCGAGGTAGCGTGTGTGTCCGTGAGCAAGGCATCTAACCACACATTACTCTGCGACGACACCGGTGCCAAGCTGTATGGGTCCTAATGTCCTTCCCTTTGACAACATCGGTGGCGTGGAGAGCGGAGACTTGCAGCATGGTCAACTGCTGGTCTTCCATACAACCTTGCCCAGGCCTGCGCCCTGGAAACCTTCCAAGGGCACAAAACCATGGTCTCATGAGACTAACGGATCCCTATAGAATAGGTGATGATATAGTATATATAACTTGTTTATTGTTCCATAAACCAAAGCGAATATGCAGATGCTGAAAATCCAGAGTGATACATGCAAAATATTGGAGGAACATCAGGAAGTGAGGCAGCATTTATGGAGAGGATTGAAGCGTCAGCGTTTTAGGTGGAGAGACTTCATTGGAACTGGAAAGGTAGTGGGGAGAAGCCAGACATAGATAGAGAGGTAAATTCTAGCCGTTGGTGAGACTACACAGTTTTGTATAATTGCGGTATTATATAAAAGATGTGATTAAATTGGAGCGACTTCAGAGCAAACTGACTAGGGCATTACCTAGGCATGAAGCCTTGGACTTGAAGGACAATGTTGGCCTGGCTTCATTGTAAAGACAGTAAGGTAGCAGGGCTGAAATGTGTGTACCTCAATGCAAGAAGCATCTGGAAGAAAGGTGATGAACTCAGAGCTTGGATACATACATGGAATTATGATGTACTGGCCATTACAGAGACTTGGCTGGCACCAGGGCAGGAATGGATTCTCAATATTACTGGATTTCAGTGCTTTAAACGGGATAGAGAGGGTGGAAAATAGGGAGGAGGGGTGGCATTACTGATCAGGGATACTATTACAGCTACAGAAAGGGTGGGTAATGTAGCAGAATCCTCTTTTGAGTCAATATGGATGAAAGAAAGGAACAGGAAGGGAGCATTTACTCTATTGGGGGTATTGTATAGGCCCCCTGGTAGCAGCAGAGATACAGAGTAGCAGATTGGGAGGCAGGTTTTGGAAAGGTGCAAAAATAACAGGGTTGTTACCATGGGTGACTTTAACTTCCCTAATATTGATTGCCACCTGATTAGTTCCAAGGGTTTAGATGGGGCAGAGTTTGTTAAGTGTGTGGACAGGCCGACGAGGGGGAATGCCATACTAGATCAAGTACTAAGTAATGAACCGGGTCAGGTCACAGATCTCTCAGTGGGTGAGCAGCTGGGGGACAGTGACCAACGCTCCCTGGCCTTCAGCATTATCATGGAAAAGGATAGAATCAGAGAGAACAGGATAATTTTTAATTGGGGAAAGGCAAATTATGAGGCTATAAGGCTAGAACTTGCGGGTGTGAATTGGGATGATGTTTTTGCAGGGAAATATACTATGGACATGTGGTCGAAGTCTAGAGATCTCTTGTGGGATGTTAGGGAGAAATTTGTCACGGTGAGCAAGATAAAGGACGGTAGGGTGAAGGAACCATGGGTGACAAGTGAGGTGGAAAATCTACTCAGGTGACAGACTGACAGAAGAAGGCAACATACATGATGTTTAGGAAGCAAGGATCAGGTGGGTCTATTGAGGAATACAGGGAAGCAAGAAAGGTGCTTAAGAGGGGTCTGAGAAGAGCAGGAAGGGGGCATGAGAAGGCCTTGGTGAGTAGGGCAAAAGAAAACCCCAAGGCATTGTTCAATTATGTGAAGAAAAAAAGGACGACAGGAGTGAAGGTAGGGCTGATTAGAGATAAAGGTGGGAAGATGTGCCTGGAGGCTGTGGAAATGAGCAAGGTCCTCAATGAATACTTCTCTTCGGTATTCAACAAATGAGAGGGATCTTGATGATGGTGAGGACAACGTGAGTGAGGTTGATGTTCTGGAGCATGTTGATATTAAGGGAGTTTTAGTCTCCATGGTGAGCTGCCAACCACAGTTGACCAGCTCATCTGTCCGAAGCAACTGGTTTTATATCGCAAGTAACTCGCCGAGACCTCTTCTCCTTTTGGTAGAAACTGTTCTATTGGGTGTTGCAGCTAGAACACATATCAATGCCAGAAGCTCGGCTTGCTTGTCAGCGCCATCTCCAGATGCACGCCATTGGCAGTGTTTAATAATTAGCGGGAACTTATCTTTCTATCTACATATCTCACGGATGCAACCCCACCCCCGCAACACACACACACACACACACACACACACACACACACACACACACACACACACACAACCAGAGGGAGAGAGATAAAGACAGAGGTAGAGAGATAGAGAGAGGGAGTGAGCGACGTGGTGGAGGAGTTTGGGTGGAGAGAGAGAGAGAGAAAGAATAGGCAGATCGGTCGTGATAGACAGACATAGAGACAGATCGGGGCGTAAAACCGAGGTAGGGTAGATAGGTGAAGGCAGAAAGGGAGCTGGAGAGAGTGGGCAGACAGAGGGAACTAAATGCAAAATTAATGTTTGTTTGAATTTCATTTCAGTGCCTGCGGTGCGATTGGTGAACGCAGATGGCTACTGTTCAGGAAGAGTGGAAATAAACTACAATGGAGTGTGGGGAACGGTCTGCGATGATAACTGGTCCTTGGATGACGCGCGGGTTGTGTGCCGTCAGCTGGGGTGTGGTCTTGCCGTGTCAGCAGACTCCTCTAGCAAATTCGGGCCAGGTACAGGGAAGATTCTCATGGACAACGTTGCCTGTAGCGGGACAGAATCCTTCCTGTCGGCCTGTTCCTTCGGCGGCTGGGAAAACCACAATTGCAATCACGAGGAAGATGCTGGTGTTGTCTGCCAACCAGGTATGAGTATTGTTGAACAACCTTCTTTCTTTCAGCAGAAGCATTTCCACGTTCAACAGAAACGCTGTTCGAACTTTACTCCATAATAGGTGCGTGGCCAGGTGGTTAAGGTGTTCGTCTAATGGTTTGAAGGTCGCTAGTTCGAACCTTGGCTGAGGTAGCGTGTGTGTCCGTGAGCAAGGCACCTAACCACACATAACTCTGCGACGACACCGGTGCCAAGCTGTATGGGTCCTACTGTCCTTCCCTTTGACAACATCGGTGGCGTGGAGAGTGGAGACTTGCAGCATGGTCAACTGCTGGTCTTCCATACAACCTTGACCAGGCCTGTGCCCTGGAAACCTTCCAAGGGCACAAAACCATGGTCTCATGAGACTAACGGATGCCTATAGAATAGGCGACGATATAGTATATACAACTTGTTCATTGTTCCATAAACCAAAGCTAATATGCAGATGCTGAAAATCCAGAGTGATACATACAAAATATTGGAGGAACATCAGGAAGTAAGGCAGCATTTATGGAGAGGATTGAAGCGTCAGCCTTTTAGGTGGAGAGACTTCATTGGAACTGGAAAGGAAGCGGGGAGAAGTCGGCCATAGATATAGAGGTAAATTCTAGCCATTGGTGAGACTACACAGTTTTGTATAATTGCGGTAATATATATAAAAAATGTGATTAAATTGGAGCGACTTCAGAGGAAACTGACAGGGCATTACCTAGGCATGAAGCCTTGGACTTGAAGGACAACGTTGGCCTGGCTTCATTGGAAAGACAGTAAGGTAGCAGGGCTCAAATGTGTGTAACTCTATGCAAGAAGCATCTGGAACAAAGGTGATGAACTGAGAGCTTGAATAAATACATGCAATTATGATGTACTGGCTATTACAGAGACTTGGCTGGCACCAGGGCAGGAATGGATTCTCAATATTACTGGATTTCAGTGCTTTAAAAAGGATAGAGAAGGCAGAAAATGGGGAGGAGGGGTGGCATTACTGGTCAGGGATACTATTACAGCTACAGAAAGGCTGGGTAATGTAGCAGAATCCTCTTTTCAGTCAATATGGGTGGAAGACAGGAACAGGAAGGGAGCAGTTACTCTATTGGGGGATTCTATAGGCCCCCTGGTAGCAGCAGGGATACAGAGGAGCAGATTGGGAGGCAGGTTTTGGAAAGGTGCAAAAATAACAGGGTTGTTATCATGGGTGACTTTAACTTCCCTAATATTGATTGCAACCCGATTAGTTCCAAGGGTTTAGATGGGGCAGAGTTTATTAATTTTGTGGACAGGCCGACGAGGGGGAATGCCATACTAGATCAAGTGCTAGGTAATGAACCGGGTCAGGTCACAAATCTCTCAGTGGGTGAGCATCTGGGGGACAGTGACCAACACTCCCTGGCCTTCAGCATTATTATGGAAAAGGATAGAATCAGAGAGAACAGGATAATTTTTAATTGGGGAAAGGCAAATTATGAGGCTATAAGGCTAGAACTTGCGGGTGTGAATTGGGATGATGTTTTTGCAGGGAAATATACTATGGAGATATGGTCGATGTTTAGAGATCTCTTGCGGGATGTTAGGGATAAACTTGTCCCGGTGAGCAAGATAAAGAACGGTAGGGTGAAGGAACCATGGGTGACAAGTGAGGTGGAAAATCTAGTCAGGTGGAAGAAGGCAGCATACATGATGTTTAGGAAGCAAGGATCAGATGGGTCTATTGAGGCATATCGGGAAGCAAGAAAGGAGCTTAAGAAGGGTCTGAGAAGAGCATGAATGGGGCATGAGAAGACCTTGGTGAGTAGGGCAAAAGAAAACCCCAGGGCATTCTTCAATTATGTGAAGAAAAAAAGGATGACAGGAGTGAAGGTAGGACTGATAAGAGATAAAGGTGGGAAGGTGTACCTGGAGGCTGTGGAAGTGAGCAAGGTCCTCAATGAATACTTCTCTTCGGTATTCAACAAATGAGAGGGAACTTGATGATGGTGAGGACAATGTGAGTGAGGTTGATGTTCTGGAGCATGTTGATATTAAGGGAGTTTTATTCACCAAGGTGAGCTGCCAACCACAGTTGACCAGCTCATCTGTCCGAAGCAACTGGTTTTATATCGCAAGTAACTCGCCGAGACCCCTTCTCCTTTCGGTAGAAACTGTTCTGTCGGGTGTTGTAGCTAAAACACATATCAATGCCAGAAGCTCGGCTTGCTTGTCAGCGCCATCTCCAGATGCACGCCATTGGCAGTGTTTAATAATTAGCGGAAACTAATCTTTCTACCTCAACTTTCCTATATCTTCCTATCTCACGGAATCAACCCCAACCCCGCAACACACACACACACACACACACACACACACACACACACACAACCAGAAGGAGAGAGAAAAAGACAGAGGTAGAGAGATAGAGGGAGTGAGCGACGTGAGGGGCGGGGTTCGGGTGGAGAGAGAGAGAGAGAGAAAGAAAAGGCAGATCGGTGGTGATAGACAGACAGAGAGACAGATAGGGGCGTAAAACCGAGGTAGGGTAGATAGGTGAAGGCAGAAAGGGAGCTGGAGAGAGTGGGCAGAGAGAGGGAACCAAATGCAAAATTAATGTTTGTTTGAATTTCATTTCAGTGCCTGCGGTGCGATTGGTGAACGGAGATGGCTACTGTTCAGGAAGAGTGGAAATAAACTACAATGGAACGTGGGGAACGGTCTGCGATGATGACTGGTCCTTGGATGACGCGCGGGTTGTGTGCCGTCAACTGGGGTGTGGTCTTGCCGTGTCAACAGACTCCTCTAGCAAATTCGGGCCAGGTACAGGGAAGATTCTGATGGACAACGTTGCCTGTAGCGGGACAGAATCCTTCCTGTCAGCCTGTTCCTTCGGTGGCTGGGAAAACCACAATTGCAATCACGAGGAAGATGCTGGTGTTGTCTGCCAACCAGGTATGAGTATTGTTGAACAACCTTCTTTCCTTCAGCAGAAGCATTTCCACGTTCAACAGAAACGCTGTTCGAACTTTACTCCATAATAGGTGCGTGGCCAGGTGGTTAAGGTGTTCGTCTAATGATTTGAAGGTCGCTAGGTCGAGCCTTGGCTGAGGTAGCGTGTGTGTCCATGAGCAAGGCATCTAACCACACATAACTCTGCGACGACACCGGTGCCAAGCTGTATGGGTCCTACTGTCCTTCCCTTTGACAACATCGGTGGCGTGGAGAGCGGAGACTTGCAGCATGGTCAACTGCTGGTCTTCCATACAACCTTGCCCAGGCCTGTGCCCGGGAAACCTTCCAAAGGCACAAAACCATGGTCTCATGAGACTAACGGATGCCTATAGAATAGGCGACGATATAGTATATATAACTTGTTTATTGTTCCATAAACCAAATCTAATATGCAGATGCTGAAAATCCAGAGTGATACATACAAAATATTAGAGGAACATCAGGAAGTAAGGAAGCATTTATGGAGAGGATTGAAGCGTCAGCGTTTTAGGTGGAGAGACTTCATTGGAACTGGAAAGGTAGCGGGGAGAAGCCAGACATAGATATAGAGGTAAATTCTAGCCGTTAGTGAGACTACACAGTTTTGTATAATTGCGGTATTATATATAAAAGATGTGATTAAATTGGAGCGACTTCAGAGGAAACTGACGATGGCATTACCTAGGCATGAAGCCTTGGACTTGAAGGACAACGTTGGCCTGGCTTCATTGGAAAGGCAGTAAGGTAGAAGGGCTGAAATGTGTGTACCTCAATGCAAGAAGCATCTGGAACAAAGGTGATGAACTGAGAGCTTGGAAACATACATGGAATTATGATGTACTGGCCATTACAGAGACTTGGCTGGCACCAGGGCAGGAATGGATTCTCAATATTACTGTATATCAGTGCTTTAAAAGGGGTAGAGAGGGCGGAAAATAGGGAGGAGGGGTGGCATTACTGGTCAGGGATACTATTACAGCTACAGAAAGGCTGGGTAATGTAGCAGAATCCTCTTTTGAGTCAATATGGGTGGAAGACAGGAACAGGAAGGGAGAGTTACTCTATTGGGGCTATTCTATAGGCCCCCTGGTAGCAGCAGGGAAACAGAAGAGCAGATTGGGAGGCAGGTGTTGGAAAGGTGAAAAAATAACAGGGTTGTTATCATGGGTGACTTTAACTTCGGTAATTTTGATTGCATCCTGATTAGTTCCAAGGGTTTAGATGGGGCAGAGTTTGTTAAGTGTGTGGACAGGCCGACCAGGGGGAATGCCATACTAGATCAAGTACTAGGTAATGAATCGGGTCAGGTCACAGATCTCTCACTGGGTGAGCATCTGGGGGACAGTGACCAACGCTCCCTGGCCTTCAGCATTATCATGGAAAAGGATAGAATCAGAGAGAACAGGATAATTTTTAATTTGGGAAAGGCAAATTATGAGGCTATAAAGCTAGAACTTGCGGGTGTGAATTGGGATGATGTTTTTGCAGGGAAATATGCTATGGACATGTGGTCGATGTTTAGAGATCTCTTGCGGGATGTTAGGGATAAATTTGTCCCGATGAGCAAGATAAAGAACGGTAGGGTGAAGGAACCATGGGTGACAAGTTAGGTGGAAAATCTCGTCAGCTGGAAGAAGGCAGCATACATGATGTTTAGGAAGCAAGGATCAGATGGGTCTGTTGAGGAATATAGGGAAGCAAGAAAGGAGCTTAAGAAGGGTCTGAGAAGAGCATGAAGGGGGCATGAGAAGGCCTTGGTGAGTAGGGCAAAAGAAAACCCCAAGGCATTGTTCAATTATGTGAAGAAAAAAAGGATGACAGGAGTGAAGGTAGGACTGATTAGAGATAAAGGTGGGAAGGTGTGCCTGGAGGCTGTGGAAGTGAGCAAGGTCCTCAATGAATACTTCTCTTCGGTATTCACCAAATGAGAGGGAACTTGATGATGGTGAGGACAATGTGAGTGAGGTTGATGTTCTGGAGCATGTTGATATTAAGGGTGTTTTTGTCTCCAAGGTGAGCTGCCAACCACAGTTGACCAGCTCATCCGTCCGAAGCAACTGGTTTTATATCGCAAGTAACTCGCCTAGACCCCTTGTCCTTTCGGTAGAAACTGTTCTGTCGGGTGTTGTAGCTAGAACACATATCAATGCCAGAAGCTCAGCTTGCTTGTCAGCGCCATCTCCAGATGCACGCCATTGGCAGTGTTTAATAATTAGCCGGAACTTATCTTTCTATCTCAACTTTCTTCTGTCTACGTATCTCACGGAATCAACCCCACCCCCACAACACACACACACACAACCAGAGGGAGAGAGAAAAAGACAGAGGTAGAGAGATAGAGAGAGGGAGTGAGCGACGTGGGGGGAGGGGTTTGGGTGGAGAGAGAGAGAGAGAGAAAGAATAGGCAGATCGGTGCTGATAGACAGACACAGAGACAGATAGGGGCGTAAAACCGAGGTAGGGTAGATAGGTGAAAGCAAAAACGGGAGATGGAGAGAGTGGGTAGAGAGAGGGAACCAAATACAAAATTAATATTTGTTTGAATTTCATTTCAGTGCCTGCGGTGCGATTGGTGAACGGAAGTGGCTACTGTTCAGGAAGAGTGGAAATAAACTACAATGGAACGTGGGGAACGGTCTGCGATGATGACTGGTCCTTGGATGACGCGCGGGTTGTGTGCCGTCAGCTGGGGTGTGGTCTTGCCGTGTCAGCAGACTCCTCTAGCAAATTCGGGCCAGGTACAGGGAAGATTCTCATGGACAACGTTGCCTGTAGCGGGACAGAATCCTTCCTGTCAGCCTGTTCCTTCGGTGGCTGGGAAAAGCACAATTGCAATCACGAGGAAGATGCTGGTGTTGTCTGCCAACCAGGTATGAGTATTGTTGAACAACCTTCTTTCCTTCAGCAGAAGCATTTCCACGTTCAACAGAAACGCTGTTCGAACTTTACTCCATAATAGGTGCGTGGCCAGGTGGTTAAGGCGTTCGTCTAATGATTTGAAGGTCGCTAGTTCGAGCCTTGGCTGAGGTAGCGTGTGTGTCCATGAGCAAGGCATCTAACCACACATTACTCTGCGACGACACCGGTGCCAAGCTGTATGGGTCCTAATGTCCTTCCCTTTGACAACATCGGTGGCGTGGAGAGCGGAGACTTGCAGCATGGTCAACTGCTGGTCTTCCATACAACCTTGCCCAGGCCTGCGCACTGGAAACCTTCCAAGGGCACAAAACCATGGTCTCATGAGACTAACGGATCCCTATAGAATAGGCGACGATACAGTATCTGTAACTTGTTTATTGTTCCATAAAGCAAAGCGAATATGCAGATGCTGAAAATCCGGAGTGATACATACGAAATATTGGAGGAACATCAGGAAGTAAGTCAGCATTTATGGAGAGGATTGAAGCGTCAGCGTTTTATGTGGAGAGACTTCATTAGGACTGGAAAGTTAGCGGGGAGAAGCCAGACATAGATAGAGAGGTAAATTCCAGCCGTTGGTGAGACTACACAGTTTTGTATAATTGCGGTATTATATAAAAGATGTGATTAAATTGGAGCGACTGCAGAGCAAACTGACGAGGGCATTACCTAGGCATGAAGCCTTGGACTTAAAGGACAACGTTGGCCTGGCTTCATTGAAAAGATAGTAAGGTAGAAGGGCTGAAATGTGTGTACCTCAATGCAAGAAGCATCTGGAACAAAGGTGATGAACTGAGAGCTTGGAAACATACATGGAATTATGAAGTACTGGCCATTACAGAGACTTGGCTGGCACCAGGGCAGGAATGGATTCTCAATATTACTGGATATCAGTGCTTTAAAAGGGATAGAGAGGGTGGAAAATGGGGAGGAGGGTGGCATTACTGGTCAGGGATACTATTACAGCTACAGAAAGGGTGGGTAATGTAGCAGAATCCTCTTTTGAGTCAATATGGGTGGAAGTCAGGAACAGGAAGGGAGCAGTTACTCTATTGGGGGTATTCTATAGGCCCCGTGGTAGCAGCAGGGATACAGAGGAGCAGATTGGGAGGCAGAATTTGTAAAGGGGGAAAACTAACAGCGTTGTTATCATGGGTGACTTTAACTTCCCTAATATTGATTGGCACCTGATTAGTTCCAAGGGTTTAGATGGGGCAGAGTTTGTTAAGTGTGTGGACAGGCCAACCAGGGGGAATGCCATACTAGATCAAGTACTAGGTAATGAACCGGGTCAGGTCACAGATCTCTCAGTGGGTGAGAATGTTGGGGACAGTGACCAACGCTCCCTGGCCTTCAGCGTTATCATGGAAAAGGATAGAATCAGAGAGGACAGGAAATTTTTAATTGAGGAAAGGGAAATTATGAGGCTATACGGCTAGAACTTGCGGGTGTGAATTGGGATGATGTTTTTGCAGGGAAGTGTACTATGGACATGTGGTGGATGTTTAGAGATGTCTTGCGTGATGTTAGGGATAAATTTGTCCCTGTGAGCAAGATAAATAACGGTAGGGTGTTGGAAACATGGGTGACAAGTGAGGTGGAAAATCTATTCAGGTGGAAGAAGGCAACATACATGATGTTTAGGAAGCAAGGATCAGATGGGTCTATTGAGGAATACAGGGAAGCAAGAAGGGAGCTTAAGAAGGGTCTGAGAAGAGCATGAAGGGGGCATGTGAAGACCTTGGTGAGTAGGGCAAAGGAATCCCCACGGCATTCTTCAATTATGTGAAGAAAAGAAGGATGACAGGAGTGAAGGTAGGGCTGATTGGAGATAAAGGTGGGAAGGTGTGCCTGGAGGCTGTGGAAGTGAGCAAGGTCCTCAATGAATACTTCTCTTCGGTATTCAACAAATGAGAGGAAACTTGATGATGGTGAGGACAATGTGAGTGAGGTTGATCTTCTGGAGCATGTTGATATTAAGGGAGATTTAGTCTCCAAGGTGAGCTGCAAACTACAGTTGACCAGCTCATCTGTCCGAAGCAACTGGTTTCATATTGCAAGTAACTCGCCTAGACCCCTTCTCCTTTTGGTAGAAACTTTTCTATCGGGTTTTGTAGCTGGAACACATATCAATGCCAGAAGCTCGGCTTGCTTGTCAGCGCCATCTCCAGATGCACGCCATTGGCAGTGTTTAATAATTAGTGGGAACCTATCTTTCTATCTCAACTTCCTTCTATCTAGCTATCTCAGGGATGCAACCCCACCCCCGCAATGCGCGCCCACACACACACACACACACACACACACACACAACCAGAGGGAGAGAGATAAAGACAGAGGTAGAGAGATAGAGAGAGGGAGTGAGCGAGGTGGTGGGGTGGCGGGTGTGTGTATAGAGAGAGAGAGAGAGAGAGAGAAAGAATAGGCAGATCGGTCGTGATAGACAGACACAGAGACAGATCGGGGCGTAAAACCGAGGTAGGGTAGATAGGTGAAGGCAGAAACGGGAGATGGAGACAGTGGGTAGAGAGAGGGAACCAAATGCAAAATTAATGTTTGTTTGAATTTCATTTCAGTGCCTGCGGTGCGATTGGTGAACGGAGATGGCTACTGTTCAGGAAGAGTGGAAATAAACTACAATGGAACGTGGGGAACGGTCTGCGATGATAACTGGTCCTTGGATGACGCGCGGGTTGTGTGCCGTCAGCTGGGGTGTGGTCTTGCCGTGTCAGCAGACTCCTCTAGCAAATTCGGGCCAGGTACAGGGAAGATTCTGATGGACAATGTTGCCTGTAACGGGACAGAATCCTTCCTGTCGGCCTGTTCCTTCGGCGGCTGGGAAAACCACAATTGCAATCACGAGGAAGATGCTGGTGTTGTCTGCCAACCAGGTATGAGTATTGTTGAACAACCTTCTTTCTTTCAGCAGAAGCATTTCCACGTTCAACAGAAACGCTGTTCGAACTTTACTCCATAATAGGTGCGTGGCCAGGTGGTTAAGGCGTTCGTCTAATGGTTTGAAGGTCGCTAGTTCGAGCCTTGGCTGAGGTAGCGTGTGTGTCCGTGAGCAAGGCATCTAACCACACATTACTCTGCGACGACACCGGTGCCAAGCTGTATGGGTCCTACTGTCCTTCCCTTTGACAACATTGGTGGCGTGGAGAGTGGAGACTTGCAGCATGGTCAACTGCTGGTCTTCCATACAACCTTGCCCAGGCCTGTGCCCTGGAAACCTTCCAAGGGCACAAAACCATGGTCTCATGAGACTAACGGATGCCTATAGAATAGGCGACGATACAGTATCTGTAACTTGTTTATTGTTCCATAAAGCAAAGCGAATATGCAGATGCTGAAAATCCAGAGTGATACAGACAAAATATTGGAGGAACATCAGGAAGTGAGGCAGCATTTATGGAGAGGATTGAAGCGTCAGCGTTTTAGGTGGAGAGACTTCATTAGGACTGGAAAGGTAGCGGGGAGAAGCCAGACATAGATAGAGAGGTAAATTCCAGCCGTTGGTGAGACTACACAGTTTTGTATAATTGCGGTATTATATAAAAGATGTGATTAAATTGGAGCGACTGCAGAGCAAACTGACGAGGGCATTACCTACGCATGAAGCCTTGGACTTAAAGGACAACGTTGGCCTGGCTTCATTGAAAACATAGTAAGGTAGAAGGGCTGAAATGTGTGTACCTGAATGCAAGAAGCATCTGGAACAAAGGTGATGAACTGAGAGCTTGGAAACATACATGGAATTATGATGTACTGGCCATTACAGAGACTTGGCTGGCACCAGAGCGGAAAATGGGGAGGAGGGGTGGCATTACTGGTCAGGGATACTATTACAGCTACAGAAAGGCTGGGTAATGTAGCAGAATCCTCTTTTGAGTAAATATGGGTGGAAGTCAGGAACAGGAAGGGAGCAGTTACTCTATTAGGGGTATTCTATAGGCCCCGTGGTAGCAGCAGAGATACAGAGGAGCAGATTGGGAGGCAGAATTTGTAAAGGGGCAAAAATAACAGGGTTGTTATCATGGGTGACTTTAACTTCCCTAATATTGATTGGCACCTGATTAGTTCCAAGGGTTTAGATGGGGCAGAGTTTGTTAAGTGTGTGGACAGGTCGACCAGGGGGAATGCCATACTAGATCAAGTACTAGGTAATGAACCAGGTTAGGTCACAGATCTCTCAGTGGGTGAGCATCTCGGGGACAGTGACCAACGCTTCCTGGCCTTCAGCATTATCCTGGAAAAGGATAGAATCAGAGAGGACAGGAAAATTTTTAATTGGGGAAAGGGAAATTATGAGGCTATACGGCTGGAACTTGCGGGTGTGAATTGGGTTGATGTTTTTGCAGGGAAATGTACTATGGGCATGTCGTGGATGTTCAGAGATCTCTTGCGGGATGTTAGGGATAAATTTGTCCCGGTGAGCAAGAGAAATAACGGTAGGGTGTTGGAAACATGGGTGACAAGTGAGGTGGAAAATCTATTCAGGTGGAAGAAGGCAACATACATGATGTTTAGGAAGCAAGGATCAGATGGGTCTATTGAAGAATACAGGGAAGCAAGAAAGGAGCTTAAGAAGGGTCTGAGAAGAGGATGAAGGGGCATGTGAAGACCTTGGTGAGTAGGGCAAAGGAAAACCCCAAGGCATTCTTCAATTATGTGAAGAAAAGAAGGATGACAGGAGTGAAGGTAGGGCTAATTAGAGATAATGGTGGGAAGGTGTGCCTGGAGGCTGTGGAAGTGAGCAAGGTCCTGAATGAATACTTCTCTTTGGTATTCAATAAATGAGAGGCAACTTGATGATGGTGAGGACAATGTGAGTGAGGTTGATGTTCTGGAGCTTGTTGATATTAAGGGAGATGTAGTCTCCAAGGTGAGCTGCAAACTACAGCTGACCAGCTCATCTGTCCGAAGCAACTGGTTTCATATCGCAAGTAACTCGCCTAGACCCCTTCTCCTTTTGGTAGAAACTGTTCTATCGGGTTTTGTAGCTGGAACACATATCAATGCCAGAAGCTCGGCTTGCTTGTCAGCGCCATCTCCAGATGCACGCCATTGGCAGTGTTTAATAATTAGCGGGAACTTATCTTTCTATCTCAACTTCTCTTTTATCTAGCTATCTCACGGATGCAACCCCACCCCTGCAACACACACACACACACACACACACACACACACACACACACAACCAGAGGGAGAGAGATAAAGACAGAGGTAGAGAGATAGAGAGAGGGAGTGAGCGAGGTGGTGGGGTGGCGGGTGTGTGTATAGAGAGAGAGAGAGAGAGAGAGAGAGAGAGTGAGAGAGAGAGGGAAAGAATAGGCAGATCGGTCGTGATAGACAGACACAGAGACAGATCGGGGCGTAAAACCGAGGTAGGGTAGATAGGTGAAGGCAGAAACGGGAGATGGAGACAGTGAGTAGAGAGAGGGAACCAAATGCAAAATTAATGTTTGTTTGAATTTCATTTCAGTGCCTGCGGTGCGATTGGTGAACGGAGATGGCTACTGTTCAGGAAGAGTGGAAATAAACTACAATGGAGTGTGGGGAACGGTCTGCGATGATGACTGGTCCTTGGATGACGCGCGGGTTGTGTGCCGTCAACTGGGGTGTGGTCTTGCCGTGTCAGCAGACTCCTCTAGCAAATTCGGGCCAGGTACAGGGAAGATTCTGATGGACAACGTTGCCTGTAGCGGGACAGAATCCTTCTTGTTGGCCTGTTCCTTCGGCGGCTGGGAAAACCACAATTGCAATCACGAGGAAGATGCTGGTGTTGTCTGCCAACCAGGTATGAGTATCGTTGAACAACCTTCTTTCTTTCACCAGAAGCATTTCCACGTTCAACAGAAACGCTGTTCGAACTTTATTCCATAATAGGTGCGTGGCCAGGTGGTTAAGGTGTTCGTGTAATGGTTTGAAGGTCGTTAGTTCCAGCCTTGGCTGAGGTAGCGTGTGTGTCCATGAGCAAGGCATCTAACCACACATAACTCTGCGACGACACCGGTGCCAAGCTGTATGGGTCCTACTGTCCTTCCCTTTGACAACATCGGTGGCGTGGAGAGCGGAGACTTGCAGCATGGTCAACTGCTGGTCTTCCATACAACCTTGCCCAGGCCTGTGCCCGGGAAACCTTCCAAGGGTGCAAAACCATGGTCTCATGAGACTAACGGATGCCTATAGAATAGGCGATGATATAGTATATATAACTTGTTTATTGTTCTATAAACTAAAGCGAATATGCAGATGCTGAAAATCCAGAGTGATACATACAAAATATTGGAGGAACATCAGGAAGTCAGGCAGCATTTATGGAGAGGATTGAAGCGTCAGCGTTTTAGGTGGAGAGACTTCGTTGGAACTGGAAAGGTAGCGGGGAGAAGCCAGACATAGATAGAGAGGTAAATTCTAGCCGTTGGTGAGGCTACACAGTTTTGTATAATTGCGGTATTATATAAAAGATGTGATTAAATTGGAGCGACAGCAGAGCAAACTGACGAGGGCATTACCTGGGCATGAAGCCTTGGACTTGAAGGACAACGTTGGCCTGGCTTCATTGAAAACATAGTAAGGTAGAAGGGCTGAAATGTGTGTACCTCAATGCAAGAAGCATCTGGAACAAAGGTGATGAACTGAGAGCTTGGAAACATACATGGAATTATGAAGTACTGGCCATTACAGAGACTTGGCTGGCACCAGGACAGGAATGGATTCTCAATATTACTGGATTTTAGTGCTTTTAAAGGGTTAGAGAGGGCGGAAAATGGGGAGGAGGGGTGGCATTACTGGTCAGGGATACTATTACAGCTACAGAAAGGTTGGGTAATGTAGCAGAATCCTCTTTTGAGTCAATATGGGTGGAAGTCAGGAACAGGAAGGGAGCAGTTACTCTATTGGGGGTATTCTATTGGCCCCGTGGTAGCAGCAGAGATACAGAGGAGCAGATTGGGAGGCAGAATTTGGAAAGGTACAAAAATAACAGGGTTGTTATCATGGGTGACTTTAACTTCCCTAATATTGATTGGCACCTGATTAGTTCCAAGGGTTTAGATGGGGCAGAGTTTGTTAATTGTGTGGTCAGGGTGACGAGTGGGAATGCCATACTGGATCAAGTACTAAGTAATGAACCATGTGAGGTCACAGATCTCTCAGTGGGTGAGCATCTGGGGGACAGTGACCACCGCTCCCGGGCCTTCAGCATTATCCTGGAAAAGGATAGAATCAGAGAGGAGAGGAAAATTTTTAATTGGGGAAAGGGAAATTATGAGGCTGTACGGCTGGAACTTGCAGGTGTGAATTGGGATGATGTTTTTGCAGGGAAATGTACTATGGACATGTGGTCGATGTTTAGAGATCCCTTGCGGGATGTTAGGGATAAATTTGTCCCTGTGAGCAAGATAAAGAACGGTAGGGTGTAGGATACATGGGTGACAAGTGAGGTGGAAAATCTATTCAGGTGGAAGAAGGCAACATACATGATGTTTTGGAAGCAAGGATCAGATGGGTCTATTGAGGAAAGTAGGGAAGCAAGAAAGGAGCTTAAGAAGGGTCTGAGAAGAGCATGACGGGAGCATGTAAGACCTTGGTGAGTAGGGCAAAGGAAAACCCGAAGGTAGGACTCTAATCAGTCCTACCTTCACTCCTGTCATTCTTCAATTATGTGAAGAAAAGAAGGATGACAGGAGTGAAGGTAGGACTGATTAGAGATAAAGGTGGGAAGGTGTGCCTGGAGGCTGTGGAAGTGAGCAAGGTCCTGAATGAATACTTCTCTTTGGTATTCAATAAATGAGAGGCAACTTGATGATGTTGAGGACAATGTGAGTGAGGTTGATGTTCTGGAACTTGTTGATATTAAGGGAGATTTAGTCTCCAAGGTGAGCTGCAAACTACAGTTGACCAGCTCATCTGTCCGAAGCAACTGGTTTCATATCGCAAGTAACTCTCCTAGACCCCTTCTCCTTTCGGTAGAAACTTTTCTATCGGGTTTTGTAGCTAGAACACATATCAATTCCAAAAGCTCGGCTTGCTTGTCAGCGCCATCTCCAGATGCACGCCATTGGCAGTGTTTAATAATTAGCTGGAACTTATTTTTCTATCTCAACTTTCTTCTATCTAGCTATCTCACTGATGCAAGCCCACCCCCGCAATGCCCGTGTGCGCGCGCACACACACACACACACACACACACACACACACACACACACACACACACACACACACACACACACACACACACACACACACACACACACACAACCAGAGGGAGAGAGATAAAGACAGAGGTAGAGAGATGGAGTGAGCGAGGTTGGGGCGGGAAGTGTGGGTAGAGAGAGAGAGACAGAAAGAGAGAGAGAGAGAGAGAAAGAACAGGCAGATCGGTCGTGATAGACAGACACAGAGACAGATAGGGGCCTAAAACCGAGGTAGGTTAGATAGGTGAAGGCAGAAACGGGAGATGGAGAGAGTGGGTCGAGAGAGGAGGTGTTGGAGTTGTTAAAATACGTTAGGACAGACAAGTCGCCGGGGTCTGAAGGAATATTCCCCAGGCTGCTCCAAGAGGCGAGAGAAAAGATTGCTCAGCCTCTGGCTAGGATCTTTATGTTCTCGTTGTCCACGGGAATGGTACCGGAGGATTGTAGGGAGGCGAATGCTGTCCCCTTGTTCAAAAAAGTTAGTAGGGATAGTCAGGGTAATTATAGACCAGTGAGCCATACGTCTGTGGTGGGAAAGCAGTTGGAAAAGATTCTTAGAGATAGGATCTATAGGCATTTATAGAATCATGGTCTGATCAGGGACAGTCAGCATGGCTTTGTGAAGGGCAGATCGTGTCTAACAAGCCTGATCGAGTTCTTTAGGGAGGTGACCAGGCATATAGATGAGGGTAGTGCAGTGGATGTGATCTATATGGATTTTAGTAAGGAATTTGACAAGGTTCCACACGGTAGGCTTATTCAGAAAATTAGAAGGCATGGGATCCAGGGAAGTTTGGCCAGGTGGTTTCAGAATTAGCTTGCCTGCAGAAGGCAGAGTGTGGTTGTGGAGGGAGTACATTCAGATTGGAGGTTTGTGACTAGTGGTCTCCCACAAGGTTCTGTTCTGAGACCTCTACTTTTCGTGGTTTTTATTAACGACCTGGATGTGGGGGTAGAAGGGTGGGTTGGCAAGTTTGCAGATGATACAAAGGTTGGTGGTGCTGTACATAGTGCAGAGGATTGTCAAAGATTGCAGAGGGATATTGATAGGATGAAGAAGTGGACTAACAAGTGGCAGATGGAGTTCAACCCGGAGAAATATGAGATGGTACACTATGGAAGGACAAACTCCAAGGCAGAGTACAAAGTAATTGGCAGGATTCTTGGTAGTGTGGAGGAGCAGAGAGATCTTGGGGTACATGTCCACAGATCCCTGAAAGTTGCCTCACAGGTGGATAAGGTAGTTAAGAAAACTTATGGGTTGGTAGCTTTCAGAAGTCGAGGAATAGAGTTTAAGAGTCGCGATGTAATGATGCAGTTCTGTAAAACTCTGGTTAGGCCACACTTAAAGTATTGTGTCCAGTTCTGGTCACCTCCCTATAGGAAGGATGTGGAAGCATTAGAAAAAGTACAGAGGAGATTTACCAGGATGCTGCCTGGTTTAGAATGTATGCATTATGATCAGAGATTAAGGGAGCTAGGGCTTTACTCTTTGGAGAGAAGGAGGATGAGAGGAGACATGATAGAGGTGTACAAGATAATAAGAGAAATAGATAGAGTCGATAGCCAGCCCTCTTCCCCAGGGCACCACTGCTCAATACAAGAGGACATGGCTTTAAGGTAAGGGGTGGGAAATTCAAGGGGTATATTAGAGGAAGGTTTTTTACTCAGAGAGTGGTTGTTGCGTGCAATGCACTGCCTGAGTCAGTGGTGGAGGCAGATACAATAGTGAAGTTTAAGAGACTACTAGACAGGTATATGGAGGAATTTAAGGTGGGGCTTATATGGGAGGCGGGGTTTGAGGGTCGGCACAACATTGTGGGCCGAAGGCCCTGTACTGTGCTGTACTATTCTATGTTCTATGTTTTATGGAACGTGGGATCAAGAGCAATGGGTTTACAGAAGATTAAAATTATGAGAGACCTAGAAAAGCTGCATGATAACTGTTTTTTCGCAGGGTCGGGCAGAGTAAAACAAGGCGTCATCAGTTTAGGATGAGGGAGAAACATTTAAAAAGAAACTGAGAAACAACCTTTCACAGAGAGGGTAGTGAGTATACGCAATGAACCGCCAGAAGAAGTTGTTGAGATGGAAGCCATAACATGATTAAAGAAGCAATTGTCTGGCCAAGGATTGAAAAGACGCAGTGCGAAATTTTCATGTTAGCACTATCTGGGTCGGTGTCCATCTAGCTAGCATCTGCGCTGTATTGATGTGCAATTGTGTTCTTTTTGAAAGAAAAGGTCATCTCATTGCACTAAAGATGATGAGAAATTTCTTTATTCAAAGGTTGTTGAATCTCTTGTATTTATTGCCACAGACGGCCGTGGGGGCCAAGTCATCGGATGTTTTAAAGCGGTGTTTGATGGGTTCTTGTGTAGTAAGTGGAGAGGCTTGGAGTATGGGGCTGAGCAGGCAAGTATATTAGCCCTGATGAAATGGCAGAGCAGAGTCGAGTGGCGTAATTCTGCAGCTACAATTTCTGACCTTATAGTCTTAACTCCATGACTCTAGTCAGTAAAGACGTTGTAATCACTGGATCCTGTTTCGATTTTAAATATCGCAGCATTGACAGTGGTATCAGGAAGCAGCAACAATAATTGAACATTGCGATATGTAACTGTTATCTTGAAACATGGATTATGAGGACCTGCATCGGTCGAGGTCGACCATACACATTGCGTTCTGGTTGCAACGTAGTCGATATCGAGAGCAAACTGTTGTCCATGAAGCAGCAACCCCCACCCCCAGCAACACCACTATGCTCCAAGGACGATGAATCCAAAGGTGTGGCAGAAACTGCCTGTTTGATACCAACAGCTTTGCTGAAATGATCAGTCAGCGTTGAATTCCTCGTAGGTCTGCCTTAGGATCCCAATTTCAGGATTGCTCCCTGAGTTTTACTCCTGAAGCCTTGACAGCAAGTGGGTATGGCCGCAAAGCAGGGAAGGTTTTAGATCAGGATTTTAGTCTCCAAGGTGAGCTGCCAACCACAGTTGACCAGCTCATCAGTCCGAAGCAACTGGTTTTATATCGCAAGTAACTCGCCTAGACCCCTTCTCCTTTCGGTAGAAACTGTTCTATCGGGTGTTGTAACTAGAACACATATCAATGCCAAAAGCTCGGCTTGCTTGTCAGCGCGATCTCCAGATACATGCCATTGGCAGTGTTTAATAATTAGTGGGAACTTATCTTTCAATCTCAACTTTCTTCTATCTAGCTATCTCACCGATGCAACCCCACCCCCGCAATGCGCGCACAGACACACACACACACACAAGCAGAGGGAGAGAGAAAAAGACAGAAGTAGAGAGATAGAGAGAGGGAGTGAGTGAGGTTGGGGGGTGGGTGTGTGGGGAGAGAGAGAGAGAGAGAAAGAATAGGCAGATCGGTGGTGATAGACAGACAGAGAGACAGATCGGGGCGTAAAACCGAGGTAGGGTAGATAGGTGAAGGCAGAAAGGGAGCTGGAGAGAGTGGGTAGAGAGAGGGAACCAAATGCAAAATTAATGTTTGTTTGAATTTCATTTCAGTGCCTGCGGTGCGATTGGTGAACGGAGATGGCTACTGTTCAGGAAGAGTGGAAATAAACTACAATGGAACGTGGGGAACGGTCTGCGATGATAACTGGTCCTTGGATGACGCGCGGGTTGTGTGCCGTCAGCTGGGGTGTGGTCTTGCCGTGTCAGCAGACTCCTCTAGCAAATTCGGGCCAGGTACAGGGAAGATTCTGATGGACAATGTTGCCTGTAGCGGGACAGAATCCTTCCTGTCGGCCTGTTCCTTCGGTGGCTGGGAAAAGCACAATTGCAATCACGAGGAAGATGCTGGTGTTGTCTGCCAACCAGGTATGAGTATTGTTGAACAACCTTCTTTCCTTCAGCAGAAGCATTTCCACGTTCAACAGAAACGCTGTTCGAACTTTACTCCATAATAGGTGCGTGGCCAGGTGGTTAAGGCGTTCGTCTAATGGTTTGAAGGTCGCTAGTTCGAGCCTTGGCTGAGGTAGCGTGTGTGTCCATGAGCAAGGCATCTAACCACACATTACTCTGCGACGACACCGGTGCCAAGCTGTATGGGTCCTACTGTCCTTCCCTTTGACAACATTGGTGGCGTGGAGAGCGGAGACTTGCAGCATGGTCAACTGCTGGTCTTCCATACAACCTTGCCCAGGCCTGTGCCCTGGAAACCTTCCAAAGGCACAAAACCATGGTCTCATGAGACTAACGGATCCCTATAGAATAGGCGACGATACAGTATCTATAACTTGTTTATTGTTCCATAAAGCAAAGCGAATTTGCAGATGCTGAAAATCCAGAGTGATACATACAAAGTATTGGAGGAACATCAGGAAGTAAGGCAGCATTTATGGAGAGGATTGAAGCGTCAGCGTTTTAGGTGGAGAGACTTCATTAGGACTGGAAAGGTAGCGGGGAGAAGCCAGACATAGATAGAGAGGTAAATTCTAGCCGTTAGTGAGGCTACGCAGTTTTGTATAATTGCGGTATTATATAAAAGATGTGATTAAATTGGAGCGACTGCAGAGCAAACTGACGAGGGCATTACCTAGGCATGAAGCCTTGGACTTGAAGGACAACGTTGGCCTGGCTTCATTGTAAAGACAGTAAGGTAGCAGGGCTGAAATGTGTGTACCTCAATGCAAGAAGCATCTGGAACAAAGGTAATGAACTGAGAGCTTGGAAACATACATGGAATTATGATGTACTGGCCATTACAGACACTTGGCTGGCACCAGGGCAGGAATGGATTCTCAATATTACTGGATTTCAGTGCTTTAAAAGGGATAGAGAGGGTGGAAAATGGGGAGGAGGGGTGGCATTACTGGTCAGGGATACTATTACAGCTACAGAAAGAGTGGGTAATGTAGCAGAATCCTCTTTTGTGTCAATATGGGTGGAAGTCAGGAACAGGAAGGGAGCAGTTACTCTATTGGGGCAATTCTATAGGCCCCCTGGCAGCAGCAGAGATACAGAGGAGCAGATTGGGAGGCAGATTTTGGAAAGGTGCAAAAATAACAGGGTTATTATCATGGGTGACTTTAACTTCCCTAATATTGATTGGCACTTGATTAGTTCCAAGGGTTCAGATGGGGCAGAGTTTGTTAAGTGTGTGGACAGGCCGACCAGGGGGAATGCCATACTAGATCAAGTACTAGGTAATGAACCGGGTCAGGTCACAGATCTCTCAGTGGGTGAGCATCTTGGGGACAGTGACCAACACTCCCTGGCCTTCAGCATTATCATGGAAAAGGATAGAATCAGAGAGGACAGGAAATTTTTAATTGGGGAAAGGCAAATTATGAGGCTATAAGGCTAGAACTTGCGGGTGTGAATTGGGATGTTGCTCTTGCAGGGAAATGTACTATGGACATGTGGTCGATGTTTAGAGATCTCTTGCGGGATATTAGGGATAAATTTGTCCCGGTGAGCATGATAAAGAACGGTAGGGTGAAGGAACCATGGGTGACAAGTGAGGTGGAAAATCTATTCAGGTGGAAGAAGGCAGTATACATGATGTTTAGGAAGCAAGGATCAGATGGTTCTATTGAGGAATATAGGGAAGCAAGAAAGGAGCTTAAGAAGGGTCAAGAAGAGCATGAAGCGGGCATGAGAAGACCTTGGTGTGTAGGGCAAAGGAAAACCCCAAGGCATTGTTCAATTATGTGAAGAAAAGAAGGATGACAGGAGTGCAGGTAGGACTGATTAGAGATAAAGGTGGGAAGATGTGCCTGGAGGCTGTGGAAGTGAGCAAGGTCCTCAATGAATACTTCTCTTCGGTATTCACCAAATGAGAGGGAACTTGATGATGGTGAGGACAATGTGAGTGAGGTTGATGTTCTGGAGCATGTTGATATTAAGGGAGTTTTAGTCTCCAAGGTGAGCTGCCAACCACAGTTGACCAGCTCATCTGTCCGAAGCAACTGGTTTCATATCGCAAGTAACTCGCCTGGACCCCTTCTCATTTCGGTAGAAACTGTTCTATCGGGTGTTGTAGCTAGAACACATATCAATGCCAGAAGCTCGGCTTGCTTGTCAGCGCCATCTCCAAATGCACGCCATTGTCAGTGTTTAATAGTTAGTGGGAACTTACCTTTCTATCTCAACTTTCTTCTATCTAGCTATTTCACGTATCAACCCCACCCCCGCAACACACACACACACACACACACACACACACACACACACACACACACACACACACACACATATACACACACACATAAGCAGAGGGAGAGAGATAAAGACAGAGGTAGAGAGATAGAGAGAGGGAGTCAGCGAGGTGTGGTGGCGGGTGTGTGTATATAGAGAGAGAGAGAGAGAGAGAGAGAAAGAATAGGCAGATCGGTGGTGATAGACAGACACAGAGACAGATCGGGGCGTAAAACCGAGGTAGGGTAGATAGGTGAAGGCAGAAACGGGAGATGGAGACAGTGAGTAGAGAGAGGGAACCAAATGCAAAATTAATGTTTGTTTGAATTTCATTTCAGTGCCTGCGGTGCGATTGGTGAACGGAAGTGGCTACTGTTCAGGAAGAGTGGAAATAAACTACAATGGAACGTGGGGAACGGTCTGCGATGATAACTGGTCCTTGGATGACGCGCGGGTTGTGTGCCGTCAACTGGGGTGTGGTCTTGCCGTGTCAGCAGACTCCTCTAGCAAATTCGGGCCAGGTACAGGGAAGATTCTGATGGACAATGTTGCCTGTAACGGGACAGAATCCTTCCTGTCGGCCTGTTCCTTCGGCGGCTGGGAAAACCACAATTGCAATCACGAGGAAGATGCTGGTGTTGTCTGCCAACCAGGTATGAGTATTGTTGAACAACCTTCTTTCCTTCAGCAGAAGCATTTCCACGTTCAACAGAAACGCTGTTCGAACTTTACTCCATAATAGGTGCGTGGCCAGGTGGTTAAGGCGTTCGTCTAATGATTTGAAGGTCGCTAGGTCGAGCCTTGGCTGAGGCAGCGTGTGTGTCTGTCAGCAAGGCACCTAACCACACATTACTCTGCGACGACACCGGTGATAAATTTGTCCCGGTGAGCAAGATAAAGAACGGTAGGGGGAAGGAACCATGGGTGACAAGTGAGGTGGAAAATCTAGTCAGGTGGAAGAAGGCAGCACACATGATGTTTAGGAAGCAAGGATCAGATGGGTCTATTGAGGAATATAGGGAAGCAAGAAAGGAGCTTAAGAAGGGTCAAGAAGAGCATGAAGGGGACATGAGAAGGCCTTCGTGAGTAGGGCAAAGGAAAACCCCAAGGCATTCTTCAATTATGTAAAGAAAAAAAGGATGACAGGAGTGAAGGTAGGACCGATTAGGGATAAAGGTGGGAAGGTGTACCTGGAGGATGTGGAAGTGAGCAAGGTTCTCAATAAATACTTCTCTTCGGTATTCACCAAATGAGAGGGAACTTGATGATGGTGAGGACAATGTGAGTGAGGTTGATGTTCTGGTGCATGTTGATATTAAGGGAGTTTTAGTCTCCAAGGTGAGCTGCCAAGCACAGTTGACCAGCTCATCTGTCAGAAGCAACTGGTTTCATATCGCAAGTAACTCGCCTAGACCCCTTCTCCTTTTGGTAGAAACTGTTCTATCGGGTGTTGTAGCTAGAACACATATGAATGCCAGAAGCTCGGCTTGCTTGTCAGCGCCATCTCCAGATGCACACCATTGGCGGTGTTTAATAGTTACTGGGAACTTATCTTTCTATCTCAACTTTCTTCTATCTAGCTATTTCACGGAGGCAACCCCACCCCCGCAACACACACACACACACACACACACACACAAGCAGAGGGAGAGAGATAAAGACAGAGGTAGAGAGATAGAGAGAGGGAGTGAGCGAGGTGGGGGAGTGGCGGGTGTTTGTATGGAGAGAGAGAGAGAGAGAGAAAGAATAGGCAGATCGGTGGTGATAGACAGACAAAGAGACAGATAGGGGTGTAAAACCGAGGTAGGGTAGATAGGTGAAGGCAGAAACGGGAACTGGAGAGAGTGGGCAGAGAGAGGGAACCAAATGCAAAATTAATGTTTGTTTGAATTTCATTTCAGTGCCTGCGGTGCGATTGGTGAACGGAGATGGCTACTGTTCAGGAAGAGTGGAAATAAACTACAATGGAACGTGGGGAACGGTCTGCGATGATGACTGGTCCTTGGATGACGCGCGGGTTGTGTGCCGTCAGCTGGGGTGTGGTCTTGCCGTGTCAGCAGACTCCTCTAGCAAATTCGGGCCAGGTACAGGGAAGATTCTCATGGACAACGTTGCCTGTAGCGGGACAGAATCCTTCCTGTCGGCCTGTTCCTTCGGCGGCTGGGAAAACCACAATTGCAAACACGAGGAAGATGCTGGTGTTGTCTGCCAACCAGGTATGAGTATTGTTGAACAACCTTCTTTCCTTCAGCAGAAGGATTTCCACGTTCAACAGAAACGCTGTTCGAACTTTACTCCATAATAGGTGCGTGGCCAGGTGGTTAAGGTGTTCGTCTAATGATTTGAAGGTCGCTAGTTCGAGACTTGGCTGAGGTAGCGTGTGTGTCCATGAGCAAGGCATCTAACCACACATTACTCTGCGACGACACCGGTGCCAAGCTGTATGGGTCCTACTGTCCTTCCCTTTGACAACATTGGTGGCGTGGAGAGCGGAGACTTGCAGCATGGTCAACTGCTGGTCTTCCATACAACCTTGCCCAGGCCTGCGCACTGGAAACCTTCCAAGGGCACAAAACCATGGTCTCATGAGACTAACGGATCCCTATAGAATAGGCGACGATACAGTATCTATAACTTGTTTATTGTTCCATAAAGCAAAGCGAATATGCAGATGCTGAAAATCCAGAGTGATACATACAAAATATTGGAGGAACATCAGGAAGTAAGGCAGCATTTATGGAGAGGATTGAAACGTCAGCGTTTTAGGTGGAGAGACTTCATTAGGACTGGAAAGGTAGCGGAGAGAAGCCAGACATAGATAGAGAGGTAAATTCTAGCCGTTGGTGAGGCTACACAGTTTTGTATAATTGCGGTATTATATAAAAGATGTGATTAAATTGGAGCGAATGCAGAGCAAACTGACGAGGGCATTACCTAGGCATGAAGCCTTGGACTTAAAGGACAACGTTGGCCTGGCTTCATTGAAAAGATAGTAAGGTAGAAGAGCTGAAAAGTGTGTACCTCAATGCAAGAAGCATCTGGAACAAAGGTGATGAACTGTGAGCTTGGAAACATACATGGAATTATGATGTACTGGCCATTACAGAGACTTGGCTGGCACCAGGGCAGGAATGGATTCTCAATATTACTGGATATCAGTGCTTTAAAAGGGGTAGAGAGGGTGGAAAATGGGGAGGAGGGGTGGCATTACTGGTCAGGGATACTATTACAGCTACAGAAAGGCTGGGTAATGTAGCAGAATCCTCTTTTGAGTCAATATGGGTGGAAGTCAGGAACAGGAAGGGAGCAGTTACTCTATTGGGGGTATTCTATAGGCCCCGTGGTAGCAGCAGAGATACAGAGGAGCAGATTGGGAGGCAGAATTTGTAAAGGGGCAAAAATAACAGGGTTGTTATCATGGGTGACTTTAACTTCCCTAATATTGATTGGCACCTGATTAGTTCCAAGGGTTTAGATGGGGCAGAGTTTGTTAATTGTGTGGACAGGCCGACCAGGGGGAATGCCATACTAGATCAAGTACTAGGTAATGGACCGGGTCAGGTCACAGATCTCTCAGTGGGTGAGCATCTGGGGGACAGTGACCACCGCTCCCTGGCCTTCAGCATTATCCTGGAAAAGGATAGAATCAGAGAGGGCAGAAAATTTTTAATTAGGGAAAGGCAAATTATGAGGCTATAAGGCTAGAACTTGCGGGTGTGGATTGGAATGATGTTTTTGCAGGGAAATGTACTATGGTCATGTGGTCGATGTTTAGAGATCTCTTGCGGGATGTTAGGGATAAATTTGTCCCGGTGAGCAAGATAAAGAACGGTAGGGTGAAGGAACCATGGGTGACAAGTGAGGTGGAAAATCTAGTCAGGTGGAAGAAGGCAGCATACATGATGTTTAGGAATCAAGGATCAGATTGGTCTATTGCGGAATACAGGGAAGCAAGAAAGGAGATTAAGAAGGGTCAAGAAGAGCATGAAGGGGGCATGAGAAGACCTTGGTGTGTAGGGCAAAGGAAAACCCCAAGGTATTCTTCAATTATGTGAAGAAAATAAGGATGACAGGAGTGAAGGTAGGACTGATTAGAGATAAAGGTGGGAAGGTGTACCTGGAGGATGTGGAAGTGAGCAAGGTCCTCAATGAATACTTCTCTTCGGTATTCACCAAATGAGAGGGAACTTGATGATGGTGAGGACAATGTGAGTGAGGTTGATGTTCTGGAGCATGTTGATATTAAGGGAGTTTTAGTCTCCAAGCTGAGCTGCCAACCACAGCTGACCAGCTCATCTGTCCGAAGCAACTGGTTTCATATCGCAAGTAACTCGCCTAGACCCCTTCTCCTTTCGGTAGAAACTGTTCTATCGGGTGTTGTAGCTAGAACACATATCAATGCCAGAAGCTCGGCTTGCTTGTCAGCGCCATCTCCAGATGCACGCCATTGGCAGTGTTTAATAGTTAGTGGGAACTTACCTTTCTATCTTAACTTTCCTCTATCTAGCTATTTCACGTATCAACCCCACCCCCACAACACACACACACACACACACACACACACACAAGCAGAGGGAGAGAGATAAAGACAGAGGTAAAGAGATAGAGAGAGGGAGTGTGCGAGGTTGGGGGGTGGCGGGTGTGTGTATAGATAGAGAGAGAGAGAGAGAAAGAATAGGCAGATCGGTCGTGATAGACAGACACAGAGACAGATCGGGGCGTAAAACCGAGGTAGGGTAGATAGGTGAAGGCAGAAACGGCAGATGGAGGCAGTGGGTAGAGAGAGGGAACCAAATGCAAAATTAATGTTTGTTTGAATTTCATTTCAGTGCCTGCGGTGCGATTGGTGAACGGAGATGGCTACTGTTCAGGAAGAGTGGAAATAAACTACAATGGAACGTGGGGAACGGTCTGCGATGATGAGTGGTCCTTGGATGACGCGCGGGTTGTGTGCCGTCAGCTGGGGTGTGGTTTTGCCGTGTCAGCAGACTCCTCTAGCAAATTCGGGCCAGGTACAGGGAAGATTCTGATGGACAACGTTGCCTGTAGCGGGACAGAATCCTTCCTGTCGGCCTGTTCCTTCGGCGGCTGGGAAAACCACAATTGCAATCACGAGGAAGATGCTGGTGTTGTCTGCCAACCAGGTATGAGTATTGTTGAACAACCTTCTTTCTTTCAGCAGAAGCATTTCCACGTTCAACAGAAACGCTGTTCGAACTTTACTCCATAATAGGTGCGTGGCCAGGTGGTTAAGGTGTTCGTCCAATGGTTTGAAGGTCGCTAGGTCGAGCCTTGGCTGAGGTAGCGTGTGTGTCCATGAGCAAGGCATCTAACCACACATAACTCTGCGACGACACCGGTGCCAAGCTGTATGGGTCCTAATGTCCTTCCCTTTGACAACATCGGTGGCGTGGAGAGCGGAGACTTGCAGCATGGTCAACTGCTGGTCTTCCATACAACCTTGCCCAGGCCTGCGCCCTGGAAACCTTCCAAGGCACAAATCCATCGTCTCATGAGACTAACGGATCCCTATAGAATAGGCGACGATACAGTATCTATAACTTGTTTATTGTTCCATAAATTGAAGCGAATATGCAGATGCTGAAAATCCAGAGTGATACATACAAAATATTGGAGGAACATCAGGAAGTAAGGCAGCATTTATGGAGAGGATTGAAGCGTCAGCGTTTTAGGTGGAGAGACTTCATTAGGACTGGAAAGGTAGCGGGGAGGAGCCAGACATAGATAGAGAGGTAACTTCTAGCCGTTGGTGAGGCTACACAGTTTTGTATAATTGCAGTATTATATAAAAGATGTGATTAAATTGGAGCGACTGCAGAGCAAACTGACGAGGGCATTACCTAGGCATGAAGCCTTGGATAAAGGACAACATTGCCCTGGCTTCATTGAAAAGATAGTAAGGTAGAAGAGCTGAAAAGTGTGTACCTCAATGCAAGAAGCATCTGGAACAAAGGTGATGAACTGAGAGATTGGAAACATACATGGAATTATGATGTACTGGCCATTACAGAGACTTGGCTGGCACCAGGGCAGGAATGGATTCTCAATATTACTGGATATCAGTGCTTTAAGAGGGGTAGAGAGGGCGGAAAATGGGGAGGAGGGGTGGCATTACTGGTCAGGGATACTATTACAGCTACAGAAAGGCTGGGTAATGTAGCAGAATCCTCTTTTGAGACAATATGGGTGGAAGTCAGGAACTGGAAGGGAGCAGTTACTCTATTGGGGGTATGTTATAGGTCCCGTGGTAGTAGCAGAGATACAGAGGAGCATATTGGGAGGCAGAATTTGTAAAGGGGCAAAAATAACAGGGTTGTTATCATAGGTGACTTTAATTTCCCTCATATTGATTGGCACCTGATTAGTTCCAAGGGTTTAGATGGGGCAGAGTTTGTTAAGTGTGTGGACTGGCCGACCAGGGGGAATGCCACACTAGATCAAGTACTAGGTAATGAACCAGGTCAGGTCACAGATCTCTCAGTGGGTGAGCATCTGGGGAACAGTGACCACCGCTCCCTGGCCTTCAGCATTATCCTGGAAAAGGATAGAATCAGAGAGCAGAGGAAAATTTTTAATTGGGGAAAGGGAAATTATGAGGCTATATGGCTAGAACTTGCGGGTGTGAATTGGGAAGATGTTTTTGCAGGGAAATGTACTATGGACATGTGGTCAATGTTTAGAGATCTCTTGCGGGATGTCAGGGATAAATTTGTCCCAGTGAGAAAGATAAATAACGGTCGGGTGTAGGAAACATGGGTGACAAGTGAGGTGGAAAATCTATTCAGGTGGAAGAAGGCAACATACATGATGTTTAGGAAGCAAGGATCAGATGGGTCTATTGAGGAATACAGGGAAGCAAGAAAGGAGCTTAAGAGGGGTCTGAGAAGAGCATGAAGGGGGCATGTGAAGACCTTGGTGAGTAGTGCAAAGGAAAACCCCAAGGCATTCTTCAATTATGTGAAGAAAAGAAGGATGACAGGAGTGAAGGTAGGGCTGATTGGAGATAAAGGTGGGAAGATGTGCCTGGAGGCTGTGGAAGTGAGCAAGGTCCTCAATGAATACTTCTCTTCGGTATTCAACAAATGAGAGGCAACTTGATGATGGTGAGGACAATGTGAGTGAGGTTGATGTTCTGGAGCATATTGATATTAAGGGAAATTTAGTCTCCCAGGTGAACTGCAAACTACAGTTGACCAGCTCATCTGTCCGAAGCAACTGGTTTCATATCGCAAGTAACTCGCCTAGACCCCTTCTCCTTTCGGTAGAAACTTTTCTATCGGGTTTTGCAGCTAGAACACATATCAATGCCAGAAGCTCGGCTTGCTTGTCAGCGCCATCTCCAGATGCACACCATTGGCGGTGTTTAATAGTTACTGGGAACTTATCTTTCTATCTCAACTTTCTTCTATCTAGCTATTTCACGGAGGCAACCCCACCCCCGCAACACACACACACACACACACACACACACACACACACACAACCAGAGGGAGAGAGATAAAGACAGAGGTAGAGAGAGGGAGTGAGCGAGGTGGGGGGGTGGCGGGTGTGTGTAGACAGAGAGAGAGAGAGAGAGAAAGAAAGAATAGGCAGATCGGTCGTGATAGACAGACACAGAGACAGATCGGGGCGTAAAACCGAGGTAGGGTAGATAGGTGAAGGCAGAAACGGGAGATGGAGAGAGTGGGCAGAGAGAGGGAACCAAATGCAAAATTAATGTTTGTTTGAATTTCATTTCAGTGCCTGCGGTGCGATTGGTGAACGGAGATGGCTACTGTTCAGGAAGAGTGGAAATAAACTACAATGGAACATGGGGAACGGTCTGCGATGATGACTGGTCCTTGGATGACGCGCGGGTTGTGTGCCGTCAACTGGGGTGTGGTCTTGCCGTGTCAACAGACTCCTCTAGCAAATTCGGGCCAGGTACAGGGAAGATTCTGATGGACAACGTTGCCTGTAGCGGGACAGAATCCTTCCTGTCAGCCTGTTCCTTCGGCGGCTGGGAAAACCACAATTGCAATCACGAGGAAGATGCTGGTGTTGTCTGCCAACCAGGTATGAGTATTGTTGAACAACCTTCTTTCTTTCAGCAGAAGCATTTCCACGTTCAACAGAAACGCTGTTCGAACTTTACTCCATAATAGGTGCGTGGCCAGGTGGTTAAGGCGTTCGTCTAATGGTTTGAAGGTCGCTAGTTCGAGTCTTGGCTGAGGTAGCGTGTGTGTCCATGAGCAAGGCACCTAACCACACATTACTCTGCGACGACACCGGTGCCAAGCTGTATGGGTCCTAATGTCCTTCCCTTTGACAACATCGGTGGCGTGGAGAGCGGAGACTTGCAGCATGGTCAACTGCTGGTCTTCCATACAACCTTGCCCAGGCCTGCGCCCTGGAAAACTTCCAAGGGCCCTAAACCATGGTCTCATGAGACTAACTGATCCCTATAGAATAGGTGACGATATAGTATCTATAACTTGTTTATTGTTCCATAAAGCAAAGCGAATATGCAGATGCTGAAAATCCAGAGTGATACATACAAAATATTGGAGGAACATCAGGAAGTAAGGCAGCATTTATGGAGAGGATTGAAGCGTCAGCGTTTTAGGTGGAGAGACTTCATTAGGACTGGAAAGGTAGCGGGGAGAAGCCAGACATAGATAGAGAGGTAAATTCTAGCCGTTGGTGAGGCTACACAGTTTTGTATAATTGCAGTATTATATAAAAGATGTGATTAAATTGGAGCGACTGCAGAGCAAACTGACGAGGGCATTACCTGGGCATGAAGCCTTGGACTTAAAGGACAACGTTGGCCTGGCTTCATTGAAAAGATAGTAAGGTAGAAGGGCTGAAATGTGTGTACCTCAATGCAAGAAGCATCTGGAACAAAGGTGATGAACTGAGAGATTGGAAACATACATGGAATTATGATGTACTAGCCATTACAGAGACTTGGCTGGTACCAGTGCAGGAATGGATTCTCAATATTACTGGATTTTAGTGCTTTAAAAGGGTTAGAGAGGGTGGAAAATGGGGAGGAGGGGTGGTATTACTGGTCAGGGATACTATTACAGCTACAGAAAGGTTGGGTACTGTAGCAGAATCCTCTTTTGAGTCAATATGGGTGGAAGTCAGGAACAGGAAGGGAGCAGTTACTCTATTGGAGGATTCTATAGGCCCCGTGGTAGCAGCAGAGATACAGAGGAGCAGATTGGGAGGCAGAATTTGGAAAGGTGCAAAAATAACAGGGTTGTTATCATGGGTGACTTTAACTTCCCTAATATTGATTGGCACCTGATTAGTTCCAAGGGTTTAGATGGGGCAGAGTTTGTTAATTGTGTGGACAGGCCGACCAGGGGGAATGCTATACTAGATGAAGTACTAGGTAATGAACCGTGTCTGGGCACAGATCTCTCAGAGGGTGAGCATCTTGGGGACAATGACTACCACTCCCTGGCCTTCAGCATTATCCTGGAAAAGGATAGAATCAGAGAGGACAGGAAAATTTTTAATTGGGGAAAGGGAAATTATGAGGCTATACGGCTAGAACTTGCGGGTGTGAATTGGGATGATGTTTTTGCAGGGAAATGTACTATGGACATGTGGTGGATGTTTAGACATCTCTTGCAGGATGTTAGGGATAAATTTGTCCCGGTGAGCAAGATAAAGAACGGTAGGGTGTAGGAAACATGGGTGACAAGTGAGGTGGAAAATCTATTCAGGTGGAAGAAGGCAACATACATGATGTTTAGGAAGCAAGGATCAGATGGGTCTATTGAGGAATATAGGGAAGCAAGAAAGGAGCTTCAGAAGGGTCTGAGAAGAGCATGAAGGGGGCATGTGAAGACCTTGCTGAGTAGGGCAAAGGAAAACCCCAAGGTATTCTTCAATTATGTGAAGAAAAGAATGATGACAGGAGTGAAGGTAGGCTGATTAGAGATAAAGGTGGGAAGATGTGCCTGGAGGCTGTGGAAGTGAGCAAGGTCCTCAATGAATACTTCTCTTCGGTATTCACCAAATGAGAGGCAACTTGATGATGGTGAGGACAATGTGAGTGAGGTTGATGTTCTGGAGCGTGTTGATATTAAGGGAGTTTTAATCTGCAAGGTGAGCTGCAAACTACAGTTGACCAGCTCATCTGCCCGAAGCAGCTGGTTTCATATCGCAAGTAACTCGCCTAGACCCCTTCTCCTTTCGGTAGAAACTGTTCTATCGGGTGTTGTAGCTAGAACACATATCAATGCCAGAAGCTCGGCTTGCTTGTCAGCACCATCTCCAGATGCACGCCATTGGCAATGTTTAATAATTTGCTGGAACTTATTTTTATATCTCAACTTTCTTCTATCTAGCTATCTCACTGATGCAAGCCCACCCCCGCAAAAGAGAGATAAAGACAGAGGTAGAGAGACGGAGTGAGCGAGGTTGGGGCGGGAGGTGTGGGTAGAGAGAGAGAGAGAGAGAGAGAAAGAAAGAATAGGCAGATCGGTCGTGATAGACAGACACAGAGACATATAGGGGCCTAAAACCGAGGTAGGTTAGATAGGTGAAGGCAGAAACGGGAGATGGAGAGAGCGGGTAGAGAGCGGAGGTGTTGAAGTTGTTAAAATACGTTAGGACAGGCAAGTCGCCGGGGCCTGAAGGAATATTCCCCAGGCTGCTCCAAGAGGTGAGAGAAAAGATTGCTCAGCCTCTGGCTAGGATCTTTATGTTCTCGTTGTCCACGGGAATGGTACCGGAGGATTGTAGGGAGGCGAATGCTGTCCCCTTGTTCAAAAAAGTTAGTAGGGATAGTCAGGGTAATTATAGACCAGTGAGCCTTACATCTGTGATGGGAAAGCTGTTGGAAAAGATTCTTAGAGATAGGATCTATAGGCATTTATAGAATCATGGTCTGATCAAGGACAGTCAGCATGGCTTTGTGAAGGGCAGATCGTGTCTAACAAGCCTGATAGAGTTCTTTAGGGAGGTGACCAGGCATATTGATGAGGGTAGTGCAGTGGATGTGATCTATATGGATTTTAGTAAGGAATTTGACAAGGTTCCACACGGTAGGCTTATTCAGAAAATTAGAAGGCATGGGATCCAGGGAAGTTTGACCAGGTGGTTTCAGAATTAGCTTGCCTGCAGAAGGCAGAGGGTGGTTGTGGAGGGAGTACATTCAGATTGGAGGTTTGTGACTAGTAGTGTCCCACAAGGTTCTGTTCTGAGACCTCTACTTTTCGTGGTTTTTATTAATGACCTGGATGTGGGGGTAGAAGGGTGGGTTGGCAAGTTTGCAGACGACACAAAGGTTGGTGGTGCTGTACATAGTGCAGAGGATTGTCAAAGATTGCAGAGGGACATTGATAGGATGAAGAAGTGGACTAAGAAGTGGCAGATGGAGTTCAACCCGGTGAAATATGAGATGGTACACTTTGGAAGGACAAACACCAAGGCAGAGTACAAAGTAATTGGCAGGATTCTTGGTAGTGTGGAGGAGCAGAGAGATCTTGGGGTACATGTCCACAGATCCCTGAAAGTTGCCTCACAGGTGGATAGGGTAGTTAAGAAAACTTATGGGTTGGTAGCTTTCATAAGTCGAGGAATAGAGTTTAAGAGTCGCGATGTAATGATGCAACTCTGTAAAACTCTGGTTTGGCCACACTTAAAGTATTGTGTCCAGTTCTGGTCACCTTCCTATAGGAAGGATGTGGAAGCATTAGAAAGAGTAAAGAGGAGATTTACCAGGATGCTGCCTGGTTTGGAATGTATGCATTATGATCAGAGATTAAGGGAGCTAGGGCTTTACTCTTTGGAGAGAAGGAGGATGAGAGGAGACATGATAGAGGTGTACAAGATAATAAGAGGAATAGATAGAGTCGATAGCCAGCCCTCTTCCCCAGGGCACCACTGCTCAATACAAGAGGACATGGCTTTAAGGTAAGGGGTGGGAAGTTCAAGGGGAATATTAGAGGAAGGTTTTTTTACTCAGAGAGTGATTGGTGCGTGCAATGCACTGCCTGAGTCAGTGGTGGAGGCAGATACAATAGTGAAGTTTAAGAGACTACCAGACAGGTATATGGAGGAATTTAAGGTGGGGGCTTATATGGGAGGCGGGGTTTGAGGGTCGGCACAACATTGTGGGCCGAAGGCCCTGTACTGTGCTGTACTATTCTATGTTCTATGTTTTATGGAACGTGGGATCAAGAGCAATGGGTTTACAGACGATTAAAATTATGAGAGACCAAGAAAAGCTATATGATAACTGTTTTTTCGCAGGGTCGGGCAGAGTAAAACAAGGCGTCATCAGTTTACGATGAGAGAGAAACATTTAAAAAGAAACTGAGAAACAACCTTTCACGGAGAGGGTAGTGAGTATATGCAATGAACCGCCAGAAGAAGTTATTGGAATGGAAGCCATAACATGATTAAAGAAGCAATTGTCTGGCCAAGGATTGAAAAGACGCAGTGTGAAATTTTCATGTTAGCACTATCTGGGTCGGTGTCCATCTAGCTAGCATCTGCGCTGTATTGATGTGCAATTGTGTTCTTTTTGAAATAAAAGGTCATCTCATTGCACTAGAGATGATGAGAAATTTCTTTATTCAAAGGTTGTTGAATCTCTTGTATTTATTGCCACAGACGGCCATGGGGGCCAAGTCATCGGATGTTTTAAAGCGGTGGTTGATGGGTTCGTGAGTAGTAAGTGGAGAGGCTTGGAGTATGGGTCTGAGCGGGCAAGTATATTAGCCCTGATGAAATGGCAGAGCAGAGCCGAGTGGCGTATTTCTGCAGCTACAATTTCTGACCTTATAGTCTTAACTCCATGATTCTAGTCAGTAAAGACTTTGTAATCACCGGATCCTGTTTCGATTTTAAATATCGCAGCATTGACAGTGGTATCAGGAAGCAGCAACAATAATCGAACATTGCGATATGTAACTGTTATCTCGAAATATCGATTATGAGGACCTGCATCGGTCGAGGTCGACCATACACATTGCATTCTGGTTGCAACGTAGTCGATATCGAGAGCAAACTGTTGTCCATGAAGCAGCAACCCCCACCCCCAGCAACACCACTACGCTCCAAGGACGATGAATCCAAAGGTGTGGCAAAAACTGCCTGTTTGATACCAACAGCTTTGCTGAAATGATCAGTCAGCGTTGAATTCCTCGTAGGTCTGCCTTAGGATCTCAATTTCAGGATTGCTCCTTGAGTTTTACTCCTGAAGCCTTGACAGCAATTGGGTATGGCCGCAAAGCAGGGAAGGTTTTAGATCAGGATTTTAGTCTCCAATGTGAGCTGCCAACCACAGTTGACCAGCTCAGCAGTCCGAAGCAACTGGTTTTATATCGCAAGTAACTCTCCTAGACCACTTCTCCTTTCCATAGAAACTGTTCTATCGGGTGTTGTAGCTAGAACACATATCAATGCCAGAAGCTCGGCTTGCTTGTCAGCGCCATCTCCAGATGCACGCCATTGGCAGTGTTTAATAATTAGCGGGAACTTATCTTTCTATCTCAACTTTCTTCTATCTAGCTATCTCATGGATGCAACCCCACCCCCGCAAAGTGCGCGCAGACACACACACACACACACACACACACAAGCAGAGGGAGAGAGATAAAGACAGAGGTAGAGAGATAGAGAGAGGGAGTGAGCGAGGTGGTGGGGTGGCGGGTGTGTGTATAGAGAGAGAGAGAGAGAGAAAGAATAGGCAGATCGGTGGTGATAGACAGACACAGAGACAGATCGGGGCGTAAAACCGAGGTAGGGTAGATAGGTGAAGGCAGAAAGGGAGCTGGAGAGAGTGGGCAGACAGAGGGAACTAAATACAAAATTAATGTTTGTTTGAATTTCATTTCAGTGCCTGCGGTGCGATTGGTGAACGGAGATGGCTACTGTTCAGGAAGAGTGGAAATAAACTACAATGGAACGTGGGGAACGGTCTGCGATGATAACTGGTCCTTGGATGACGCGCGGGTTGTGTGCCGTCAGCTGGGGTGTGGTCTTGCCGTGTCAACAGACTCCTCTAGCAAATTCGGGCCAGGTACAGGGAAGATTCTGATGGACAACGTTGCCTGTAACGGGACAGAATCCTTCCTGTCGGCCTGTTCCTTCGGCGGCTGGGAAAACCACAATTGCAATCACGAGGAAGATGCTGGTGTTGTCTGCCAACCAGGTATGAGTATTGTTGAACAACCTTCTTTCCTTCAGCAGAAGCATTTCCACGTTCAACAGAAACGCTGTTCGAACTTTACTCCATAATAGGTGCGTGGCCAGGTGGTTAAGGTGTTCGTCCAATGGTTTGAAGGTCGCTAGTTCGAACCTTGGCTGAGGTAGCGTGTGTGTCCATGAGCAAGGCATCTAACCACACATTACTCTGCGACGACACCGGTGCCAAGCTGTATGGGTCCTACTGTCCTTCCCTTTGACAACATCGGTGGCGTGGAGAGCGGAGACTTGCAGCATGGTCAACTGCTGGTCTTCCATACAACCTTGCCCAGGCCTGTGCCCGGGAAACCTTCCAAGGGCACAAAACCATGGTCTCATGAGACTAACGGATGCCTATAGAATAGGCGACGATACAGTATCTATAACTTGTTTATTGTTCCATAAACCAAAGCGAATATGCAGATGCTGAAAATCCGGAGTGATACATACAAAATATTGGAGGAACATCAGGAAGTTAGGCAGCATTTATGGAGAGGATTGAAGCATCAGCGTTTTAGGTGGAGAGACTTCATTGGAACTGGAAAGGTAGTGGGGAGAAGCCAGACATAGATAGAGAGGTAAATTCTAGGCGTTGGTGAGGCCACACAGTTTTGTATAATTGCGGTATTATATAAAAGATATGATTAAATTGGAGCGACTGCAGAGCAAACTGACGAGGGCATTACCTCGGCATGAAGCCTTGGACTTAAAGGACAACGTTGGCCTGGCTTCATTGGAAAGATAGTAAGGTAGAAGAGCTGAAATGTGTGTACCTCAATGCAAGAAGCATCTGGAACAAAGGTGATGAACTGAGAGCTTGGAAACATACATGGAATTATGATGTACTGGCCATTACAGAGACTTGGCTGGCACCAGGGCAGGAATGGATTCTCAATATTACTGGATTTCAGTGCTTTAAAAGGGATAGCGAGGGTGGAAAATGGGGAGGAGGGGTGGCATGACTGGTCAGGGATACTATTACAGCTACAGAAAGGGTGGGTAATGTAGCAGAATCCTCTTTTGAGTCAATATGGGTGGAAGTCAGGAACAGGAAGGGAGCAGTTACTCTATTGGGGCTATTCTATAGGCCCCGTGGTAGCAGCAGAGATACAGAGGAGCAGATTGGGAGGCAGATTTTGGAAAGGTGCAAAAATAACAGGGTTATTAACATGGGTGACTTTAACTTCCCTAATATTGATTGGCACCTGATTAGTTCCAAGGGTTTAGATGGGGCAGAGTTTGTTAAGTGTGTGGACAGGCCGACCAGGGGGAATGCCATACTAGGTCAAGTACTAGGTAATGAACCGGGTCAGGTCACAGATCTCTCAGTGGGTGAGCACCTTGGGGACAGTGACCACCGCTCCCTGGCCTTCAGCATTATCATGGAAAAGGATAGAATCAGAGAGGACAGGAAATATTTAATTGGGGAAAGGCAAATTATGAGGCTATGAGGCTAGAACTTGCTGGTGTGAATTGGGATGATGTTTTTGCAGGGAAATGTACTATGGACATGTGGTCGATGTTTAGAGATCTCTTGCGGGATGTTAGGGATAAATTTGTCCTGGTGAGCATGATAAAGAACGGTAGGGTGAAGGAACCATGAGTGACAAGTGAGCTGGAAAATCTAGTCAGGTGGAAGAAGGCAGCATACATGAGGTTTAGGAAGCAAGGATCAGATGGGTCTATTGAGGAATATAGGGAAACAAGAAAGGAGCTTAAGAAGGGTCGCGAAGAGCATGAAGGGGACATGAGAAGGCCTTGGTGTGTAGGGCAAAGGAAAACCCCAAGGCTTTCTTCAATTATGTGAAGAAAAAAAGGATGACAGGAGTGAAGGTAGGACTGATTAGAGATAAAGGTGGAAAGGTGTACCTGGAGGATGTGGAAGTGAGCAAGGTCCTCAATGAATACTTCTCTTCGGTATTCACCAAATGAGAGGGAACTTGATGATGGTGAGGACAATGTGAGTGAGGTTGATGTTCTGGAGCATATTGATATTAAGGGAGTTTTAGTCTCCAAGGTGAGCTGCCAACCATAGTTGACCAGCTCATCTGTCAGAAGCAACTGGTTTCATATCGCAAGTAACTCGCCTAGACCCCTTCTTCTTTAGGTAGAAACTGTTCTATTGGGTGTTGTAGCTAGAACACATATCAATGCCAGAAGCTCAGCTTGCTTGTCAGCGCCATCTCCAGATGCACGCCATTGGCAGTGTTTAATATTGAGTGGGAACTTACTTTGCTATCTCAACTTTCTTCTATCTAGCTATCTCACGGATGCAACCCCACCCCGCAACACACACACACACACACACACACACACACACACACACACACACACACACACACACACACAAGCAGAGGGAGAGAGATAAAGACAGAGGTAGAGAGATAGAGAGAGGGTGTGAGCGAGGTGGGCGGGGTGTGTTATAGAGAGAGAGAGAGAGAAAGAATAGGCAGATCCGTCGTGATAGACAGACACAGAGACAGATAGGGGCGTAAAACCAAGGTAGGGTAGATAGGTGAAGGCAGAAACGGGAGATGGAGAGAGTGGGCAGAGAGAGGGGACCAAATACAAAATTAATGATTGTTTGAATTTCATTTCAGTGCCTGTGGTGCGATTGGTGAACGGAGATGGCTACTGTTCAGGAAGAGTGGAAATAAACTACAATGGAACGTGGGGAACGGTCTGCGATGATGACTGGTCCTTGGATGACGCGCGGGTTGTGTGCCGTCAACTGGGGTGTGGTCTTGCCGTGTCAACACACTCCTCTAGAAAATTTGGACCAGGTACAGGGAAGATTCTGATGGACAATGCTGCCTGTAGCGGGACAGAATCCTTCCTGTCGGCCTGTTCGTTCGGCGGCTGGGAAAACCACAATTGCAATCACGAGGAAGATGCTGGTGTTGTCTGCCAACCAGGTATGAGTATTGTTGAAAAACGTTCTTTCTTTCACGAGAAGCATTTCCACGTTCAACAGAAACGCTGTTCGAACTTTACTCCAGAATAGGTGCGTGGCCAAGTGGTTAAGGCGTTCGTCTAATGGTTTGAAGGTCGCTAGTTCGAGACTTGGCTGAGGTAGCCTGTGTGTCCGCGAGCAAGGCATCTAACCACACATTACTCTGTGACGGCACAGGTGCCAAGCTATATGGGTCCTAATGTCCTTCCCTTTGACAACATTGGTGGCGTGGAGAGCGGAGACTTGCAGCATGGTCAACTGCTGGTCTTCCATACAACCTTGCCCAGGCCTGTGCCCTGGAAACCTTCCAAGGGCACAAAACCATGGTCTCATGAGACTAACGGATGCCTATAGAATAGGCGACGATACAGTATCTATAACTTGTTTATTGTTCCATAAAGCAAAGCGAATATGCAGATGCTGTAAATCCAGAGTGATACATACAAAATATTGGAGGAACATCAGGAAGTAAGGCAGCGTTTATGGAGAGGATTGAAGCATCAGCGTTTTAGGTGGAGAGACTTCATTAGGACTGGAAAGGTAGCGGGGAGAAGCCAGACATAGATAGAGAGGTAAATTTTAGCCTTTGGTGAGGCTACGCAGTTTTGTATAATTGCGGTATTATACAAAAGATGTGATTAAATTGGAGCGACTGCAGAGCAAACTGACGAGGGCATTACCGAGGCATGAAGCCTTGGACTTAAAGGACAACGTTGGCCTGGCTTCATTGGAAAGATAGTAAGGTAGAAGGGCTGAAAAGTGTGTACCTCAATGCAGTAAGCATCTGGAACAAATGTGATGAACTGAGAGCTTGGAAACATACATGGAATTATGATTTACTGGCCATTACAGAGACTTGGTTGGCACCAGGGCAGGAATGGATTCTCAATATTACTGGATTTCAGTGCTTTAAAAGGTATAGAGAGGGCGGAAAATGAGGAGGAGGGGTGGTATTACTGGTCAGGGATAATATTACAGCTACAGAAAGGCTGGGTAATGTAGCAGAATCCTCTTTTGAGTCAATATGGGTGGAAGTCAGGAACAGGAAGGGAGCAGTTACTCTATTGGGGTATTCTATAGGCCCCCTGGTAGCAGCAGAGATACAGAGGAGCAGATTGGGAGGCAGATTTTGGAAAGGTGCAAAAATAACAGGGTTGTTATCATGGGTGACTTTAACTTCCCTAATATTGATTGGCACCTGATTAGTTCCAAGGGTTTCGATGGGGCAGAGTTTGTTAAGTGTGTGGACAGGCCGACCAGGGGGAATGCCATACTAGATCAAGTACTAGGTAATGAACCGGTTCAGGTCACAGATCTCTCAGTGGGTGAGCATCTTGGGGACAGTGACCAACGCTCCCTGGCCTTCAGCATTATCATGGAAAAGGATAGAATCAGAGAGAACAGGAAAATTTTTAATTGGGGAAAGGGAAATTATGAGGCTATACGGCTAGAACTTGCGGGTGTGAATTGGGATGATGTTTTTGCAGGGAAATGTACTATGGACATGTGGTGGATGTTTAGAGATATCTTGCGGGATGTGAGGGATAAATTTGTCCGGTGAGCAAGATAAAGAACGGTAGGGTGAAGGAACCATGGGTGACAAGTGAGATGGAATATCTAGTCAGGTGGAAGAAGGCAGCATACATGATGTTTAGGAAGCAAGGATCAGATGGGTCTATTGAGGAATATAGGGAATCAAGAAAGGAGCTTAAGTAGGGTCTGAGAAGAGCATGAAGGGGGCATGAGGAGACCTTGGTGAGTAGGGCAAAGGAAAACCCCAAGTCATTCTTCAATTATGGGAAGAAAAAAAGGATGACAGGAGTGAAGGTAGGACCGATTAGAGATAAAGGTGGGAAGGTGTGCCTGGAGGCTGTGGAAGTGAGCAAGGTCCTCAATGAATACTTCTCTTCGGTATTCACCAAATGCGAGGGAACTTGATGATGGTGAGGACAATGTGAGTGAGGTTGATGTTCTGGAGTATGTTGATATTAAGGGAGAGGAGGTGTTGGAGTTGTTAAAATACTTTAGGACAGGTAAGTCCCCGGGGCCTGACGGAATATTCCCTAGGCTGCTCCACGAGGCGGGAGAAGTGATTGCTCAGCCTCTGACTAGGATCTTTATGTTCTCGTTGTCCACGGAAATGATACCGGAGGATTGTAGGGAGGTGAATGCTGTCCCCTTGTTCATAAAAGTTAGTAGGGATAGTCAGGGTAATTATAGACCAGTGAGCCATACGTCTGTGGTGGGAAAGCTGTTGGAAAAGATTCTTAGAGATAGGATCTATAGGCATTTAGGGAATCATGGTCTGATCAAGGACAGTCAGCATGGCTTTGTGAAGGGCAGATAGTGTCTAATAAGCCTGATAGAGTTCTTTGAGAAGGTGACCAGGCATCTTGATGAGAGTAGTGCAGTGGATGTGATCTATGTGGATTTTAGTAAGGCATTTGACAAGGTTCCAAACGGTAGGCTTATTCAGAAAGTTAGAAGGCATGGGATCCGGGGAAGTTTGGCCAGGTGGATTTAGAATTGGCTTGCCTGCAGAAGGCAGAGGGTGGTTGTGGAGGGAGTACATTCAGATTGGAGGATTGTGACTAGTGGTGTCCCACAAGGTTCTGTTCTGAGACCTCTACTTTTCGTGGTTTTTATTAACGACCTGGATGTGGGGGTAGAAGGGTGGGTTGGCATGTTTGCAGATGACACAAAGGTTGGTGGTGTTGTAGAGAGTGTAGAGGATTGTCAAAGATCGCAGAAAGTCATTGATAGGAGGAAGAAGTGAACTGAGAAGTGGCAGATGGAGTTCAACCCGGAGAAATATGAGGTGGTACACTTTGGAAGGACAAACTCCAAGGCAGAGTACAAAGTAAATGGCAGATTCTTGGTAGTGTGGAGGAGCAGAGAGATCTTGGGGTACATGTCCACAGATCCCTGAAAGTTGCCTCACAGGTGGATAGGGTAGTTAAGAAAGCTTATGGTGTGTTAGCTTTCATAAGTTGAGGAATAGAGTTTAAGAGCCGCGATGTAATGATGCAACTCTATAAAACTCTGGTTAGGCAACACTTAGAGCATTGTGTCCAGTTCTGGTCACCTCCCCATAGGAAGGATGTGGAAGCATTGGAAAGGGTACAGAGGAGATTTACCAGGATGCTGCCTGGTTTAGAGAGTATGCATTATGATCAGAGATCCAGGGAGCTAGGGCTTTATTCTTTGGAGAGAAGGAGGATGAGAGGAGACATGATAGAGGTGTACAAGATAATAAGAGGAATAGATAGAGTGGATAGCCAGCCCTCTTCTCCAGGGCACCACTGCTCAATACAAGAGGACATGGCTTTAAGGTAAGGGGTGGGAAATTCATAGGGGATATTAGAGGAAGTTTTTTTTACTCAGAGAATGGTTGGTGCGTGCAGTGCACTGCCTGAGTCAGTGGTGGAGGCAGATACAATAGTGAAGTTTAAGAGACTACTAGACAGGTATATGGAGTAATGTAAGTTGGGGGCTTATATGGGAGGCGGGGTTTGAAGGTCGGCACAACATTGTGGGCCAAAGGGCCTGTACTGTGCTGTACTATTCTATGTTCTATGTTCTATGGAACGTGGGATCAAGAGCAATGGGTTTACAGAAGATTAAATTTATGAGAGACCTAGAAAAGCTGCATGATAACTGTTTTTTCGCAGGGTCGGGCAGAGTAAAACAAGGCGTCATCAGTTTAGGATGAGGGAGAAACATTTAAAAAGAAACTGGGAAACAACCTTTCACAGAGAGGGTAGTGAGTATAAGCAATAAACCGCCAGAAGAATTTGTTGGGATAGAAGCCATAACATGATTAAAGAAGCAATTGTCTGGCCAAGGATTGAAAAGACGCAGTGCGAAATTTTCATGTTAGCACTATCTGGGTCGGTGTCCATCTAGCTAGCATCTGCGCTGTATTGATGTGCAATTGTGTTCTTTTTGAAAGAAAAGGTCATCTCATTGCACTAGAGATGATGAGAAATTTCTTTATTCAAAGGTTATTGATTCTCTTGTATTTATTGCCACAGACGGCCGTGGGGGCCAAGTCATCGGATGTTTTAAAGCGGTGTTTGATGGGTTCTTGTGTAGTAAGTGGAGAGGCTTGGAGTATGGGGCTGAGCGGGCAAGTATATTAGCCCTGATGAAATGGCAGAGCAGAGTCAGGTGGCGTAATTCTGCAGCTACAATTTCTGACCTTATAGTCTTAACTCCATGACTCTAGTCAGTAAAGACGTTGTAATCACTGGATCCTGTTTCGATTTTAAATATTGCAGCATTGACAGTGGTATCAGGAAGCTGCAACAATAATCGAACATTGCGATATGTAACTGTTATCTCCAAACATGGATTCTGAGGACCTGCATCGGTCGAGGTCCGTTGCATTCTGGCTGCCAACGTAGTCGATATCGAGAGCAAACTATTGTCCATGAAGCATCAACTCCCACCACCACCACCACTACACTCCAAGGACGATGATTCCAAAGGTGTGGCTGAAACTGATAGTGTGACACAAGCAGATTTGTAGGAATGGCCAGTCCGCGTTGAATTCTTCGTAGGTCTGCCTTAGGATCCCAATTTCAGGATTGTTTCTCGGGTTTTACTCCTTAGCCTTGACCGTGAATGGGTAGAGCCGCAAAGTAAGGAAGGTTTGAGATCAGAGTATTAGTCTCCAAGATGAGCTGCCAACCACGGTTGACCAGCCCCATCTGTCCGAAGCTTTATGTCGCAAGTAACTCACCTAGACTCCTTCTCCTGTCAGTAGAAACACACACACACACACACACACACACACACACACACACACAAAACCAGAGGTAGAGAGATAAAGGCAGAGTTAGATAGACAGAGAGATAGAGAGAGGGAGTGAGCGAGGTAGGGGACAGAGAGAGAAAGTGAGAGATGGAAGGAGGGAGGGAGGGAGAGAGAGAGAGAATATAGGGAGACCAATAGTGGTAGACAGGCACAGAGACAGATCGGGGTGTAAAACCGAGGGAGAGAGTTGAAGGCAGAGAGGAGAGAGTGGGCACGGACAATGTCCCCAAAAAACTCTCACCTGCCTTCTCCCTGCAGGGCCCCATGAGCCTTTTCACAAGAGGGGATTTGGTCCCCACCAGAATGAAAACGCCGCCCGTCTCAACAGGGTCCGGACAAACCAGCACCACTGTATCAAAAACCTTAGACATTCCCACATCAGCCTCCAAGTACTTCAGTTTCAATGACAAATAACCGATGTATGGATAATCACCTGCATTGAGACCACAATATCCAGTGCATTGAATAATGTCAAGGGTAAATGCTTCAGATACCGATTGTAAAACGAACGGTACGGTAACGTGACCTGAGACTCTGTGTCGATTATGGCTTTAGTGTAAATACCATCTATCCGTAGCTACACACCGGAGCGTAGTCCCATTAAGCCTTCAGGAAAAGGGTCTTTTGCTTTCGGGAGTTCCTCGGTACATTGCTGGGAACGTGTTCCCCCAGAGACACCAGGCCGTTCCCTCACTGGGTCTCCTCTGAGTTTTCCCAAAGACTCTCCCTGCGGAGGTACCCGGGGGCTCTACCTCCTTCTGGCGTGACCCCTGCTGCCAGCAGTCCTCTACATTGTTCGTTCCATTGGGGAATCCACCCCGTCCATCAGCTCCATCATATGGGGGGGGGGGGGGGATCACACCAGCAGATAACAGCCGACGTATCTCCGTTCTCAACTCCGCCACAATCTCTTCTACCGCTCCCCGGCTATCTGTGGTCACTTCACCGCAGCGGACTACCACCGAGGACTGTACACTGCTGACTGAGTCCTCCCACGCCTCTGCCGCGTTCTCCTCTTCCCGTACCTCTCTGATCAGCTCAACGAAATTTAGATGGGGGCGCGTCTTATTAGATTGTCGGAGACCCCATGCAATCCGGTCATGGGACTGGGCACCCCTGGCTATCTGGTCCATTGTTAACTGATCCACCTCAGCCGCCTGAATGACCCTCTGCGCCGCAAGCAATTTAGCTGCCTCTCTAGCTGAAAAATAAATGCAAAAAGCTTCTCCCCCTTCTCCTGACGCATGTTCTGAAACCCCACCGTGAGCTCCATTGGGCTCCCAGTCGGACCAAAAGCATTGTCCAGTGCTTGCAGATAATTGACAGCTGTCGCTACAGGATAATTTAACCTACACACATAAAAGTTGCTGGTGAACGCAGCAGGCCTGGCAGCATCTCTAGGAAGAGGTACAGTCGACGTTTCAGCCGAGACCCTTCGTCGGGACTAACTGTCAGTTAGAGATGCTGCCTGGCCTGCTGCGTTCACCAGCAACTTTTATGTGTATTGCTTGAAATTCCAGCATCTGCAGATTTCCTCGAGTTTGGGTAATTTAACCTGACAGTTCTGACAACGTCAGCGGCCCGCCTATTCAAACTTTCCACCAATCTCTGTCGCCTTTTACCATCCGAGCACTGCCACTTATCTAACAACTGAGAGGTCATTTCCGCCCACGTCGCATACTCCTCCTCTCCTTTAGACGTGGGTGTTATTCCAGAGAATAGGCGGAGCCTGCCATAGCTAGAACTTTGAATCTGAATTTTCCATTTATTTGCCAGAGAAGTAAGGGCGGATACTACCCCCGAATTCTCACTCTTCACTGGGGGACGTGGACCAATTAGACATTCCAAATCCGACCACTCCTTCCCCTCACTCTTCAGAAATAATAGAACCCTGTCTTTGAAATCTCCGCCCAAGCTACCTCAGCACTGGTCTGCATTAAAACGAGAGAGGCACCCGCCATTTTATCAAACCTCCGCTCACAATTGCAAATTTAACAGTACTTAACAGTGGAATTAACAATTCATCCGGAGTACAAGTATCTGCCCCACTGGTTCATTGCTCAGGGTAATCACACAGCATCCAACGGAATCAATCCCGAACATAGCCCCCACAATTGTGACACTCGCTTCGCCTAGTGGCTAAATATATGGGATGATAACCCACTGCCCGGCCAAACTTAAGAAATCTCATTTGGGTGGATGCTGCGCGATGTGTCCCCTGTTACAAATCAGTACCCTGAAATAACAAACAGTACACAATGTGCGATTAAACGATTAAGTTTTATAACTCTTACTTTGACTATATGGTTAGTAGAGAAACGAAATACAAAAAAAAAGGGCCCAAATCTTTTTAAACAGTTGAAGCTCATTCATAGGCCGATCGGTCCCCATCGACCTCCTCCGATCGTCGCTACCCTTCGGACCCTCGTTCCGAGTCCACCCCATCCGGCGGGCTACCAAATCTATGCATCCGCTACTTCTCTCTTCATCTCTCTCCCTCTCTCTCCGGCAAAAGCCCGCGAAATCCACTGCTTCCAGAGTGACAAGACAGGGCAACAAAATCCTGATTGGCTAACATGGGTCTAGAATTCTGTATCTCCAGCCATAACCCAAACATTGCTGCTACAGGGAAACCGTTACAATCGAAGTGAAACCTTACAGCGCGTTATATACATAAATTGTTTATTGTTCATAAACAAAAGAGAATATGCAGATACTGAACACCCAGGGTGATGCATTCAAACTATTGGAGGAACGTCAATAAGTAAGGCAGCATTTATGGAGAGGAATGAAACCTCGGCGGAGAGACTTCATCAGGACTGGAAAGGTAGCGGAAAAAAGCCCGACAAAGACGTTGGAGAGGGAGACAGGGGAAGGAGTAAAAGCTAGAAGCTATTAAATGAAGACAGATGTAGAATATCAACATCATAATCATGCGATCGTGGTCTTCGATGTGTCATGACAATGATTGTACTCGGCAATTATTTCCTACAGGTTTTTTTTGGCATTGCCTTCTTCTGCACAGTGTCTTTACAAGACGTATGTCCCCAGCCATTATCAGTATCCTTCAGAGATTGCCTTCCTGACATGAGTGGTCGCATAACCTGGACTTGTGATATGCACCAACTGCTCATACAACCATCGACCACCTAGTCCCATGGCTTTACGTGACCTTGAACGGGGGTGGGGGTGGAGGGCTACTCAAGTATTACACCTTGTCCAAGAGAGACCTGCAGGCTAACAGAGGGAAAGAGCGCCTTACCCCTCCTTCGCCCTCCACCTCGTCAATGGCTAGAGAAGAAGGAATCTGATAGGAGAGGAGCGTTTCCTCAAACGTTCTAAACTGAAAATATGAATTGGGCTAATTAAAGTGAATATACAGAAAAAAAGAAGCATTTCACGATATTAAGCGCACAAAGTAAGAACAATTGTCATATAATCGTGTTTTTGATTTGAGAGTGACGAACAACGGAACCCAGTTAGAAGATAAGAGCCGCTTCGTTATAAAACTTGTTAAGGCATGGAAAAAATCTGCTCTTAAATGAGAGTGATATCTGAAATCCTCTCCCCTGGAGAGCAGTGGATGCAATGTCATTAGATATGTTTATGGCACAGAATAATACTTTGGAGACCTGGGGACTGAGGATTATGGAGCAGCTGATACTGAAGAGCACTTGAGACCATGATCACGTTGAATAGATGATCATGCTTCATTGAACACAAAGTTAGGCTGCGTGTAGCGTATTGCTTTCGTTTTTAGTCGTCTGATTAGAGGAAGGATGTGGAGATTTCGGAGAAGGAGCAGAAACGTTTTCCTAGATGTTGCTTGGGTTAGAGGGCTTGTTCTAGAAGGAGAGGTTGGAAAGGCTAAGATTTAAAGCTCAAAAAGTTCTTAGCGAATTTATTACCAATAGAAATATATCTCATCATTACAACGTGTAACTGCAAACGGGTGAGGTAAAGGAACAGAAGGTTCACACCTAAAATAGACCAGCCAGGGTCTCATTCCCGGTGCATCATTCCGTTACTTACTTACTTAAATCACCCTTAAACGGTCATAGACAGTCGACAGTAGCTCGCCGGAGATCTCTGTCCTGGGCCAATCTTTGAAGATGTCCCCAGGTGTAGTGTACCTTCAAAGATCTTTGCGCTCCCGGGATGAGATCTTGGAAGATACTGTTGGCGTTGCTCTAGTTATGAGTTTTTACATATGGAGTTGCTAGTGCTATTTCCAACCCCTCTTTCTTTCGCAGTCGGGCTCCTTTGCTTCAGCACCACTGTCCTTCAGTCACTCCATTCCTGAGCCATCACCCGTAGAGATCTCTCCATTGCTCTCTGTTAAATCCAGTGTAACGTAGAAATAGATTCACAGGTTTGGTAAGCGAGACAGAGAACACTAACTACTAATAAGCATATTAATCATTTATTTACAAACATTTAAATAAATCGGCTAATTAACCTACCATCGCTTACGTCTTTGGACTGTGGGAGGAAACCAGAGCACCCGTAGGAAACACACTCTCTCATGCGAAGGAATGTACACATTTCTTTCAAACCGAGCAGGTGTTGAACTCCGACTCGCCGACCTGTAAAAACATTGTGCTGACCACTGCGCTACCAGGGGGTCCCCAGATCTTCTTCCTCAGTCAAGTTATGGGGCGTAGAGTCGGAGTGAAAAGGGGAAGATTTGAAAGGAATCCGGAGGACAATGTTTTCAAAACGAGCCTAGTGACTATATGGAATAAACTCCCAAAGGAGGTGGTTGAAGCATGAATTAAAAACCACTTGAGTGGAAACGTGGAAGGGAGTGTCCTGGAGTGATAAGTGTTTAACACAGAAAATTGAAAAAATGTGTGGTCATCATTGTCAGTATGAGGTCATTGTCCCGAAGGGGCTGTATCTGTGCTCTATTGTTCTATAACGGATATTCTATGACTCCATTTCAGGTTTGAAATTGAGACTGGTGGGCGGGAGAAATCGCTGTTCCGGACGACTGGAGGTCCGCTACAATAACGAGTGGGGAACAGTCTGCGACGACGATTGGTCAGCTGAAGACGCTGCAGTTGTTTGCCGACAACTCGGCTGCGGTTTCCCCGCGACTGCGCACCCAGGAACGCACTATGGACCAGGTTGTGGGACTATCTGGATGGACGATGTTGCGTGCGAAGGGAATGAAGATTTTCTCTCAACTTGCGCTTTCAGCGGATGGGGAGTGAACAACTGCCAGCACGACGAAGATGCAGGCGTGACCTGCCAATCAGGTGTGTATAATATCCTTAGAATATAGAACAGTGCAATACAGAAACAACTCCTGCGACCATGATGTTGTGCTGATCTGCTGAAACTAGTAATTAAATGCCTAACTAAACCGATCTCTTCTACTGACAAAACGCCTGTGTCTTTCCGTTATCTTCATATGCCTCTGCCTAACTAGAATCTCATTAAAGCCTTTTATCGTATCTCCCACCATCAACAATCGGGACGGCGCATTCCAGGCACACACCAAGCTCTGTGTGCGAATAAAGAATTGTCCCGCTGATCTCATTTGAACTTACATCGTCTCACCTGAAATGATATTTTGACTCTAGGAAGAAGATGCCGGCTCCCTACCTCATTTATGGCTCTCGCAAACTTGTACTTCTATCGATTCTGCCATGTTCCTTCACTGCTCCAGAGAAAACACACGTTTGTCAATCAGCTCCTTATAACACAGGCTCTCCAATCCAGGCAGCATCCTGATGAACCTCTCTAAATCTTCAACGCTCTTTCCACAGTGATTAAATCAAAATTAAATACATTAGTTCTGGTGCGGCCTGCAACTTAACTTCCTGACACTTGAAATCAGTGCCTCCACGAATAAAGGCACGCCTTCATTACCTTCCTGCCAAACCATGCAGCCACTGTCGGGGAGCGATGGACATGGACTTGATTGAAGAGATACTTATTTAAGTTGGGAGCATTAGTGATAGTGATAGATGTTGGGGAACCTTCTATACACTTCCTTTCACTTGTTCCGCCTCGTTGTTTGAGTATAACGTATGGCAAAGTAGCTATATATCTTTGCCAAAGAAGGCGTAAGGCTCTGCATCCCTCCGCTAGCCTGCAGGTCACACCCAGACAAGGCGTAGCACCTGCTTAGAGCTCAGATCGGGGTCACGTAAAGTCATTGGGAGCAGGTGGTGGATGGTCGTACATGAGCAGCTGGTGCATATCACAGGTACTGGTTATAAGGCCATTGACGCCAAGCAGACAGTCGCTGAAGGGTATTGATAATGGCTGGGGTCACCCATTTTGTAAAATCGCTGCAACATGCACAAAATGCTGCAGGAACAGCAGAGCAAACAACATCTATAGGAAAGAGTAATGAGTCGACATTTCAGACAGAGACCCTTCATCAAGACAGTTTACTCTTTTCCATAGATACTGCCCGACCCGCTGAGTTGCTCAGGCATTTTGTGTGTGTTGCTTGCATTTCCAGCACCTGCAGATTTCCGAGCCTTTGTAAAGTCGCTGCCCAGAAGGCAATGGTATCCACTTCTGTAGAAGGAAGTGCCAAGAACAATCATGGTCATGAATAGAGGAAAGAATAAGCAAAAGACAAATGGAAGACCATGATAACCCACGTAATATGACAAGACATAAAATGATGATGATGATGATGATGATGACGATAATGATGACTTTACGTGAAGAATTGCTAGGATTCCTGGACTCTTCCGAGCACTTTGATGAGACAGCTAACACAGCCGATTTTTTAGTGAATCATTTCATTGTGGCCAAGCGATGATGATACCCAAAAGCAAATCAACACTATTGTTGCTAATTAAACCGAAATAATACAGCACACTGCAAACGACCCCAAACAGTGACTATGCCTATGTTATATTAACTGCAATTAATGCCTTCTCTACCCGACTGTCTGCACCTTTACACAGTAAAGTACTACTTTTTCCTTGCTGTTTAACTCACGTGCTTCAGAAACGCCAATGACGAATTTTGTGGTGTATTTATTTTTTCAGATTTTTTTTCCAGAAAACTAAACTAATACTCTAAACATAACGACAACTGAGAAGCAATCAGGAAAATGCTATTATTACTACAGGAGCAGTGCACTGAGTAGCCACTTTGTTGGGTTACTAAATAACCCAATAACCTGACCTCTGTCTGCAACTGTTTCTGTGATTTTCACGCACAACGGTATCTAGCGTTGACAGAAGATGCTATGGAAAACAAAAAGAAACAAAAATAATTCCAGTGAACGGTGTTTCAGTGGGCCAAAATGCTTTGCTAATGAGAGAAGTCAGAGGAGAATGGCCGCACTGGTTTAAGTTGACAGGAAGGTGCCAGTAACTTAAATAACCACGTGTTACACCAGTGGTGTGCAGAAGAGCATATTTTTGCGCACAGTACTCAAACCTTGAAATGGTTTGGGTACAGCATTAGAAGACATAACGTCTTCCTAAAAGTGCCCCTAATAAAATGACTACTGAGTGCACGTTGGACTTAAAAATAACTGAAAGGAAGTAGAAGAGACTTACAAAATTCTTCAGCTTTGCGGCAGAGAACAGTTTAACTGGTTGCATAACAGACCACAGCAAGAGGCTGCAGAAGGTTGTGGACTGAATCTGTTCTATTTGCGCAGTTCTGCAGTAACCAAAATGCTCCCGTGCATTTTGAGCCTCAACGCAGTCGGAATAAAAACAGTCGAGAAAAGGTTTTCAAACCGTGAAGGATTTTCTTTGTTGTGCTGTATTTTATCATGCCCATAAATAAATTAATAAAATCAAAAGTGTGCGAGTTTTCAATTTTAATTCTGAATATTCATAGTACACATAACTAGAAAAACATTTTAGGTGTAGTGCAGGTTTCAGGCTGTGTAAAAAAATCCATATCATAGCAATGGCTTATCCGCACATTTGAAAAGAATTAGGTAGACCGTTGAGACTCAGCCAGCTGCATCAAGGGCACAAGCTCCCCACCATCGAGGACATCTTCAAGAAGGCGGCATACATCACTGAGCGCCCTCATTATCTGGAGCATGACTTTGTAACGTTATTATCTTCGGGAGGCGGTACAGGAGTCTGAAGACCGACGCTCAGCGATTCATAAGGGTCTTCTTACTCTCTGCTATCAAGTTTCTGAACGATACTTCGTGAGTTTTTTTTCTTTTTTATCTTTGTAATGTACAGTTGATTTGAGTTCATGATTGTACAAGGGAGGAGTACTGAAGTGGTTGCCTTCTTCAGTTGCAGTGTCCATACTGGACAAGTAACCCTGGCCATTGATCAGCAGATCCATATGCCCAGGATTTTTAGTTTTACCACCATAAATTCCAATTGTAGAATCTGCTTAGAAAACATCCACCACGTGCAAACCGTGGCTTCACGTGACCCTGATTGAGAGGCTAAACAGGTACTACACCTTGCCCAAGGCTCTCAGCTGCTATATTCTTCCTCTATGGATGTATGGCTGCGAGTCATGGGACATCACAAATGCAATGGAAAAAAGAATCAATGCAGCAAAGATGTGATTTCTCAGGAGAATTCTATGCATATCATATACGGGCAGGATAACCAAAGAAAAAGTTCTACAGAGAATGAAAACAAAACGTACATTACTTAAAATAAATCAGAAAACAGCAATCAAAATTCTTTGGGCACATCACGCGAAGAGAGGCATTAGTACATTTAATTACAACTAGAAGGCTGGAAGGAAAAAGAAGCAGATGCAGACAGAGATTGAAAATGACAGATGGAATAACATCACGGTTAGAAACTTGGGAGGCAACAACTACAGTTCGGAGGGTCAGGGACCGTGATGGATGGAGAGACGTGATAGCCCACGCCGAAAGGCAAGGCAGCTGAATGACGATGAATGTACAGTATATTTGCATCACACTACTGTCACAAAATAACTGATTTCAAGTCACATACGTTAGTGAAAATAAATCTGATTCTGATCCTGATAACTCGTGTGGAGTAACCTACGATCAAACTTCATGATATTACCATTATAGGAAATTCAATACATAACATGAAAAGAAGCCAAATGTACTTGCTCTGTTACAAACTGGTGATTATCTTCTCCGTGACAACCCGAAGCAAACATATAATAACAAATGACAGATCATGCTTTGAGTCTCAACTAACTACTTTTTCAATGTTGTTTCAGATGCGGCGGTGCGGCTGGTAAACGGCAGCGACACCTGTTCGGGAAGAGTGGAGGTGTATTACAATGAGACATGGGGAACAGTTTGCGACAACAATTGGGGTCCGGAAGAGGCGAAGGTTGTCTGCAATCAGATGGGCTGCGGCTCTCGCGCAAAGGAGGTGTCAGGAGCGTACTTCGGGGAAGGTAGCGGGAAAATTTGGATGGACAATGTCGCGTGCAGTGGAAGTGAATCTTCTATTGTGTATTGTTCCTTCGCCGGATGGGAAGCCCATGACTGCGCACACTATAAAGATGCTGCTGTGATTTGTAAGGAAGGTAAAAACAGTATTATTGTTATTTTCATAGAGCATTTTAGCGTTCTCTTTGGCTTAAGGTCATCATATCTGGCGGGGTTTAGTGGGGATAAGCACCCACTACCTATTAAATGCTCCCAATGGCGTTGGTTTCAAATACCCTCTGACAACCAAATTCAGCTCCTGGCCTCCACGCGTGGCCTAGTTATTAAGCCCAGCGGGACCGTTTTTTTACTGATTCAGAAAGGACAAATCCGGGTTACTAACGCCTTAAAACCAGTCACTGCTGGCAGACGGAGCTCGTATGTCATGGCTGGCAACTCAGCTAGAAGAAAGAAATCTCTGATCTCAATCCTCCGCAGTCTTGTGGTTGTATCCATTGATGGTAATGTTTCAGGAGTAAACACTGACGAAAGATCCGAAGCTTGAGTCCAACCTTGAGTTCAATGCTGACTAGCAACCCCTGCGACTCTGCAGGTGCGAAACAGTATCAGTCTCTGCCATACCTTTCGATACCTCAGTTGCGTGGAGAGTGGGTTGGTTGCTGCATGGGCAATAGCTTGCTCTCCATATCGTACTGCCCTGGTGTGCGTACTAGCTTGCGTATAACATAGACCGCAGGGTCACAACATCTATGGTCGACCCCGACCAACTGAAGTCCTCATGCATTTTACATTCGAATCAATCATGTTCAATCGCTAACTTTCTCTGTAATATGGGTGACGGAATTTATGGCTTTGTGGCTATATTTGCGGATAATCCAAATTTAGTAGTGAAAGTAGTGACGAAGCAAGGAGTCTGCAGAGGAACTCAGAAAGGTTGGGGGATAGGGCAAAGAAGTGACAGATATAATGCAGAGTAGGAAAGTATATGATCATGCACGTTCGTAGAAGGAATATCGGCGTAGATAATTTTCTAAGTGGGGAGTGGACTTAGAAATCGGAGTTGCAAAAGAACCTGAGAGGCCTAGTTCAAGATAACCTAATGATTAACTTTCATCTCGAGGGGTCTTAAGGAAGGCAATTGCAATGTTGCATTCTATTTCGACTTGCCTAGTATCAAATCGATGAACGATGTAATATTGAGCATTGCTCAGGCCACTCTAGAGTATTGTGAAAAGTTTTCAACTTCAAGGTTATTGTTATTCTACTACACATATGGATACAGCTGAACGAGGCATCATTCCTTGGGGTCAATGCGCAAAACACCGTACATATAGTCACACAAAGGAAATATACAGCAGTTACGATCCAGCACTTGCAGTCAAAAATAATATTAACACAAATCCCTGTGTGACATGGCCTGAAGCTTGACAGGTTGACTGGTGCATGTTTTACACTATAATGTTACTACACTACACGATTATAATATAGCAAGCAGTAGTATAAATAAGTGAAACAGCAGCAATCAAAGATCAAAAGTGACCAGTGCATGATGAGAGCTTGCCGGTGAGTTAGGGAGGGATAGGGGCTTAGGCCATTCAAACAGGTGTACAAGTCTAATCGCACCATATCTGATAAGTTGGCGTTGGAGAGTGTCCAGCGGAAATTTCCCAGAATGATCCCGGGATTGAAAGGGTAAACGCATGAGGGACGTTTAATGACACTTGCCCTGTACTCCTTCAAGTTTAGAAGAGTGAAGGAGGGTGGGTCTGATTGACACCTATTGAATATTGAAAGACCTAGGTAGAAAGGACGTGGAGAAAATATTTCCAATAGTGGGGAGAATCTAGGACCGGAGCGACCAGCTTCAGAAAAAATAGATGTTTATTTAGAAAAGAAACGAAGTGTAACTTCTTCAGCCAGCGGGCGGTTGGACTGTGGAAGTCGTTGGCGCAGTCAGCTGTGGGGGCCTTGTTACAGGGAACTGTATATTTAAAGCAGAGGTTGATCGTTAATGATTAGTAAGGGCGTCAAAAGTTCCGGTACGAATGCAGGAGAACAGTGTTGAGAGGAATGGTAAATCAGCCATGATAGAATGCCGCAGAAGACTCGATGGGCCAAACGCCTAGTTCTGTTCCTATGTCTTATGGTAATATGGACTAATAAATGACTTCTGACAATCAGGTCAGCTTTGTTGGCTAGGGTCTCCTTTGTGTTCTGGACGTAAAGTCATCCCGCACTTCTGAGCCAGTACATTCCGGATCTTTAGATTAAAATGCGCATTGAGTGCGTTAGGAAGTTCGAAGATGAACGAAGATTGGTAGTGTGGAGAGTGCAGAAGATTGCCAAACAACACAGCGGGGTATAGACCACGTGCAGATACGGGCGGATAAATGGCAGATGGTGTGTAAGTCTACATATCTATCCTGTTGTGCAGCAAATAGAATTGCGCACAGAACTCCAACTTTGGTGCACCGATGTTTAATAAAAATTCAACATGATTTCCCAATTGTTATACTTAGAACCTCGACCATTGGTGCCAGTCTTGATATGCCCCTTCTTCTCAGCCTATCGTCGTGATGTCATTTCATGGAGCAATGGACTTGCACCCCCAGGATAAGTCACCACATCAATGTTCAGCGGGACTGATTTTTGCTTATTTTTTATATGTCGTGCAGAATTCGTTGGAGTGGAGCTGGTTGACCAATAGTCTTCTCCCCGCACCTCCCGCGCATCTCTCTCTCTCTCTCTCTCTCTCTCTCTCACACACACACACACACACACACACACACACACACATACACGAACACCCATACTCACAACTCCCCTCCCCCCCCCCCCCCCCCGCGCGGGCGCACACACATACAGGTACCGACGCGTATATCTCTCTAGCTCACTCTTTCCCTCTCTATTTCTCGCTCCCTCTCTCAAATCCACAGAACCACGTTCACACACACTCACACACTTGCACACACACATTCACACACAGTGTTTTATTTCCAAAATCCAACCATTCAGCTCCCCTACTTTGTCTGTCTTTTTCTCTCTATACGCGCGAGCTTCACTGTTCTCGCTGTGCCTGTGTTGCCCTCTTTCTCGCACTCTTTGCCACCCTAGAGAGATGTGAACAGAATGATTGGGTTACGACCGATGTTTCTTTCAATGTTATTTCAGAATCGGCAGTGCGGCTGGTGAACGGTAGTTACGCCTGTTCTGGAAGAGTGGAGGTTTATTACGATGGAGTGTGGGGGACCGTTTGCGACGACGAGTGGGGCCCTGAAGACGCGAAGGTTGTCTGCAAACAGTTGGGCTGCGGCAGTCATGCTACAGCAAAGCGCGGAGCGTACTTCGGGAAAGGTTGCGGGAACATCTGGATGGATAATGTGGCCTGCAGTGGAATAGAATCCTCTCTTGTGTACTGCCCCTTCGCCGGTTGGGGGATCCATGACTGCGGTCATCAGCAAGATGCGGCTGTGATCTGTGAGGCAGGTAATACACCCGTGTTCATTTCATTAATCGCTATCATGGTATTCTACTTCAAATCAACATATTTTCTTTCGCTAACAAATGACCTCTCAGTCATAAAGTCATGACGGGGAGCCGCGATGGCGTATCCTGTAGCGCGACGCTATTGCAGGTCGTATCGTGGAGTTTGGAGTTCAATCCCGGAGTCCTCTGTAAGTGGTTTGTACATTCTCGCGGTAGAATGCGTGGCGTTTCTCCGGGTGCTCCGGTTTCATCCCACGGTACAAAGATGTACAGGTTAGTGATTAATTTTCAACTGTCCCGTGATTAGGCAAGGGCAAATCGGGGGTTGCTGGCAGCGTGTCTCGATGGGCCGGATGGGTATATTCCGCGTTTTTCTCTAAATAAGTAAATGAATATGGGCATTTATAGATAAATCCATGGAGTCACAGTTATACAGCCCAAATGACCCATGGCATCACGATGAATATCTGTACTTGTGACACCCCCCCCGTGTTAGCTCACACCCCCTGAACTTTTCCTCCCAATGTACCTGTCCACATGGCTTTTAAATATTGAAATTGTACCTAACTAATCTACTGCCCCTCGCAGATCGTTTTTCACCCAATGGCCACTTTGGTTGGTAAACCTGTACACTTGCATGTTAATGCAAATATCTAATCAGCCAATTACGTGGCAGCAGCTGAATGCATAAATGCATGTTGACATCGTCAAGAATTTCATTTGTTACTGAGACCAAATGATGATTTTGACCGTGGGATAATTGTTGGTGCCGGGGGGGGGGGGGGCGGTGATTGGCGTAGCAATTGAAACATGGAATTTATTCCCGAAATTGGAGCAACCGTTTACTGATGATCTGTTTGCTACTGAATGCCAGGGGTACAGCAGAGTCCAGGGTTCTCTGTCACATCTATCATATGAAACTGTAGTCCTGTTAATGGTTGGTCTGGGAAGACAGAGACTCACTGCAGGCTACAGCGATTACAATAGAGAGACAATATGAGACAATTGTCCTGTCAATGGCTGGTTTCTCAATGGGGAGGGGTGTGAGGGGTGAGGCGGGGAAGGGTAGTGGGGATAAGCTCCAGATACTTAGTAAATACTCCCAGATACGTGCGCCTCAAATAGCCTCCGATAAAGAGAAGATGCAAAGGGAGGTTACTGGTGTCTGAAAACCAGTTATCTGGTTGCCAACTCATCTCGGAGAAGGAAACTCCGATCTCAGACCTCTGCTGCTTTGCGGCTATACCTACTCATGGGGAAAGCCTCGCGAAAAAATCCTCGAGGATAAATCAGGAGTTTCTGTCCCTTGGCCAGTCCAATGTTGTGTTCATCGCTGACTAGCGACACCCGCGACTCCGTTGGTGCGAAATTGTGTCTGGCTCTGCCATTCCATTCGATTCATATGTGGCATGGAGAGGAACAGCCTGCTGCATAGGCAACAGCTTGCTCTTCATATCAAACCGCCGTGGCATGCGTACCACTAGGACCATGTTACATGCATGGTCGACCCCGACCAATCTCTAAGTTGGACCACACTGGCCACAATCAAGGAATAGTGGGGATGTTGTTAATATATTCTAATTATTATGTACTCATTTTTAATTAATTATTATAACTTTCTCTGTCATTTCAGAGATGGATATAAGGGTAGTAGGTGGCAGCGATCGTTGCTCAGGAAGATTGGAGGTCAGTTACAATGGAGAATGGGGGACCGTTTGCCATGATGGCTGGGACATGAAGGATGCCAAAGTCGTGTGTAAACAGCTCGGTTGTGGCCCTCCCACTGCAGCACTCCGGAGCGCTCACTTCGGGCAAGGGAACGGGAAAATCTGGATGGACGATGTCGCGTGTAAAGGAGAAGAGTTGTCCCTTTGGGAATGCTCCTTCCCAGGATGGGGTATTAACAACTGCGGTCACGGAGAAGATGTGGGAGTGAACTGCACGGAAGGCAAGTACATAACCTTGGAATTTTAATCTCTGATTTGCCTGTGGTATAAAGGCCGTGGTGAAATCATGTTACTTCCAATTACTGTGGTCATCTCACAATGACAATAGGCGCTGAAATGGACATTGTTGATGACGTCTGGTGTCAATGACCACCTTGTTGTCAGGTGGAAAACATCATGGCAAGTCAAAATTTTCATCATTATCTCACACACAAAATGCTGGAGGAACTGGGTTGGTCAAGCAGATTCTATAGAAAGGACTAAAGAGTGGATGTTTCAGGCCCAGACCCTTCATCAGGACTGAATTCCTCCAGCAGTTTGTATTTGTTGCTCTGGATTTCCAACTCCGTTATGGTCTGTTCCAAGGCTGGATGAGAAAGCAGAGAGGTTGGCAACGCTATCCTGTAAAAACCCAGTACTGCATTACAGAAATGCCAATAAAGCTCTAAAGATATTTCCTGAGAGGGGAAAGATACAGCAAGCTGGTGGGTGACACTTGGGGACATCGTGAAGGACCGGCCCAGGACAGAGGACTCTGGCGAGCTAATGTCGGCAGCCCATGCTTTTGTAAGATCGATAGCTTTTAACCGACCAACTCTGGATTTCCAGCATATAGATATCTCTTGCTTTACCCTTGACTCCGGTTGTAACAAGCACATAGACGGAAAATTCAGAACTCTTTGTATTTACTAAGCCACGGAGAAGATTCTTCTGGGTTTTCTCCTTCCTTTCCAGAGCTGAAAAATGACTTGTGTTTGTTCATTTTCATGGATGCTGCCTGACCTGCTGAGTTCCTCCAAAATTTTGTATGCATTACTCTGTATTTCCAGCATCTGCAGAACTTCTTATGTCTAAATAAAATGCTTGGGGAATTTTCCTAAAAATATGCGCATTAAAGATAAATCATGCCCCACATTTGCGCATCCTGGCCACACGCCAAATTCACTATATACCTGTAACTAATTTGCACTTTGTGTTACAAGAGTGCCATATGGGAGATCTGTGATGTGAAAACTTTGTGTAACACCTTGCTGTGCAATAGGTCGCCGCTAAAATGGTGATCTTTCAATCTATGTGTACACTTCATTGAAAAGTTAAATACAGCATTGCCAGAAAATAAATCATTTATAATAAATGAGGTAAGACTATTTTTGAAGGTCTGTTGGTTACGAACCCTCGGCTTTGCGACATCGCAACAAACGAAAGGCCTCTCATAATATTATTGAATTCCAACGTGGTATGTCCAATGATGCTCCCAACCTCCCTCTCTCTCTCTATCTATCTATCTATCTATAAATCTCTCTCATATTCTCTCTTCCTCTCTCTCTTTCTCAAGCAGTCTCTAAGTCTTTAACATACACTGTTTTTGTTTGCGTGTGTGTGTGTGAGACTTGTCTATCCGCTTGTGTCTGTTTGTCAGTCTGTTTTCTGTGTCACTCTCAGTCTGTATGCTTACATGAATCTCTCTCTCGCTCTGTCTCTCGCTGTCTCTATATCTCTATTTCTCTCTCTCTCTCTCTCTCTCTCTTTCAAGAATCTGATAGGAGAGTGAATGGTCATATTTGCTGAACAGAACGGAGAAGGGTTAGCATACTTATAACCATATAACAATTACAGCACGGAGACAGGCCATCTCCGCCCTTCTAGTCCATGCCGAACTCTTACTCTCATCTCGTTCCACCAACCTGCACTCAGCCCATAACCCTCCATTCCACTCCTGTCCATATAGCTATCCAATTTAACTTTAAATGACAACATCGAACCTGCCTCAGCCACTTCTGATGGAAGCTCGTTCCACACAGCTACCACTCTCTGAGTAAAGAAATTCCCCCTCATGTTACACTAAAACTTTTGCCCTTTAACTCTCAACTGACGTCCTCTTGTTTGAATCTCCCCACTCTCAATGGGAAAAACTTATCCACGTTAACTCTATCTATCCTCCTCATAATTTTAAATACCTCTATCAAGTCCTCCCTCAACTTTCTACGCTCCAACGAATAAAGACCCAACTTGTTCAACCTTTATCTGTAACTTAGGAGAAGAAACCCAGGTAACATTCGAGTAAATCTTCTCTGTACTCTCTCTATTTTGTTGACACCTTTCCTATAATTCGATGACCAGAACTGTACACAATACTCCAAATTTGGCCTTCCCAATGCCTTGTACAATTTCAACTTTACATCCCAACTCCTATACTCAATGCTCTGATTTATAAGGGCCAGCATACCAAAAGCTTTCTTCACCACCCTATCCACATGAGATTCCACCTTCAGAGAACTATGCACCATCATTCCTAGATCCCTCTGTTCTACTGCATCCTTCAATGCCCTACCATTTACCATGTATGTCCTATTTTGATTAGTCCTACCAAAACGTAACACCTCATGTTTATCAGCATTAAACTCCATCTGCCATCTTTCAGCCCACTCTTCTAACTGGCCTAAATCTATCTGCAAGCTTTGAAAAACTACTTCATTATCCACAACTCCACCTATCTTAGTATCATCTGCATACTTACTAATCCAATTTACCAACCCATCATCCAGATCATTAATATATATGACAAACAACATCGGACCCAGTACAGATCCCTAAGGCACACCACTAGACACCTGCCTCCAATCTGACAGACAGTTATCCACCACTACTCTCTGGCATCTCCCATCCAGCCACTGCTGAATCCATTTTACTACTTCAATATTAATACCTAACGATTGAACCTTCCTAACTAACCTTCCGTGTGGAACCTTGTCAAAGGTCTTCCTGAAGTCCATATAGACAACATCCACCGCTTTACCCTCGTCAACTTCCCTAGTAACCTCTTCAAAAAATTCAATAAGATTTGTCAAACATGACCTTCCACGCACAAATCCATGTTGATTGTTCCTAATCAGACCCTGTCTATCCAGATAATTATATATACCATCTCTAAGAATACTTACCATCAGTTTACCCACCAATTGCTAGGTTTACTCTTAGAACCGTTTCCTCCCATAGTGTAGAATAACTACACAACACGGAAACAAATTTCTGCCAGATTTATCTGGGCTGACCACGATGTCTCACTGTTAGTCCTAGTTGCCAGCATTTAAAGCATATTTGTCTGCTGTGTGTGACTTTATTTAATGTGGAGAGGCTGGTGCAACGATAGACACCAAACGGTTCTTGACAGATCGGAGTCAGGGACCATTGGCATGGAATACAAGACCACTGGTGACCCTGCACTGCTGCACCCTTCCTCTGCCTTCGCTGTTGTTGTAATGTGTCATCATCTTCCTCCAGCTCTGCAGCTGAGATCGTGGTTGGTTCATTCTTTTTCTGTAAACTCCCGCTTGATCTCACAGCCATGCGTGAATCTAACAGGCACCAAGCACCAGATGGCAAAACTCCGTCCAACCTCACACTCGGGATCTCAGGAACTCACAAGTCTCTCCATCACGACAAGGTGCCGCTCCCCAGAGAAGTATTGAACAGTATCTGACAATAAATGGCGCGTCGTATTCTTCACGAGATGTATTTGCACTTATTTATATAGAAGTAGCAAATTGTAATGTTGGCAGAGCAAAACGGAGTGCAAATATAGGGAGCATTCCTGTCTGAGGGACTACTGTCAAGCGAGAAGATTAATTACTGAATATTACAGAGAAAACAGAAATCAGGTGTTCACTCTTGTATGGAGCAAGGTCCTCACTGGTGGTTGCCTCACATACATGTCTCAGATATCATGGCCAGAAGCAAGAAGCAGAGGTGTACAGTTAGGGTTAGGTTTAGTAATTTGTGGTCATGCTATGTTTGCGAAACAAACGTGGCAATAATTGCGGGCTACTTTTGCACAATCCTCGCAGGCTTGATTTGATGCAAACAATGCATTCACAAGAGATTCTGCAGATGTTGTAAATCAAGAGTAACTCACAACAAATGCTAGAAGAACTCAAGAGATAAGGCAATTTGTATGGAAAATAATCAATCGTCGACGCTTCTGGCTGGAACCCTCACCAGACTGGGAAAGGTGGAGGTGGTTTGGTGCTTTGAGCAGCGGCAAATCGATGATTGGAACCCTCAGTCAGGTTCACCAATTGAATAGAAAAGGCAGCGACTCGTGGCATTTTGAAGCTTTGAGTAGCGACCAATCAGAATTCGAAATAGATTGGAAAGAATAAATTAAAGTTAGGCAGGGGCAAGTTGAGCGGCCATTGTCTGAGCGGCCTTCATTTGAGTGGTCGGAGTTAGAGTGGCGATTTTGAGGCTTAAAATCTTCGAAGCTTCACCAAGGAAAGGCTTCAGTGAGAGAAGACAAAGGAAAGCTATAGGTAGTTTTCCTCCACAGTTTGTTGTTTTTCCTTCTTTTTATTTTCTCATTTAGAACAATAAAGATATCAGGCAGGATAATGGACTGCTCCTCTTCCTGCATGCGTGAAGGCAGGGAGACCTCCATTATTCCTGGTGACTACGCCTGCGGGAAGTGCATCCAGCTGCAGTTTCTAACAATTCGCATTCAAGATTAGGAGATGGATAAATACTGGATTACTCCGAAGGCTGAGGGGATGAAATATAAGACATATAGAGATGTCGTTACATCCAAGGTGCAGTCAGTCAGGAAAGGGAAAGGAGTTAAACAGCCAATTCAGAGTATCCTATGGCCATCCCCTTCAAAAACAGGATACTGACCTAGCAGAGGAAAGTCACAGCGATCAGTTCTCTGACGCTGAGTCTAATCTTGCGACTCAGAATGGAAGGGGGGAGAACAGGCGAGTTGTAGGGAGAGGGAATTCATTGTTAGGGGAAGACAAAGAAGGTGCTATGGTTCAGAACGAGATTCCCGGATGGTACGCTGCCTCCTGGGTGGCAGAGCCCGGGCAATCTAACAATCGGGTCCTCCGTATTCTTAAGACAGAGAGGTGACAGCTGGAGGTCGTGGTGCATGTAGGCACCAATGACATAGGTAGGAAGAATGACGAGGTTCTGCAATGGGATTTCAGTGCTAGATTAAAAAGCAGAACCTCCAGAGTTTGGATCTCAGGATTGTTACATGTACCAGGTGCTAGTGCGCCCAGAAATAGAAAACTAGGCTTAATACGTAGCTAAGCAGTTGGTGTAGGAGGGAGGTCATATGATTTTGGATCATTGAGCCCTCTTTTAGGAAACGTGGGACCTATATGGAAAAGGCTGCTTGCACCTGAACTGGAAGGGGACTAATATCATAGAGGGAAGATTTGCTAGTGCTGCATGGGTTTAAACTAGAGTTGTAGGGGCATGGGAACCATTGTGCCCGAACAGTTAGTGAAGTTGTGGAGACAGATATTGTTAGGACCTACGACAAAATCAGGAATCGAACCTTCGAGCATTGTGTGACTAATTTCCTGAGTAGCGTACTTCAATGCAACAAGTATCGTAGGAAATTCAGATGAGCTCAGGGCAAGGATAAACACCTGGAATTATGTTATGGTAGACGTTAGTGAGACTTGGTTGCAGGAGGGGCAGAACTGGCAGCCCAATATACTGGGCGTCGGTTGTTTAAGACAGAGAGGGAGGGGGTAGAAGAGTAGGGGTGGGGTTTTACTAGTCAGGGAGAATGTCACGGAAATGCTCAAATGTCAAGACAGTCTGGAGAACTCGTCAAGTGAGGCGTTATGGGTGGAACTGAGAAATAAAAAAAGGTACGACGCTATTAATAGGGTGATTTAGAGTGATTTAGAGGCAAACTAAATTAGACTTGGTTTCACTCCAAATTAGAGCCACCAGGATAGGTCTTACACAGTGAACGGTAGGGCACTGAGTAATAAGGTTGAAAGGGTCAGAAAAATCTACAAGTAGGGTAAATTTGGAAGTTCGTAGATTGAGATGAGATTTGAAAGAGGTATACAGAATCACGAGAGGTATAGATAGGGTAAATGCAAACAGGCTATTTCCACTGAGGTTGGGTGGGACTACTACTAGAGAGCATGGCTTAAAGGCGGAAGGTGGAAAGTTTGAGTAGAACATGATGGAAAGCATCTTCACTCAGTGTTCATTAGGGTGTGGAATGAGCTGCCAGCACTAGTGTGCATGGGAGCGCGATTTCAACCTGTACGAGAAATGTGGATAGGCATACAGATAGCAGGGGTATGGTCGGCTATGGTCCCGGTGCAGATCGATGGGAGTACTCCGTTCAAATGGATCGTATGGACTAGCTGGGTCGAACGGACTGTTTCTGTTCTGTACTTTTCTATGATGCTATGATTTTATGGCTACGATGCCAGAAATAGGTGAGGCGAGGTGAAGGAGGACAAGTTATAAGATGATACGTGAAAATGGGAGAGTGCCTGAGCGGGAATCAAGTAAAAAGTAGCGAGTGATAGGCAGAAAAGGCAAAGGGCTGGAAAAGGAATTTGATCGGAAAGGAGAATGGACGATGGAACAAAGGGAAGCCACTCCAGAGAAAACAACCCAAATTTGTCAAACATCCCCATTGAAGAAAGTCCAGAAGGTTTGCTAAGCACGATTTCTAATGCACAAAGTCATGCTCACTACACACACACAGAGTCTGTAGATCCAATATGGTGGTAGATCCTCTCCCTCAGAATTGGTTCCAGTAACCTGTCCACTACTGTTGTCAGGCTGTCCTGCCTGTTGTTCCCTGACTTGCCATTTGTAAACATCAGAACAACATAAAGCCTTTGCCTGATCATCAGGGATTCACTGGTAGCTAACAAGGAAGAAAACATCTCTGCATGGGCCTACCCAATTTCTTCATTAGCCTTCCACAAAGTCCCAGATGCACACTGTCAGGACCTATGGATGTGTCCAAGGAGTTGCGATGCAGGAGATACATCTCCCTAATTTTATAAATGTCTGAATACATGGATAGGAAAGGTTGACAATAAAATTGTATATGACTGTGATGCTATAGTAAGTTAGTTTTTCATTACATCTGTGTTTAGCAGGTCAATTAGATTAAATTCCTTGCTGTTATCATTACAAGTGATCTGTACTGCGACGAGCACGTAAGTGTCATTCTGAAGAAAGAACGGCAGCTCCTCTGCTTTCTAAGACGTTTGCGCAGCTTCTGCATGTAATCTGACTCTTTGACAAACTTCTATAGATCGAAGGTGGAGAGCATTCTGACAGATTGCATCATGAGCTAGTATAAAACATCAATGCCCTAGAACGGTCTACAAAAAGTTATGGGTACAGCACAGGGAAAGTCTTCCCCACCATTGAGCACATCTACAAAGTGCGCTGACGCAAGAAAGCAGCATCCATCATCAAGGACGCCCAAATCTAGGCCTACCTCTCTTCTCGCTGATGTCAAAGGGAGGGAGGTATAGGAGCCGTAGGTCTCACACCATTAGGTTTAGGAATAGTTATCACCATTCAACTATCAGGCTTGAGAACCGGCACGGATAACTTCACTCACCTCAACACTGAACTAATTCCATAACCTACGGACTCACTTTCAAAGACTCAACCACTCGTTTATCCATTCCTGATGAAGAGTCTCGGCCCTAAACGTCAACTTATTATTCATTTCCATAGATGCTGGTTGACGTGCTGGAATGAAATTTGCAGAATCGCTTCTGTTTATTGTCTGTATAAAATACGTTAGATTTTGCTGAGATGTCATAGAAGTAGGCGAGAAGACCCAGACTTTCTCCACCACATCGCTCTGCCCTTTTACAAAAAAAAACACAATACGAGATCCGTGTCTAACGTGCAATTTCTTCCTGATTTTTTTTTATTTCAGAGCAAATACGACTAGTTGGTGGCAACGATCGCTGCTCAGGAAGAGTGGAGGTCAAGCATAACGGGCAGTGGGGGACGGTGTGTGACGATGGCTGGGACAATGAAGACGCCAAGGTGCTTTGCAGTCAGCTGCATTGTGGTGCTCCTACCTGGGTTCTTTCGGGAGCACACTTCGGGCAAGGGAGCGGCAAAATCTGGATGGACGATGTGGCGTGCCAGGGAAACGAACTTTTCCTCTGGGACTGCGCCTTCCCGGGATGGGAGAGTCACAACTGCGGTCACGGGGAAGATGCCGGTGTGATCTGTGCGAGTAAATATTCTCTTTTAATTGAATAAGCTTAAGTAGACGGGCAGGAAATGATGGAAAACATTTTTAAAAAGCAATACACGCAAAATGCCGGAGGAACTTACCAGGCCAGGCAGCATCTATGGAAAAGAATGAACAGTTGATGTTTCGGACTGAAACCCTTCCTCAGGACTGGAAAGGAAAAGCAGGTCAGAGTAAGACGGTGGGGGTGGGGGGAGGGAAGGAAGAAGTGCAAGGCAGCAGGTGATGGGTGAAACCGGGAGAAGGGGAGGGGGTGAAGTAAAGTACTGGGAATCTGTTTGGTGAAAGAAATAAAGAGCTGGGAAAGGGGGAATCAAATAGGAGAGGGTAGAAGACCATGGAAGAAATGGAAAGGGGAGAAGCACCAGAAGGAGGAAATGGGCAGGTAACGAGATAAGGTGAGAATGGGAATTTGGAACAGGGAATGCTGAAGGGAGGAGAGGCAAGTCAATTACCGGAAGTTCGAATGATCGATGTTCAGGGCATCATTTTGGAGGCTACCCAGTTGGAATATAAAGTATTTCTCCTCCAACATCGGTGTGGCCGCATCGTAGGAGTATACTGACATGCCGGAATGGGAATGAGAAGTAGGATTGAAATGGATGACCACCGGGAGATCCCACTTTTTGTGGTGGACGGAGCAAAGGTGATCGGCGGACCGATCTCCCAATCTACGTCGGAATTCAGCATGAGGCTTTTCATTCCAGAACTTCGCATATGTCCTCCTTCTTCAATGAAAGGGGCTTACTTCCATCCACCATCAATACTGCCCTCACCCGTATCTCTACCATTAGGCGCTCATCTGTCTCATTCCATCTTCCCGCCGACACACCAGGGATAAGGTTCCTCTTGTCCTCACCTAATACTCCACTAGCCTCTGCACCCAGCATATAGGTCTCCATATCTTCGCCATCTCCCAAGGGGATCCTACTATTAAGCATATCTTTCTCTCACCCTACTTTCCGCTTTCTGCAGGAATCACTCCCTACGCGACTCCCTTCTGCACTCGTTCCTCCACAGTGACTCCCCTCCTAGGACTGATTCTTGCAACAGAACAAGTGCCACAGCTGCTCCAATACCTCCTCCGTCACTACCATTAAGGTGTCGAAGAGTCCTTCCAGGTGAGGCAACACTTCACCTGAGAATCTCTTGGGGTCATCAATTCTATCCGGTGCTCCCAGCGTAGCCTCCTGTATATCGGTGAGACCCGAAACAGATGTGAAGACCCTCCCAGCACCTTCACAAAAAGCAGGATATACTGGTGACCACTCATAGCAGTTCTACTTCCCATTCCCATTCTGACGTGTCAGTTCATGGCCTCCTCTACTGCCGCAATGAGGCCACACTCAGGTTGGAGGTGTAACACCTTATATTCCGTCTCGGTAGCTTGCAACCTGATAGTATGAACATTGACTTCTCGAATTTCTGGTAATTTCCCACCTCCTTCACCATTTTCACATGTTTGTTTCCCTCTCTCCTTACCTGCCCATCACTCCCCTCTGATGCTCCACCCTCTTCCTTTATTCAATGGCCTTCGGTCTTCGGTTCTTCCAATGGTCTTCCACTCTTTGGTTCCATCTGCTTTGCCCTTGATCTCTTTCACTAATCAACATCCTCGCACTTTACTCTACTCCCTCCTCCTGTACCGGTTTCACCTATCACCTGCCAATTTGTACTTCTTTCTCCTCCCCGCACCATATTATTCTGACTTCTCTGACTCCTGAGGAAGGGCCTTGGCCTGAAACGTCGGCTCTTTACTCTTTTCCATGGATGCTGCCTGGTCTGCTGAGTCTCTACAGCATTTTGTGTGTGCCACATTGTATTTCCACCATCTGCAAATTTTCACGTGTTTGTGATACTTTAAAAAAACATCCTTTGCTCGCACATTTAAAATTATTGCAGGAGAATCAGGTGAATTCAAGCCGAGATGATTATTATAAGCACAAACACATAAGTGCATGTGTAATGGAGGGAGTGCTAGCGGCAGTAACGTGGATAAGTTCCCACTTCCTATTAAATTCTCCTAATGGAGTGTGCCTCAGATTGCCTCCCACCACCACGTACACCTCCTGGCCTTCATGTGTGGCTTAGCTACTAAGCCAAGCGGAATCGTTTGTACTTAAGGACAGCATGGAACATAGAACAGTACAGCACAGGAACATTGTTATTCTGCCCACAAAGTTATGCTGAACCAGTTAAAAAAAAAACAAATATAAAATATCCAAACAGTAGCCCCTCCGACCTGCAAAATGTCCATATCCCTCCATTTTCCTTACCTGCATGTTCCTATTCAAACGTCACTCAAAAGCCTCTAATGTATTTCCCTCCATACCAGGTAGCGCCTTCCAAGAATCCACTTCTCTATGAGTAAAAAAAAAACTTACCCCTCAAATTCACCTTGACTCTACCGCTTCTCACCTTCAATACCTGCTCTCTGGTATTAGACATTTCGACCACTGGAAACAGATCCTCTATGTCCACCCTACTTATGCTTCTCATAATCTTGTAAACCTCTGTCAGATGGCGCCTCTGCCTCCGCCTTACAGAGAAATCAATCCATGTTTATCCAGCCTCGTGATAGTACATGTCCACTAAGCCAGGCAGCATCCTGGTAAACCCTCCCCAAAGGCTCAACACCCTTCCTATGATGAGGCAACTGGAACTGTGTGCAATACTCCAGATGTTGCCCAACGAGAGTTTTATAAAGTTTTAACATAACCTCTTGACTTTTGAACTCAATTCCTCCACTAATAAAAGTAAGAACCCTATAATCCTTCTTAACCACGTTATCGTCCTGGTTACTGATGCTTTAAAACCTACCGCTTCGGGCAGATGGGGCTCATAGGCCGTGGTCGTCAGGTGAATTAGGAGAGCAAAAACTCTGATCTCAAGCCTCAGCTGCCTTGCAGCTATATTGAAGGTTTCGGCAGTAAATACCGGGGGACAATTCCTGAGCTGAGTCCCTAAGGAAGTATTACGTTAAGATCAATGTGATTGGCAACTCCTGCGATGCTGCTGGTGCCAAAGTGTATTGGTCTCTACCTTTCCTTTGGGTTCAACAGATTCATGTAGCTTGCTCTCCATATTGTACTGCACAGGCACCTAGAACGCAACCCTGACGAACAGAGGCCTCAGACAAAAAAAAAATTCTTGCAGCAGGAATCTAGAGATGTCGGGACGAGACCCGCGTTCAGGACTCGATGAAGGGTCTGATTGCTGGTTATATTTCGGTACTTGAGGTGAACTCTGTCTAACAATTGGTTTTGCTCTGTAATTTATAGGGAATTGACATAATTTCGCTTAAGGGGATGGATCAGATTTCCCCCGTACTACAGTGACAACGTTTCAAAAACCTAAACGGTGTGTATTACAATTTTCGGGATTGAGCATTCAACAACCCCTTTGCAATGCACCGGTCTCCTGTAAACACTGTCAACCGCCAGGACTTTGAAACCTGCTTGTGATTCGTTGAGCATGAAACTTAATGTCCAACAAATTTAACAAATGTATGGTAAATGTAAATTTATTGAATTCAATGTCCATGCTTGCTTGTGTTAAAGAATAAAATATCTTTTAAATTTAGCTGAAAACTATCGTTAATGGTAGCCTCCAACATTACAGCGTGAACACCAATTTCTCTAACTTCTTGTATTTCCTCCTTCTCTCCTTATTCATTCCCCATTCTGTCTCCCCTTGTACCTGTTCCTTTTTCTTCACCTGCCCATCATCTCCCCCTAGTGCCCTGCTCCAGTTGTGATGAAGCACGTCGACTTGAAAGGTCGAAGGTCCGTTTCCCTCCTTCGAAGCTATCCAACTTGTAGAGTTTCTCCAGCATTGCGTGTGTGCGGGCGCTTGTGTGTGTGTATGTGTGTGTGTGTGTGTGTGTGTGTGTGTGTGTGTGTGTGTGTGTGTGTGTGTGTGTGTGTGTGTGTATATGTGCGTAGGTGTGTTGCTCCAGGTTCCCAGCACATGCAGTCTCTCTCGTGGAAGGAAAGAGGGAGGGTAATTCCGTGGGGCTATTCTGCGAACACATTTCCACGACGTGTTTCCTGAACTGCTTTTCATTCGGGGATGGGTGGATTCAAGCCACTGAAAGAAGTAGTAACAACGCCCTCTACCGATAACCCGCTGCCGCTTTGTGGAAGAGAGGCTAATGCCTGTTTTAAGTAACCTGAGCCCAGTATCTGAATGAGCTATCTGGTGCTGGTTTAAAATAACCTATTGCAGGGAATACAATAAAGAAATTGCATCAGAAACAAGTTCTTATTTTGGGAGAGGAGTACTGAGGTAACGCTACATACAGCCCTGTGCCAGAAGCCAAGGGAATCCACAGGGAATCCAAAAAAGCCAGAACCAATGGGATAGGGGTGCAATAGTGCAAATATTAACAGCAGTAAGAAGATAATAATGAAGGTTTTCCGATCTGGAGCAACTCCTGTCCCTCTTTCCCGATGGCAGCAACGAGAAGAGAGCATAATTTGCGTCCTTGATGATGCTGCTTTCTTGCGTTAGTGCTCCTTGTGGATGTGCTCAATTTAGGGTTGAGGGATTTCCCGTGATGGACTCTGCTGTATTGACCATTTCTGTACGCTTTTCCGATCTTAGGCGTTGGCGTTTCTATACCAGTCTGCGATGTAACCAGTCAGGATACTCCGCACTGCGCATGTATAGAAGTTTGCCAAAGTTTTAGATGACAAGACGAATCTGTGCAAACTCCAAAGAAAGTAGTGGCACTGCTGTATCTTCTTTATAATGGAACTAAAGTACTGGTGCCATCAGTTAAATACGGAATCAGGTTCATTATCACTGACATATATCGTGAAATGTGCTGTTTTGTGGCTGCGGCACAGTACGGACATAACAATTGTTATCATTTATAAGTAAGCAGGCAAATAAACAGTACAAGGGAAGAATAACGTAGTAGTATTCAGGTGTCGTTTAGAAAGCTGATGCCAGACGGGAGGAATCAGTTCCTAATGCACTATGTGTCGATTCGTTCCAATGAAAGGAAGGTATGCCTCGGATGGTGAGGGTCCTTAAGTGATGAATACTGTCTTCCTTAGGCACCGCCTCTTTAGCATGTCTTTGATAGTGGGGATGGATGTGCCTGAGATGGAGTTGTGCGAGTCTAGAATCATAGAACCATAGAACCATAGAAACTACAGCACAGAAACAGGCCTTTTGGTCCTTCTTGGCTGTGCCGAACCATTTTCTGCCTAGCCCCACTGACCTGCACACGGACCATATCCCTCCATACACCTCCCATCCATGTATCTGTCAAATCCTTTGCATATTCTTGTGACCCTGCACTTCGGAGCCGCCATTCCAACCAGTTGGAATGCTCCCCTTTCTGGAGGATGGAGCTGTAGCAATTTGCAGGAGTCTTAGTTGACATACTGAATTTCCTCAGCTTTCAAAGGAAGAAGACCCGGTGGACGGATGTCAGTCTGAATCCACCACTGCCATTTCCCTCCACACTTATTTTAATTTCAAACCTGAACTACATACACAAATTAAATATGCAAAAACAAAGAATAAGAATAAAGTGCAGAACTGTATAGTTTAAATATCATCTTGTCAACACATTCATGCAGTCTTCATCTGAAATGGGGATGAAATTGAGAAATTAAAGTGCAATCGAATTTTGCGTTATGTTTTGTAACTTTGAAAAATAATGCAAAGAAAACTATGGCAGCGGGGAGATGCAGGTCTACTTCGTTTTTTCACTTTTTTTTTCTTCAGAGAGGCGCTCACGTATGACTTGGTAAAGTAATGACGAAAGTCTTTTACCTACTTTTCCACACAACCCATGAAGAATTACATAAACAGCTGTAACAACCTGCTTCACATTTTTACTGCTATGTTATAGGTATTTCATTTTAGAAGTTCTGTTAAGAGCAGTCTGTTCTGCGTTCAGCCCGTTGGGGGTACCGTTAAAGATAAGGGATGCTTAAGAAAGTGTGTCATCAAATCAGGATGGTGGAACTGAAAATGCTGGAGGTCGATTTTGTGAGGGACACTAAGGTTGGCCGATGTCTTTATCAGCGGGAGATGGAGAGAGGAGGAGCTCGAGAGAACTGGCCGTAGAATTTGATTCGGTGGGAACTTATGATCCAATGGAGCCCAAGGAGGGAAATTTTATCGGGGAGCGATGAATAAGAGTTCGTGCAGTCAGTACATTGAAAACAAAGGTTTCTGAAAGTTTTGAGCTCCAGCGTGCACATCTGATTGTTTAATTATAATGTTTTTTTTTGTTTTCCCCCTTTCTTTTCTTTAATAACTCTTTGCTTAAGCTAACATTCTTGAATATAGTTTATTTATAATTGTATGCAGTGTACGATCTTCATTCACGTAAACCGGGTTTTGAGTGGGCGAAACATCCTAATCTCACGAGTTTGGCGGGAGCAAAACCGTGACTGGGAAAGGTGGTTTCCCTGCCGTGGAGTTCAGTGACTGTTAGCCAGGGGCTAACGAGCCGCATTTTCAAAGATCACCAGTAGAAATGAGTTTCATTGTGGGGGGGGGGGGGGGCGGGTATCGTCCTGGATTGAATTCGCTGAACGTTATGTGATTGCACTAATAATTGATTAATGATTTTGTGTTGAGCTATTGTCCTGGAAAGTGGTTAAAATACATGGTTATGGGCGCCGCAGGGATTCAGCGTTGGTGCGATTCAAAGACATTACCTGTAATTAATGTTTGTGTTCTGGGTTTGGTGGATATTCGCAGCTTATATGAGTTGTTGATAGGATTTTAAATACTGTTAGTGCATTAGGCAAAGTTACAATGATGGAGCGGCAGTATGAGCAAACGATGGGGAAAAATGTGCATTAGTTCAGGCTGGGGCTGTAGTAACGGGAGTGGACCTGCCTGGTACACTTGGGGTCCCTGGAGAGGTGGGACCAGAGACCCGAGGGTGTCGAATTGGAAGTCGAGTTTTCCGTAGCTGAAGGCGAAGACTTTAAAGACAATTTGCTCTTGTTTCTACGGAGTGAGGGGAAGGAGTATTTTGATGTGGAAAGTCTAATAAGTACTCCAGCGAGGGGTGAAAATTCCGAGTTGCTATCGGCCCTTACATCCCTGGTGACTAAATGGTCTGGTGCAAGAGAGTCAAAGTTACCATAAGCTGAGAATTACTCGGGAGTGAAGCCTACCCTGGAGGGGGAGGAGGAATGTAAAACTTGGGCAAAACAGACATCTCAGATGCTAGATTGCTAGATGAGTGGCGACGGGTAGAGAGCCTAAAAGGTCCGGTTGCTGAAGTGGTGAGGTACTAATAATGGAATAATAGAATCATAGAAACCCAGAGCAAATCACAGGCCCTTCGGGCCACAATGTTGTGCCGACCATGTAACCTGCTCACCAAACTACCTAGAACTGCCCGAACTGCCTTCTATTTTTCTATGCTCCATGTAGCTGTCTGAGAATCTCTTAAATTCCCTATTGTATCCACCTCTACCACTGTCGCTGGCAGTGCATTTCACACACCCACCACTCTGCGTAAAAAACTTATCACTGACATACCCCTTGTACCTACTTCCAAGCACTTTAAAACTATGCCCTCTTGTATTAGCCATTTCAGTCCTGGGGAAAAGCCGCTGCTTGTCCATACGATCAATGCCTGTCATCATCCCATACACCTCCATCAAGCCACCTCTCATCCTCCGTCGCTCCAAGGAGAAAAGGCCAAGTTCATTCAACCTATTATCATAAGGCATCCCATGTCTCATTATCTTCTGAATAAGCCTTGCATGGGGAACCTTATCAAAAGCCTTACTGAAATCCATGCATACTACATCCACTGCTCTACTTTCATCAATGTGCTTTGTTACCTCCTCAAAGAATTCAATTAGGCTTGTAAGACACGACCTGCCCTTGACAAAGCCATGCTGACTTTCCCTACAGATTTTGTTTCTACAAATGCTCATAAATCTTGCCTATTAGGATCTTATCCAACACCTTACCTGCCGCTGAAGTGACACTCCCTGGTCTATAATTTCCTGGGCTATGCTTACTCTCTTTCCTGAACAAGGGAATAACATTTGCAACCTTCCAAACCTCTGGTCTTCTCCCGTCCCTATAGATGCAAAAAGCATCGCCAGAGGCTCAGCAATCTTCTCCCTCGTTTCCCACAGGAGCCTGGGGTATATCTCGTCCGGTCCCTGCAAATTGTCTAACTCAATACCTTTCAACAGCTCCAGCACGTTCTCTTTCTTAATGTCAGTCTGCTGTAAGTCATCCCCAAAATTACCAAGCTCCTTTTCACTGGTGAATACTGAAGCAAAGTTTTCATTAAGTACCTCTGTTACCTCTTCCGGCTCCATGCACATGTTTCCACCATTGCACCTGCTTGCACACGGCTCACCCTCTTGCTCTTCACGTACTTGTAGAATGCCTTGGGATTTTTCTTAATCCTGCTCGCCAAGGCCTTCTCTCAACCTCTTCGAGCTCTCCTAATTTCATTCTTGAGAGCCATCCTGGCACCCTTGTAATTTTCAGAGTTCTAACACTACCTCGTTTCTTTCAAAAGCTTTTCTTTTCTTCTTAACTAGATTTCCTACATACTTTGTATACCACGACTCTTTTACCTTACCTTCCTTTCCCTGTCTCAATGGAACATACCTATGCAGAACGCCATGCAAATATTCACTGAACATTTGCCACATTTCTGCCGTGCATTCCCCTGAGAATAACTGGTCCCAATTTATATTCCCAACTTTCTGCATATTATTATATTTCGCCTAACCGCAATTAAATGTTTTCCCAAGTTTTTCTGCTCCTGTCCCTTTCCAGCGCTATGTTAAATGAGATAGGGTTGCGATCATCACCTCTACAATGCTGTCCCACCCAGAGATATGACACCTGACCAGGCTCATTTCCCAATACCAGCTCAAGTACAGCCTCTCCTCCAGGAAATCTTCCTGAACACACTTAACAAACTCCACCCCATCTGAACCCTTTTGCTCTGAGAAGATGCCCGTCTATACTGGGAAAGATAAATTCGCCTATCACAACAACCCTATTATTATTGTACCGTTCCAGAATCTGCCTCACTATCTGCTCCTCAATGTCTCTGTTTCTATTGGGGGGGGGGGGTGTCTATGAAAACACCCCGTTGAGTTATTGCCGTCTTCCTGTTTCTGACTGCCACCCACAGTGACTCAGTAGACAATACCTCCATGACTTCCTCATTTTCTGCAGCCGTGATACTATCCTTCATTAGGAATGTCATCCGCCCCACCCACGTCTGTTCCCTCCCTCCCTCTCCCTTTTGAAACATCTATAGCCCGGCACATTCAGCAGCGATTCTTGCCTCTGAGACATCCAAGTCTCTGTAATGGCCACAACGTCATAGTTCCACCTATTGATCCACGCTCTAAGTTCATCCGCCTTATTTATGATACACCTTGCATTAAAATTGAAACCTCTCAAACCATCTGGCTAAGTGCAGCTTTGCTGTATCATCTGCTTATCCTTCCTCACAAACTCCTTATAAACTGTCCTCACTCGTGCGCCAACCGTCCCACCCTCTGCCTCTTCACCTCGGTTCCGCCCTCCCTTAAAATCTAGTTTAAACCCTCCCCAACTGCACTAGCGAACCTCCCTCCTAGGATATTGGTTCCCATCCAGTTCAGGTGAAATTCGTTCTTGAAAGCAGCGAACCCCGTACATGCTACATACAAGCGCCAGAAAGGGTTTTTGGCACGACTGAAAGCCCAGTGGAGCTTATGGCGGGGTTTCGGAGCATGTTTCAGGAGAAAGAGGAGAAAACTTCTGCCTACCTTTTTCGGCTAGAGAAACAAAAGCGTTGCTTGAGGCATAAAGGGGCCATCGAACTGGCTGAGGTGAAGCAGTTAAGGATGGACCAAGTGGCGAAAGATGTCACAGGACATGAACGCTCTAAACCTCCGAATGCCCCGGAATGCGGGTCCCCCTCCCTCGTTGCTGAGCTGATCAGAGAAGTAAGAGAGGAGGAGCGGGAGGCCTCTGTCAGCAGGGTACAGTGCTCAGCAGTAGCCTCTGTTTCTGAAGTGACCCCTGATGTCCCACAGGCGGGAGCTTTACAGGAGTTCGGGAAAGATTTTAGAGCTGAGGTATCTCGGTTGAGATCGGCGTGTGTTGCCACCAAGCATGACGAAACCGATAGGGAGCCGGACCCACTGATACGACGCACTAAGCAGGGAGCTGCTATTGAACAGGGGTCTCTTGAAAAGGGGAGCGATCAGTATTGTTGGATTCAACTGTGGTGAGGAGGGACATTTCAGGCGGGAGTAGGAAGGACGCGAAAACTCTTCGGAATGGGAACCAACCGTTACTTAAGCAGAAAGGGAAGTCGGGGAACTTCGGAGAGATCCAGTGAGAGAACGGCCTGGCGTCAGGGGGAAACATGTTCTAATCAATGTAACAAGGAAAACGTTAAAGTGCAAATCCCTATTCCTGAAGCCTTTGTGGAGCCAAGATCGAGTATATCCCTATGGATCGAGGGTACTTATGCTATAGCCGTACTTGTCACAGGTTTCCACGTTACTCTGCTGTACACAGAATGAAGCGATTTGATGTTTGGGCTCGAAACAAGATTGCCTCTTCGCCTTTGCTTTGGGACTAGTGGGAAAGATTTGCACAGAAGACCTACCTTAAGAATGTGTCTGACGTAAGGAGAGCATTGCAAAAGGCTTATGAACTAGCCGATCTCTGCTACCAAGCAGAATCAGGGAAGTAAGAGGAGATATGATCAAAAGATTCGGTTCTCCTAACTGATGCCCTGGGGACATAAGGAATCTGGGGCTACCTGGGAAGCATAAGTTGACACACCGCTGGGTGTCTACACCGTACGTAGTGGAGAGTCAAATGCCAAATATACCAGTTTTCCGGGTGAAAGAAGATGGGAATGGACCTGTCAAGTTTCGCCATCAGAACCACCTTCTAACTCTACGGCAGGAGGTAGGTATTGACCCAGAGCCTGACATGAACCCTACACCTGGTAAGAGACTTTGTGGAAGAACAGGAAGACAAGCAGTGGAGAGACCTGGAAGGGACCACTGAATGTTCTCCGGGCTCAGAGAATGAGGAAATGGCGGGGGGAGATGTTACATGTTACCCCCATGCAAACTCCCCGATAATTAACGGAGAGATTCCCGAACCTCCCCACGCTGATGTGCATGTACGGGGGATGAGGGGACTAGCAGTGGACAGGCAGGCTTGTGGATGGACTGGACCCAAAAAAAAGGTGATGAAGCTGAGATCAGTCAAGTGACAGAGGACTTGAGCTGTTGGAAGGAACGGATATTCGACGGGGGAAGGCGCTCCAAGTAGACAGAAAAGATCCCAAGGTGTGTGTAAGACTGATGAAGTAGATGATGGGATAAGGAGGTCTCAAAGAGTCAAAAAAGCCCCAGACAGGCTGGCCGGGAGAACAGCGTGTTGAGCCTATCCCTCTAGTGAGATATGTCACTACCATTTACAAACGTATTGAAAGTCGAAACATCACGAAGATCCTTTGAAAAGCTGTGTTATTAATGATGCATTGATAAGTTTCAAAGTCATGAGGACATGACTATTTTCGGTGGGGGGGTGGGTGTAACATCATGGTTACACATTTTTACTGCTATACAGTAGCATTTCATTTTAGCATTTATGTGAGAGCAGTCTGTTCTGCTTTCAGCCTGTTTGGGTTACCGTTAAAGATAAGGGATGCTTAGGAAGCTGTGTAATTCAATCAGGGCGGTGGAAATTGAAAGAAGGTTCCAGAGAACGCTGGGGAGAGGTTTCGTGAGGGACGCTAAGGTTGGTCGAGGTCTTCTTCAGCGGGAGGTCGTGAGAGAAGGAGATCGAGGGAACTGGCCGTAGGATTCTATCCAGCGGGAACATGCAATTCAATGGAGCCAAGAGCGGAACTTTTTAATCGGGGAGCGGTGAATAGGAGTTGATGTAGTGAGTACATCGTAAACACCGGCTTCTGGAAGATTTGAGTTCCAACGTGTACATGTGACTGTTTAATGATAATAGGCCATATTTGTTATTTTTTCCTTTCTTTTCTTTAATAACTGTTTGCTTGTTAACATTCTTAAATATAGCTTCTTTATAGTTTTATACAGTGTACGATCTTTTATTTTTTTCCGACTAGGGGCAGTAAATCACACTGCATTCACACAGACTGGGGTCTGGGTGGAAGAAACATCCCACTCTCATGGATTTGGCGGGACAAAAGTCGTATACACCCTAGAGGAACAGAGTTTCAACTCCCAAGTCCAGTGGCTGTTAGAGAAGAGCTGACAAGCTGAATTTCAAAGATTCAAAGATTCAAAAAACTTTATTGTCATTCTAACCATACATCAGCTCTGCAGGGCAGAATAAGACAGCGTTTCCCAGGAGCAGTGCCATCATAACATAACAAACGCAACACTAAATAATAAACATAACAATAAATATTAAAACACAACAGCCACATGTCAGTTAACTTCTAGAGACACCCAGTAAAAACGGGGTTCAATACAATATCACTCCGATATTACTGAAGTATTAAATATACAATGCTCTTCCCTGCATAGCATTAAACGCGAACTCAATATAAAATGCTTCATAATGTGTACACACACACACACACACACACACACACACACAGAGTATACTATATAATACAACTACTATATAGACATCCACAGCACAGTAAATTTTAAAACGTCCCAGGCAGGCGTAACGATTTAATTGTTGTGGAATATTTTTTAATCTTATAGACATGTCAGGACGCTGCAGCAGGGATCCAATCGCAGACCCAGTACTGTGCACACAGTGATATTAACTGAGTAACAAATCCCGAGGTGCAAACAAAGTCGGCGTCAAAGTTCAGATAGAGATCAAAACATCCACAGAAATCCAAAAACCAGAATCAGGAAACAGGCAGAGCCGATATTCAGACGGACAGAATACAGATACGAATGCTGGAAAGGCTCAGGAAAATTCACTGGCACAATTTGGCAACAAACAGGTGAAAACACAGGACTGAAATACACTGAGCAATAAACAGAGAGGCAGATGATTAGTGGAGCACGACGAGACACAGGTGGCAGCAGTACGGGTAATAATGAGAAACAGATGAGAGACGGAGTACTCAGGAATACAGGGACCAGAGTAGAGCAGGAGCGGGGACAGGAGCACATGGCAATACAAACCACAGACTGACAGCTCAAGGTAAACACACAAAAAGACAGAGTTCAACTGGAGGTACAGACATTACCCCCCCCCCCCCCGCCACACACACACACTATAGACGCCTCCTGGCGTCACGACAGGTAGTGCTGGGTGCTGGTGATGAAAGAGGGGTCCAAGATGTTCGGGGCGGGGACCTAGCACCTCTCCTTGGGACCACAAAGTACTGGAGGCCATGGCCCCGGCGACGAACTTCCAGCAGTCGACGCATCATGGCTTCAGTGTCCTACTGAGCTGCACCCACGAGGCAATGAGCAGGGCAGATGACATCGGGCACCTCAGGGGTCTCAGAGGAAGAAAATCTTCGGGAGGGGGCATCAGGTTTTCCATTCTTGGAACGGGGCGGAAGGACAGAGTAAAATTGAATCTTGAGAAAAACGGAGACCAATGAGCTTGACGGGAGTTGAGACGCTTGACGGTACGGATATATTCCAGAGTCTTGTGATCAATCCAGACTAAGAATGGCACCTTTGCTCCCTCCAGCCAATGCCTTCACTCGACCAGATCTAGCTTCACAGTCAGCAGTTCCTGGTTTCCGACATCGTAATTCTGCTCCATGGGAGTGAGACAGTGAGAGAAGAAGGCACAGGGGTGTACCTTCTCATCCTTGGCCGAGCACTGAGAGAGAACAGCTCCTGCACCAATGTCAGATGCATCCACCTCCACAATGAACTGCCGGTCGATGTCGGGTTGAATCCGGATGGGGGCAGAGGTGAACATAGAAACCCAGAAAATAGGTGCAGGAGTAGGCCATTCGGCCTTTCGAGCCTGCATCGCCATTCTGTATGATCATGGCTGATCATCCAACTCAGAACCCTGTACCAGCCTTCCCCCAAACCCCTGATCCCTTTAGCTACAAGGGCCATATCTAACTCCCTCTTATATATAGCCAATGAACTGGCCTCAACTGTTTCCTGTGGCAGAGAATTCCACAGATTCACCACTCTCTGTGTGAAGAAGTTTTTCCTCATCTCTGTCCTAAAAGGCTTCCCCTTTATCCTCAAACTGTGACCCCTCGTTCTGGACTTCCCCAACATCAGGAACAATCTTCCTACATCTAGCCTGTCCAATCCCTTTAGAATTTTAAACATTTCAATAAGATCCCCCCTCAATCTTCTAAATTCCAGAGAGTATAAGCCTAGTCGATCCAGTCTTTCATCATATGAAAGTCCTGCCATCTCAGGAATCAATCTGGTGAACCTTCTTTGTACTCCCTCTATGGCAAGGATGTCTTTCCTCTGATTAGGGGACCAAAACTGCACACAATACTCCAGGTGTGGGCTCAACGTGCAACGTTCCTTCAGGTCAGAGAATGCTTTTTCAGCAGCAGGGGACCAGGAGAATCTGACAGCAGATGAGGTAAGAGCAGCGAGTGGTGCAGCCAGTGTACTGTAATTTCTGATGAAGCAGCGATAGAAGTTAGCAAAGCCCAAGAAATGTTGCAGCTCCCGACAAGTTGAGGGTTGGGACCATTCGACCACCGCCTTGACCTTCTGTTGGTCCATCTGAATGGAACCGCCTGAAATTACATACCCCAGGAAGGAGACTGTATTGCGGTGAAACTCACATTTCTCAGCCCTCACAAAGATCTGGTTCTCCAGAGAGCGCTGGAGAAATCTGCGGACATGATTGCATATTCAGCAAGGGACTTAGGGAAAATCAAAATGTTCGTCGAGATACACAAAAACAAATTGGTTCAGCATGTACTTGAGAACATCACTTAGCAGGGCTTGGAATGCGGCGGGGGCATTGGTGAGACTGAATGGCATGACCAGATACTCGTAATGGCCTGAGTTGGTGTTAAAGGCCGTCTTCCACTCGTCCCTTTCGCAGATGCAGACAAGATGGTAGGCGTTACGGAGATCAAGTTTGGTGAAAACTGAGGCTCCTTGTAGAGGTTCAAATGCCGAGGTCATGAACGGAAGAGGGTAACAGTTCTTAACAGGGACGTCATTCAGTCCCCGATAATCAATGCACGGACGCAAGTAGCAGTCCTTCTGTTCAACAAAGAAAACACTGGCACCAGCAGGGGAGGAAGTCGGCCGGATGACACCTGCATCTTGAATGTACTTACTCCTGGGAATACAGGTGGCCCCTTGGGGGAGATGTGCTAGGCAAGAGGTCAATGGCGCAATCATATGGACGATAAGGTGACAGGGAAGTGACCCGGGGCCTTCTGAACACAGCTCTGAGGTCCATGTATCCAGGAGGGTTGGCACTAAAAGGTCCAGAAACTCCTCAGTGGGATCTGGACTTGGAGACAAAGGGATCTGAGCATGGCAGAGGCAGTGGGAATGGCAGAATGGGCTCCAGCCTACAATTCTGCGACTGAGCCAGTCAATGTGGGGCTTGTGTCTGACTAACCAGGGATGGCCCAGGACAATGGGAGCTTGGCTAGAGTCAATAACATAAAGAGTTAACTGTTCATGATGGTTGCCAGATAAACTGAGACTCACCGGGGCCGTGACATAGGTGATATTAAGCAGTCTCTGACCGTTCAAGACATTGGCCACCAATGGTGACTGGGGAGCAGACGTGGGTAATCCCCACTGGGCAGCCAAGGCGGAATCGATAACATATCCCTCCGTACCAGAATCGATCAAGGCCAAGACTGCTCGGCGTCGAACGCCCACTCCAGAGAAGGGAGTATGAAAGTGAGTGGTGTCGAGGAGGGCAGGACAGGGGTCACGCTCACCAGTACTCCTCACCCCGAGCGCTTGGCTTTTACTGGGCAGGTGGAGATGAAATGGCCTGGTTGGTCACAGTACAGACAAGAGCGGGTGCTGATTCTCCTTTGTCTTTCAGTTGGTGTCAGGCGGGTACAGTCAACATGCATAGCCTTGGGCTCTGGAACAGGAATTGTAGGAGGCAAACGGCAGGGAAATGTAGACTGATGAGGAGCTTGGAACTCACCCAGTTCCCCCAGGGACCCTCTGGAACCCCTCCCTCTGCGGCGCTACTGAAGGCAAATATTAATATGGATGACCAAATCTACCAGTGCTTCAAAGGTGGCAGGAAGGTCCTGGGTGACCAGCTCATCTTTGAGGTCTTTGGAGAATGTTCAGGAAAATGTCGTACTGTGCCTCTGAGTTCCAGCCGCTGAAGGTGGCAGGAGTCCAGAACTCTATGGCGTAATCTGGTACAAATCTGCACCCCTGGTGCATGTGCAACATTTCACGGACAGCCTCTCTCCCATGTTTGGAGCAATCAAACACTTCCGCATCTCCTCAGAAAATCACCAAAAACTACTGCAGAAAGCGCAGCCTGCCTCCCAGACGGCCGTTCCCCAATCTCTCGCTTGACTGGACAGTTGGGTGATGATGTAGGCTACCTTGGCTCGTGAGTACTTTTGTAGATGAGGCAGACGGGGCTCTTGGACGGGAGGAGCATGCGAGGACGCGGAGGGCGGGGTGGAAGATGCAGTTGCAGAATGTTGGTGGGCGCTCTGGGACAGCGGGAGTGACTGAGCCTGGGCCACAAGATCGGCTACATTGGCAGAAAGCGACTCCACTGCCCTGAGCATTGAGTCCAGCTGTTTCTAGTGTCTTGCTAGCATCTCTCCCTGTTGTTCCAGACAATTGGGGTCTGCTGGATCCATACTGGCCAGATTGTACAGTCAGAACGCTGGAGCAATTCTCCAATTGCAGACCCAATATTGTGCACACAGTGATATTAATTGAGTAACAAATCCCGAGGTGCAAACAAAGTCGGCGTCGAAGTTCAGGAAGAGTTTAAAACATGCGGAGAAATCCAAAAACCAGAACTGGGAAACAAGTAGCGTCGATATTCAGACAGACAGAGTACAGATACAAATGCTGGAAAGGCTCAGGAAAATTCACTGGCACAATCTGGCAACAAACAGGTGAAAACACAGGACTGAGATACACTGAGCAATAAACAGAGAGGCAGATGATAGGTGGAGCACAATGAGACACAGGTGGCAGTGATACGGGTAATAATGAGAAACAGAGTACTCAGTAATGCAGGAGCAGGGATAGGAGCACATGGCAATACAAAACCATTGGCAGACAGCTAGAGAGAAACACACAAAAATACTGAGTTCATCTAGAGGTACTGACAAGATAACGTCTTTCCTGACAAATGGGGAGGGAGGGAGGAGTCACTCTGCTTGGCAGACGAGACATGTAGCTGTGAAACAATCTCAGGTTCTGGACCCTTCTAGGTTGTGATGGTAGGAGTTGACTCAAGGACTGCAGGAAGTGATTCTGACAGCTCAGGACATCTTTCTTCTCTACCAATTGATTCTGCTTTCCTCAACTGATTGATATGTCATCTCCAAATGACATCGGGCGCAAACTCCACTATGTAGGACCATGGTCTAGTTCTGTCATTAATGTTTCTAAGTACCCACTTTTGATCACCTTTGTAGCCCCTCGTCAGGACTGCTTGCCCAGGAGTGAAACATAAACCTCGTTGTTTGAGGAAACCTCAGTTTGTCTCCGCTGTTTATCTTGCACATTTCTTCTGAGATTAGGTTTAAGAAGCAAGTGTGAGTGCAAAGGACGACTATGGCTGGTTAGATGTAGGTTGTGGAATGTGCCGCATTGCGATACACAAGGAGGTTATTGGTGAGCATCTAATTCAGTGTCAGTGTAGAGTGTTCTACTGACATTGTTTGCATTGTGTTCTTTAGACTCTGACAGAACTTTCTGCAAGCCATTTGTAGCTGAGTGGTACAGCACAGATATATTATGTCTTATTCCATTAATTTTCAGGTATGGCTGAAGCATTTCCACAACAAACTGTGGTCTATTGTCACCGACTAAGTGTTCTGGGACACCAGTCCTAGAGAAAAGGTTTCTCCACATATCAGCAGTGTGCAAGACTGTAGTGGAGGCTATTGGGAACACTTCTGGCCACTTTGTAGCTGCATCCACTACTACTAAGAAATTTGTGACCGTGAATGGTTCGGCAAAATCCAAATGAATCCTCTGCTAGGCCAATGGAGGCCATTCCCAGGGATGGAGAGGCTCTGCTCTTGGCATCTTCTAGACGTGCTGGCTTCCTGAGCAGTGCATTGCAAGTTTCTCTACCTACCGATCTGTCTTAAGCCATCAGACATAGCTTTGAGCCAATGCTTTCATTTTCACCATGTATAGATGACCACATGTATCTCCTCCAAACCTTTTCCCCTCAGCTTGGAGGCTAAAACGACTCTCACTCTCCACATAAGGCAACCCCGCCCCCCCCCCCCCCCATCAAGTGCAAGTTCATTCCGGTGCTGGTTAAAAATGGGGGAACTGGAATTTATGTTGCATATTCCAGATTTTTTTTAGTTGTCATGTAAACCTGAGATACTGTGCGATCTTTTTCTCGTTTCCTTTAGAATATTCTCTGCCATAACAGGAAGAGTTTTGACTTACATCAGGGAAAATATGTCAATCAGTCCCCTTTGGTAAAACTTTAAGGTATTTCCTTTCCCAAGGGTAAACAGGACAATCAGTCAACATTTCCTTATTTAGTTGTTCTCCAAGAACAGTGCCCATCTCTGCATTCCTGAACACCCTTCTGCGAAAGGAAAATGGACTCCAGTGGTTGTTGCTCAGTAATGAAGGGAAACTCTCTTCCATACAAATACTAGCTGAAATGCTTTATATCCCAAATTAGACTCAAGGCCTCTCTGTCAATCTGTGTGTAATTTTTCTTTCAGTAAGGGAATTAGATGCAAAGACTATGTTCATTTCCATCACTCATAACATATTACGACTGCACCTGGCGTCACAGACAAGCTTCATTGGTGGATGTGGATAATAACGTATGAGTAGTGCGTCTGATATCATTATTTCCTTTGTCTTTTGAAGAGCCATCTCATACAGCTTTATCCATTGCCATTTCTTCCCAATCTGTAGCAGTGAGTTGTTTCTCCTTGCGTGTTTTTTCCCCCTTAAAAACAGTAGCCAGTGCTCAGGTGGCAGGTATGGCAATGGAATGCTCCTCCTGTAGGATGCAGAAATTGATGGAACCTGATGGTCTCCCTGATGACTACACCTGCGGGAAGTGCAGCCAAGTCCAGCTCCTGAAGGATCTCATTAAGGAGCTGGAGCTGGAGTTGGATGAACTGAGGATCATTCGGGAGGCAGAGCAATAGATATATAAGGTTTTTCAGCAGTTGATTACACCCAGAGTGCAGAATTCAGGGAGTAGATGGGTGGAAACCGGAAAAAGTAAAGGGAGAAAGAAGTCAGTGCAGGGTGCCCTGTGGCCACTCCCCTCAGCAACATGAATACCGCAGGATACCGTTGAGGGGGATGACCTATCTGGGCAAGGTAGCAGCAGCCAGACCAATAGCACTGTCGCTGGCTATGAGCCTCAGAAAGGTAGGGTGAAGCCAGGCGGAACAATAGTCAGAGGGGACTCAGTAGTTACGGGGACAGATAGGAGGTTCTGCTGGTGCAAAAGAGACGCCAGGATAATGTGTTACCTCCGGGTGTTAGGTCCGGGAGTTCTCTGAGTGTTTGCAGAGTATTCTTGAAGGCGGGGGTGGGGGGCATGCAGTGAGCATTGAGAGGTCGTGGTACATATTGGTGTCAATTACGTAGGCAGGAGAGGTGCAGAGGTTTAGGGAGTTAAGAAGGAAGCTGAAGAGCATGACCTCCAAAGTGGTAATCTCCGGATTACTCCCTAAGCAACGAGCAAGGGAAGGTCAAAACAGGAAGGTAGCGCAGACGAATGAGTGACTGAGGAGTTGATGTCGGGGATGCCGGGGGTGGGGTTTCAAGTTCTTGGATCATTGGAACATTTTCTGAGAAAGGAGTGAGCTGTACAAGTGGGATGGGTTGCATCTGAACCTGACGAGAATCAATATCCTAGGAGGGAAGTTTGCTAATGCTATTGGGAGGGTTTAAACTAGATTTGAAGGGGGCTGGGAACCGAAGCGAAGAGGCAGAGGATGGGGCAGTTGGTGCACAAGTAGAGATGAATAATATGGAGTTTGTGAGGAAGTTTTATAGGCAGATGATAAAGCAAAGATGCACTCAGGCAGATGGTTTGAGATGTGTCTATTTTAATAGAAGTAGTATCAGAAACAAGGCCAATGAACTTAGACTGTGGATCAATATGTGGAACTCTGACGTTGTGGCCATTACATAGAGTTGGATGTCTCAGGGACAAGAATGGCTGCTGAGCGTGCCAGGCTTTTTATGTTTCAAAGAGGAGAGGGAGGGAAGGAGGGAAAAGACATGAAAGGGGTGGCATTGCTATTGAGGGATTATCTGCTGAGTCATTGTGGGTGGAAGTCAGAAAATTGAAGGGGACAATAACACCAATGGGTGTTTTTATAGACTCCACCAATAGTAACAGCGACATTGAAGACCAGATAGGGAGGCAGATTCTGGAATGGTGCAGGAATAATAGAATTGGTGCAATGGGTGATTTTAGCTTTCCTAATATTGACTGGAATCTCTTTCAGGCAAGGGGTTTGGATGGGTTGGAGTTTTAGGTGTGTTCAGAAGGGTTTTCAGACACAACATGTACATAAGCCAACTAGGGGAAAGGCTGTACTTCATCTGATATTGGGAAATGAACCTGGTCAGCTGTCAGATCTCTCGGTGGGAGAGCATTTTGTAGGCAGTGATACAACTCTAACGTGCTGGCAGCAGCCCCCCCCCAAGAGTCTCCCATCATTTCAGCACCAACATGGCATGTCAACAATCCTCAGCAGGACAACACAAGCAACCAGCAAAAAAATTCCAGGAAATTTTTACAGATGTCTGGTGGACAGCTTGCATTGTGGCCTGGCACCAGGCTACAATTGCAGGAACGATAGAGGTTGCAGTGAGTTGGAGTCTCAGGCTGCTCTATCACAGGCATGGACCTCTTTGCCACTGGGGACTTCTTCAAAAGAGATTGCCACAAGTAGGCAGCATCCATCAAGGGCTGTCACTATCAGGTACATGTCCAATTCTCAATACAGGAGTTACAGGAGCCTGAAGACACACACTCAAAATTTTAGGAGTAGCTTCTTCCCCTCCACCATCAGATTCTTGAATGGTCCATGAAGCCATGCCTCGCTGTTCCTCTTTTGCAATATTCATTTATTTATGAGTGTTTGTTTGCTTGGTTACTTGCTGTGATTTGGGTATCTTTTAGGTCTTGCATTGTCCTGCAGCCAGAAAACAACAAATTTAATGGCATATCCCTGACCAGCATTACATGGAGCCATGGGTGCAGATGGTGGATGGTCCTATAAGCAGCTGGTGCATATCACAAGTCCTGGTTTCGTGACCACAGACACCAGGCTGACAATCACTGAAGTATTGATAATGGCTGGGGTCACCCGTCCTGTAAAGACACTGTCTAGAAGAAGGCACTTCTGTAGAAAAATTTATCAAGAACTCTCATGGTCATGGAAAGGCCATGATCGTCCACATCATACAACATGGTGCATCATGATGATGATGATGACTATGACCAGGATATCAGTGATAGGATAAAAATGTTTAATTAGGGCATCAAAGGTTAGAGGGAGAGGGCAGGAGAATAGGGTTGAAAAGGAAAATAAATCAGTCATGATGGAAAGCTGGAGCAGACATGATGGGCCAAAGGGCCCAGTTCTTCTCCTACATCTTATGGTCTTAAATTAAACCTGATTCTGAGTTAATAATTGGGATAGCTATAGACTCAAGAGACATTAAAATTGCGTGCCTGGATTCCTGTCCACGGAAGGTTTTAGACCAGGGGCTCCCTCCACGGACCCCTTACTTTATGCTGTTAGTCCATGAGATAAAAAAAAGTTGGGAACTCCTGTTATAGACAATCTGTGTGTGAATTATTTTGACCCTGCAGGGATGATTGAACCTTCAAAGGCATCTCTGCTCCACACCTTTGGTAATATCTACAAGAGGCAGTGCCTCAATAAGTCAATGTGAACCTTCAAAAATCCCCACCATCAGGACTGTGTCATCTTCTCACAGCTCCCATCAGGTTATAGGGACAAAAACCTGAAGACCCATATCACCAGGTTCAGGAACAGCTAATTCCCTACAACTGCTTGATTCTTGAACCCAATGTCACAATGGCAATCCCTAGAGTTTATCAACACTTATTACAAATTTGATCACAGCATGAAAAATTGACTTTGTTTTGATTCTAATTGTATTCTTTCTTGTAAAAATTATGTTCAATTCATATTGAATTTATATATATATTATTGTAAATGTGCCTATCCTGAATATGAGGCAAAAAAAACCTGTGATGCTGCTGGAAGTTTGGCATTGCAAATGTGCATACGTGCATGACAAAAAACTACACTTTGACTTTGTCATGGAACAGAGAACATAACAGTACAGTACAAGCCCTTCAGTCCACAATATTGTGCCAACCTTTTAACCAACCCTAGGGGCAATCTAACCATTCTTTCTCACGTAGCTTTTAATGTTTCTATCATCCATGTGCCTAAGAGTCATTTAAATAACCCCAACATGGCTGTCTCTACCACCACCCCGGAGGGCATTTCACACACCCACTACCCACTGTGTAAAAGAATATACTTCTGACTTCCTTCTTATTCTTACCTCCAATTACTACCTTTATGCACCTCTGCATAGCCATGGGAAAAAGACTCTGATTCTCCACTCATCCTAATCCTCTTATCATCTTGTACACCTCTAGCAAGTCACCACTCATCCTCCTTTACTCCAAAGAGAAAAGCTCTAGCTCACTCAACCTACCTTCATAAGATATGCTCCCTAATCTAGGCAACATCCTGGTAAATCTCCTCAGCACCCTGTCTAAATCTCCCACATCATTCCTATAATGAGGCGACCAGAACTCTAAACAATATTCTGTGCGGTCCAACCCAGGGTTTTATGAAGCTGGAATGTTAGGGAACATGAGGGGAAACTTCTTCAATAAGAGGGCCATGAGAGTGTGGAATGATTTGCAAGTTCAATTTCAGTGTTTGAGAGAAGTTTGGAAACGTACCTGGATGGTAGGGGTATGGAGGGCTATGGTCCTGAGGTATGTCGATGATTAAATAGTTCAGCATGGACTAGACAGGCTGAGGGGTCTTTCTTCTGCGTTATACTTTTCTATGACTCTATTACCTTGTCAAGGTAGTTTTGGAATTGATTTATTATTATTACATATACCAAGGTACAGTGAAAACCTTGTCTTGCATACTGTTCATATGACAGTGCCTCTACTTCCTCAGGAGTCTGCAGAGGTTCAGCGAGTCATTGAAAACTTTGACAAACTTCCATCGATGTATGGTAAAAAGTGTGCTAACTGGCTGCATTACAGCCTGGTAGTATCAAAGACATCTTTAAGGAGCAGTGTCTCAGAATGGTGACGTCTATTATTAAGGAGCCATATCACCCAGGGCATGCCCTTTTCTCAGTGTTGCCATCAGGAAGGAAGTACAGAGCCTGAAGGCACACGCTCAACCATTCAGGGACAGCTTCTTCCCCTCTGCCATATGATTCCTAAATGGACATTGGACCCATGAACACTTTAAAAAAAAAATTGTGTTTGCACTACTTCAATCTATTTCATATTTTTTTCTTTGTATATTATCATGTATTGCATTGTACTGCTGCTGCTAAGATAAAACGTTTCATGACATATGCCAGTGATAATAAACCTGATTCTGATTCTGGCATAGGAACACCAATACCTTTAAGTGTAAAAATGAAGTTGATACAGTCCATACATCATGAGGAAAATCCTCCCAACCATTGAGCATATCTACATGAAACATTGGCCTAGAAAAGCAGCATCAATCACCTAACATCCTCAGCATCCAGGCTATGCTCTTTTCTCTCTGCTGCCATCAGGTGGAAGGTACAGTTGCCACAGGACTCACACCTCCATGTTCAAGAACAGTTATCTCCCCTCAACCATCAGGCTCTTGAACAAAAGGAGATAGCTATTATCATTTAAGGACTGTTATTTTGTTATTTCATGCTCGTTATTTATTGCTATTTATTTATACCTGCAAATGGACAATTTACAGTTTATTGTTCCTGATGTTCACACTTACTGTTCTCTAGGTTTGCGAAGTATGCCTGGGAATTGAATTTTAGTATTTATATGGTGACACGTATGTACTCTGACAATAAATTTGACTTTGAATAAAAGATTATTGCAGTGTGCACTGATGTGGAACGGGTAATTTAAAAAAAAATTATATAGAGCTTTGTGGGTGTGTGGAACATCCTGGCAGAGGTGGGAGTAGAGGAAGATACATTAAGGACATTTGAGAAACTCTTATGCAGGCACATGGTTAATAGAAAAATTGAGGCCATGTAGGAGGAAAGGGTGAGATTGATTCTAAGAATAGGTTAAAAGGTTGGCACATCTTATAGTTTGAGCGAGCTAGGGCTTTTCTCTTTGTAATGAAGGAGGATAAAAGTTGACTTGACAGAGGTGTAGAAGAAAAGCATAAATCAAGTGGATAGCAAGAGACTTTATCCCAGGGTTATACGAAAGGGCATAATTTTATGGTGATTGGTGATAAGCATGGTGGGGGGGGGAAGGGGTAGGTTATCTCCCCCCCCCCCACACACTAGAGTGGTGGATGCATGCAATGTGCTGACAGGGGTAGTGGTAGAGGCAGATATATTAGGGACTTCTTAAGAGGCTCTTAAATAGACACATGGATGATTGAAAAATGGAGGTCCTATAGGAGAGAAGGGTAAGATTGATCTTAGAATAGCATAAAAAGTCAGCAAAACCTCAAAAGCCGAAGGGCTGGTACTATACTGTAGTGTACCAACTCACAAATTTCAGAAGAGGTGAAGAGCATTCTAACTAGCTGCATTGCCATCTGGTTGGAGGGGTAGGGGAAATGCACAGGATTGAAATGAACTGCAGAAAGATGTAAATCAGTCAGCCCCATCATGGGCACTTGCCTTTGGAATATCCTGGAGATCTTCAAAGAGCGATGCCTCAAAAAAGTATCCATCATTAAGGACCCCATCACCCAGGACATGCACTACTCTTATTGCTACCATCAAGGAGTAGTTACAGGAGCCTGAAGACACACACTCAATGATTCAGAAACAGCCTTTTCCCCTCTACCACTGAGTGAACAATGAACCCATGTACACTACCTCATTATTCTTTGTACATGAATGTGTGTATACGGTGAATAAGAGTAAAAAGTCTTTTGCAAGGTACTTTAGTAATTTTCTGTATTGTATTGCACTACTGCTGTAAATAAAGAAACAAATTTCATGACGTATGTGAGTGATGATAAACCTGATCCCAATATGGTTCTGTATTGTGGTCTGACAGTGGGAAGAGGGCAGGGAGAGGGGAATCATGGTTGGGAAAATGAGAAGGTAGAGGGGAGGAAGCCAGAAGCACCAGAGATATTCTGTAATGATCAATAATCCAATTCTTTGGAATCAAATGCCCTTGCCTGGTGTCTCAGGGCTGTGTGTGTCTGCACCCATGCCACTCCCCCACCCCTGGCACACCTTCTCTGCCACCTGCCCCACAGTTACTGTGGCACTCCACCACTGCCACTCCCAACATCCTTTGCTCCCAGATTTAGAAACGTGTTCCTCACTCCACGGTGAAAAATTACAGTACGATGCAAGTCTTAGGCATCCTAGTGATATACACGTGCCTAGGACTTTTGCACAGTCATACAAAATATTATTGTAATTCAGTTTTTTTTTAAATTTACGAGTTGCAATGTACTGATGCAGTAAAACCAAAAAATATTCACAAAATATGCCAGTGATATTAAAACTGATTCCAAAGCCCCCTTCCCACTATCAAGTACATCTTCACAAGACAGTAACTCAAAAAGGCAGCAGGCATCACCGAAAGCCCTCGCCATGCGGGACATGCCCCCTTTTTTGATAACACCACCAGGGAGAAACTACAGGAGCATAAACGCCCGCATTCAATTATTTCAGAATAGCTTTTTCCCTTCCACCATCCGATTTTTTTGAATGGACAATAAACTCATGAACATTATGTCACTTTTTCTCTCTCTCTACCTACTTAATTTATAATTATTACGTTTTGCAATGTATTCATGCCATAAAAGATCAAATTTCACGACATATGCCAATACCAAGGCTAATTCTGATTCACTATCTCAATATCTGTCTTTTACATCTTTAGTTTCTAATTTACAATAATTTTAATGCTTTTGCACTAATAGTGTTGGCCCGAACCCAGATTTCACGATAAACGACAGTGACAATAAACCTGATTCTGTCACATCGAATTCTGATCCCGATTTCGTTTTGCGAAGAGCTGGTCGACGGGCCGAACAGTCCCCTGCCTAGGCCCAATAGCCGTCCTCAGATCCATACTGCAAGGAAATGGAGCGGTGGCGTCGGAGGGTTCCCGGGCAGGGGGAAACGAGAGAGGACAAATGCCCACAATGGAATTCTGTTTAAAAGCCCTCACAAGCTATTCAATGTTAATGTTAAATTCATCTTCAACTAGGGGAAAAAAAGCCGTACGGCGGGACCAAAAAAAAGAAGCGACAGAACGGCGATTAAAAGCCCACATCAGATTCAAATTTATTTCAAGACCAGAGTGAAATCTACAAGGGAACAACAGTGTGGCTTTGTCCAGGCCGGTTTCGCCATTCAATCGGATTACCTCGGCGCCATTTTCCTCGGTGTTTTCTCCTCCACCCCTCCCCCCTTCGCCAACAAACCACTGAAATGTCCAGAAATGTCTATTGATGTCTTCTTGTTTCGGGATGTACCCCGGCGACCGAGCCTCCAGGGAAAATATTAGTAGATCGCGAAAAAAAAACTCACCGCCCGCTGCGAGAACAACTGGTTTTGTTTTTGCAATGTTCGCTCTTTATATCAGCACAGTCCTTTGTACCCAACCCTTGCAAACAGATTCTGTG